>NW_026542597.1:73024921-74224921 GCF_028750875.1 Macrosteles quadrilineatus
ATATATATATATATATATATATATATGTATATATATATATATGTGTGTGTGTGTGTGTGTGTGTGTGTGTGTGTGTGAACACGATAACTTGAGTAATTTTTATCCGATTTTGATTAAATTTGGTTTGAAGGTGTAAGGCGGGATAAACTTGAATGAGTTCGCGATCCAGCATGATCGGACCATGGGAACAGGGTTTTATGGGGGGTTTTATGGGGTAAAAATTGGTTTTTCTCACTTTTGACCCTCAAAACACAAAATTTCCCAATTTTTCTCTAAACCTTCTTAAAGAGCTTAAAAAAACAAACAATTCAGTATATCAAAGTGTTTTTGTACGGTTTTTGGTTACGGAGAAAACTAAAAAAATGGTAAATTTAAAATTCCCATGTTATTCTTATGGAGAATATTGTAAAATGTTGTAGTTTGCTTGTTTATGGATATCTTTTGATCAAACATGGCAAATATATTCATTTTATACTAAGCAATAATTATTTTACTTAAAACACACACTTTATTAGTTTCCTTGTAGCAGCAAACCTAGGTACTCCTAGGTTAAACCTAGGTTAAACCTAATGTTATTTAAATAGATCAATTGAAAATCAATTCAGCCAAATGGAAATTCGCTTAGGCGTCAGGTTTGCTGCGGCGGGGGTATTTTAACCATTTTACGTAAATCTGGAACTGCCAAATGAATTAACAAATAAATATTTACACCTAACAGCTACATAAACCCAAAGTTAAAAAAATAAAATGTATTTTTCAGTTAGAGAAGGTACTAAATCCTAACAATACACAGACAATATAGTTTAGAAACGAGTTCCTTTAAAAGTCAATACTGTATCATATTATCTGACTAGATAATTAATTCATCGTGCTCTAACTCGATTTACCTGGTATACGAACAAACAGACGAAATAAAACAGAATTAAACATGTTTATTGCAGCTACTCTTAATGGAAATGCGCTGTACGTACTATGCAGATGTATATATTAGACTATGTCTATAGCGAAGATGCTATAATAGTTTCTAACATTGAGATAAACTTTACGTAGTTTTTTATAACCTGTTTCGTACTTTTATAGATTATCTAAATTATTATTAATTTGTAACAATGATTTTGTTTAACGATAGCGAACACTTTAATAAAACTAAAAGCTTGACGTGTAAATCCTTTGGTGAAATAATCAACACAATTAATAGAAAAGATTAACTTTTTGTACAGCCTGAGTATATGCTGATAGTTTTATGTCCCTCTGGCCCTCTGTAATATAATGATAGCTTTAGGTTTAAAAAATATCGGGGTTCCAAACATGTATGAGTAAAGGTATAGGCTTGCTCAAAAATAGCATTCAAACTCGTTCAGGATCAGTTAATCTAGAAACACATCAGTAAACAGCAGACGACGTCATCACAGACTGCTGCGATGACGTCATCAATATCTTGTTGCCAACCTATTGATTTCCTGCTGCTAAATAGTTTCCCTTAAGATAAATGCATCCATGGGGATAAACTTTTAGTATATCTAAAAAACTGTACAAATAAGAATGAGTATTACTGGTTTTAATCGGCTTTCATACGTTTGAATCCGACATTAATCAAAGCATGTATGACGTTGCGTAATAATGACTGTTTCTTTAGGAAAAAACAAGATTTATTTTTAAAATACTTCGGATGAATTAATATTTAGTTTAAGTTCATTTATATATGAGAAATGCCACCATTCATTGTCCATGTCATTTTTACAACACGGACACCAGCAATATGTCAGCATGGAAGAATCAAGCAAGGCAACACTAGAGACATAGATATATACTAAATGTAAGTATGTACGTACATATGTAGTGCGGCCTTGAATCAAGCCATTGAAGCAACCTTTTTCCTTCTCAAAATGTCATTCTGTTCCAGGCCGTCCTGGTGGCTTGCCTCATGAAATAGTGACTGCACAGGAGTTGTGATTGAGGTATGTATTTATCTATTAAGGGCGAAAGTCGTTTTAAAAGTTTCTATTTTAGAGCAGTCGAAACAATACGGCTATAATCAACTAAGATAAAATGGTGTTTAATGAATAAGAGATTCGCTGTGTGTACTTTTAAAATGAGTTGATCAAAGCAGTATAGAAAAATAACATAATTTGTTACTTAACAATTATATCCAACAGTACAATTTTTATAGGTACATTCGACACAACCAACATTAGTTTAGAAAATAACAACGAATAAACTTGTTACATTGTTGAACAACACGACAGTAATTACAATACTTATTTTTGTGCCACTTAAGCGCATTTTTTATTTGCTATTGAAACTATAAAATATATTCCCATTTGTTTGATATTATTCCAAGTATGATTCAAACTTAACATAGGTTTTCAAATTAGAACAGCCAATTAAAATACAGAGGGGTTCAACAGTTCATGTAAGGGTTGATGAGCAACACTAATTATAGCGACCACTGTAACTCTTGAGTCAGTCATGCCTAGGGTAAAATGTCTACATTGTATTAATGATCTCACCTCTGCAATAATTAACTTTTTTCTCTACAACAATAATTACAAATCTGGTCGTTTTCTAACATGTCTATCTAAGGTTATAAGTTATTGTAAAGCAATTTCAAACTTTTATAATTTTAAAAGATAACCTAGAATAGCTCGGACTTCTATTACTACGACAGTAGTTACCATTACGTCAATGACTATCTGCGTCAGCAACAACATACAAAATTACACCAGTACTATATCACTAACTAATACGTTAGTTACTGGTAGTATGGTATTTCACTACGTTAACACTATATTACTAACCATTATTCCAGAGACTAAAACGCTAGTAAATCACCTAAAAACGTCCACAATTTCGTCAATCTACAACAGTTTTATATTACTAATACTTCAGTGACTGACTTCACTAAACGAAATATTCTTAAACAAAAATAATGCTTAATTCGTATGTGAATTGGAACTATCATTGTAAGTTTATTTATAAAAGTATTTTAACAAGATTGCTTTAGCATCCCATCGTGGTGTGGGAACAGGCCGTTTTGATAGCGCTATAGTTTATTGGATCATATAACAAGATAACCCTTATTTTCTCCACAGATATGTCCCTTTCTGATGTGTGTCTGTGCCCCATGTGATAGTAGTGAAAAGATTGTAAAGTAATATATGGCATAGTTCTTTTAACATGATATTTTTTTAAGCTTAACCCAAATTATTACAGCTACCGTGATACAAGTTTTATCAACAAAATCAGCTCAAATGATGGTATTCCTATTTTATTTACTTCATTGCCGATAAACAAAGTGGTAGGATGAGTCCCTATCAATTTATAATCTTCTATAATTATTCTAATGTATCTTCGCTTTTCTCAGGTTTGCTGAAAAGATCTGTGGTACCTCGAACTCGAAAAGCCTCCAGCAGTGGGGAAAATCCAGTTGTTCGCATCTGAAATAAACTTTCTGGAGGTGAACTGGCCAGCCCTCCCCCAAGTCGAGCACTACATTCTACAAGTGCAAAAGCAGAGCCATTATGACATGAACATAAAGATTCAAGACACACCGTTGTTGCGGCAGTCTTCCATGCCTGTTAGTGTTCCTGTGCAAGCCCCGCAAGCAAGAGTAAACGAACGTTCGCCCAAACAGATTTCACGATCTCAATCCGGACCTGCAGCTATGCCTCACGTTCCGATGTCGCTCCTCTCACGAACTCCACCTCGACATTACAGTCCGCAAATGACAATTCATCATGATGAAAATTCAGTAGGGCAGTCAGACTCTTCTGCGTTACAAGAACCACATGAGGCTGCCATGATGGTTTACTCCACGGCTTGTCAAAGTTCCGTCACATCGGTTGCTGCTGCTACCCAGTCACTTAGCCGTGACCCCGACTGCCATGCGAACACTTCACACAGTAGCCTACCTGAGTTGCGACCTGTCAGTCCACGCGGCCCCAGTCAGCCTAACAAATTATAGTTACAAATTATGATACTAGTCCCATTAACAAATTAGTGCTGTCCCATTTTGTATGGCTGTCCAGTAGGCTACTAAAGTGTAAAACGATGTTTTATTTATAATTCATCCTAGCCTTATTAGAATTCATTCTAGTCATATTTGTAGAAGCAAAACTGAGTACTGTATTTTTCACAGTCAGTGTATAAGGTTATAAGATTATGAATTGTTAACTATATGCTGATCTTGATAATCCAACAGACATGGGACCTACACAATAACAAGAATTATGGATTGCCTAGGGTATAATCCTCAATCGCCCCTCAATACCCATGATCAGAAGGAACGCTCCTTCAGAGGACAGTAGTAATGAATCAAAACCAGAGGTAAGAACGAGGCTTAAGAAGTTTAGAACTTAGTTCACCTATGTTTTACATAACTCTAGAGGTTAGTATGTACAATTGAAAACCCCCTCAGACTCCAAGTTAAGTTTGATCCAACTCTCTGACTTTGCACATCAACTCTTGAGCACCATATTGATTAGCATAGGCTACAAGTTTCTATATTTGGAAATGAGCTTGATACAGTACATCCCTTCTAATCCGTCACCTAGGGGACTAGGGCCGTGGTTGGAACAGTGAAAGTGTCGGATTATCCGAGGAACGCAGGAGGAGGAGGAGGATCAGGATTTTTCTGCAATGCCAAGCCGAGGATGCAGTTTTCTATGACAGCAGAATTTCTCTAGGATTTTAAAATACTACCAATTATTGATCTCTACAATTAGGCTACAAATTTATTTTTGGTATGTTGCAGATCAAAATAACCATTGCAGAAAAGGCATTCATCTTAGCACTAATAGTTGGAGTAATCAGGGGCAGAGCTCCAAAATTAACAAGACTTTTTGTTCGTACACTATTTCATACAATTGGTGTTCAAGACAAAATTACTATCGAAAAAAAAAGAACATCTGTTCTAAAAAGATTCAAGAGTTTTGAAAAATCTAAACAGCGTATACTAAATAAAATAATAAAGAAAAGTAATTTGGATAGCAACGACATACAAGACATCTGCAAAAAATTGAGGATAAATGAAAAGAAGGTAATTCACTTAATAATTAATATACTTAATACCATGTTAATACCTTAATACTTTTCATTGAAAGACAAAGTCAGTGACAACACTAAACAATTCCTTGTAATATTTATAATTAGTTATTATTGTTAGAGAATCTAGAATATCCCTGATGAAATTAATCAATAGCGACGCAAGATTAATACATAAATAAATCAAAAATCTCCTAATCAATTAGTAATAGCTGAAGTTTAATCTCCCTTAAGCCAAATGAGGTAACAGAAATCAGAGTGAGAACCAAATGACAAATTTCAGAAAAGGGTATTTAAATCAGAAAGCAAATTTCAGATTGAGAAGTAAATAATTGTTCTTGCTTTACCAGAAAATGAACCAGCATACGAGTATATTCTTTGTCAAAATTATACATATGCTATATATGTTTGTCAGTTAGAAACACAACTCAAAATCTGGAATATTTCATTTGGTCCAAAATCGTTTGGTCCACCAGTTGTAAAATAGTTCGTTTGGTCCAAAATCGTTTGGTCCACCAGTTGTAAAATAGTTTGTTTGGTCCAATATCGTTTTATCAAAAAGTACAGGCAAAACCAAAAGTACGATTTTGCATTGTGGAGTAAACTTATGAAATAGACTGTACGTTTCACGGTGGACCAGGGAGTATATCATTTGGTCCAAAATCGTTTGGTCCAACAGTTGTAAAACAGTTCGTTTGGCCCAAAGTCGTTTGGTCCAACAGTTGTAAAACAGTTCGTTTGATCAAAAATCGTTTACTTATAAGTATTTTTTGACAAGATTGCCTTAGCACCCAATCGTGGTGTAGGAAAAACAGCCCGTTTTGATAGCGCTATAGTTTATTGGATTATACAGGGTGATTGGTACTCAGTGTGACAAAGATTTTTTGGTGTAAGTACAAAGTAAATCAAGTGTGATGATGAATATAAAAGGTCCAAAGTCTAAAAATTAGCTTCCCAAAAAATTATTTTAAGTTTTTCAAATATAACTATGTTTTTTAACTTAATACAGCAATTTCACAATTACCTGTATATGGATTTGAGAAGATAATTTCATTTTAGTGTTCTAAATTAAATTTTGAATAAGAATAATAGAAAATGACGGAGGATCAGTTGTGAAAACTCCATTGTAAATAGATTCAAAGATAAAAATTAAAATGTTTGATAACATTTCAAAAACATTGGTCTATTCCATTTTTCACACCCTGTATACAAGAAAGTGCCAGAATATTATAAAAACAGCGCCATTTTGTAAGCTTTCCAACCATATGCTACAATAGTGAGGTTTAGATATTCTTTTGATTGTTTTAGTGGTTTGAAAACTAGAAAACAGGGAACTTTTTTACCGTTTTTACTGTTCAAGCTGAAACAAAAATACAACTTTTGCTTAATACATGCCGACTTTCTATGTTTTAAATGTTAAAGACACCATGTTTTGTAGTCTTCAAACCACTAAAACGTACATAAGAAGACATAAAGCTCAATGGTGTAGCATATGGTTTATAGTGTAACGAGCTATTTTCCCTAGGGGGGTAAATATTTGCTATTTAGCCGCGCACCTATTGCTGGCATCAGCAAGCGGCGGTTGTGAAGCTAGCGAGCGCCCTTTGACCCGGCTTATCAGTTCGGATAAGCTTGGGTATCCTGGGACTACTGGATAGCCGAGAAGGACATTCGAGTCGTGGATCCCGTGCAGTGAAGAGCGAGCGTGTGTCTAGTGAGACGTCCAGTGGGGCACGTGACAGTGGTGTCGGAGTATGCTGGTTTAAGAGCTGATAGTTGTTACTAAAACATTAATCTCTGATTTCATTGTTTGAGTTGTAACCGTGCTAGTCAAAGCCTGACGATAGTTAGGATTTATTTATTAGTCAGGAATAATATTAAAGTATATTCCTGACGGTTCTGGGCAGGTGCTAAAGCGCAAATAATATATTTAATTGGCTGTAGTAGATATTATTTTGCGTTGTACCTAGAGTTAGTTATATTACTAATAACTGTAAGGCCCGACAAACCTAGGCTGCACTATTTGGCGTGCGTAGTTGGAAGCACGCGGCCAGTAGGCTAGTAACTAGTTGTGCTGGTTGTATTAGCCTGTTAACAGAAGCCCATCTAAGTAATATAACGTTGATGTCGTAGTAGTAGCAGTAGGGTTGTTATTAATTAATCATTTGATTATTTTACTTCAACCTGAACAGCTTGCTTAGTAATCCAACACGTTAGCTTGGTAGCTTGGATAGCGGAGTACCGGCTATCAGATAATATATTTATCTAGTGTTTGGAACGTATTTAATATTTATTTATCTGTTACTAAGTAGCTCAATAATTTAATAATAGTGCAATTGCCATTTAGTTTTGCTTATTTGGCTTGGTATTTATTGAGGCCAGCTACTCACCATTGAGGTGTAGTCACTCTACCTATAGTGTACTTGTATATTATTATGTGGTATGATTATTGAGTGAACTGTTTGATTCTTAGCTTGGGCATTAGAGTTGTGTATTGGATTATAGTGGCCTAGTAGACCCCGCCTGGTGATAACACGCGTTGTGGTTTTTATTGGCAAGTCGTTGTGTAACTCACCGTGTTTTAGGCACTCTGGGCTTAACTATTGGATAGTTAGGACGAAGCCCGAGTTGCGTAGTCAGCAACGACCCCCTAGGAGAGTGGAGAATCGGCGTAGGCCTGGTAGTGATTATTGCACGTTTGTTTTGGTGACTTGTTTTTGACTTGTTCACAGTGCCCGTGTATGAGCCAGTCCTATACCGGTTAGACCCGGCTTTTGGCCTAGTGGTTTCCCTGACCTTATCGCAGACCCTGGAACTTTACCCAGCCATTGTAGGCTGAGCTATCCCCGGCAAACGGTTGCGACTGCACTTTTAATATTTATTTTTCCAGTGCAGAAAATTTCGTCGCAATAGCTTGTAAAACGGTGCAGTTTTTACCATATTCGGACACTTTCTTGAGTACAGGGTGTGAACAAATGCAATAGACCAATATTTTTTAAATTTTTATCTAACATCGTAATTGTTATCTTTGAATCTATTTACAATGAGGTTTTTACAACATATCCCACGTCATTTTCTATTATTCTTATTCAAAATTTAATTTAGAACACGAACATGACATTATATACTCAAATTCATTTACAGGTAATTGAGAAATAGCTGTATTAAGTTTAAAAACATAGTTATTTTTGAAAAACATAAAATAATTATTTGGGAAGCTAATTTTTTGACTTGGAACCTTTTATATGTATCATCACACTACATTTACTTTGTACTTACACCGAAAAAATTTTGTCACACTGAGTACCAATCACCCTGTATAATCCAATAAACTATAGCGCTATCAAAACGGGCTGTTCTTCGCACACCACGATTGGGTGCGAAGGCAATCTTGTCAAAAAACACTTATAAATAAACGATTTTTGACCAAACGAACTGTTTTACAACTGTTGGACCATACGATTTTGGACCAAACGAACTGCCTTACAACTGTTGGACCAAACGATTTTGGACCAAATGAAATCCAATCACCCTGTATAACAAGATACAACCCTTATTTTCTCCACATAAGTCCCTTTAACTGATGTGTGTCTGTGTCCTATACCATGGTAGTGAAAAGTTTTTATAGTAATATATACCACAGTTATGAACAGGGTGTTTTGTTTAGGACCAACCTAAATAATTTAAATTGCCGTGAGTCACGTTTTATAAAAACACCAGCCCATGATGGTATCACTGTTTCTTTTTTCATTGCAAATTAGCTAATGCGCATCGTTCAAGTTATCTATGAGATTTAGAGTTAGTGATAATTAATTTATTGTAAATAAGATGTAATATGGGTTTTTGCATGCGAAAACACCAAGTTGAGGCTTATTGACAATAAAGTTCCAATAAACCACAAAGATAACTATGCAACAATGTCAGTTAAATAAGGAATACAGGGATGCCATCATGTGAGCTTTTTTGTCGTTAAACAGTGCCTTATTGTAGGCCTCTCTTGCAATTTGGGTTGCATTAAAAAACACCATTATGTTATTGAATATAGTGTTGTATTTTCTCATATTTTTTCATTTAAATTTATATAAATAGATTAGTAAATGGTGTAACACAAATGTCGACACTTTTCAATGTATCTGTAATCTGCAATCAATTAAGTAAGATTGTTTGAAATTAAAATTTTGAAAAAACCTTTTCAAACACTTGTTTAAAAATGTGGTATTATATAAAGTGGTGTTATTATTGTATTTTGTTATGTATAGTTATTTGATTTAAATATCCATATACATATAAGCCAGGTAAAAATGTGTTAATTACGTAAACGCACGATTTTTGTAGGGATTTTTGAACTAAAAGATAAACAATAACCTCTGATTTTTTTATCATATTTAATGTTTTTTTTTCTACGCCGGTGGCATTTTACGAGAGGTTGCGGGAGAATAAATTTGCAATGGATGTGTCGAAAATTGAACCCGTCCCTCCCACACCGATGTCCGAGACGCTAACCATTAGACTTGCACGCCCAACATGTTCTTGTATATTGGTGTTGTGTATTGATTTGATTTCATTAATATTGGTTACCAACAATATTTTTGAGGAAACCATTTATTTAATTGCAAATTTTAAAACATCACTTTGTAACTAAACCCTTTGTAACTTGTGAGAGGATACTTTGTTAATAATAGATATTTGTTGCAATCAATAAAGTTATACAGTACATTGTATTTACTATACAGTTACTATTTCAAATCACTAAGCCCCAACATGGTATGTACATTGTACAACAACATAAAATCTAAAGCTCAAAGAATGTATGATATTATAATGTAAATAGTCCTTGCATAGCCAATTTTAAAAATTGATTTTACACAATTTGACAGCAAGGCCAGTTTATGTTAGTACAGTCCATTTAGATAAAAATCGCTTATATACTATCTAAATCTGTAATAGAAATGATTAAGTTATTCATAAAAGGATTCATTGTTTAGTGTATTGAATGTGACAAGTCGTTGAAACAACAGAAGGTCTGATAGGATTACCCATGTCACTGAACCTATTGTTGGTAGTGTGGTGTGTTCAAAGCTATATCTCGGTATCTTTACATTGTTCTGAGCATGTTGAATACACGTTTTGTTAAATACACCTGCAGTTAGAGACAGCTTATGCGTTTCAGGGACTGAGCATTTTACCACTATTTAACAAGGAACTCTTTGGTCGAATGCATTTGTTTCAAACTGGCAGGAATGGGAAAGAATAACGTACATTTTGTAAATATAAATTTAGTTATATGGTAGTTTTTTAGTCTAACATTTCCCTAATAACAAAACATACCTACCCTGTAGCAAACCTAAGTACTCGATCAACCCGATTTAATATGAAAAGGGAATACGTCTGACTTTTCAGAAAAAATATTTTACGAAAATCCAGTCAGGCAAGTTCAAACTCGCTTATTACTCGTCTACAGGTTTGCTGTGACGGGGATCTTGCTTGATACATGGCCGTTTAATAGTGTAATATTTCCTTTATGTATGCTTAATTTCGACTAATAATATTTTGTTTTCAAAATGTTAATCGTTGCACCCAAGGAATGTTAAAAACGAACAATTGGGTTAAAATATGAGCCACTCAAAGATTGAAAATGGCAAATTCAAGAAATATTTGAATAGCTGCCTTATTTCGAATCAGTTGTTATTTTGTCTCAAATTTGCTGCATTGTACTTTAATTTTCCAAAGACCAATCTATTCTTACATTTAAGATTTTCTTCTAACTCATAGCGGGCCTCCTCCCTGCGTCGCGTATAATTAAATAATGTGTTATAGTTGTTGTTATCCTCTTTAACTTTGTGCCAAATTTTGTAGCACTATATGTACCATTGTTTTGAAATATTTAACTGCCTAGGGACTTCCTTTCAACGCTGCATATCACGATTTTTTTAAATGATACTCAGTATAACGAGAACATAACACCATGATGTGGTTATTTTAGGCAAACATCATCCACAAAAATAATAAATATTTCATCATAGTACGTAAGTTAGGTTTTGTCAGTTAGCTAGGTATTGTTTCGTGTAGGTACTGTAATATTTCTGAATTGTAAAGTTGTATAAGGTTTTCTTAATATTTTGCTTGTGTTATCTACAAAACATCGAAATCGTTTTTGA
The DNA here is from genome assembly GCF_028750875.1 of Macrosteles quadrilineatus. NCBI lineage: Eukaryota > Metazoa > Arthropoda > Insecta > Hemiptera > Cicadellidae > Macrosteles > Macrosteles quadrilineatus. Next base: position 73,036,123 of record NW_026542597.1, read on the forward strand.
AAAAAAATTTTACTTTCTTCACACAAGATTACAGAACACAAATATTTCAAATCCTTCCCTACTAAGTGTTTGTGTTAGTTTTAGTTTGTAATATTGATAAGATTTTAATCAATAAAACAGATAAAATTCAAGTTATGAATGGTTTAATTAACAGTATTTGATTGTTAACATTTAAAGAATTGTGAAATCTAAACAAAGAAATGTAAATTAAATAGATTATTAACAATCAATACAACATATTTTATGTACAGATGGCAAACCGTTGATAGTAGACATAGTACTTCTTACAATTTGTGTCATAAAATTATATAAACAGTAAAAATTCCTTACTTTAATTTAAACGAGATCTTTCATTATTATAAGTAATTGGTTCGATCATATACTCTCACATATTGAGAGAGTTTAAGTGTAGAAAATATGTTTCAGATTTACATAATGGGAGAAGGTTTTAAATAAACATAGGAAATTTTCTCTACTAGAGTTTACTAAGGGCATCTGCATAGTACATTCAACGCTTTTCCAATATGGCAGCAGCAATAAACTTGTTTAATTCTGTTTCATTTCACCTTAAGAGTTGCTCGAGCTTTCAATATAAATGAGGTCAAACGGTAAATGATTAACCTATAGCTTATGTAGTCGCTATAGTTAATGAATGTATAAGAAAATGAATTTTAGTTGATATTACCAAAATTTTCCTTTCTATATTTTTGCTAGATTTTTAATTATGGCTATTGAAAATATAATTTAATTGATTTGGGCTGTCTTCAAGCACAACTGCAAGATATTTTGTAGTTTTTAAGTCGTATGTACTCGTATTTAATTTTTAAAGAAGTTAAAAATATATAAAATTTATATATAATTAACCCTTAATTAATTATATTTTGAACGGTATGAAACACGTTAACATAATTACCTGGTACTTTGCAAACTTTAATAATAGTCAATGTTCATATATTGGCCTAAAAAAATGTATGAAATAAACATTTCTTACAGCCTTAACACACAAAAAATTCCTTTACTTAGTTAGGGGAAATTCCTTTAGTACACAAATAAGAAGAAAGAAAATTTAGCTAAGTTCTGTTCTGTGTCAACTCCTTTTCGCTTGTACTCAATCTAGTACAAATATTTACTAGTCTGATGGAGCACTCAAAAAGTAATGGTAGAGTTATGGTTAATGGGGTAGAAAAACTATTAAATTGTCTTAGTTACTTACAAAGTTATAAACTGAATGAATACCATCATTAAATTAACCAAAAAACCACAAAAGCTCGTCACATTCGAACAACTTAAGGCAAATAGGTCCATGCAATAAAAATCTAAAGACCTTTGATCGAGTTCTACAATCATTGTCAATATTTGTGCCTTGTCTGTCAAGGGGAGATCTTTGTCCATGCTGATGGTCTTGTCCATCTGTGCTTTGATGTCTTCTACTGCTTGAGCAACCTCACTGCTTGCTATTGCTTCAAGAAGAAAAAGAACACTGGTGCAGCTAATAACAACAGTTGACCATGAAAAACTTAGGATTTCTTTCGAGTAAGGAAAATCATATTTTAATCCAAAATAAATCCACGCATATATAACGTTGCGAACTAGTTTCACAGAGTATGAAAGGAAAAACAATGACACAATATTTGAATAGATTTCATTGATTGAGTCATTTAAGTCCAATACGGAACGCACGAGACTTACATTGATGCAGCTAGTGCAAACCCGTAACCTTTTTGCAATCATATGTTTGAGGATGAGCATTTGGCTTAAGTTATTTGAGACCAGTATAAAACTGCAAAATTGGACTAAACCTTTCAACATCCTATGTGACACCGTTATAGATATAACACTGTTGATCAGAATGATTAATTGAATGACTGTTGCTGATGTGACAAACCAATCGACATGAAGACTATTTTCTGTATCAAAGTCTCCGATTGAGAGGAACTTAGTAGCGAAAAACCCTTTCAGAGCACAAAAAAGAACAAACATAATTGTAAGGCAATTAGTCGTATACTCCAAATCAAGTGTAAAAGTAACGATACTCGTAACTTCCAACCAGTTTCTTGTCAGTATAATGTAAAGTGAAACTGCTAGAAATCCAGCATGTGTCAATCTTTCATACCACCTCACCTGGCTACAAATCTTGAACGTAAAAAGTGGAATACGTTCCCAGATTTTGATTACAGATTTTATGAGCATTTTGTTAACAGGAAAGACAGAAATAGCTTTTAAATAAGCTGTATAACTGCAACGAACGTAATGTTGTCTTTCTATAAGATAAAAAAATATAAAACCTAATAGAATTACTTAAACATAACTTTCCAGCAATATAAGTTATGATAAAGTGACATATATAATATGTCTATTCTAAAACACTGGAAATTTCACTTTATATTCCATGTCATTATTATATAAGTAGGAATAAATAAGCAGGCATATGGTAGAAACCACAAAGAGGTCAAACATCATTGACAGGTAAATGGAATTAAATTATCGAGCTATCAAAATATTGGTTGTTATGGAAGTTAAGGGTTATTTTGATTTTAAATGAGGGATCGACTGTCCTTAATGGTGGAACAAAGGTTCATCCTATGTCATAGATTACTGGAGATGGTCAGCAACAGCACTAGTGAGGAATGACTGAAATGATTCAATATCTGCCTGTATGTGATCATTTCATATTAGATCGAATGGAATGATTTCATAAGAATACGAAACCGTTTAAAATACACCAACGAAAGCCTTGAAATTTACGATTTACATTAAGAACTAAAACAATCAACAGCTTATTTCTGTATAAATTATTATAACTATTCTTCATAGAAACATGTAACACAACTTTATCTTGGAAGCTCAACCATTACTGCAAAAAAGTACTAATGCATTCCATTACGACTGACAACTAAGTTTGGACATATTATTGAGAGAGTAGCTTGCAAACTTCATGTCACTTCATGTGTTATGGATGAAAAGGGGAACGAAGAAATTAATATTGTTGAAAACTTCATCACACTCTGTCACTGAAACTAATCACTAACACCTATTGATAACTACGAATACACAACTTTGACACTTTTAATAGTAGGCCTACTGAAAGATTCGACCATATAAAAGTGTCAATATAGGAATTAGTCTTTGTATGTAGTATAAATCCTAAACATTTATTTTTCCTAAAATATAGAAAGTAATTGGTTAGTACGTTCAATTTAGTAATTGGTTAAATAATTTAATTGGGTCTGCTAAACTAAGTAATGCAAGGTCAATGTTAGTGATATACTGTAACAGGAACCAATTTGATAGTTGTTCTATGATGTTAAAATTAAAATAATTCAAAATCTCTCGAAGCACTTTTACCTCTTGTTTCTGAACTGGATGTCTAATTTAAAATGCCAGTACTACATTTGCTTGTTTTTATATGCAATTTCTACAAGTAATTCAATTATAAAATGTAAATAGCACAAGAAAAACTGTTTTTCAAACCACAATGTGTATTCTGATTTATGATAGGATTTTCAGTATAGGATCTCAATTGTACTTAAATTCAATGTCACTATTTTCTTATAATACAATGACCATAAATAGTACAAAGGCAAAATGTTACTGCAAAAACAATTCAACATAGCTCAATTTTTTACAGGAAAATCAACAAGAAAATATTTTGTGCGCGCATCTCTATGATGGCAACACTGCCTTTGAGTGACGTCACGTTGGCAGCCTGCGGCGTCATCGGCTGATTACAGCTGGTTTTTCAGCCGTTTATTGCGTTTCTATGGTTATATGAAGCTGTCACAAAGTGATGTTTTCATGGCTTAAATTCGTCAAATTGTTCAATGCTTTTGTTATTACAAAGATGATTGTTGTACTGTTCAAATCCTCATTTATCTGTTACTCACTGCGTATTTTGCTGTAGGGACGTGTTTATGCACTTACGGAATGAATAAATAAATTTGTTGGACATTGACAACATTTTATTTTGTTAAATCTTTAAAATACTTCATACAAAGGTTATGAATCAAAATCACGGGGATTCTTTAGCTGCAAGTCACGTTCATCCTAAGTTAAAATATCTGTGATAATAAATAAATATTGGGTTTTCAGAATTAGCCAAGAACAGTTAAAGTTCCACACCTTTAGGAGCAGTATGGTTGTAATGTCTTCCTCTTACCAACAGCCTATCCATTCACATTCATGACATGTTGTTAGTCAAATTCTGGTTTCGACTTATTTGAATTATTTGAGTCCGGTAACTCGGTTAAACTTAGGTAAAAACCAGAGAATATAGTTGATAAAAATAGTATATATATGTATTAAAAAAACATGGCTCAGGTATGCATATGATTTAACTAACACAAACGGATTAGAGTTCCATACTGCAGACAACCCTTCAAAATCTTAATCCTTTAAATAATATGAGTTTTTTAATTGTCTTGACATTTAAGATATTCTCATGACCTCTCTTAACACCAACAGTTAAGGTCATGATACAATGATATTTCATACGTAAAAAATTAGCAAATCTTCCCTTTTAAGTTTTTTTAACTATTTTATTTTGAAAATTTAAAAGTTCAATCCAACCAGCAATAAATTGATAGCCATTATTTTGATGCCATGTTTGCAGTTTTACCAAGTCGCGTTTTTATATAAGAACGTTTTGTATGGTAAATGTACTGTTATTAATTACCTTCTTTAACACTCGTATACAGTATTTAATTTTTAATAACTATGCCTTTATTTATTTATATTAATTTTGAATGATGTTTATGGCTGGAATGGAAAATCAAAGAAATATTACTTGATTTTTTACTTGTGAAAAGCTATTTACTTGTGTTAGGGATTTTAATAGTACCTAAAACTAGAATTTGCACTTAACTTGTTGCCTCAGATTACGTAGTAAAGTAGGGCAATAACTTTTAACATAAGCAATATTGTGTTAGAGGTAGGTTAGAGGGGGGGAGGGGGTTTATTTCAGTTTTTATTGTTTTTCTGCTGATGCCATTCACATGTACATATTTGCTTCCGGTAAAGTTAAGTTTAACGGTTTAACATACAAGCAAAAAACTATTTCTTCTCATCGTTGGATATCAATATGTGAGTTATATTTCATACATGAGTTTTATTTTTAAAATTTGATTTACTATTCTTCCTTTAACTCAAAGGAGCATACTAATTCCTTATATTGTACAATTCGTTATACTATTATCTGCAACATTACCAATGCCCTTACTAAACATAACGATATTGAAACTAGATCTAATGTTGAACCTCAATGCTTGTGCTGTATTACCAAAATAATAATATACACTTTGGTTTGTGAAATGTATAAAAGTGAGACTTTGTAATCATTTTTATCCGTATGTTTTACTTATATTCCTATAGACAGTAGAGATAAACATCAAATGCAATGTACAATGTACTACAAACATCCATTTAGTTAAAATAAAAACAAAATCAGTCATGTCTTTAGAAACTTATATTCAATTGTTGATTTTATGGCTGACGGTAAATTTTAAAAAGAGAATTCAGCATAAAAAAGAAAACACTAAGACTTCAATTCACTAAACAATGGAAGAGGGATTTGCATTTCCTTGGTCGGCAATGCCGAGTCTACAAAGAAGCCGGAATGAACCAATTTATTGACTTGTCTCAATAAATTAGAATTATTTTTATTCTTGCTGAAAGCACCTCAAAACTTTTTTTAGTTCCTGTAATAATTATTTTTACCATTCTGGCGATGCACATATAATATACAAATGTGAAAAATATCAATATTGAAAGTTCCATCAACTATCTTTAAAGTACAATAAAATTACAAAATCCAATATGTAACGAACATATAGCTTTGTTACACTTTGTTAAAATTAAGGAGAGTTTATTACGCAGTTTTTGATCCAACAGAAAATTTATAATGTTTGTCAGTTTTGAACATACTTTGAAACGTGTAAATCAGCTAGATTACTATACAGACTGTAAAATTTGAAAGAATCGTACACACCTCTGAAAGTAATACGTGGAGGTCCTCTTTAGGATGATGGGTGTCATGGTGTAAAGGATGACATGCACAAAGAGACAACTAAATATAAGTAAACTGTATGTACAAAGTAGTATCGTAAACTGTCCACTCTGGATAAAAGAGAGTTTTTGGTAAAAATACTAAACCTTCCAGCCAAAAGTAGAAATCACATTGAGTCTTCAAGGATGTACAAAATTATCCTCAAATAAGACAATCATTTAGACAGTCAAAAACTGAATAAATACCATCATTAAATTAACTAAGAAACTACAAAAGCTTGTCACTGTCGAACAATTTAAGGCAAACAGATCCATGCAATAAAAATCTAAAGACCTTTGATCAAGCTCTACAATCATTGTCAATATTTGTGTCTTGTCTGTCAAGGCTAGGTCTTTGTCCATGCTGATGGTCTTGTCCATCTGTGCTTTGATGTGATCTATTGCTTGAGTCACCTCATTGTTTGCTATTGCTCCCAGCAGATAAAGAACACTGGCGCTGATACTAACCACAGTTGACCACAAAAAATTTGTAATTTCCTCTGAGTAAGAAAAATTGTCTTTCAATCCGAAAAACATCCAAGCATATATAACGTTACGAATTAGTTTCACGGAGTACACAAGAAAATACAATGCAACAGTATTTGAATACATTTCATTGATTGAGTCATTTAAGTCTAATACAGATCGGACGAGACTTAAATCGTTGCATCTTATGCAAATTCGTAACTTTTTTGCAATCATGTGTTTTAGGACGAGCGTTTGGCTCAAGTTATTAGAGAACATTATAAAACTGCAAAATGTGAAGAATGTGTTTAATGACCTGTAAGATACCGCTATGGACAAACCACAGTTGACCCCAATGATTAGTTGAACGATTGTTGCTGATGCGACAAATCCATCAACACGAAAGCCATTTTCTGTATCAAAGTCTTCGATTGAAAGGATCTTAGTGGTGAAAGAATCCTTCAGAAAACTCAACAGACCAAATACAATCAAAAGTCGAGCCATCGTAAGCTCAACATTACGCGTAAAAGTGAGAATACTCGTAACTTGAAACCAAGAGCTTGTCAATGTATAATACAATGAAGCGACTAGAAATACAGCATGTGTCATTCTTTCATACCATGTCACCTTGCTACAAACCTTAAACATAAATAGTGGAATGCGTTCCCAGTTCTTAATTAAAGATTTTATGAGCATTCTGTTAACACTAAGTACATAAATAAACTTTGGTCTACGCAGTATTACTTCTATAAACGTAAGGTGGACTTGATAAGAGTGAAATGTATAAAACCTAATAGAAATAATTGCAATAAACTAATCTAAACAGAGAGCCTTGTTAAGTGACATCTATAATATGTCAATAACACTTTCTATTTCATGCTATTTTTATGTGATCAAGAAAATTAAACCGCATATTAAAGAAGCAACTTAGAGTTAAATATAATAGACAGTTTATTAGATTAAAAAATTTTCAAGCTATCAAAATATTGGCTGTCATTTAAGTTGTATACGAGTGTTCATTTATGTGTCATTTATGTATACGAGTGTTCTGACTGGTTAATATTTCTACAATTATTTCCTGTGGTCAATGCAAATGCTTATTAAGACAACTGGACATCTCCAGCCTCTAATGGCTAAACATTTATATATTATTTTTCTAGGTTAGGCCTAAGTTGCTAATTACTACACAAAAAAATAAAGGATTTCCAAATACAACATAATTCATAGGCCACAGTAACGTCCCTTAATTATTTTTATACTTTCAAAGTCTGAATGGTATAATTAATAGAACAATAATAACAATAAGGGCCATACGATAAAATACTACTACTGTTGTCCGATTAAGTTATACAAACAACTATACTTGGCTACGGTAGTTTGTTAAGTTTTTTTTCGCACAAGCGAGTGTCATTTTTAACTTGATACTGGGAAGAATTAATGAAAAAAAAAAATAATTTTCCTATCTGGATGATTATGTTGTGAAAATTGATTGTGGAAACTTTAAAACCGTACAAGCTCCCCGGTAGCCCCCCCCCCCACCTCCTCCTTGACAAGGTCCTAGAACCGCCACTGGTTACAATTGAAGCTACTCGTCATAACCTCCTTTAGTTCTAAATTGGATGTCTAATTTCAAACATTATCTTGGACTATTCTTAGTTAATTGAGCAATTTTTAAAGTATGCTAGTTATAGAACATAAATAGCAAAACTATTTCGATAAATACCTTAATTTAAATAATGCATTTCGATTACGTTACAGCCTTTAACGCTTTTACAGCCTGCAATTTCAATCTTGAACTTGAGAATTTAAATTTAATGTAACTTTCTTGTAATTATCATGCAATTAAATTAATTATTATATTAATTATTGTAAATGGCATTGCCATGGAAAATAAAATAAAATAAAATAATATAAAATAAAAAGCCCAATGGCAACACTTTACTGCAAATTTATCAATTACTTTGTTAGACATTTAGCATGAATATTATGAAGAGAACATTTTGGTCAAGCATCTTTATGTTGGCAACACTGTCTTTGAGTGACGTCACGTTGGCAGCCTGCGGCGTGCTCGGCTGATTACAGCTGGCTTTTCAGACCGAACTCCGCTTGCGTTTCCATGGTTTTATGAAGATGTCACAAAGTTCAACTGTACTACGTGAATTGGTATTCATAGATTTGCTTAGTTGTTACAACCATTGTGAAAACAAGATATGCACTATTATATTTCGCACTACTGTTCAATATCGGAATATATCGGAATAGTGAACCTACTCATACGGCATTACTTAATGCACACGTTTGCTGTACAATTGTAACATTCTGCTCAGTAAAAGTATTGTATATATTTGTAAAAGTTTTTATCTAACATATATAGTCTGTTTTTTTGTACAACACTTCCATGTTCTAATAAATATTTTCATATGGTTGATGGATTACTGGGGACGATACCTGAAATTGTCTAACTGCGTCTGTGACGTTACCAAAGTCGATATCCCATGCACAATATTTCACTTTGACTTAATATTCAATAAGTCATTCATAGAGTATGTTTTTAAGTTTCTGTAAAAGTTTGTTTACACCTTAAAAAATATTTGCAAAGTCCAAAACACGGAAACTCAAACTACAAAAATAAATTAAATTCAAAACGCATTGCCTCCTTTACAAATGTTATAATGTAATAAACCTATGCAGGGATGGTTTTATAAATATTTAGCTACACGTAACACACACGTATTAGCAGACGTTGAACATTTAAATTATTTAAAAAGAACAGTAAGGTACAATTTATCGCTTAAATATCCTTACAAAAGTTAAGGCAACATGAACATTAGGTTATAAACTTTGCATAATGTATAAAGGCATAAGGTCGCTTAAAGAAATGCATGAAGTTGGTATGTGATGATGGGGACATGATTCAAAATATTTCCAAAACTGACAATAAGCATTTAATATTTGTTGATGACATGATGATAAGGGCTTATGGTGAATAATACGACTTGTTGATAACGTCATTAAATTCGACAAAGTAATGATTAAAATGAGTTAGTCAACGTCGACATTTTACCCTAGGCACGACTGACACAAGAGTTGCAGTGGTCGCTATAATTAGTGTTGCTCATCAGCCCTTGTATGCACTTTTAAACCCCTCTGTATTTTAATTGGCTGTCTTATTTGAATTACTCATTAAATAAGTATAATATCCAACAAAATACATCATAAATAAATATGTTTTGTACAAGGGAAAGTTGTGACGTAAAAAGGTTTTGTGTTGGTTTCTGTTTTATTCTTTACATTGCATATTTTGCCGTTTTACATTACGTTGCTATTATTGCTGTGAAATATGAATCTATCTATCTTTTTGGGAGTGTATTTAAAAATGTTTGTATATTTGACGTACCAACTAAATATTGTATCACAAATTACCTTCTCGACGCAAACACTAGTTCTTCTCCTTAATAAGTATTGCGTACCTGAAACAGAATAAACGATGTAAAAAATATGTCAATGAATCAGTTATTTGTTACATTTAAATTAATCTTAAACTTAATACTTAAATTTGTTTTATTTGTAGTAGGCCTGTTGAGGAAATCTTAACACAATCCCTCAATATAGAAATAATCTGTTAACTCATCATTCAAAGTTGACACTTATTGTAATCTTTAAAATCGCACTCATGCAGCTATAGAAACATAGTATAATACAATTTAATGCTCTCGTAAAGCAAATTGCTCTCGTGAAGTAAATTGTCTCCTAGAGGTAGATTTTGAAAATGTAAAGAAAAAGCTATAAAAACATTAGGCATGTTTGTAAAAATAAGCTTGATTGGAAAAGCTTGTTTTTCTCTCACACGCTCAAACAAACAGAAGAAGCAAATAGTTTTACCTCAATCCTTGTTGTTGCATGGGAATTTTAGACATGAAGGATTAAAGAGTTTTATTTTTTTTTTCTTTCATCTCATCATGATTTGTTTACATTATAACATAAAGCTTTTAAAATACTTTAAAGGTGTATTTAATTTACTTTGATAAAAAAAAACTCATACAGGAAATTCAGTTCAAGTTTGGTTAAATAAATCATAGGAAATTGAAATTATTGAAAAAATTCAATTGCATTGAATGTGCCAAACAATTTTTTTATGTTATTATATCATATCATCGTGTAAAAATTATATACATCAAACTGAGAACTAGACTAGTTCTCAATGTGATTCATTGTTTATCCTATTGAATTTGACAATCCGTTGATGTACTGAACACAGAAGCTCTGATAGGATTATCCAAGTCACTGAACCTATTGTTGGTAGTGTGGTGTGTTCTAAAGCGTAACTCGGTATCTTTACATTGTTCTAATCATGTTGAATTAACGTTTTTGTCTGATTGTGTCGAAATATATTTGTTGCGTTTTAGATACAGTCTTTGCTTGGATAAGCTTACAGTTTACTCTTGATAACGTTTTAGGCTCATTGGTCTATTTATATTTTAAAAACATTACAAGCAAGGAACTTGACCAAGGTCATCTAAAAAAATAAATATCGTAATGATTTTATTGGGGAATCAAGATTTAATAGTGTAAGTAAGAAAAGTGAATTATGGTAAAAGTATTTTCCTCCTTGAATAAGGGAAATGAGGGCAGGGCATGAGTCAATGAAAATAAAAACAAAAATAGAGTTTTTAATTGATTGACTGCAACCAGATTGACACAAGCTATTTGCATGTGAATAACCACGTTGTCTATTAAAATCCATGTTTTAGCCCCTAAACTGTATACTAACTAAAAAATAGGCTTTACTTTCGTCAATGCAGCTCAAATAATGGTGTAACTACGTTGCTTACACCATTATTGTGATAATAAGTTATCCAACAATAGTTAATTTATTAAGTCATAAAAATAGGCGCAATAGTTATAAACGCTAACAGATTGAAATAAAGTAAACCTTAATCAATATTTTTATTAAGTAATTTATTTTTATGATTTAACAATAATTATTTGTAAACAAGTTTCTGAAATGTAGTTTCAGATTCAGTAAGAGTTTCATGACAATACAACGATTATAAATAACCATTCCGAAAAATGGACACCAGAAGATGAACCATTGCCAAAAACTCGCTGTCAACATATCGCTGTTGGCATTGTCAACAACACATAACAAAAAGTCCTCTTGTTTCACTGACGGAAACAAAAAGAAAAAAATGCTACTATGCTTTAAAAACAATTGCTTTAAATTATATACTATATCTTAAATACTGAAAACAATGAATACTAAAACTACTTTCAATCCTCATTGGCAAATAAAATATTTTGATAGTAAATACTATTTATATTTTAATTTTAATCTTCTTTATTGAAAATTACTTATCGTCTAAAATTTTACTGATGCCAATCTGAATACTATATATCTCCAGTTAGATAAGGACCAGAACTCAGTTAGCATTTTCAGTTAGGTACAAACAAACATAATTTGTTAGCTATGATAAGAAAAAATAGAAACTCACATTTTTACTAGGTGGTATTACGGATTTATTATCAGTCAAACTTTGATTATTGAAAACCATGAATAATAAGTTTCTTCTCTCAGCGTTATTAAATTTGTATATCATGATTTTATTTGGTAAAATACATTTTATCAGACTTGCCTATCATTTAAATTTTTTATTGTAAATCTTTGGTGACGTATATGGATATATAAAACGCTATAATATTCTCAACATCTTAAACACTGAAGTAGTATCTGAACACCTATGATTAAACGACATCTATGGCTATCTTGAAAATATATTAATTAAATTTTATTTTTCAACGTTAAAAAATGAATTACTAAATATAAACTAGAAGCACACTTAGACAAAATGTATATCAACACAGAGGGTCTGTAAAACCTTTACAGCCAATTTAAAGAGAAACAGCCAGCAGTAAAACCTAATCCGTGCAGCTGCAAAGGCCAGAGTGAATGTGGCCTGCAATATTAACATGGCAATATAGGCACAGATGCTGCCTAGCTGTCATTGGTTGAATACCATATGACGTTATCTTTGGGGTTGGGGTCAAAATACATCAGACACCGGGAGGGAATTTTTACTAGAAGCAAGATTCTAAAAGAAAATAAAGAAGAAGTATAATCTAACCTCAAGTTTTATTTGACATTAGTTTGTATAGACAGTACAGTACAGTACAGTACAGCTGAAGCTCTGTAAAATATGTACACAAAAGACTTTTACAAACGCAATACATAAGTTTCTTAACCGGATCAGTAAAATTTGCTAAAATTATTTCCCTTTCATAACCAAGGAGCAGCAATGTGCGTATCTTCAGTGGCTGTCAAGTTTTAATGTCTCCTCTTACCAACAGTCGTTCCATTCAAGTTTATGATGGAGTTTATGCTTTCTGGCTTTTGACCGACTCCGTTACGTCGCTGAGAAATGCTATCGCTACGTAGAGTTCAACCGTTAATTTATAGTATTCAGCAAACATATTGCATCAAATAATATAATTGTTGTACTGGGTTGTTTTTTTGCTAAGCGCAACCCAAATATTATAAGTGCTGTGGTTAGCATCCCTGTTCTCCTTACTTCATTACAAAGGAGCTGATATGCATTGTTGCATAGTTATCTAAAATACTTAGTGTTATTAGGCATTTATTGTAAACAGACTCTAGGGGTTTGACAAGCTTAAATAGAGTATGTATTGTAAATATGTTTTTTTACAACAAATCCGGTTACCTTAACTTTGTACATGCCGATAATAGTGGATTTACTGGACACTGGAATCAAACTTGGAAACTTAATTTCAAACATTTCTTGGCATAAAACCAAAGATCAACTTTTAACGTATTCTTTTAACTCTTCCAGTTTAAGAAAACGTCTTGTTGAATCTTATTTACAATAAATTATCAATAACACTAAACCTAATAGATAACTATGCAACAATACACATCAGCTGATCGCCAATAAAGTATGGAAAACAGGGATACCAACATATAAGCTTGTTTTGTTATTAAAATGTGCCTTACAGAATCTTTATTTGGGTTGGTTGTTTTTTTTTGTTTTTAATAAACCCCTATATTTACACATTGTTCATACTAGTATTTTGTAGTTTATTCTTCAGTATGGCGTCACATTATATTACTTAGTTCTAAATCCCGTTACAATATTAATTACATAGAAACCTTTATCTCTTTTAATTGTTTTAGCTTTATAAAGATAAATTAATAAAGTAGTAGGATTATTGAAATACTTATCTCAAATTTTGGGGGATTTCAGGTCAGTCTGTATGAAACACTACCTGAGGCTTTATAAAAAGGCTTTTACCTTTGGTTTGGAAACCCTAATAAATTTTTTACATAATAACGACGGTGGTTATAAGATTGGACTAAAACGTACAATGACTAGTTGACTAGTCAAAAATAAAAATTTTGACGTATTTAAACGTGATAATTTCAGAAAACCCCAGTTTAACTACTTAATAATTCATACTCGATTCCATACTTAATAATAATTTGAGTTATAGCTTCTGTATCCAATAGTCAATGGTTATAGCTACAAAGGACTATACATTTACGAAAAATGTACACAGAAAATAAACTACTTTCAAAACTGTTGTAGACTTACGTGTAATTTTTTACCTATTAGCTCTTGGTATTATAAAAAAAAAACTGAACAGCCAAAACTAATAAAATAAAATAACTAATAAAATAGCAGAATTATGTAACTCAACAGTGGTTTAGATGATTTTTGATCTTTTTATATTGAAATTTGTATTGCAGTTGTATATAATATGCATCACCAGAGCGGCAAAAATAAGTATTACAGGAACTACAAAAAACTTTTAGACGTTTCCAGTCAGAATGTAAAGAATACTAATTTATTGAGACAAGTCAATAAATTGGTTCATTCCGGCTTCTTTGTAGACTCGGCATTGCCGGCCGAGGAAATGCAAATCCCTCTTCCATTGTTTGGTGAATTGGAGTCCTAGAGCTTTCTTTCCAATATTGAATTCTCTCTTGCAAATTTACTATCACTGCTATAAAACAAAAATATGGATATATGCTCAAAGAATTAGGCAATTTAGAATTTTATTATCATTTGTACTCAAGTAGTAAAATTAAATCAGAGTCTGAGGATTTTACGCGTGTTTTGGATATAGCTTGCCAATTTATAAATAACTAACTAAGGTTTATGTAAGGTTTTTGGTGGTGCCTTTAAAGGGCCACATCTGTGTCCAGTTGGTGTTTCCTGTTTGTTTATTTAATAAGTTTCCTGTTATGTTTGCGTTTGTTAAATTAATTTATTGCTGTTGTTTTGTACATATATATATTTATTATGTATTTTGTTGTTGTTGTATCGTACTATTTCTTTTGTTAGCCTACCTGTATTGCACCTGTTGTTTCCTTTTTTTCTCGTTGTTGTTATGTCTCGGTTGCATATTGTTAAATATTGTTGTTGTTATGTTTTTGCACTTCATATTTTACCTGTTGTTGTTATCTATGCGCCATATTATTTGCTGGTTATGTCTTTTGCATCTTATGCCTGTTTTTCACTCTCATTCTTTTTTTTTATTTCACGTATTTTAGTAGCCTTTACCTAATTTGCTATGTTTATGTATGTATTACGATTGAAATTATTTAGCCTATGAATGTATTTTTGTTTTCTTTTATACTGGTTATGTCTTTTGCATGTCATGTTTGCTTTCTAATTTATTCTTATTATTGCTCAAATTTATTACCTAATTAAGTGATTAATCCTATTTAATGTATATTCCAATGTAAAAATGGTGTTACCGTTGAAAGAATAAATGAAATGAAATGAAATGAAATAACTGTTATATGTAGATTTTCACTTGTAAGTTAAACGGTGACATTACGAAAACAATATAAAACACATGTGCGTAAGCAGGTGAAACAATAAAACTGCACATAACGTAACCTCCAACACAATATGTTTTATGTTAGAAGTTATTGCTCTACTTCACTATGCGAGGCAACAATGTACAGGGGCATTTCACGATTGTTATTCTGTTAAATACTTTCTAGGAAACTTATGTATCATAGATATTATTAGTGTAAGTTAAGAAAAAGACAGTTATTATTTCTTATTGAAATCAAGAAACTGTATGTTTTGTTAAATGACATGACCAATGCATGTATATGTTATTTCGGTTAAATAAATGACTTATTGACTTATGTACTTTATTACATATGGTTTTACAAGTAATATTATCTCTTTGATTTTACATTTCAGTAATAAACTAAACATAGTTATCCAAATTTTAGTACTGTACAAGAGATTCAAATAAGTTACTTAACAACTGATTTAATCGTATTGTAAAAAGGTGTTATTGCAACTAAAATACTACTCGGAAAAACTGCCACTTACACTTCATTTATCTATAGCTATCAAATTATTACTGATCAACCAAAGTTGTTTTCTTAATATCATCTAGTATAAAGAGTGGTTATTGATGAGCCATTTTTAGAAGATTAGAAGAATTAGTTAAAAATAATCCAAGCTAATTACGTACAAAAAGGTCATCTATAATTCGTTTTATTCCTCTACGTTAAGATAAGACATGAGGAGATATAAGATTGTAGTAAAATTTAACGATGAAATTATTTCTTTTAACAAGTTTTTCAAGTGTTGTCTGCATTATGGAACCTAATTGCGTTTGTGCTTAAAGTTCATATTTGTATATGTATGTAGGGGATTATAATAGTAAGATTGCTTCATTGGACTTTACTGCGTAAATATACCGAGTAGGAATGTGCCAACTAATAGTGAACTAATATAGTGAACTAATATAGTAAACTAATATAGTGAACTAATATAGTGAACTAATATAGTGAACTAATATAGTGAACTAATATAGTGAACTAATATAGTAAACTAATACAGTGAACGTAGTTCATTCACTAACAACCAATTGTATAGCCTTCTTGAATATTATTAAAAAATGTTATATCTTGTCTTCTACAAATATTGCAACAACTTCCATAGAAACTAATTAAAGTCGTATTTCACTTTGTGACATCTTTAAATAACTATGGAAACTCAAGGGGAGTTTCGTCTTAAAATCCAGCTGTAATGAGTTGAGAACGCCGCAGGCTGCGAAAGGCAGTGTTGCCAACATTGATATCCTCAAATCAAAATGAAGTATTCTATTCGAATTATCATGCTAAAAAGAATAACTAAGTCTAAATGTGAAATTTGCAGTAAAATGTTGCCATTTATTGTCATTGCATAGTGGCATTGCATAGTGACGTTGTATTAGGATTCAGGATTAAGGTCCTAGGCTGGATAAACTTTAAAAATTGTTTTATGATTCAAAATGAGTATATACATTAAGGTATTATCATTTAAATTTTAGAATTTACATTTATAGTGCGTAAACTTTGATAAATTAGTAACTTCAATCAAGCAAACAAAGTCAATGATTATCTGTTAAGCTAGCTGTCCAATTTATAACTGGAGGAGGTTAAGGGGCTGCTGGGAAATAAAGAGCTAATTTAATTATAACATTCGAGAACAACTCTTGAGCTGGTTTCGGCTAGAGCATATTTCCAACATTAGATTTTCTTAGTTAAGTAGAATAGACATTTGACACATGAATATACATTTTCAACAAAATTTCAACGCTAATAACTCAATATATAAATAAAAGCAGTTCTAGCACATACACATTTTACTTCCAATGGCTGAACCTTAGAGGACTATACAAAAAAAAAGGTTTCTAAGTAATTGATACACATAAGACATAAGATGATATCATGGATATGATAGTTAAACGATTATAAGTTATTTGATGAAGTATTTGATACTATTAATGTCGTCGTTCCTCCTTTTCACTTTGACATGAAGTGGACACAATACTTTCTTACAAGCTGTCGAAACATTGCTGGTAGACGTAATGATATGCATATACCCACAACACTACTTCCACTATGTACACTTTTTCTAACTTTTCAATAATTCCTTTTCATTGGCAATCATAGTATCGCAAATTATTATGAATTTTTAGGACAAAAGTGAATTCACATTTCTTTCCTGCTTTTATAATAATGGCATTGATTATACAGTGAAATATAAAGTGGTATTGACATATTATACATTATACATATTATACTGGAAAGGTCAAGCGTTTCTATTCGATTTTATAATTTTCAACTTAATTCACATTATCACATTATCACATTAATTCACTTGATCACATTAATTCAGCGGTCCACCAGTGTATAGCAGTAATACTCTGTGTAACAATGTTATTTATGTATTTACTGTTATCAAAATGCTCATAAAATCGTTAATCAAGAACTGGAAACACATTCCACTTTTTATGATAAGGATTTGTAGCAGGATCAGGTGGTATGAAAGATTAACACATGCTGTATTTCTGGCCGTTTCAATTTACTTTGCACTGACAAGAAGGTGGTTTAAAGTTACGAGTATTGTTAGTTTTACCCTTGATTTTGAAGCTATTAGTAGTCAACTTTCAGTTTTATTTGGTCTTGTTTGTGTTCTGCAGGATTTTTTCACTACTAAGATCCTTTCAATCGAAGACTTTGATTCAGAAAATGCTTTGCATGTTGATTGGTTTGTCACATCAGCAACCATCCTTCAAATAATCATTGGGATCAACAGTATCTTATCTATTACGGTAATTTTTAGGTCATTAAGTTCATTTTTCATACTTTACAGTATTATCCTGCTCTCAAATAACTTAAGCCAAATGCTCATCCTAAAACACATGATTGCAAAAAAGTTACAGCTTTGCATTAGCTGCAACAATTTAAGTCTCGTGCGATCCGTATTGGACTTAAATGACTCTATCAATGAAATCTATTCAAACCTTGTTTCATTGTTTTTCCTTCGTTACTCAGTAAAACTAGTTCGAAACGTTGTATTCACTTGGATGTATTACGGACTAAAATTCGTTTCTTTTCACTCGTATCAAAAGACAATATTTGAGTGGTCATCCGTTTTGATTAGCTGCCAAAGTGTTCTTTTTCTGTTGGGAGCAATAGCAAGCAATGAGGTGACTCAAGCAGTAGAGGAAATCAAAGCACAGATGGACAAGACAATCAGCATGGACAAAGATCTCCCCTTGACAGACAAGGCACAAATATTGACAATGATTGTAGAACTTGATCAAAGGTCTTTGGATTTTTATTGCATGGACCTATTTGCCTTAAATTGTTCGAATGTGACGAGCTTTTGTGGGTTCTTAGTCAATCTAATGATGGTATTCATTCAGTTTATAACTTTGTAAATAACTAAGACACTTTAAGATTATTTACTATCCCAGTAAATACTCTTTTTGAATGATCCGTCCACCTATAAAACAGTTGTGCTACATTTATTATAAGCAAAAAGGAGTTGACAGAACAGAACCAATCCTACTGAGAGTAAACAATTCGCAATACATTTGCATTCTCTCGTTTCTTTGTGTATTTAATTTTTAATTTTAACATTACAGATAGTTGATCCTCGTTCATTGGTAACTCGTATATTCTCCTGATAATCCCTATAAAGTTAGCGTTAATTTCCTACATTCCCTTCATTTCCTCTTACTATATACTTTGTTTGACTGTTGTTAGTATTTTAATTGACAATGCTATAAACTACTACTTTTCTCTACCTGTACGATACTCAACAAAGGAAGTGTCTAAATAATCTCCTACACTTGCTCACATTTGGTATTTAAAGCATCATGACAAAGGATAAATCCATATCAGTGTAGATAACTCGTATTTTAGTTATAGTTTATTTAAATGACTACACAAGTTATAAAAATAAACACAGAAAAGCAGCCACTTTTTAAACTGTTGTAGAATATGTAATTGTGTTTTGCCTATTAGCTCTTATTATTATGAAGAAAGCCGAACAGACGAAACTGGTAATAGTAAATAACTAATAAAACAGCAGAATTATGTAACTCAACTGTTATTTAGATGGTTTTCTTTTAGCGAATTTCCCTATAGGGAAGTAGCTTTTACCGTAGGTGGCACGGTAAGGCCTAGGCCCGGGACCGATTTACTTTTTCATTTTGATGTCCCCAGATGACGAAAACACCATTCCTTAAAATGTTTATATATGTATGTATATATAGGGTGTGCCACAAAGGGGTTTAAACGTTTGATTTTATATTACGCGCCCATTCATCCACCGAACTTTTTGAAACTTTACACAGTTCACAAGGTAGGTTTTAAAAATATTCTGGAAAAATTTCAACTCCCTAACCTTAGTAGAAACAAAATGGCGGCATATTGAAAAAGTTACTTTAAAACATTAAAATAGGTATTTTTGGTTTTATAAAATATTTTTATTGTTACTTTCCAGGGCAATCTATATATTAATAGGCAAGCATGTTTCTTTAAAACCTTTTTTCTCAGCTCGTGTGAATCGTAGGGAAAATCTACGCATACCGTTGGAAAGCTATTTTCCTGTAGGTGTGCAGAATCCCTTTATAAATTTAAATAGGCTCAAAGATAAGCACAAAAAATGAGTTTAAACATTTGAAAAAATTAACATGGATCTTATGCGTTGCTATGCTGGTTACGAAATAACAACGAAATATAAACAGAAAATCAAAACAAATGGAGGAAACTCCAATCACATGTTTTATTTACAGTGTGGGGTGAAAATAGATAAGTGAGTACATTACATATTTTTGGTCGAGTTTCGACCACTGGACGACCTCTCGTATGACTTTAAAACAAGAAAAAATTAGAACAGCCAAATGGAAAACTAAAAATTAATCAAATAACTAATAAATAATAATAATAAATAAATAACTAATAATAAATCATGAAAGTAGTTTTTATAGAAAGCACATTGGTAAATTTGTCAATAAGCCGCCATTTTGTTTCTACTAAGGTTAGGGAGTTGAAATTTTTCCAGAATATTTTTAGAACCTACTTTGTAAACTGTGTAAAGTTTAAAAAGGTTCGGTGCATGAATGGGCACGTACTATAAAATCAAACGTTTAAACCCCTTCGTGGGACACCCGGTACATATATAGATTTATATATATATATATATATATATATATACGTCCGTGAACGCGATAACTTGAGAAATTTTTGTCCGATTTTGATGAAATTTGGTTTAAAGGTGTAATGCGGGATAAACTTGAATGATTTCGCGAACCAGCATGATCGGACCATGGGAACGGGGTTTTACGGGGGGTTTATGGGGTAAAAAATGGTTTTTCTAATTTTTGACCCTCATAACACAAAATTTCCCAATTTCTCTCTGGACCTTTTTAAACAGCTTTAAAAAAAACAAATAACTTAGTATATTAAAGTGTTTTTGTACAGTTATTGGTAACTGAGAAAATTCAAACAAATTATAAATTTTAAATTCCCATGTCATTCTTATGGAGAATATTGTAAAATGTTGTTTGCTTGCTTATAGATATATTCTGATAAAATTTGGCAAATGTATTTATTTTATACTAAGCTATTAATATTTTACAAAAAAAATTTTACTATAAAAACTTCTATAGCAGTTTCCTAGTAGCAGCTAACCTAGGTACTCATTAAACCTTGTTATTTAAATATATTTAATTGAAAACCAATTCAGACAAATGGAAATTCACTTAGACGGCAGGTTTGCTGTGGCGGGGGTATTTCTTTTAATGTTGAAATGTTTATTGAAGTTGTATATTATATTAGCTGTGTACCCGTTCTACGGACTGGGTCATGTAGTATGTAGTCAGTTGAAACCTTTTTATAATCAGAACAGCAGTTGGTTTGCATATTGTGTGTGTATTTTTTCCAGATATGCAGGCAAAACTCCGTATACAGCACTGTTTCAGGGTCTGTTTCCCGGTTAAAAAACTCAAGTACAATTTGGTACACACTGATGCCTAGAAATTTAATTTCATTTACAGTTACACATTATTGCACATTTGCGATTAATAAAATCCGTTATGTAGGGCACAACGTTTTAAATCTCACTTGGTTTTGGATTTTCTTACAAAACGTAAATGGAAATGGTTGAATTATTTGTAAACGACATTTTAATGTAAACATAATGTCCAGTGACGGCAAGAAAAAATAATCTGTATCCGAACAACTGTTCGTTATTTCATAGATGTCGTATTTTCCAAACAGATGAGTATTTCATAAACGACGTATATGGTACATTAATTGAGAACTTGACGAAAATCGTACAAAATTGGGGTTTTGAATGTCCGTTATTTTATATCAAAAGTAGTGAGGTCATATTTTAATGGCTAAAGACACTCTCGCCAATCCAGTGAATACGAAAAGACTATTTGAATCCTGGTCGATGCTCTCATTTTTCAGGAAAAGGACGCGTAAAATGCCTTCTGGGCCATGACAGACAGACAGACAGAAATTGAGATAAGACTTTTTAGGCTTCTTAAAGTATAGAACGTAAAAATAACCAAAAAATATATAATTCTGATCAATGTACGGACAAAACTCTAATTTTATTTATATATAGATGCATTGCCAGAGTGGTAAATAAGCATTACAGGCACTAAAAAAAACTACAGAAATTTTAATTCTAATGGCTGAATCATACATGACTATAAACAGGTGTCAAAGTTATTTATGCATAGTTTTCACAACGTAATAGTCCAGTTACGTAATTTGTTTTTTTTCTCTTTAATTTCCCCCAGAATTTAAAGAGCTATATGATAAACTGTTCAATAATCTTAATTGTCTCACCTCTGTTCCTTTTCACTTTGACATCAAGTGGACTCATTACTTTCTTACAAACTGTCAAAACAATGCTGGCAGACATGAATATACGCATTATTCATTATGTCAACATTGTCAATTATTCAATTTCAATAGTGAATTATAATATCGGAAATTATTTATTTAAAGATAGAAGTGTCCTCAAATTTTGTCAGCTCATATACTAATGACATAGTGTATAAAGTGAAATACATAGTGTTATTGACATTATACATGTTACATTGTCATCACTTAACAACGCTATTTCTGGAAAGGTCAACCATTATTTTCTATTACATTTTTTAGTTTTCACTTTCATACATTAAGTCCACCTTACGTTTATAGCAGTAATACTGCGTGAATTAATGTTTTTTATGTATTTACTGTTAACGAAATGCTGATAAAATCTTTAATCAAATACTGGGAACACATTCCACTTTTTATGATAAGGATTTGTAGCAGGATCAGGTGGTATGAAAGATTAACACATGCTGTGTTTCTAGCAGTTTCAATTTACTTTGCACTGACAAGAAGGTGGTTTAAAATTACGAGTATTGTTAGTTTTACCCTTGATTTTGAAGCTATTAGTAGTCAACTTTCAGTTTTATTTGGTCTTGTTTGTGTTCTGCAGGATTTTTTTACTACTAAGTTCCCTTCAATCGAAGACTTTGATACGGAAAATGCTTTGCATGTTGATTGGTTTGTCACATCAGCAACCATCCTTCAAATAATCATTGGGATCAACAGTATCTTATCCATTACGGTAATTTTTAGGTCATTAAGCTCATTTTTCATACTTTACAGTATTATCCTGCTCTCAAATAACTTAAGCCAAATGCTCATCCTAAAACACATGATTGCAAAAAAGTTACAGCTTTGCATTAGCTGCAACAATTTAAGTCTCGTGCGATCCGTATTGGACTTAAATGACTCAATCAATGAAATCTATTCAAACCTTGTTTCATTGTTTTTCCTTCGTTACTCAGTAAAACTAGTTCGAAACGTTGTATTCACTTGGATGTATTACGGACTAAAATTCGTTTCTTCTCACTCGTATCAAAAGACAATATTTGAGTGGTCATCCGTGTTGATTAGCTGCCAAAGTGTTCTTTTTCTGTTGGGAGCAATAGCAAGCAATGAGGTGACTCAAGCAGTAGAAGACATCAAAGCACATAGGGACAAGACCATCAGCATGGACAAAGATCTCCCCTTGACAGACAAGGCACAAATATTGACAATGATTGTAGAGCTTGATCAAAGGTCTTTGGATTTTTATTGCATGGACCTATTTGCCTTAAATTGTTCGAATGTGACGAGCTTTTGTGGGTTCTTAGTCAATCTAATGATGGTATTCATTCAGTTTATAACTTTGTAAATAACTAAGACACTTGAAGATTATTTACTACCCCAGTAAATACACTTTTTGAATGATCCGTCCACCTATAAAACAGTTGTGCTACATTTATTATAAGCAAAAAGGAGTTTGCTAAGGACAGTTGTTGTCTGTTAAGGACAGAACAGAACCAATCCTACTGAGAGTGAACAGTTCACAATACAGTTGCATTCTCTCGTTTTTTTGTGTATTTCATTTTTTTAATTTAAGCATTACAGATAGGCTTGTTCCAAGGATCTAGTTGATCCTTGTTCATGGGTAACTCGTATATTCTCCTTCCCTATATAGTTAGCTTTAATTTCCTACATTTCCTCTTACTATAGACTTTGTTTGACTGTTGTTAGTATTTTAATTGACAATTCTATAAACTACTACTTTTCTCTACCTGTACGATACTCAACAAAGGAAGTGGCTAAACAATCTCCTACACTTGCTGACATTTGGTATTTAAAGCATCATGACAAAGGATAAATCCATATCAGTGTAGATAACTCGTATTTTAGTTATAGTTTAAAGGACTACACAAGTTATAAAAATGTACACAGAAAAGCAGCCACTTTCTAAACTGTTTTAGAATATGTAATTGTGTTTTGCCTATTAGCTCTTATTATTAAGAAGAAAGCTGAACAGACGAAACTGGTAATAGTAAATAACTAATAAAACAGCAGAATTATGTAACTCAACTGTTATTTAGATGGTTTTTTGTTAGCGAATTTCCCTATAGGGAAGTAGCTATTACCGTAGGTGGCACGTTAAGACCTAGGCCCGGGACCGATTTACTTTTTCATTTTGATGTCCCTAGAGGCCAAAAACACCATTCCTTAAAATGTATATTATATATATATATACGTCCGTGACCGCGATAACTTGAGTAATTTTTGTCCGATTTTGATGAAATTTGGTTTATAGGTGTAATGCGGGATAAACTTGAATTATTTCGCGAACCAGCATGATCGGACCATGGGAATGGGGTTTTAACGGGGTTTATGGGGTAAAAAATGTTTTTTCTCATTTTTGACCCTCAAAACACAAAATTTCCCACTTTCTCTCTAGACCTTTTTAAACAGCTTAAAAATCAAATAATTTAGTATATCAAAGTGCTTTTGTACAGTTATTGGTAACGGAGAAAATTCAAAAAAATTTAAATTTTAAATTCCCACGTTATTTTCATGAAGAATATTGTAAAATGTTGTTGTTGCTTTTATATAGATATATTTTGATCAAACTTGGCAAATTTATTTATTTTATACTAAGCTATTAATATTTTACAAACAAAAATTATTAGTTTCCTTGTAGCAGCAAACCTAGGGACTCATTAAACCTTGTTATTTAAATATATTTAATTGAAAACCAATTCAGACAAATGGAAATTCGCTTAGTCAGCAGGTTTGCTGCGGCAGGAGTATTTATTTTAAAATTGAAATTTTTATTGCAGTTGTATATTATCTTAGCTGTGTACCCGTTCTACGTACGGGGTCATGTAGTATGTAGTCAGTTGAAACCTTCTTATAATCAGAACAGCAGTTGGTTTGCATATTGTGTGTGTATTTTTTCCAGATATGCAGGCAAAACTCCGTATACAGCAC
Organism: Macrosteles quadrilineatus; assembly: GCF_028750875.1. NCBI lineage: Eukaryota > Metazoa > Arthropoda > Insecta > Hemiptera > Cicadellidae > Macrosteles > Macrosteles quadrilineatus. The sequence goes on from NW_026542597.1 coordinate 73,061,303, forward strand.
TGTTTCAGTGTCTGTTTCCCGGTTATCAAAACTGAAGTACAATTTGGTACACACTGATGCCTAGACATTTAATTTCATTTACAGTTACACATTATTGCACATTTGCGATTAATAAAATCCGTTATGTAAGGCACAACGTTTTTAATCTCACTTGGTTTTGGATTTTCTTACAAAACGTAAATGGAAATGGTTGAAGTATTATTTATAAACGACATTTTGTAACGAGTTATTTTTCCTAGGGGGGTAAATTTTCGCTATTTGGCCGCGCACCGGTTGTTGAGGTAGGCAGGCGGCGGCGGCGAAGCTACCTAGCGCCCTTTGACCCGGCTTATCAGTTCCGATAAGCCTGGGATATCCTAGATCTTCAGGACAGTATAGGAGAAGGACATTCTAGTCGTGGATCCCGTGCAGTGAACAGCTGGTTCGTGATTGTCGAGTGAGACGAGTAGTGCTTTGGTGACATCGGTGTGATATTGGTGCTCAAGGCGTGTTGGTGTCAAGTTGGGTAGTAAGTCAGTGACCCACTTGAGGTGAGTGGACGACTTGATATTATTAGTTTGATAATATTAATATCTGATTTATTTGCGAGGGTTAGAGTTGTAACCGTGCTAGTCAAAGCCTGACGATAGTTAGGATTTATTTATTAGTCAGGAATAATATTAAAGTATATTCCTGACGGTTCTGGGCAGGTGCTAGAGCGCAAATAATATAATTTATTGACTGTAGTAGTTATTATTTTGCGTTGTACCAAGAGTTAGTTATATTACTAATAACTCTGAGGCCCGACAAACCTAGGTTGCACGATTCAGCGTGCGTAGTTGGAAACACGTGGCCAGTAGGCTAGTAGCTAATATTATTAGCCTATTAACAGAAGCCCAGCTAAGTAACATAAAGTTGGTAGTAGCAGTAACAGTAGTAGGGTTGTTATTGTATATTCATTCGATTATTTTAATTTAATGGTAGTCCAACACGTTATCTTGGTAGCTTGGATAGCGGAGTACCGGCTATCAGATAATATATTTATCTAGTGTTTGGAACTTTACCCAGCCATTGTAGGCTGAGCTATCCCCGGCAAACGGTTGCGGTGACTGCACTTTTAATATTATTTTTCCAGTGCAGAAAACATCGTCGCAAGATGGCGCCTGCGAACAGGGACTGAGGTTGGCAGTGGTGCTGAGTTGCTGACGTATTAACGGCGCCCGAACAAAATAATTTTATTTGTGCAGATTTGCTGTGGACTTGTGCAGATTGGCTGCGGACCTGAGCTGTTGAGCAGAGTTTTAGGCAGACCTGCTGTGATTTTATAGTCGGTTGGGTAGGCCTAACCTGTTTTCTGTTACAGCGTGGTGTGTTGTGAACCCTAATTTATTTAGTGGTTGTATACATAGATATTAGTTGGTAAATATTATTTTGCTAATTAATTGAGCTTTAGTGTTGAATATTATTTGAGTGAGAACCCTTATTGTGTATTTGTGGTTTGACTTTCACACCTATAATTGGTTTGGTTTATTATAACGGTGTTAAATACATTTTAATTGGTTTCGCTCTTATTTTTGCGGATTTGTCGTGGGATTTGAGTTTTAAATATGGTTGTGACTACAAATACGACGTCTGTGCTGGGCGGTACGCCTATTACGTCTGCTATTGCTACGACTAGTTCTGGGGTTAGCTCCGAACTGTCGGTGATGACGACATCGTCATTGTGGCCGGCGTCTTCGCCCGTTTGGCCGACAATTTCCTCGGTAGTGGCTACGACGGTGACAACTTCGTTGACCTATTCCGTGCCAGCGACTATGTCCTTGGGGTCGCAGCCCCGGGACGGTCGCGTGGGTTGATATATGACCTCTCGAAAGGGGAGCTCATGAGGACGATGGACCAGTATGGTTTGGTGACCACTGGGACTTCTGCTGAATTACGGCAGAGATTCTCGTCGTTTTGGAAGCAGCGGAATGCCCGCCGGTACAGCGATGATAGGCTGTGTACGATGGCTGGGGCTGCTGCACCAACATATTTACCGCCGGCTATTACCACTATGGGACTTTCTGACCCCCCGAGAACCGTACCTCAGGTACTGGTTAGTACTGCATCGGGCCAAACAGATATATTTGAACTTGGCAGGGAGTTAGAGGCGGTCAAAGAGATTCTTGGGTTGTCTTTGGATACTGATACCCAGACTCTTCGAGAATATCTGGCATCGGTGGTGCGACAGGCGAGAGGCTCGCCGAGTAATGAGGTCGGCTATGGGTTCGAAAGACCCGCCAACCCTATGTCCCCTGTTGTGGCTGCTCCCATGCCTACCTTTGGGTTACCAAGTAGACCCGAGGGATGGCAGCGACCTAGTGGTCATTTGGAGAGACCAGTCCGTCCTTCTAGCTTAGAGCTGCCACGTGGATCGGGTATGCTCTCGAATGAGGCCAGCAGGGTGGAGCTGAAGGACTGCTCCAAAATATGTAACACGGTACGGAAGTGGGGTTTAAGGTTTGATGGCCGACGAGACCCTGTGTCGTTCCTGGAGCGCCTTGAAGAGCTGATGGTCTCGTACTCTATAACATCAGAGGACCTGCTCAGAGCGCTGCCGGAGCTGTTGCAAGGCTCAGCGCTTCTATGGTACAGGAATTGCAAGGAGCTCCTGTATTCCTTTGAAGCTTTCCGGCGTCAGTTTGAAATCCAGTTCTTCCCACCAGGATATTGGAGGAACTTGGATGAGGAGATCCGGAAAAAGGACACAGGGTGAAGGCGAGCACTTCCGGGACTACGTTGTTGCCATAAGTACCTTGCTTAGGCGTAGCGGTACGTTGTCAGAGCATGGTAGATTGGACTTGATCTACAACAACATGCGACCTGAGTACAAACTCATGGTGCGACGGCGGGACTTCCGCAATCTGGCCGAGATGGTTGAGTTGGCCGAAGACTACGAGGCCTATCTGAGAGAGAAGGCGGCCTTTAGACCTCCTCCTTCTCCGAACGTAGCGCTGGTTTTGGAAACCGCCTACACACCCAAAAAGAAGGTGGAGAAGCGCGCCGAAACTGCCGCCGTCGAGAAGCGGAGTTTCGAGAGACCATCTCCGGAAGCCGAGTCGCGTGGGCGGGTAGCTTTGAAGTCGGATCGGGTCCACGGGCAACGGCCCGTGACAGCAGCTAGAGCGCCTGAGGGTCCAAAGGGGACGGTGAAATGTTTTAGGTGCCAGGAGACTGGTCACTTTGCCCGAGAATGTGGTAAACCAATGACCGTCTCCTGTTATGGGTGTGGCAAACCTGGTTTGACGGTGAGTCAGTGTGGATGTCGGGCGGGAAACGGCAGGCCAGCTCAGACATCAGGAGGTCAACTGGGCAAGGCCACCCAAAACGAACGACCTCAGAAGAGTGGTCCGAGTGGCTCGGAAAACTAAACAGCCTGGTTGGTGGAGTAGACGAGAACCAGCTGATTTCGGAGTCAAGGCCCTTTGTGGAAGTTGTGCTGATGGGCAGCGTTTTTAAGGCATTATTGGACACTGGCTCCGTAGTTAGCTTGGTTGGGCGAGGAGTCGCCAACCATCTTCAGCACCAGGGTGTAGAGCTGTGTAAGCAAATCGCTCCTCTGAGGATGGCAGATGGGACACGGTCAACGGCCGAATATTCGTTTCGGCTAGCAGGAGAAGCTGCGGGAAGACGGTGGATGGGAGATGCCTTGTACGTCCCCACTCTCACCACAGACATGATTCTGGGTATGGATGTCATCCGAGACCTCGGATTGGTGACATGTGGGACAGAGGTAGTTAGAATGGGCGTGGGTGATGACTGTTCTGGCCAAGGTGGCCGCATAGACAGTGTCAAAATTGGTGACGTAGACCCCGAAGGCCCTTGCAATGGAAATCCCCGTCTGGTTCCTGATGCCAAATCATTCTGCACCATGGTGGCTGGTAGTGGCAAGTAGAAGAGTTTTTCTTTGTTTTAAGTTTGAGACCTGTGGTGTAGGATTCACCATTGGGTTAGGGGTTAGAGTATTTTGTTTTGGCCGGAGTTCGAATATTTTTTTTTCTTTTTGGCCGTTTTCTTTTTTTTCATCCCGATGTAAGTGGGGGGTGTAACGAGTTATTTTTCCTAGGGGGGTAAATTTTCGCTATTTGGCCGCGCACCGGTTGTTGAGGTAGGCAGGCGGCGGCGGCGAAGCTACCTAGCGCCCTTTGACCCGGCTTATCAGTTCCGATAAGCCTGGGATATCCTAGATCTTCAGGACAGTATAGGAGAAGGACATTCTAGTCGTGGATCCCGTGCAGTGAACAGCTGGTTCGTGATTGTCGAGTGAGACGAGTAGTGCTTTGGTGACATCGGTGTGATATTGGTGCTCAAGGCGTGTTGGTGTCAAGTTGGGTAGTAAGTCAGTGACCCACTTGTGGTGAGTGGACGACTTGATATTATTCGTTTGATAATATTAATATCTGATTTATTTGCGAGGGTTAGAGTTGTAACCGTGCTGGTCAAAGCCTGACGATAGTTAGGATTTATTTATTAGTCAGGAATAATATTAAAGTATATTCCTGACGGTTCTGGGCAGGTGCTAGAGCGCAAATAATATAATTTATTGACTGTAGTAGTTATTATTTTGCGTTGTACCTTGAGTTAGTTATATTACTAATAACTCTGAGGCCCGACAAACCTAGGCTGCACGATTCAGCGTGCGTAGTTGGAAACACGTGGCCAGTAGGCTAGTAGCTAATATTATTAGCCGATTAACAGAAGCCCAGCTAAGTAACATAAAGTTGGTAGTAGCAGTAGCAGTAGTAGGGTCGTTATTGTTTATTCATTTGATTATTTTAATTTATCCTGAACAGCTTGTTTGGTAGTCCAACACGTTACCTTGGTAGCTTGGATAGCGGAGTACCGGCTATCAGATAATATATTTATCTAGTGTTTGGAACGTAGTTAATATTTATTTATCTGCTACTAAGTAGCTCAATATTTTAATAGTGCAATTGTCATTTAGTTTTGCTTGTTTGGCTTGGTATTTATTGAGACCAGCTACTAGTGGTGTAGTCACTCGACCTATAGTGTACTTGTATATTATTATGTGGTACGATTATTGAGTGAACTGTTTGATTGTTAGCTTGGGCATTAGAGTTGTGTATTGGATTATAGTGGCCTAGTAGACCCCGCCTGGTGATAACACGCGTTGTGGTTTTTATTGGCAAGTCGTCGTGTAACTCACCGTGTTTTAGGCACTCTGGGCTTAACTATTGGATAGTTAGGACGAAGCCCGAGTTGCGTAGTCAGCAACGACCCCCTAGGAGTGTGGAGAATCGGCGTAGGCCTGGTAGTGATTATTGCACGTTTGTTTTGGTGACTTGTTTTTGACTTGTTCACAGTGCCCGTGTATGAGCCAGTCCTATACCGGTTAGACCCGGCTATTGGCCTAGTGGTTTCCCTGACCTTATCGCAGACCCTGGAACATTACCCAGCCATCGTAGGCTGAGCTATCCCCGGCAAACGGTTGCGACGACTGCACTTTTATTTTTTCCAGTGTAGAAAATCTCGTCGCAATTTTAATGTAAACATAATGTCCAGTGACAGCGAGAACAAATAATCTGTATCCGAACAGCTAACAGCTGTTCGTTATTTCATAGATGGCGTATTTTCCAAACAGATGAGTATTTCATAAACGACGTATATGGTACATTAATTGATAACTTGACGAAAATCGTACAAAATTGTGGTTTTGAACGTCCGTTATTTTATATCAAAAGTAGTGAGGTCACATTTTAATGGCTAAAGACACTCTCGCCAATCCAGTGAATACGAAAAGACTATTTGAATCCTGATCGATGCTCTCGTTTTTCAGGAGAAGGTCGCGTAAAATGCCTTCTGGGCCGTGACAGACAGACAGACAGAAATTGAGATAAGAATTTTTAGGCTTCTTAAAGTATAAAAACGTAAAAATAACCAAAAAATATATAATTCTGAGCAATGTACGGACAAAACTCTAATTTTATTTATATATAGATGCATTGCCAGAGTGGTATAATAAGCATTACAGAAACTAAAAAAAACTACAGAAATTTTAATTCTAATGGCTGAATCATACAGGACTATAAACAGGTTTCTAAGTTATTTATGTATAATTTTCACAACGTAACAGTCAAGTTACGTAATTTGTTCTTTCCTCATTAATTTCCCCCAGAATTTAGAGAGCTATATGATAATCTCTTCTTTAATCTTAATTGTCTCTGTTCCTTTTCACTTTGACATCAAGTGGACTCATTACTTTCTTACAAACTGTCAAAACAATGCTGGCAGACGTGAAAATACGCATTATCCATAATGTCAACATTGTCAATTATTCAATTTCAATTGTGAATTATAATATCGGAAATTATTTATTTTAAAGATAGAAGTGTCCTCAAATTTTGTCAGCTCATATAGTAATGACATTGTGTATAAAGTGAAATACATAGTGTTATTGACATTATACATGTTACATTGTCATCACTTAACAAGACTATTTCTGGAAAGGTCAACTTTTATTTTCTATTACATTTTTTAGTTTTCACCTTCATACAGCAAGTCCACCTTACGTTTATAGCAGTAATACTGCGTGAATTATTGTTATTTATGTATTTACTGTTAACAAAATGCTGATAAAATCTTTAATCAAATACTGGGAACACATTCCACTTTTTATGATAAGGATTTGTAGCGAGGTGAGGTGGTTTGAAAGATTGACACATGCTGTATTTCTAGCCGTTTCAATTTACTTTACACTGACAAAAAGCTGGTTTAAAGTTACGAGTATTCTTAATTTTACACTTGATTTTGAAGCTACGAGTAGTCGACTTTCAGTTATATTTGGTTTTGTTTGTGTTCTACAAAATTTTTTCGCCACTAAGTTCCTTTCAATCGAAGACTTTGATACGGAAAATGCTTTGCATGTTGATTGGTTTGTCACATCAGCAACAATCCTTCAAGTAATCATTGGGGTCATCAGTATCTTATCCATTACGGTAGTTTATAGGTCATTAAGATCAATCTTCATATTTTACAGTTTTATCCTGCTCTCAAATAACTTAAACCAAATGCTCATTCTAAAACACATGATTGCAAAAAGGTTACGGCTTTGCATGAGCTGCAACAATTTAAGTCTCGTACGATCCGTATTGGACTTAAATGACTCAATCAATGAAATCTATTCAAATCCAGTTTCATTTTTTTTACTTTCGTACTCAGTGAAATTAGTACGAAACGTTGTATTTGCTTGGATGTATTACGGACTAAAATACGGTTCTTCTCACTCGGTTTTTGTATCGTCATCCGTGTTGATTAGCTGCAACAGTGTTCTTTTTTTGCTGGGAGCAATAGCAAGCAGTGAGGTGGCTCAAGCAGTAGAAGACATCAAAGCACAATTGGACAAGACCATCAGCATGGACAAAGACCTCCCCTTGACAGACAAGACACAAATATTGACAATGATCGTAGAGCTTGATCAAAGGTCTTTAGATTTTTATTGCATGGACCTATTTGCCTTAAATTGTTCGAATGTGACGAGCTTTTGTTTTTTCTTAGTCAATCTCATGATGGTATTCATTCAGTTTATAACTTTGTAAGTAATTACGTCATTTGAAGGTTATGACTTATGTAGTAGGCTACACCAGTAAAGACGCTTTTTGAGTGCTCCATCTAACTGGAATATAATTGTGCTGCATTGGTCACAACAAAAGTTAGATGACAATACAAAGTTTTACACCTGGCTGCAGTGTTATAGTATTGTGTGACATAAAGGAGAGACACATACAAGTGCATTACCTGCAAGACTGTAGCATTTAATACAGCCTGATATAGCTTGTTAAGTGTGTGTATTGTTCGCAATAATTAAAAATAGAGTTGAACGTTTTCTTAGCAAACATGCGTAGGCTATTTTTTCTTCTTCATTTGAGAACTTTGAAATTCTGTTTCAAGTCCACCAATCAAATATAGACATCTTTAATACAAATTATTGAGACCTGATAATTATTAATTAAACATTTTTTTTAGTGTTAAGGCTGTTAGTAGAGTTTAATATGTCATGTATTTGTTGGCCAATGTGTGATTCACGACTATTAGTGTTTGAAGTAATTAATTATGTCAAAGTATTTCATATCATTTAATCATATCCCAGTAGTTATATATTATTACTAGTCAGCTTGGCAATTATTTAGTATGTCTAAATTGGGATATGATGTAATATTTTAGTTGTCTACTTACAGTTTTTTTTACGCTGAGCCCAAAATTACAATCAGTTTTTGTTGGAGAGATTCCTAAGTGGCTGTAAAACGTAGGTTAAAATTATCTAAGGTTCATTGAGCGGTATTAATGGGTAATAAGGCGTGGTCTGGACGGGTCCGTATGTGGGCTGAACACTGAGTGAGGAGAGCAAACAGCTGTTTATACTCGGAATGATATCAATTCGTGTTGAAAATATAATCAGCTCTTATTTAGGCATAAAAGGTAGGTCGGGGTTTATGCGTATTCGTGACTGTTTTAAGCGTTTTGAAGTAAGTTTAGATTAGGAAGGTAAAGTTTAAGTTGTAATGAACCAACTCCTTCATTTATGCTACCTCCAGACTGATTTTGCATACTTGAAACAGTGAATGAAACACAATTAAATAACAATATCAAAAATGCACATCTTCAAAGGACTTACTTACAGTCACTAACCCGCATTAAGTCCGACCTACCTTCCTCACATGTCTTTTCTGTCATCAAGTGGAATTTTGAAAATTAATATTGAGGTTGGGTTGGTTAGGTTAGGTTAGATTAGGTTAGCTGAGCTTAATTTAATATAAAAGGTATTCAATAATAACTTCCTTACTGCAGTATGCCTTGGGGCTAAAGAAAATATTGTTACCAACCATGGAATCTCTTATTGTTGGGGTTTACTTATTACACATGTAATATAATGTATTAGTTGCTGATACGTGAAATTATGCGCTAAGGCACGTTTTCACTTTTAGGCATTGTGGGGTTATCCACTATGGGATTATGCTCTATGGCACGTTAGTTAACAGACGTCGAGGTTTGAAATGAGGACGATCGTGTCGTTATTGAAGTGGCAGTGGCATAGGCTCGATAATAAATTTATTGATTATTAATGTTGACTTTATTAATAGTTGAAGTAAGTTATCGTTAGAAATGGAAATCTTATACTCCTCCAAACGTTAATGGAAAATTAACCCGAAAACATTTTAGTAATGAGCATATGACGGAACCGCCACCGGCTGCAGCCATGACGTCATCGAATAGTGTTACCAACCTAGATATATGAAAAGTAGTCGTCCTTGAGTTATACTCATTCATGGGTTTGAATTATAATATAATAAACTAAATACAATAATTAGAATGAAATAGCTAGTATTTTGCATGGTTCAAGTGGTCCAAAATAGCCATAGAGTGGTGATATGTACTCGTATTAGTGGGTAACTGTCAAGTTAGGTACATAGCATGTAATTTCATTAAGATTCTTCAGTTGTGTGCAATTAAAACTACTTTTTTCATATTGTATGGGAAATTTTAGCTAATGACATTTTCGTTGTGCAATGAATAGACTTTTTAAAACAATATTGTACACTTTTTGATGTTGCAACTGTACTGAAATATAAAGCCTTAAAAAATACAAATAGGTGTACTACAATCGATCAAACGTTATTGAAACTTTTTATTATTAATTATTTGTTGGAAATTTGCTGGGAGCATAAATAAATATCTTAGCAAGTATTTAAAGAGCTATATGGTAAAGTGTTTAATAATCTTAATTTCCTCGTCCCTATTCCTTTCCACTTTGACATAAAGTGGACTCTTTACATTCTTACAAGCTGTCAAAACATTACTGGCAGACTTAAAATACGCATTATTTATTATGTCACCATTTCCATTATTAAATTTCAATCGCAATTATAATATCCCAAATTATTTATTTTTAAGACAGAAGTGTCCAGCTCATAAAGTTATTACATGGGGTATAAAGTGAAATCTATAGTGTTATTGACATTATACATGTTACATTTTCATCACTTAACAAGACTATTTCTGGAATGGTCAAGCATTTCTATTCGATTTTTATCGTTCACCATCATACAGCAAGTCCACCTTACGTTTATAGCAGTAATACTGCGTGAATTAATGTTATTTATGTATTTACTGTTAACGAAATGCTGATAAAATCTTTAATCAAATACTGGGAACACATTCCACTTTTTATGTTAAGGATTTGTAGCGAGATCAGGTGGTATGAAAGATTAACACATGCTGTGTTTCTGGCCGTTTCAATTTACTTTGCACTGACAAACAGCTGGTTTAAAGTTACGAGTATTCTTAGTTTCACACTTAGTGTTGATGGTATGAGTTATCGACTTTCAGTTATATTCGGTATTGTTTGTGTTCTGCAGGATTTTTTCGCCAAGAAGCTCCTTTCAATCGAAGACTTTGATACAGAAAATGCTTTACATGTTGATTGGTTTGTCACATCAGCCACAATCCTTCAAACAATCATTGGGATCAACAGTATCTTATCCATTACGGTAATTTATAGGTCATTAAGATCATTCTTCATATTTTACAGTTTTATCCTGTTCTCAAATAACTTAAGCCAAATGCTGATCCTCAAACACATGATTGCAAAAAGGTTACGGCTTTGCATGATCTGCAACAATTTAAGTCTCGTACGATCCGTATTGGACTTAAATGACTCAATCAATGAAATCTATTCAAATCCAGTTTCATTTTTTTTCCTTCCGTACTCAGTAAAACTAGTACGAAACGTTGTATTTGCTTGGATGTATTACGGACTAAAATACGATTTTTCTTACTCGGACAAATGGACAGTTTTTGTATCGTCTACAGTGTTGATGAGCTGCCACAGTGTTCTTTTTCTGTTGGGAGTAATAGCAAGCAGTGAGGTGACTCAAGCGGTAGAAGACATCAAAGCACAGATGGACAAGATCATCAGCATGGACAAAGATCTCCCCTTGACAGACAAGACACAAATATTGACAATGATTGTGGAGCTAGATCAAAGGTCTTTAGATTTTTATTGCATGGACCTATTTGCCTTAAATTGTTCGAATGTGACGAGCTTTTGTGGTTTCTTAGTCAATCTCATGATGGTATTCATTCAGTTTATAACTATGTAAGTAATTACGTCGTTTGAAGATTATGTAGTAGGCTACACCAGTACACTTTTTGAGTGCTCCAACTAACTGGAATATAATTGTGCTGCATTGATCACAAAAAGAAGCAGTTGACAAGGATCAGAACTAAAGAGAATTCCAGATAGTACTTCTAGAGATTTGATTAACCTTTGCTCATCGGTATCTACTCCTATACTCCCATCTTTATAAAGATTTATCCTTATAAACGGTGCTGTAAAATACACATTCCCACATTTCCTGTTGCTATTAACTACATCGTTTCTATATCTGCGCGATATTTATTCAACAAATCGGTCTCCAAGCAATCTCAAACCCTCACTGACAGCATGACAAAGGAGTTATCCACATCAGTTCATACACTACAACAGCGTTACACCTGGCAGCCGTGTTATAATATTGTGTAACATAAATGAGTTACACACAGGTACAATACCTACTGGACTGTGGTATTTTATATAGTTCTGACATAGCTTGTTGTGAGTTTGCATTATTAGCAATAATTAAAATTAGAGTTGAACGTTTTCTTAGCAATATGCGTAGCCCATTTTTACTTTCTCCCCCTATATAGTAAGTATATGGAGAAAGTATTGTTTTCGTCAAAATTTTCGAGTTTGAGTTTTGAGTGGATATATTCGTTTTGGGTCCCCCTGAACCCAAAAAAGTGGTTTTCGAAGTGATGTGTGTGTGTGTGTGTGTGTGTGTGTGTGTGTGTGTGTGTGTGTGTATGTGTGTGTGTCTGGATGTGTACAGAGCTAGAGACTACACCTTTGGTCCGATTTCGATGAAATTTGGTATGTAGGTTCTAATCCATGGTATCTCCATGTGTTTTTTTAATTTTTTTTTATTTTGATTTTTAATGGGGATTTTCCCATAAAAACCCATAAAAAATCGGAAAAATCGAATTTTCTCAAGAATGGCCCGAACGATTTTTATAAAAGTGTAGTATAATGTAGCCCTTTAAATTCTGAACAAAATAGTACAAATCCCATTTCTCAAAAAATTACGGTTCAAAAGTTATGGTAAATTGTGTTATTTTCCCATAAAAACCCCATAAAATAACGAAAAATAGGATTTTAGGAAAAAATTCGGTTTTTATTCAACATAGTATGTTATGGTTCTTACAATTTTGATAGTTTTTTTTCAATTTTTTTAGAAATTTTGATTTTTAATGGGGATTTTTGCATAAAACCCCATAAAATAACGGAAAAATAGAACTTTCCTTAAAAACGGCCCAAACGATTTTGATAAAAATTTTGTATGTTATAGTCATTTATATTCTAAACAAAATGGTACAAATCCCATTTCTGTAAAAATTACAGTTCAAAAGTTATTGTAAATTATGTTATATTCCCATAATAACCCCATACAATAACGGAAAAATCGGATTTTCACAAAAATGGCACGAACGGTTTTGATAAAAATTTAGTATGTTATAGTCCTTTAAATTCTGATCAGCATTGTACTAATCCCATTTCCGTATATTTACTCTCACTGCTTATAAATGTTGTTGGCAAACTTATGGGGAAAGTATGTGTCAGAATGCTGATACCGTTTATTCTTCTTCATTTGGGAAATTTGAAATTCTATTTAAATTCCACCAATTAAATATACAGTATATATTTAATATACATTATTAAGACCTGATTATTATTAATTAAACATTATATTTAAGTTTTAAGTCTGTAAGTAGAGTTTATTATTTCATGACTTGTTGGTCGATGTGTGATCCACAATTATTATTAATGTATTTATAGTATTTAACACGTTCGCTACTGCAATAGTACGAAATTTTCCATTCACATAGACCAGCGACGCACATATGCGACGGCCGGTTTCCACTCATAGACTGCCGTCGCATATATGCGACGGCTAGTCACATTAAAATAGACTGCCGACGCATATTTGCGTCGGGGTTCTAATGTTATTAAAATGCTTATATCTTTGTAGTGGTCTATTTGAAGGCACTGAATTCCCTGCAGTGGTCTACAGAGATGTCTGACGCACAACTGCGTCGCTTGGTCTGTGGAAATCATGATTGGTGAGGTCATATTATAGTTGGAAAAACTGGTCTTTACTTTTCTGCATCACTGTATGTATGTATGCAGTATGTATGCTGTATTATCCTATGTAGCTTTTATATTTGTTCAGTTATAAACTGTTATTGAATAATCTGTTTATTTTTTTACTTACTTTCACCTTAAAACACAAAATATTAACTGTCGCATATATGCGACGTTTAGTCTATTTCAAGAAAACTATGATAATTATCACTATTGTCTTCGCTGTAGACCTGGCGTCGCAAATATGCGACATTACAAAAGGTTATACAAATACAAAAATATAAGAATTATTTATTTACAAACACGATTGTAATGTATTACAATGTAAATTATCACTGTTTTACAGGTTTTCGCCCGTGGTCTGTGTGTACTGCTATCCAAGTGACAGCCGGTCTATGTGTAAGATTCAAATATATACCTCGGTCTGTGGCAATGACAGTAGCGAACGTGTTAATAATATCAAAGTATTTTATACCATTCAATCATAACCCAGCAGTTAAATGTGTTTATATTGTTTAGCTCCTTAAAAAATTATTAACTACATCCTAAACAAATAGTTAGGCCTGCGAATTAAAGTTAGTAAAGTAAAGTAGTAAATTAAAGTAGTGAACTCTTACTGTTTCACTGAATTTATAAATATTCATTCTAAATTGAAATTTTGACTGTTCGATTCTACTTTATATAGGCCTAACCTTGTTGATCACGATCTCAAAAGACATTAAGCAAATGTCTCAGAGAAGAGTGGCTCATTACAATGACCAAAACATTATTAATTATCTTATATATTTCAATGGTTGCAACTTCGTATACTAAATACCGTCTAAATACCGCACAAGGAAATGAGAAAAGGACAATTGAAACAGAATTAAACGTGTTTATTTCTGCTCATGTAATAGAGGAACGTCGCTTGTACTATGCAGATGAACTCATTAAACTCCATTAGATTAAATAGCCTTTGTTTATTTATACATCCTCTTCTGGTGCCACCATTATCCTTTCTGAGATAATTAATATTTTAAACATGTTAATTCATTGTTTGTTTGTATTTTATTTTCAGTAGCCCCTAGCAGCCTAGACTACTAGGTTATAAATCAACTTTTACAACACATTTATAGATCATATTTGTTGCACTAATTTGATCTATTAGTGAGAATTTGATTACAGTGTTGCAATCTAGTGGACCACAAGCATTTTTCTTTCCTACCTGATTTATTAATTTTAGTGTGCCCATCCGAAAGACTCTCATTGTCGTAGATGATTCTCTGTTGTTAAAACGAAAATATGTTGTTGAAAATAATGCAAAAAAGGTTTATTAACTAAAAGCTGTCGTTTTTATATATTTTTGAGACACACTTATACTGGGGAAGGATTTGAAATATTAGTGTTCTGCAACATTTTTTGGAAGAAAGTACAATATTTTGTAAAATCTATTTCTATGTTTTGACTTTCCAATTTCCATAATTTAAAAATAACTTCTATATAATTTTGTACATGTTTTATTTTAAAGAAGAAATGGAAATATAATTCTCCTCCAACCTTTAATCGAAAATTTATCCGAAAACAGTTTAGTAATCAGCAGACGACGGAACCGCCACCGGCTGCAGCCATGACGTCATCGAATAGTGTTACCAACCTAGATTCATGAAAAGTTACACGTCCTAGTGTTATACACATCCATGGGTTTGAATTTTAATATAAAAAACCAAAAACTACTAGGCAAATAGCTACGAGGTAGCTATTACAATAAAATGGCTACTATTTGCGTGGCTTAAATTGGCCCAAAAAAACTATATAGTGATGTTATATACTTTGAGTAACTCTCAAGTTAGGTACAATGCATGTAATTTCATATTTTTTTATTTTATTACTGTATATATTTTTATTTTTACATATTCTATCGAACATTATATATAATTTCGTTTTTATTGTGCCATGAATAGACTTAAAAAATATATTGTTCACTTTTTGTTTAAAAATTTTGTAAATGTACAGAAAAATGAACCCTTTAATAGAAAAATACAAATAGGTCTACTATAAACGATAACAATTTATTTAAACTTTGTTGTACAAAGAAATATCGCTTCCAGAGGTAAATCTGTCATTTTCCAATAAACATCAACAATGTGACGTCAGCATGGAACAATCAAGCCAGCTTGAAATGAAACCTTTGTCCCTCTCAACATTTCGTTTTGTTTCCGACCGTTCTGATGGCTTGCCTCGTCTAATAGGCTATTGTGGGACCAAGGTAGTGTTTGAGGTATGTATTGTATGAGGGCAAAAACTTCATTGATCAACAACAATGATTTAATGGAAACCAAATCAGATGATATTATAGAAAGCAAACATTGGATCAACAAATTATCAAATTAAGTCGTATATTAAATGCTTGGTGTATACTTTTGGAAATGTTAAAAGCACTACGTTTCTGTAGTTGTCACTATATGAGATCACTTAAAACTTTTTTGCTAAAGCCTTCAAACTTATCTGTCTTTCCTAGAAACACCTTTCCTAAGCTTTACTTAAGTTAACAATCGATATTTATGTGTAGTCTGTAGTGAAGGGTTTAAAAAAATAAGCGCTCCATGAACTAGAAATAATTTTAAATTGTTTCAAATTGTACAGCAAATCATTTTAGAAAATAGAAATACAATCAAGCATAGCGTAATCTATTGTGCCTTTGTGTTATAGCTCAAGTTAAAAAGAATCACAAGAGTGTAGAAGATAAATTAGAAACCTAATTCAATCGTATCGATGTTGTACGATTGACATTTGTGAGTGATTCATTTCACTTTTATATTTGTAGCTAAAGATTATCTTTTTCTAAGCTGAAGCTTTTTTTTGTAAAGATAAATTATTTAATAATGACGAGCTAAACAACTTTAACCTGTAATAGTTAAAGTGTTACACACCAAACTACCACGAGGGCTACTGAAACCTAAAATTTAATTTAATGGAAAATCTCCGTCCGTAATACGTGTTTAGTTTTTAACGTTCATCTATCTCATTCGTTGAGAACATCCCCAATACAAGGTAAATAACACTACATTTAAGACCTTTTAATAATGTACCAAAAAATACTTTCACATTCTTTCTTTCACATCTAGCAAAATAAAGGTAAATATACCAATTCGGTTTGGGCAATAATCTATGTATATGTTACTGTATGAACAATTACCAATCACAGCAAATGTTTTTCACAAAAAATATGCATTTCATTTTCTAAAATACAACATTTCCCTTACACTGTTTTGTCCTAATATACACATCAAGAAAGTAGTAAAATAAGAGAAATTTCGGTGACACAAAGGACCAGAAAATAAAGGTTAATATATTTTTTAAGATCCAATAAAATGTAGCGTTATCGAAATAGCCAGTACTTAAGTCACAAAACCACGATAGGATATGAAGGCAAGCTCTCCTTAACACATAAAAATACGAATGATATGTATCTTGATGAAAAATTACAACAGTGTAACAATTGCAGATGTGAGATCATTAATACAATGTAGAGATTTTACCCAAGGCAGGACTCAAGAGTTGCAGTGGTCGCTGTAATTAGTGTTGCTCATCAACACTAGCATGCACTTTTAAACCCCTCTTTATTTTAATTGGCAGTCCTTTTTGAATGTTTAATTATATAGCATACACATTTATAGTATGAAAACCCATACAAAAAAGTTTGTATTTGGTTATCTCATACTGAAACCTTTTCTACATAATATATAATTTCCTAACTATTAAGGTTGTGACGTAAAACATAAAAAATTTTGTTGGTTTATGTATTATTTTTATCATTATATGCTCTAGTGCAAATTTACGATGTTACTAGGTTTGTGAACCATTTGCCCCTCTTTTTTCTAATCTATCTATAAATTTTGATGAAATTTGGAAAATATCATTTATTAAGCTCGTTTTACTAAAAACATGTTATTACCATCCCTGTAGCAGAAAACCCAAGTAATAGTTTAATCTAAAGTGTTCAAATAGGGAATAAATCTCACATATTTTAGGATTTATTTAGGTAAAAACAAAATCAGGCAAATACAAATGTGCTTAGTCTGCAGGTTTGCTGCAGTGGTGGTAATTATTAAACGTAACTGTCGTGGATGGTTTGTCCTAGGGGGCTTGTACGTACACTTACGTAATTACTGACTAAGTTGGGCTGTGTCTGATTGTGAAGAGTTTAACATGTAAGTAATTATTTTTTTATAAATTTGTATGTATAATTTTATTATATTGTCAATTAACTAAACAATGAAAATATTTCGTTTAGTTTTAAGGCCACTTGTATTAGATTCTATTCCATCTTAACATACATTACATATGTATATCTTGATCACATTTATTTGCAGCAAACTAAATTAGTCATCAAAGGGATTCATTGTGTAGGGTATTGAATGTGACAAGAGGTTGAAACATACAGAAGCTCTGATAGGATTATCCATGTCACTGAACCTATTGTTGGTAGTGTGGTGTGTTCTATAGCATATCTCGGTATCTTTACATTGTTCTGAACATGTTGAATAAACGTTTTTGTCTAAATGTGTTGATATGTTTGTGTTTTACAGAGGGGTTTTGCATGAATTGACTAATCAGTTACGCAGAAACAATTTGGATTCATGGATTCATTGGTTCTTTTTACATGATAAACCAGAAAAACATTAACCCTAACAATAAACAAGGATTTTATACGTATAATTATTCAGTTTGAATATAAATTGAATTAATACGATTTCTTTAACCGAACTAAATGGCTTAGCTTGCCATATTTAAGCAAATAATTATTTAGTTAGTCAAATATTCCTGTTTTGACCATTAAACCTATTTCCCTTGAAAATATTACAAATCTTCTCCGCACAGAAGTGTAATGTAATCTTTCCCTAGGGGTACAGACTGTTTATTAAATATGTTTAATTTTAACGATTAAATACATTAATCAATTATTTATAGCCACATTTGCACAAGCTCTATCATTCACAAAGAACGTGTAGTTAAAATAAAGTTCATCCAATGTGTGTCGATTTTTTAGAAAATGTCTTAAAGAAAATCAGTGAAGGAAAATCGCAACGGTTCTTATAGTTTCTTATTCAAAATCTCAGATTTTACGTAGCATAAACCACAGGTAATGTTTATGTGGCACTCAGGCTGGACTAAGCACTTTCCAGGATAGGGCTTCAACGCAAGATAAATATAAATAATTGTGTTAGACACAACACCGTTGAGCAAAAATATCCCATTGTCAAATATGATATTTAAATGTGATTGTTAAATGTGTTTTACTACCTAACGGTTTTTATGAAATTGATGTTACATAGTGTTGTTGTTATAATGCTAATGATTTATCCTTGTGATGTTAAAATCTTAATACATTACTGCAGTGTGTAAGCAGGACGTAAAACTATTTCACGGAATAAAAAAATTCATCATTTTGAAACAATCAGTTATTTTGCTCAGTAAAAGTGTGTTTAATACTTCTGTGCATTACAGGTTGCAATTAAAATCACAGTGTTGCTTATATGATTAAGCTTCAACGCCCATTCATGGTTTGTCTCATACTAGATATTTTTAGCAGGATAATCAACCTTATAATAACGTAGGTCAGGATGAAGAAGGTTTGCCCGCACATAAGACGTACAAAAGAATGCCGTTAGCAGTCATGCCAAACTTATGTCAATATACCAGAATTGGTAATTTTGGCATTGGAAAACTTAAAATTGTAAACACCTATGATAAATAGTAGACTTTTTTTATGAGCTGTATAAGTCGTAAACTGTTAAAGTTCTATATCATAATGGGCTGTAAAGTTTTAATGGTCTCCTCTTACCAACAGCAGACTCATTCTCGTTTATGATATGCCATTGTTGAGCGGCGTCAGTTGTGTCACTTTGAAATTATTTAAGTCTTAGCAACTTTACTTAAGTTAAAAACCGAGGGAAAAGCGTACTGTGTAATTTAAGACACACCCATCATCATGGTCGAGAATTTGAATAAGAAATTTCGGGTCGCTTTATAAAAACTAACTTATTTAATACGAATGCATTGAAAATTGCTTAGGCCGAAATATTGCATTACTAAAGGTCCATTACTCATTTTTTAAATAGTGTTTTCTACTGTAAAATGTAAATGGATTTTTTTGTTAACCTGCAAAGACAAATAAGCGTTTCGAAAACGGCAACAAATAATTTAAAAACGTAACCTGTCACTACCAAATTTATATCAACCAAATGAAATATTATCACTTAAACCCATGATTGTTTGCCTACTTTACTGTAGATATTCTAATAGAGATTCAGTAAATATTTAAGGTGTACGTTTTGGTAACGTATAAAATTTACCACTGTAGTAGTAACATCGACGGTTTAAAATTCTATAATTTATGGTTATCTTGAAAATATGTTCATTAAATTTATTATGTTTATACCTAAAAACACGAAATTGACTATTTATCCATCTTAATTACTAAATAAATATAAACTAGAAGCACACTTTAACAAAATGTATCAACAAAGAGGATCTGTAAAACCTTTACAGCCAATTTAGAGAGAAACAGCCAGCAGTAAAACCTAATCCGTGCAGCTGCAATGGCCAGAGTGAATGTGGCCTGCAATATTAACATGGCAATATAGGCACAGATGCTGCCTAGCTGTCATTGGCTGAATACCATATGACGTCATCTCTGGGGTGAAATCAAGTGTAACTTTATGTTCGTTTTTATAGAATTATATTGAATTATATTATATATAGATTGTATATTATATATTATTATTATATAGAATTATATATATATATATATTTATTTGGAGTTGCAGTAAATTTATTTCCTATGTAAATATTTAATATTATTTTGTATATGTTTATGTTATGTCCTGTTTATGTTTAGGACTGCTTAAAATCCATGTAATTTGGGACCAAATTATAAGTTGGCTATACGGTATTTATTCTTTAAATAGGAGCCACAAAAAATTATGAAGTGGGAATAGATTAATGTTTCTATCTATGGTTTCAGTTGTATCACAAATTGGAGTTTTAAAACCTATTTCAATTATAGTATCAAACGTCTCAAGTAAACCTAAATTTTAAAATGACACATAATTCAAATACTTTGAAACACCTTTAGAATTGAAGTGTAGGTTTACTTATGTGGTGTATATTTAATGTTTTGTTATAATGTTTTTTATTGAGTATTGACTATGTTAAGTAAAATCCCTAATCTTTAAATATTATTTATGTAAATAAATGTATTAATACGCAGAACCTAACAGACCATTTTTGTACAATTTCAAAGTGTATGGGTTTTACAATACTTGTTCCGACATTCTAAATTTAATAGAGAAGCAGTTGATTGAATTAAAACATGTTATTTATTTAATGGTATACACATGTCCGTTATTGAATTACAAGGATCGGGATTAAATTTGAAATAAAGTAATATACTTGTACCTTCTCAATGTATGCACTTGCTTGCATAGTGACACCAAGTGATAGTACTATTGATTGAGCATTTTTATATGTTCCTGTGAACAAGAAAGTGTAACATAGTACACAAAATTACCATTTAAAACTTTACTTTATAGCATAAATTACAAGTAAAACATATAACGCATAGTAATGTTCCTACTACCCAAATATATTGTATATTGGAGTAGATTTGTTGCCAGCTAAGAAACACTGTTATTTTCTATCATAACCTACAATTGGGAATTAATTACAACACTTTTATATTGAAGAAAGTTGTCTTTTTCACCAAACATAGGCATTAAGTAGTTCATTAACTAACAAGGACAATATATCCTTTTTAAATAATATTACAAAATATTATAGTATATATCTTATTTCTTATAAATATTGCAACAACCAAACAAATTGCATAGAAACTAATTTAAGTCGTAGAAATTTCACTTTGTGACATCTTCATATAACTATGCAAACGCAAGGGGAGTTTTGTCTGAAAAGCCAGCTGTAATCAGCCGAGGACGCCGCAGGATGCCAACGTGACGACACTCAAAGGCAGTGTTGCCAACATAGAGATGAACATATGAAATATTATATTCGTAATTATCATGCTAATAAGTCTAGCTCAGTATAATTGTGAAATTTGCAGTAAAGTTTTGCCATTTATTGTTACTGCATCTAATCGGAATTATAATGTACATTAAGGTATTATTATTAAAAATTTCTCATTAACATTTATAATTCGTATACTTTCATAAATTGGGAGTTTTAATCAAGTAAACAAAGTCAATGATTATGTGTTAAATTAGATATCCAAATTATAACTAGAGGAGTGCCGCTGAGAAATAATCAGTTAATTTAATCATAACATTCGAGAACAACTCTCAAGCTGGTTTCAGGTAGATTATATCACCTACATTAGATTTTCTTAGTGTAGAAAAATGGATTACACTACAACTTTATTTCAACCAAATAACATTAATCATACTATGCAAATGGATTTCTATATTTAAAAACAATTCAAGCAAACACAAATTGTAATTACAATGGGTGAATCTTACAAGACTATAAAAAGGTTTCTAAGTTATTTATACCTATGCCATTTCATAACCCATTAGTAACGTTACGTAGGCTACATTATTATTTTCTCATTGATTTGTCCCGGTATTTAAAAAGCTATATGATTAAGGATTTAGTATTCGTTTTCCTGTTCACATTGACATGAAGTGGGCTCACTACCTTCTTACACTGTCAAAACATTGCTCGTAGACGTTATAATATGCATTATTCACTATGTCAAACTTTTCAATAATTCATTTTCAATGGCATTCATTGTATCGCAAATTATGAATTTTAGGACAAATGTGTATTCTAATTTCTTTTCTGCTGATATAATTATGACATTAAGTATAAAGTGTTATGTAAAGAGATATTGACATATTATAACATTAGACATATTATACTGGAAAGGTCAAGCATTTCTATTGTATTTTAGAATTTTCACCTTCACACAGCAGGTCCACGTCACGTTTATAGCAGTAATACTGTGTGTAACAATGTTATTTATGTATTTGAGGTTAACATAATGCTCATAAAATCTTTAATCAAATACTGGGAACACATTCCACTTTTTACGTTTAAGATTTGTAGCAAGGTGAGGTGGTATGAAAGATTGACACATGCTGGATTTCTAGCCGTTTCAATTTACTTTATACTGACACTAATCTGATTTGAAGTTACAAGTATTCTAACTTTTACAAATAATTTTGATGTTACTTGTCATCGACTTTTAGTTATATTTGGTTTTGTTTGTGTTCTGAAGGATTTTTTCACTACTAAACTCCTCTCAATCGAAGAATTTGATACAGAAAATAGTCTTCATGTTGATTGGTTTGTCACATCGGCAACAGTTACTCAGTTGCTGATTGGAATTAACAGTATCATATACATTACGGTACTTTTTAGGTCATTAGGTTCATTCTTCATAGTTTACAGTTTTATCCTGCTCTCAAATAACTTAAGCCAAATGCTCATCCTAAAACACATGATTGCAAAAAGGTTGCAGCTTTGCATAAGCTGCAACAATTTAAGTCTCGTGCGATCCGTATTGGACTTAAATGACTCAATCAATGAAATCTTTTCAAATCTAGTATCATTTTTTTTACTTTCATACTCAGTGAAACTAGTACGAAACGTTGTATTTGCTTGGATGTATTACGGACTCAAATACGGTTCTTCTCACTCGGATAAAAGGACAATTTATGAATGGTCATCCGTGCCGATTGGCTGCCACAGTGTTCTTTTTCTGCTGGGAGCAATAGCAAGCAGTGAGGTGACTCAAGCAGTAGAATACATCAAAGCACAGATGGACAAGACCATCAGCATGGACAAAGATCTCTCCTTGACAGACAAGGCACAAATATTGACAATGATTGTGGAGCTAGATCAAATGTCTTTAGATTTTTATTGCATGGACCTATTTGCCTTAAATTGTTCGAATGTGACGAGCTTTTGTGGTTTCTTAGTCAATCTCATAATGGTATTCATTCAGTTTATAACTGTTTAAATAATTACGGCATTTGAAGATTATGTACACCAGTAAAGACACTTTTTGAGTGCTCCAACTACAGTATTTGGAATTTAATTGTGCTACATCGATCACAAAAAGAAGTAGTTGTCAAGGAACAGAACTTAGTTTATCCCATTATTAAACATTTGTTTACGCTGTACCCAAAATTACAATCAGTTTTTGTTTGGAGAGATTCCTAAGTGGCTGTAAAACGAAGGTTAAAATTATCCAAGGTTCATTGAGAGGTGATGGTAATATGGCGTGGTCTAGACGGGTCCGTATCTGGGCTGAAGACTGAGTGAGGAGAGCAAACAGCTGTTTATACTTCACTTAACGTGGATGGTTTGTCCTAGTGGGCTTGTACACTTACGTAACTACTGACCAAGTTGGGCTGTGTCTGATTGTGAAGGTAGGTAACATGTAGGTAATTATTGTTTTTATAAGTTTGTACGGTAATTATGTCTCTTTTAATATATTGTAAATTAACTTAACAATCAAAACATTTCATTTCGTTTCAAGACCACTTGTATTAGATTCTATTCCAACCTAACCTACATTACATATATCTTGATCACATTTATTTGCGGCAAACTAAATTAGTCCTCAAAGGGATTCATTGTGTAGGGTATTGAATGTGACAAGTCGTTGAAACATACAGAAGCTCTGATAGGTTTATCCATGTCACTGAACCTATTGTTGGTAGTGTGGTGTGTTCTATAGCATATCTCGGTATCTTTACATTGTTCTTAACATGTTGAATAAACGTTTTTGTCTAAATGTATTGATATGTTTGTGTTTTACAGAGGGCTTTTGCACGAAATGACTAATCAGTTACTCAGAAATGACGTTTTGGATTTATTGATTCATTGGTTCTTTTTACATGATGGACCAGAAAAAAATAACCCTAAAAATAAACAAGGATTTTATTGTGGGAGCAAGATTTAGCAAGTTTAGACATATGAATATTATGTTTCAATATAAAGTTAATTTATGTGATTTTATTAGCTGATCTGAATGGCTTTGCTTGCTATATTTAAGCAAATAATTATTTAGTTAGTCAAATATTCCTGTTTTGACCGTAAAACTTATTTCCTTGAAAAGATAACAAATCTTCTCCGCACAGAAGTCTAATGTAATCTTTCCCTAGGGGTACGGACTGTTTACTGAATATGTTTAACTGTAACGATTAAATATATTAATCAAATATTTTAAGTCAGATTTGAGCAAGTTCTATCATTCAAAAAGAACGTGTAGTTAAGTTTAAATAAAATTCATCCAATGTATGAAGATTTTTTTGCAAATCTCTAAAAGAAAATAGTCAATGAAAATACCAACGGATCTTATAGTTTCTTATTCAAAATCTCAGATTTTACACAGCATAAACATACAGCGTAATGTTTATGTGGCACTCGGGCTGGACTAAGCACTCTCCAGGATAGGACTTCAACGCAAGATAAATATAAATTGTGTGAGACACAACACCGTTGAGCTGAAATATCCCATTGTAATGTAATGTTTTTACTATCTAAGCTTCGTTTTAAAATTTAGGTTGATTCCCAAAACATTACTACGATAATCTCTATGTTTCTATGTATGAAACATTGTCTTATATGGTGCATACTTTTACATCATCAATTCAACAAGTGTGGTAGTTAAACTCACGACATGTTTGACCTATTCAGGCATCATCAGGTGATTCGTCAAAAGAGTAGTAAATTAACATTCAATCACATGCAATATATACAAATGTACATATATATTCATACAGATATTTTTGAAAATAAATCAAGGATATAAAATACACACTCTGTCAACGCTTAGGCATATTATTAATAATAATAATAATAATAATTTACATAACGGACTACACGTAGGGAAAACAATGTACATATAGCGTGGATACTTTTAATATCTATCTATATATATAATACGTGAAGCCGTTTTTTGTTAACGCAACTCCTCCCTTATTTGTGGACCAATTTCAACGTTTAAGGTGTCAAAAGATTTGTCTCAATATATAGTTTTGCAATAAGGTTTTAGAATTTTAAAATTCCTACTCTTAAGGGCGTGAGACCCTCTCAAAGGTCGGGTTTTCCCCATAAGAAATACATAGAACAAATTTAAAAACAAAAAACAGCTGTTTATAAAAAGAAACTCATTAGCTTTTTGTGAGTAAATATTAATGTTTGTAATATTCAGTAGGTTAAGACCAAGTTAAACAGTTAATCAGTTTTGTGGGAAGAACAGAAAATGCCTCAAGTTCAAAGAAGAAATATTGAAAACGGTAGGATGAGACAATAATTAATAATAAGATATCTTATGCGTATGAGGAGAGTAGAAAAAGAGAGGCCTGGTCCAACAGATACCCATCCAGATACACATTCACTTGGTGAGATGAATAATATTTGCCATCTCTGCTATGCAACTTACTTTGGAAGTAATAAAATATACGAAGCACATAGTGTTGTCACGGTGGTAAAGTAAACTTGCCTAATGTCAGAACAAATGAATGCATACAAGAAATGTTTACTTCTGACACTGACAGATCGGGATATTTCAAAATATTTAGTAGGAACTATGTTAACCAACTTTCAATGGTGTTGCTGCCTTAGCCTATTCAAAGCAGATTATGGCTGTCCAGTTGGTAACCCAGAGTTTGTAGGTAAGAAATGAAGCACATGAAATGGTTGATACTGTTTCACCCCACTTTTCAGGATTCTCCACGGAGAAAATTTGTTTTATTAGGATGATGTCTCAAATCAAAGAAATAAAATGACCCAACTTAAATTATTTAACACAGGTTATCAGTAAGGCAACAGTTTTCTTCAATTAACAATGCTGGAAAAACTTTGTAGCATCATGTTAACTCGAATTGAAGCAGATCGTTTAGCATTCATTAGAAGTTAGGAACTGAGAGCAGAAATAAGGTAGGTGAACCTTGATGACGCAAATACAGATATTTAGAATTAGTTTCTAACAAGTGTTTAAACAACTCTAAGATGTAACTAGAAGTGATACCGATTTCCTCGGGATTATGTTTTATACTATGCGGCTCATTGAGCCGCACGGGTTCTCTAGTTATTATATAATATTCCACCATAAGCCTCTGAAGTGTAAAGATGGGAATCAGACTTTTTCCTAAAATATCAAAAGTATTTGCATTGTACGCATAGCTTCATTAGGTGAAATGAGTTTAGTAAACTTATTTATAGTACATTAAAACATTTATTGTACGTCTAACAAACTAATATGTACAATTTCAATGTAGGTTATATATTATTGCAGTAACCAATTTGAGAGTTGCTGTAGAATGTTATAATTAGAACTACTCGTCATCTCTCTGAAGCAGTTTAACCTCTCCTAGTTCTTAATTGGATGTCTAATTTAAAACCTAACACTAGTCTTTGTTAATTAAATTAGCTATTTCTTTAAATATATTAACCATAAATATAAACCGTGGAAGCAAAACTATTTTGATAAACAGTTTGATTTATTTAATACAGTCTGATTTTGGAAACAATCTTCATTTAGAACCTTAAATCATTAATTTAAAGATACTATTTTGATACCATGCAATGAAAGTAACTACCCGAATAGCAAATTTTACTGTGGATTTCACTATTAAACTTAGCTACCTTTTTATCATGAACGGATTACGAAGAGATTATTTTGGTCGAGCATCCCTATGTTGGCAACACTGTCTTTGAGTGACGTCACGATGGCAGCCTGCGGCGTCCTCGGCTGATTACAGCTGGCTTTTCAGACGAAACTCCCCTCACGTTTCCATAGTTATTATAAGCTTGTCACCAAGTGAAATTTTCATGACTTTTTTTTATGAAATTGATGTTACATAGTGTTGTTATTATAATGATAATGATTTATCCTTGTGATGTTAAAATCTTAATACATTACTGCAGTGTGTAAGCAGGACGTAAAACTATTTCACGGAATAAACAAATTCATCATTTTGAAACAATTAGTAATTTTGCTCAGTAAAAGTGTGTTTAAAACTTCTGTGCATTACAGGTTGCAATGAAAATAACAGTGTTGCTTATATGATTGAGCTTCAACACCCATTCATGTCTTGTCTCATACTAGATATTTTTAGTAGGATAGTCAACCTTATAATAACGTAGGTCACGATGGAGAATTAGCCGCACATAAGACGTACAAAAGAATGTCTTTAGCAGGCATGTCAAAATTACATTAATATACGAGAATTGGGAATTTTGGCATTGGAAAACTTAAAATTGTAAACACCTATGATAAATAGTAGACTTTTTTCTGAACTGTCAAATTCGTGAACTGTTAAAAATGTATAGCTTCGGGAGCTGTAAAGTTTTAATGGTCTCCTCTTACCAACAGCAGACTCATTCACGTTTATGATATGCCATTGTTGAGTGGCGTCAGTTGTGTCACTTTGAAATTATTTAAGTCTTAGCAACTGTACTTAAGTTAAAAACCGAGGGAAAAGCGTACTGTGTAATTTAAGACACACCCATCATCATGGTCGAGAATTTGAATAAGAAATTTCGGGTCGCTTTATAAAAACTAACTTATTTAATACGAATGCATTGAAAATTGCTTAGGCCGAAATATTGCATTACTAAAGGTCCATTACTCATTTTTTAAATAGTGTTTTCTACTGTAATATGTAAATGGATTTTTTTGTTAACCTGGCAAAGACAAATAAGCGTTTCGAAAACGGCAACAAATAATTTAAAAACGTAACCTGTCACTACCAAATTTATATCAACCAAATGAAATATTATCACTTAAACCCATGATTGTTTGCCTACTTTACTGTAGATATTCTAATAGAGATTCAGTAAATATTTAAGGTGTACGTTTTGGTAACGTATAAAGTTTACCACTGTAGTAGTAACACCGACGGTTTAAAATTCTATGATTTATGGTTATCTTGAAAATATGTTCATTAAATTTATTATGTTTATACCTAAAAACACGAAATTAACTATTTATCCATCTTAATTACTAAATATAAACTAGAAGCACACTTTAACAAAATGTATCAACAAAGAGGATACCTCTTTGAAGGTAAAGGTCCCTCTCTGTAAAGGTCTGTAAAACCTTTACAGCCAATTTAGAGAGAAACAGCCAGCAGTAAAACCTAATCCGTGCAGCTGCAATGGCCAGAGTGAATGTGGCCTGCAATATTAACATGGCAATATAGGCACAGATGCTGCCTAGCTGTCATTGGCTGAATACCATATGACGTCATCTCTGGGGTGAAATCAAGTGTAACTTTATGTTCGTTTTTATAGAATTATATTGAATTATATTATATATAGATTGTATATTATATATTATTATTATATAGAATTATATATATATATATATTTATTTGGAGTTGCAGTAAATTTATTTCCTATGTAAATATTTAATATTATTTAGTATATGTTTATGTTATGTCCTGTTTATGTTTAGGACTGCTTAAAATCCATGTAATTTGGGACCAAATTATAAGTTGGCTATACGGTATTTATTCTTTAAATAGGAGCCACAAAAAATTATGAAGTGGGAATAGATTAATGTTTCTATCTATGGTTTCAGTTGTATCACAAATTGGGGTTTTAAAACCTATTTCAATTATAGTATCAAACGTCTCAAGTAAACCTAAATTTTTTAAATGACACATAATTCAAATACTTTGAAACGCCTTTAGAATTTAAGTGTAGGTTTACTTATGTGGTGTATATTTAATGTTTTGTTATAATGTTTTTATTGAGTATTGACTATGTTAAGTAAAATCCCTAATCTTTAAATATTATTTATGTAAATAAATGTATTAATACGCAGAACCTAACAGACCATTTTTGTACAATTTCAAAGTGTATGGGTTTTACAATACTTGTTCCAACATTCTAAATTTAATAGAGAAGCAGTTGATTGAATTAAAACATGTTATTTATTTAATGGTATACACATGTCCGTTATTAAATTACAAGGATCGGGATTAAATTTGAAATAAAGTAATATACTTGTACTTTCTCTATGTATGCACTTACTTGCATAGTGACACCAAGTGATAGTATTATTGATTGAGCATTTTTATATGTTCCTGTGAACAAGAAAGTGTAACATAGTACACAAAATTACCATCTAAAACTTTACTTTATAGCATAAATTACAAGTAAAACATATAACGCATAGTAATGTTCCTACTACCCAAATATATTGTATATTGGAGTAGATTTGTTGCCAGCTAAGAAACACTGTTATTTTCTATCATAACCTACAATTGGGAATTAATTACAACACTTTTATATTGAAGAAAGTTGTCTTTTTCACCAAACATAGGCATTAAGTAGTTCATTAACTAACAAGGACAATATATCCTTCTTAAATAATATTACAAAATATTATAGTATATATCTTATTTCTTATAAATATTGCAACAACCAAACAAATTGCATAGAAACTAATTTAAGTCGTAGAAATTTCACTTTGTGACATCTTCATATACCTATGCAAACGCAAGAGGAGTTTCGTCTGTAAAGCCAGCTGTAATCAGCCGAGGACGCCGCAGGATGCCAACGTGACGACACTCAAAGGCAGTGTTGCCAACATAGAGATGAACATATGAAATATTCTATTCGTAATTATCATGCTAATAAGTCTAGCTCAGTATAATTGTGAAATTTGCAGTAAAGTTTTGCCATTTATTGTTACTGCATCTAATCGGAATTATAATGTACATTAAGGTATTATTATTAAAAATTTCTCATTAACATTTATAATTCGTATACTTTCATAAATTGGGAGTTTAAATCAAGTAAACAAAGTCAATGATTATGTGTTAATAAGAAATCCAAATTATAACTAGAGGAGGTTAAAGTGCCGCTGAGAAATAATCAGTTAATTTAATCATAACATTCGAGAACAACTCTCAAGCTGGTTTTAGGTAGATTATATCACCTACATTAGATTTTCTTAGTGTAGAAAAATGGATTACACTACAAATTTATTTCAACCAAATAAAATTAATCATACTACGCAAATGGATTTCTATATTTAAAAACAATTCAAGCAAACACAAATTGTAATTACAATGGCTGAATCTTACAAGACTATAAAAAGGTTTCTAAGTTATTTATACCTATGCCATTTCATAACCCATTAGTAACGTTACGTAGGCTACATTATTATTTTCTCATTGATTTGTCCCGGTATTTAAAAAGCTATATGATTAAGGATTTAGTATTCGTTTTCCTGTTCACATTGACATGAAGTGGGCTCACTACCTTCTTACACTGTCAAAACATTGCTCGTAGACGTTATAATATGCATTATTCACTATGTCAAACTTTTCAATAATTCATTTTCAATGGCATTCATTGTATCGCAAATTATGAATTTTAGGACAAATGTGTATTCTAATTTCTTTTCTGCTGATATAATTATGACATTAAGTATAAAGTGTTATGTAAAGAGATATTGACATATTATAACATTAGACATATTATACTGGAAAGGTCAAGCATTTCTATTTTATTTTAGAATTTTCACCTTCACACAGCAGGTCCACGTCACGTTTATAGCAATAATACTGTGTGTAACAATGTTATTTATGTATTTGAGGTTAACATAATGCTCATAAAATCTTTAATCAAATACTGGGAACACATTCCACTTTTTACGTTTAAGATTTGTAGCAAGGTGAGGTGGTATGAAAGATTGACACATGCTGGATTTCTAGCCGTTTCAATTTACTTTATACTGACACTAATCTGGTTTGAAGTTACAAGTATTCTAACTTTTACAAATAATTTTGATGTTACGTGTCATCGACTTTTAGTTATATTTGGTTTTGTTTGTGTTCTGAAGGATTTTTTCACTACTAAACTCCTCTCAATCGAAGAATTTGATACAGAAAATAGTCTTCATGTTGATTGGTTTGTCACATCGGCAACAGTTACTCAGTTGCTGATTGGAATTAACAGTATCATATACATTACGGTACTTTTTAGGTCATTAGGTTCATTCTTCATAGTTTACAGTTTTATCCTGCTCTCAAATAACTTAAGCCAAATGCTCATCCTAAAACACATGATTGCAAAAAGGTTGCAGCTTTGCATTAGCTGCAAC
Organism: Macrosteles quadrilineatus; assembly: GCF_028750875.1. Taxonomy (NCBI): domain Eukaryota; kingdom Metazoa; phylum Arthropoda; class Insecta; order Hemiptera; family Cicadellidae; genus Macrosteles; species Macrosteles quadrilineatus. The sequence goes on from NW_026542597.1 coordinate 73,092,646, forward strand.
AATTTAAGTCTCGTGCGATCCGTATTAGACTTAAATGACTCAATCAATGAAATCTATTCAAATCCAGTTTCATTTTTTTTACTTTCGTACTCAGTGAAATTAGTACGAAACGTTGTATTTGCTTGGATGTATTACGGACTAAAATACGGTTCTTCTCACTCGGTTTTTGTATCGTCATCCGTGTTGATAAGCTGCCACAGTGTTCTTTTTTTGCTGGGAGCAATAGCAAGCAGTGAGGTGGCTCAAGCAGTAGAGGACATCAAAGCACAGATGGACAAGACCATCAGCATGGACAAAGACCTCCCCTTGACAGACAAGACACAAATATTGACAATGATCGTAGAGCTTGATCAAAGGTCTTTAGATTTTTATTGCATGGACCTATTTGCCTTAAATTGTTCGAATGTGACGAGCTTTTGTTTTTTCTTAGTCAATCTCATGATGGTATTCATTCAATTTATAACTTTGTAAGTAATTACGTCATTTGAAGATGATGTAGTAGGCTACTCCAGTAAAGACGCTTTTTGAGTGCTCCATCAAACTGGAATATAATTGTGCTGCATTGGTCACAACAAAAGGTAGTTTACAATACAAAGTTTTACACCTGGCTGCAGTGTTATAGTATTGTGTGACATAAAGGAGATACACATACAAGTGCATTACCTGCAAGACTGTAGCATTTAATACAGCCTGATATAGCTTGTTAAGTGTGTGTATTGTTCGCAATAATTAAAAATAGAGTTGAACGTTTTCTTAGCAAACATGCGTAGGCTATTTTTTCTTCTTCATTTGGGAAATTTGAAATTATGTTTCAAGTCCACCAATCAAATATATAAATCTTTAATACAAATTATTGAGACCTGATAATTGTTAATTAAACATTATCTTTAGTGTTAAGGATGTAAGTAGAGTTTAATATTTCCTGTATTTGTTGGCCAATGTGTGATTCACGACTATTAGTGTTTGAAGTAATTAATTATGTCAAAGTATTTCATATCATTTAATCATATCCCAGCAGTTATTTATGTTTACTGGTCAGCTTGGCAATTATTTAGTATGTCTAAATTGGGATATGATGTAATATTTTAGCTGTGTACTTACAGTTTTTTTACGCTGAACCCAAAATTACAATCAGCTTTTGTTAGAGAGATTCCTAAGTGGCTGTAAAACGAAGGTTAAAATTATCTAAGGTTCATTGAGCGGTATTAATGGGTAATAAGGCGTGGTCTGGACGGGTCCGTATGTGGGCTGAAGACTGAGTGAGGAGAGCAAACAGCTGTTTATACTCGACTTAATGCGGAATGATATCAATTCGTGTTGAAAATATAATCAGCTCTTATTTAGGCATGTGGGAAAGGTAGGTCGGGGTTTATGCGTATTCGTGACTGTTTTAAGCGTTTTGAAGTTAGTTTAGATTAGGAAGGTAAAGTTTAAGTTATAATGAACCAACTCCTTAATTTATGCTACCTCCAGACTGATTTTGCACAATTGAAATAGTGGGTGAAACACAATGAAATAACAATATCAAAAATGCTTGCACATCTTCAAAGGACTTACAGTCACTAACCCGCATAAAGTCCGACCTACCTCCTCACATGTCTTACCTGTTATCAAGTGGAATTTTGAAAATTAATATTGAGGTTGGATTGGTTAGGTTAGGTTAGATGAGCTTAATATAATATAAAAGGTATTACAATAATAATAACTTCCTTACTGTCGTATGCCTTGGGACTAAAGAAAATATTGTTACCAATCATGGAATCTCTTATTGTTGGGGTTTCCTTATTACACATGTAATATAATGTATTAGTTGCTGATACGTGAAATTATGCACTAAGGCACGTTTTCACTTTTAGGCATTGTGGGATTATCCACTATGGGATTATGCTCTATGGCACGTTAGTTAACAGACGTCGAGGTTTGAAATGAGGACGATCGTGTCGTTATTGAGGTGGCAGTGGCATAGGCTCGATAATAAATTTATTGATGATTAATGTTGACTTTATTAATAGTGGAAGTAAGTTAACGTTTTTGTGGTAATGTATTTTCGAAACAGCATCAAAGTCCGTTTACTTTTGCAAATTGAATAGTTGTAAAATGTTATTAAGATACTTATTTCACATGACGAAGTGTGTGGTTTCGATTCTTTTGCATTGAATGATACGTCAAAAACCTTCCACCCCTTTCAGTGTTTTAGGCGCCGCTAGAACTTAGACTCGTCCAAACCAAAAATATCATAACTCAATTAAACAGAAGCTTGATATTCATTATTTAATTGTATGGCCATTTAGGAATCACTCCGACAAAAACTGATTGCATTTTTGGATTCAGCGTGGGAAAAAACATAAGACTTATAAAAAGTAGACATCTAAAAATTACATCCTATCCCAATGTATACATACTAAATAAACCAGTAACTATGCCTACCTAGTCTTAAAAATATATGGAAAGGAAAGGTAGCCTGATTATATATTTTTTTTATTATCTGTTGTAAAATGAACTCTGTTATATAGACTCTGTACTTCTGAACTCTGACTCGGAACTAGAGAATGCTATGAGTGAACTCATAATGTTTCACTGAATTATAAATATTAATTCGAAATTGAACATTCGACTGTTTGATTTTATTTTATATTACCTTTTTAGTCACAATCTCATAAGACATTCATAAGCATATGTTTCAGAGAAGAAATAATCATTACAATACACTAAACATTATTCATTATCTTATAGATTTAAATTATTACAACCATTTATACTATATAAATTATTTATTTACTGTTTGACCCCTTCTATATTGGAAGAACAAGGAAATGACCAAAGGATAATTGAAACAGAATTAAACGTGTTTATTTCTGCTCCCGTCAGTTGTTGAAAATAATGCAAGAACTGTAAATTAACTAAAAGCTTTTCGTTTTATATCCTTTTAAGAAACACTTATACTAGGGAAGGATTTGAAATATTGGTGTTCTCCAACATTTTTGGGAGGAAAGTACAATATTTGGTAAAAACTATTTCAATGTTTTTACTTTCCACCGTTACATAATTTCTATTACATAATTTTATAAATTAGTTTTGTTTTGAAGAATAAATGGAAATTTTATTCTCCCCCAAACGTTAATGGAAAATTAATCCGAAAACAGTTTAAATCAGCATATGACGGAACCGCCACCGGCTGCAGCCATGACGTCATCGAACAGTGTTACCAACCTAGATATATGAAAAGTACTCGTCCTTGTGTTATACTCATCCATGGGTTTGAATTATAATATAATAAACTAAATACAATAATTAGAATGAAATAGCTAGTATTTTGCATGGCTTAAGTTAGTCCAAAATAACCATAGAGTGGTGATATGTACTCGTATTAGTGGGTAACTGTCAAGTTAGGTACATAGCATGTAATTTCATAAGAATACTTCAGTTTTGTGCAATTAAAACTACTTTTGGCAAATTTCCCCTACAGAGAATAAGCTATTACGTTACGTGGTACTCATGGTAAGACCTGGACCCGGAACCGATTTACTTTTTCGTTTTGAGGTCCCTAGAGACCAAAAACACCATCCGTTCAAATGCATATATATATATATATATATATTTATATATATGTCCGTTAGCGCGACAACTCGAGAAAACATCATCCGATTTTGATGAAATTTGGTACAAACGTGTAAACCTACATTTATTCGAACGAGTTCGCGAACCAGCATGATCGGACTATGGGAACAGGGTTTATGGGGGTTTTATGGGGTAAAAATAGGTTTTTCCAATTTTGAACCATTAAAACTTAAAATTTAGCATTTTCTTTCCAAACCATTGTGTAGAGCTTAAAAAACAAAGAATTTAATTTATTGAAGCGTTATTATGTGCCTAATGGTTAAGGAGAAAATTCCAAAAAACTGTTAATTTAAAATTCCCATGTTATTCTTATGGAGAATAAGTAAACTGTTGTAGTTTGCTTGTTTATGATCATATTTTGATCAAATTTTGAAAATGCATTCATTTCATACTAAACTATTAACATTGTACAAAAAACACCTTTTAACCCTCCCTGTTGCATCAAACCTAAGTACTCGTTAAACTATAATGTTATTTAAAAAGGGAATAAATGTGATATTTTTAAGGAGACATTTTAGTGTAAATCCAATCAGGCAAATGGAAATTCGCTTAGTCTGCAGGTTTGCTGCGGCGGGGGTATTTACATATTGTATGGGAAATTTTAGCTAATGACATTTTCATTGTGCGATGAATAGACTTTTTAAAACAATATTGTTCACTTTTTGTGTTGCAAATGTACAGAAATATAAAGACATAAAAAATACAAATAGGTCTACTACAATCGATAAAACGTTATTTAAAATTTTTATTATTAATTATTTGTTGTAAATTTGCTGGTAGCATAAATAAATATCTTAGCAAGTATTTAAAGAGCTATATGGTAAAGTGTTCAATAATCTTAATTTCCACGTCCGTATTCCTTTCCACTTTGACATAAAGTGGGCTCTTTACTTTCTTACAAGCTGTCATAACATTACTGGCAGACTTAAAAAAACGCATTATTCATTATGTCACCATTTCCATTATTATATTTTAATCGCAATTATAATATCCCAAATTATTTATTTTTAAGACAGAAGTGTCCTCAAACGTTTCCACCTCATAAAGTTATGACATGGGATATAAAGTGAAATCTATAGTGTTATTATCATTATACATGTAGCATTTTCATCACTTAACGAGACTATTTCTGGAAAGGTCAAGCATTTCTATTAGATTTTTTAGTGTTCATCATCATACAGCAAGTCCACCTTACGTTTATAGCAGTAATACTGCGTGAATTAATTTTATTTATGTATTTACTGTTAACAAAATGCTGATAAAATCTTTAATTAAATACTGGGAACACATTCCACTTTTTATGTTAAGGATTTGTAGCGAGGTGAGGTGGTTTCAAAGATTGACACATGCTGTATTTCTAGCCGTTTCAATTTACTTTACAATGACAAACAGCTGGTTTAAAGTTACGAGTATTCTTAGTTTTACACTTAGTTTTGATGGTATGAGTTATCGACTTTCAGTTATATTCGGTCTTGTTTGTGTTCTGCAGAACTTTTTCGCCAAGAAGCTCCTTTCAAACAAAGACTTCGATACAGAAAATGCTATACATGTTGATTGGTTTGTCACATCAGCAACAATCCTTCAAATAATCATTGGGATCAACAGTATCTTATCCATTACTGTAATTTATAGGTCATTAAGATCATTCTTCATATTTTACAGTTTTATCCTGCTCTCAAATAACTTAAGCCAAATGCTGATCCTAAAACACATGATTGCAAAAAGGTTACGGCTTTGCATGAGCTGCAACAACTTAAGTCTCGTACGATCCGTATTGGACTTAAATGACTCAATCAATGAAATCTTTTCAAATCCAATTTCATTTTTTTTCCTTCCGTACTCAGTAAAACTAGTACGAAACTTTGTATTTGCTTGGATGTATTACGGACTAAAATGTGATTTTACTTACTCGGACAAATGGACAGTTTTTGTATCGTCTACCGTGTTGATAAGCTGCCACAGTGTTCTTTTTCTGCTAGGAGCAATAGCAAACAGTGAGGTGACTCAAGCAGTAGAAGACATCAAAGCACAGATGGACAAGACCATCAGCATGGACAAAGTTCTCCCCTTGACAGACAAGACACAAATATTGACAATGATTGTAGAGCTTGATCAAAGGTCTTTAGATTTTTATTGCATGGACCTATTTGCCTTAAATTGTTCGAATGTGACGAGCTTTTGTGTTTTCTTAGTCAATCTCATGATGGTATTCATTCAGTTTATAACTATGTAAGTAATTACGTCATTTGAAGACCATGTAGAAGGCTACACCAGTAAAGACACTTTTTGAGGGCACAAATGTAACTTGAATAATAAAATTGTGCTACATTGATCACAAAAAGAAGCAGTTGACAAGGAACAGAACTTATCTTATCGAGAATGGTATGTGTACAAATACATTTCTTTGCCTCTTTGTGAATTTCATTTTTAAACAAACAAATCCATTTTTAAAGAGAATTCCAGATAGTACTTCTAGAGATTTGATTAGCCTTTGCTCATCGGTATCTACTCCTATATTCCCATCTTTATAAAGAATTATCCGTATAAATGTGGCTGTAAAATACACATTTCCACATTTCCTGTTTCTATATCTGCGCGATATTTATTCAACAAATCAGTCTCCAAGCGATCTCAAACCCTCAATGACATCATGACAAAGGATTTATCCAGATCAGTGCATGCACTACAACAGTGTTACACCTGGCAGCCGTGTTATAATATTGTGTGACATAAATGAGTTACACAGGTAAAACACCTAAAAGACTGTGGCATTTTATACAGTTCTAACATAGCTTGTTGTGAGTTAAAATTAAAATTAAATTAATTAAAATTATAGTTGAACGTCTATTCTTAGTAAATATGGGTAGCCCATTTTTCTTCTTTATTTGGGAAATTTGAAATTCCATTTAAATTCCACCAATCAAATATACATACATTATTAGGACCTGATTATTATTAATTAAACATTAAATTTAAGTTTTAAGGCTGTAAGTAGAGTTTATTATTTCATGAATTGTTGCTCAATATGTGACCCACAATTATTATTAATGTATTAATAGTAATATAATGTATTGAAGTATTTAATAATGTCAAAGTATTTTATACCATTCAATCATAACCCAGCAGTTATATATTTTTGTTTAGCTCCTTCAAAAATTAGTAACTACATCCTAAACAAATAGCTAGGTCTACGACTTAAAATTACAAAATTTTTTACCAAATATCTTACAGCTGTAGTGTATGATAAACCATGTTGATTTGCAAGACCTATCATTAATAATCGATAAAAAATATGGAAAGGAAAGGGTAGCACGACTATATTAGAAATACCCCCACTGCAGCAAACCTGCAGACTAAGCGAATTTCAACTTGCCTGATTACATTTTTACTAAAATATTTACATAAATAAGACACATTTACTCCCTATTTAAATAACATTAGATTTAACGAGTGCTTAGGTTTGCTGCTACGGGGAAGGTAAAAAGTGTTTTTGACCATACGTCAATAGTATCGGATGAAATAAATAAATTTGCCAAATTGTATCAATATATCCATAAACAAGTAATCTACAACAATTTTCATTTTCTCCATTAGAATAACATAGGGATTTTAAATTACTGTACAATATTTTTCAATTTTCTCCGTGGCCGTTAGGCATACAACAGCGCTTCAATTTGACCATTTGACTGTTCGATTCTATTTGAGCGAAGCGAGCAGAGCGAGCGAAGCTCACTTACCCTCACTTTGTAACTTCTTTGTAAGAGCATCAGAATGTAATGGCTTTACCAATTGATATGAAATTTGGCCAACAGCTAAAGAATACTGAGCACATTGTTTTGGTAAAAAATATTTGCGAATTTCCTTCTGGATTTGATTTTACGGGTCACGCAATTTCGCTTGTTATTTTAATGTAAGTTGAAAGAAAAATTATATTGGGTTTATGACATATGGGTTTATCTTGTTTCATTTAAATAAGATAAACATATGATAATTGTTTGTAACTGTTTAAATTTCAATGTTTACTTTCATCCTAGGTTAAAGTTGGAATGTAACAGTTTATCAATGGAAGTCACAGTTTTGTTATATTTGTTTTGAGCATGCCTCAAAGGCCCAACGTAATATTGGTCGTCGCACCAATAATGCAAATATCGTAAGAGAGTGGCGTTGTGAACAAGAAGAACCAGATGAAGCAGTGGCGGAAGAAGCTGATAATGATAGACCGTTAGCTAATCAATTCCAACATGAATTAGATGCACTAAAATTTTACAATTGCACTAACTGTCATCGGCAACAACTAACAGCTTCAAACCAATCACCGATTTGTTCGCGTTGTCGTTCAAATGCAACTAAATTCACGGCGTTAAATACTATGGATGTGTCAAGTGTCCCGAACGAATTAACTGACCTGACGATTGTAGAACAAATTTTGATTGCACGAGTACATCCTGCTATGCCCATTTACAAAGTACAAGCAAATGGTCAGGATGGCCAGTTTCACTACAAAGGTACAGTATGAACTATCAGATAAATTTGTCATTCTTTAGAACTTAAATAATATCGGGCAAACAAACGGTGAATCTGTTGAAAGGGAACATATTGTAGGGTGTAAAGCCGCGTTTACACCGGAGTTACCAACAAATGTTACTAACATTTTTGTTAGCAACACAAGTTGATAACAAAAGTTATCAACAAAAATGTTATTAACATTCCGTTTGGAGACTTTAAAATGTTACCAACTTGCCATTCCCGCCAACGCCACGCCGCGCCGGTCCGCCCAGTCCTCATTGCCTCTCAGGATGTCTAGTGTAGAGGAGGTGGTTCTTGCTGCTGCTGCATGTGTCATTTTAGCGAAACAGAGAAAGCCTAGGAGGTTTTGGGTGAAACCTTCTTTGAAGGCCAGAGATAAGTATAGTGGTAGTGATATGCTAAGAGACCTACAAGAAGATGACATCGATCCTTTGTGTGGTGAGCTACGATGTGATGGCAGTTTAAAAAACTTTTTACGAATGTCAAGTAGTGATTTTGAATACTTGTTATTAATGTTGGGACCAAAGATCGTTAAGCAAGACACCAACTATAGAAAAGCTATTCCTGTGAAGGAAAAACTTGCTTTGACATTGCGGTTTCTAGCGACCGGTACACAAGTTTAAGTTACTAACATCCAAAGCGCTCGGTAACATTTGTTGCTAACAAATGTTATTAACATTTGAAAACATCAAAGGATGTTACCAGATTTTACTGACACACGGTGGGTAACAAAATTTCTGTTGCTAACACGGTATTTTTGTTGATAACATGAAATGTTACCAACAAATTTAGAGGTGTTTTCTTAAATGTTATTAACAAATGTTAGCAACACGTGTTGAAATGAAATGAAATGAAATGAAATGAAATGAAATGAAATGAAATGAAATGAAATGAAATGAAATGAAATGAAAATGATTTATTTAGTCAGGCAAAGTTAGGGCCACATGGCCCTCTCTTACACTTAACCTGTTTATACAAATCTAAACATACAAATAAAACAAAACAATGTACAATACAAATAAAATACTATAATCTATTTACAATATTTAATGTAAAAAGAAACAATACACTTTTAAAACATACCACCTTACATAAACACCCACACACACACACACTTACTCACGTACACGCACACACACAACACACACTCGCAAGAACTAGCACACACACACGCACACCTGTCAGTGATCAACCAAGCGCAAGCCTAGGATATACCAACCATGGCCATACGTCCAGAAAACAGATTTTTTAGTGCTGTCACAAACCGGGGACGGCTATCAAGGGTTTTTATGGCTAGAGGGAGATCATTCCAAAGGCGACAAGCAGAAACAACAAACGCTCTGTCATAAACTGCCGTTCTATGATGAGGCATACGCAAAGTTACTGAAGCAGAACGTGAGTTTCTTACACTTTCTTCAGCTACAAATTTGAAGTCGTTTAAAAAATATTTTGGAAATTTTGTTTTTAATATTGAATAGGTTATCATAAGAATTTTTATTGATCTTGTTGCTAACTCCGGTGTAAACGCGGCTTTAGCTGATTTAGCCATTGACAATCTTTAAATAATGCTTCGCTCATTTATGCGTCTAAAGTGTAACGGCAGACCACCCTAGTTTATTAGAACCTTGATACCGAGACTATCATGGGAATTGTAAAATAAGACTTGTTATCAAGGTTTACTTCTTATCGAGGTTTGTAATAACATATGATTAGAGGTAGAATAATTCCAAGGTTTTTTGAAAATGACACTTGTTATCAAGGGATACTTGTAATCGAGGGTCTTCTTATCAAGGTTCCACTGTATCACCTTTTAAATCACGATCTCAAAAGACACTAAGAATATGTCTCAGAGAAGAGTGACTCATTACAATGACCAAAACATGGGAGCCGGAGTTTTGCCAACGGGTGTCAGGTAGATGGGGGGGATGCCTTCGGCCACCTCTTGGTGCGGAGATTTGCCAACGGTGGTGGTGGGAGAAAGAGTGTGACGTCCGGAAGGAAAGCGATTGTCAGGGTTGTCTACGCTTGGCAGTTATGCGCTTGTCGCAGTGGGTTAGGTTAGGTTAGGTTAGGTTAGGTTAAAAATTCAATACATTTCCTTTCACAGTCAGAGGTGCATAACTGCATTACATACTTTGAACACAGTCAGCATCCTGCCTGGTTTCTCCACCCCTAGCGGAAGCCACCCTCACGGTCACGTGTAATCTCTCTCTCTCCCCTCCCCCTCTCGCGCAACCCACAACCGTTGGCAAAACTCCGCAGTATGTGGAATTCATGGATGGGGACCCTTTCTACCTGATACCCGTTGGCAAAACTCCTACACTCCCAAAACATTATTAATTATCTTATATATTTCAATGGTTGCAGCTTCGTATACTAATACTGTCTAAATACCGCACAAGGAAATGAGAAAAGGACAAATGAAACAGAATTAAACGTGTTTATTTCTGCTCATGTAATAGAGGAGCGTCGCTTGTACTATGCAGATGTACTCATTAAACTCTATTAGATCAAATAGCCTTTGTTTATTTATACATCCTCTTGTAATGCCACCATTATTTTGTCTTAAATCATTGTTTGTTTATTATTTTCAGTTGCCCCTAGCAACCTAGGCTACTAGGGTATAAATCAACATTTATAGATCATATTTAGGGAATTATTTTGATCTATTATCGAGAATTTGATTACAGTGTTGCAATCTAGTAGACCACACCCACTTTTCTTTCCTTCCTAATTGTTTAATTTTAGTCTACCCTTCCGATAGACATTCATTGTCGTAGATATAAAATAGATTCTCTGCACAAAAACCCTCTCGAAATACGAAAAACAAAAACCCTTCTGAACTATTCTTATAACCACGAAAGGATGGTGTTGAAAATAATGCAAGAATTTAAAATTAACTAAAACCTGGCTTTTTATGTATTTTTAAGACACAGTGGGGAAGGATTTGAAATATTAGTGTTCTGCAACATTTTTGGGAAGAAAGTAAAATATTTTGTAAAATCTATTTCTATGTTTTGACTTTCCAATTTCCTTAATTTGAAAATATCTATTACATAATTTTATATATATATTTTATTTTAAGAAGAAATAGAAATATTATTCTCCTCCAACCTTTAATCAAAAGATTATCAGAAAACTGTTTAGTAATCAGCATATGACGGAACTGCCCTCGGCTGCAGCCATGACGTCATCGAATAGTGTTACCAACCTAGATTTATGAAAAGTAATCGTCCCAGTGTTATACACATCCATGGGTTTGAATTATAATATAACAAACCAAATACAATAATTAGAATGAAATAGCTAGTATTTTGCATGGCTTAAGTTGGTCCAAAATAATCATAGAGTGGTGATATGTACACGTATTAGTGGGTAACTGTCAAGTTAGGTACATAGCATGTAATTCCATAAAGATTCTTCAGTTGTGTGCAATCAAAAGTACTTTTTACATATTGTATGGGAAATTTTAGTTAATGACATTTTCGTTGTGCAATGGATAGTATTTAAAACCAATATTGTTCACTTTTTGATGTTGCAAATGTACAGAAATATGAAGCCTTAAAAAATACAAGTAGGTCTACTACAATCGATAAAACGTTATTTAAAATTTTTATTATTAATTATTTGTTCTAAATTTGCTGGTAGCATAAATAAATATCTTAGCAAGTATTTAAAGAGCTATATGATAAAGTGTTCAATAATCTTAATTTCCACTTCCCTATTCCTTTCCACTTTGACATAAAGTGGGCTCTTTACTTTCTTACAAGCTGTCATAACATTACTGGCAGACTTAAAAAAACGCATTATTTTTTATGTCACCATTTCCATTATTATATTTTAATCGCAATTATAATATCCCAAATTATTTATTTTTAAGACAGAAGTGTCCTCAAACGTTTCCACCTCATAAAGTTATGACATGGGATATAAAGTGAAATCTATAGTGTTATTATCATTATACATGTTGCATTTTCATCACTTAACAAGACTATTTCTGGAAAGGTCAAGCATTTCTATTAGATTTTTTAGTGTTCATCATCATACAGCAAGTCCACCTTACGTTTATAGCAGTAATACTGCGTGAATTGATTTTATTTATGACTTTACTGTTAACAAAATGCTGATAAAATCTTTAATTAAATACTGGGAACACATTCCACTTTTTATGTTAAGGATTTGTAGCGAGGTGAGGTGGTTTGAAAGATTGACACATGCTGTATTTCTAGCCGTTTCAATTTACTTTACACTGACAAACAGCTGGTTTAAAGTTACGAGTATTCTTAGTTTTACACTTAGTTTTGATGGTATGAGTTATCGACTTTCAGTTATATTCGGTCTTGTTTGTGTTCTGCAAAATTTTTTCGCCACTAAGTTCCTTTCAATCGAAGACTTTGATACAGAAAATGCTTTACATGTTGATTGGTTTGTCACATCAGCAACAATCCTTCAAGTAATCATTGGGGTCATCAGTATCTTATCCATTACGGTAATTTATAGGTCATTAAGATCAATCTTCGTATTTTACAGTTTTATCCTGCTCTCAAATAACTTAAACCAAATGCTCATCCTAAAACACATGATTGCAAAAAGGTTACGGCTTTGCATGAGCTGCAACAATTTAAGTCTCGTACGATCCGTATTGGACTTAAATGACTCAATCAATGAAATCTATTCAAATCCAGTTTCATTTTTTTTACTTTCGTACTCAGTGAAATTAGTACGAAACGTTGTATTTGCTTGGATGTATTACGGACTAAAATACGGTTCTTCTCACTCGGATGATAGGACAGTTTTTGTATGGTCATCCGTGTTGATTAGCTGCAACAGTGTTCTTTTTTTGCTGGGAGCAATAGCAAGCAGTGAGGTGACTCAAGCAGTAGAAGACATCAAAGCACAGATGGACAAGACCATCAGCATGGACAAAGATCTCCCCTTGACAGACAAGGCACAAATATTGACAATGATTGTAGAACTCGATCAAAGGTCTTTAGATTTTCGTTGCATGGACCTATTTGCCTTAAATTGTTTGAATGTGACGAGGTTTTGTGTTTTCTTAGTCAATCTCATGATGGTATTCATTCAATTTATAACTTTGTAAGTAATTACGTCATTTGAAGATGATGTAGTAGGCTACACCAGTAAATACGCTTTATGAGTGCTCCATCTAACTGGAATATAATTGTGCTGCATTGGTCACAACAAAAGGTAGTTGACAATACAAAGTTTTACACCTGGCTGCAGTTTATAGTATTGTGTGACATAAAGGAGAGACACATACAAGTGCATTACCTGCAAGACTGTAGCATTTAATACAGCCTGATATAGCTTGTTAAGTGTGTGTATTGTTCGCAATAATTAAAAATAGAGTTGAACGTTTTCTTAGCAAACAAGCGTAGGCTATTTTTTCTTCTTCATTTGAGAACTTTGAAATTCTGTTTCAAGTCCACCAATCAAATATAGACATCTTTAATACAAATTATTGAGACCTGATAATTATTAATTAAACATTTTTTTTTAGTGTTAAGGCTGTTAGTAGAGTTTAATATGTCATGTATTTGTTGGCCAATGTGTGATTCACGACTATTAGTGTTTGAAGTAATTAATTATGTCAAAGTATTTCATATAATTTAATCATATCCCAGTAGTTATATATTATTACTAGTCAGCTTGGCAATTATTTAGTATGTCTAAATTGGGATATGATGTAATATTTTAGTTGTCTACTTACAGTTTTTTTTACGCTGAGCCCAAAATTACAATCAGTTTTTGTTGGAGAGATTCCTAAGTGGCTGTAAAACGTAGGTTAAAATTATCTAAGGTTCATTGAGCGGTATTAATGGGTAATAAGGCGTGGTCTGTACGGGTCCGTATGTGGGCTAAAGACTGAGTGAGGAGAGCAAACAGCTGTTTATACTCGACTTAATGCGGAATGAAATCAATTCGTGTTGAAAATATAATCAGCTCTTAATTTAGGCATGTGGGAAAGGTAGGTCGGGTTTTATGCGTATTCGTGACTGTTTAAAGCGTTTTGAAGTTAGTTTAGATTAGGAAGGTAAAGTTTAAGTTATAATGAACCAACTCCTTAATTTGTTCTACCTCCAGACTGATTTTGCACAATTGAAATAGTGGGTGAAACACAATGAAATAACAATATCAAAAATGCTTGCACATCTTCAAAGGACTTAACAGTCACTAACCTGCATAAAGTCCGACCTACCTTCCTCACATGTCTTACCTGTTATCAAGTGGAATTTTGAAAATTAATATTGAGGTTGGATTGGTTGGGTTAGATTAGATGAGCTTAATATAATATAAAAGGTATTAAATAATAACTTCCTTACTGTCGTATGCCTTGGGACTAAAGAAAATATTGTTACCAATCATGGAATCTCTTATTGTTGGGGTTTCCTTATTACACATGTAATATAATGTATTAGTTGCTGATACGTGAAATTATGCACTAAGGCACGTTTTCACTTTTAGGCATTGTGGGATTATCCACTATGGGATTATGCTCTATGGCACGTTAGTTAACAGACGTCGAGGTTTGAAATGAGGACGATCGTGTCGTTATTGAGGTGGCAGTGGCATAGGCTCGATAATAAATTTATTGATGATTAATGTTGACTTTATTAATAGTGGAAGTAAGTTATCGTTTTTGTGGTAATGTATTTTCGAAACAGCATCAAAGTCCGTTTACTTTTGCAAATTGAATAGTTGTAAAATGTTATTAAGATACTTATTTAAATTACATCCTATCCCAATGTATACATACTAAATAAACCAGTAACTATGCCTACCTAGTCTTAAAAATATATGGAAAGGAAAGGTAGCCTGATTATATATTTTTTTATTATCTGTTGTAAAATGAACTCTGTTATATAGACTCTGTACTTCTGAACTCTGACTCGGAACTAGAGAATGCTATGAGTGAACTCATAATGTTTCACTGAATTATAAATATTAATTCGAAATTGAACATTCGACTGTTTGATTTTATTTTATATTACCTTTTTAGTCACAATCTCATAAGACATTCATAAGCATATGTTTCAGAGAAGAAATAATCATTACAATACACTAAACATTATTCATTATCTTATAGATTTAAATGATTACAACCACTTATACTATATAAATTATTTATTTACTGTTTGACCCCTTCTATATTGGAAGAACAAGGAAATGACCAAAGGATAATTGAAACAGAATTAAACGTGTTTATTTCTGCTCCCGTCAGTTGTTGAAAATAATGCAAGAACTGTAAATTAACTAAAAGCTTTTCGTTTTATATCCTTTTAAGAAACACTTATACTAGAGAAGGATTTGAAATATTGGTGTTCTCCAACATTTTTGGGAGGAAAGTACAATATTTGGTAAAAACAATTTCAATGTTTTTACTTTCCACCATTACATAATTTCTATTACATAATTTTATAAATTATGCTATTATAGATAATAATCTACTTACGTATCACGTATGCCAGTAGGTGTCAATTATTAATACTTGAATTATGCTGTACATGTTTCAAGCCTAAATACGGCTCATCTTCAGCAGCATTTTTCTATGTACAATTTTTCACATCGAGAGATGATTGTCGACTATATACAGACCACATATACACACAAACACAGAACGTTTTAGCATGCTATTTTTATTTACACGTGTTTTTGTAGCGTACGCTCGTTGAGATAATACCCGACCGGACGATATTTGTAGGCCTACAAATGTCGTCCAGTCGGGTATTATCTCAACGAGCGTACGCTACAAAAACACGTGTAAATAAAAATAGCATGCTAAAACGTTCTGTGTTTGTGTGTATATGTGATCTGTATATAGTCGACAATCATCTCTCGATGTGAAAAATTGTACATAGAAAAATGCTGCTGAAGATGAGCCGTATTTAGGCTTGAAACATGTACAGCATAATTCAAGTATTAATAATTGACACCTACTGGCATACGTGATACGTAAGTAGATTATTATCTATAATAGCATATTAAAAGTGTCAAGGCTGATTAATTTGATATTTATAAATTAGTTTAGTTTTGAAGAATAAATGGAAATTTTATTCTCCCCCAAACGTTAATGGAAAATTAATCCGAAAACAGTTTAAATCAGCATATGACGGAACCGCCACCGGCTGCAGCCATGACGTCATCGAACAGTGTTACCAACCTAGATATATGAAAAGTACTCGTCCTTGTGTTATACTCATCCATGGGTTTGAATTATAATATAATAAACTAAATACAATAATTAGAATGAAATAGCTAGTACTTTGCATGGCTTAAGTTAGTCCAAAATAACCATAGAGTGGTGATATGTACTCGTATTAGAGGGTAACTGTCAAGTTAGGTACATAGCATGTGATTTTATCAAGATACTTCAGTTTTGTGCAATTAAAACTACTTTTAGCAAATTTCCCCTACAGAGAATAAGCTTTTACCGTGGTACTCATGGTAAGACCTGGACCCGGAACCGATTTACTTTTTCGTTTTGAGGTCCCTAGAGACCAAAAACACCATCCGTTCAAATTCATATACAGGGTGACACAAAGGAACCGGACGTTTTTTAAACAGCTGTTCCATTGTGGTTGCACGTGATAGGAAGATTGAAGTTATGTCATTACCTTCAGTAAGGCTTGCCATTTTTGTTGAAGTGGCTCAGTGGACCATAGACCATCGCGTTTTCGCATACGACACTTTGGTCCGAAATGGTGAATCCGTCGTCAAATCCAGCGGGAATTTAGTCGACATTTTAATATTGAACGCCATGGAACGGTTCCAAGTTGAAATACGCTATTAAGATGGGTTTCAGGATTCCGAACAACTGGGAATATAACAAGAAAGAAACCACCAGGCCTTGTCAGAACTTCGAGAACACCCGAAAACATTGCCAGAAAGAGAGCAGTATTGAATGAATGTTTCCTAAGGTGATTTCTCGCTTTGGTGACATGCCGTGGCCGCCAAGATCACCCGGCTTGTCCACTAGTGATTATATCCTTTGGGGGTTTCTTAAGGAGCGTGTTCATGCTCACAAACTACTCTAGGGGATTTGAAGTTTGCAATCATAGAAGATATCAAATGGCATTGAACCTCCTGACCCGAGTTTCAGATGATTTTCAGACCAGAATGAACATTTGTAGATAAGTACATGGCCGCCATTTGCATGACGTCATTTTCAAATAATGACGGTTTTATAACAAATGGCAAATGTTTACCTCACTATGTACAGTATTAAATCCAGTTTATTCCTTTGAACTACTGTGTACTACTTATTTAAAAAACGTCCGGTTCCTTTGTGTCACCCTGTATTTATATATATGTCCGTTAGCACGACAACTCGAGAAAACATCATCCGATTTTGATGAAATTTGGTACAAACGCGTAAACCTACATTTATTCGAACGAGTTCGCGAACCAGCGTGATCGGACTATGGGAACAGGGGTTTATGGGGGTTTTATGGGGTAAAAATAGGTTTTTCCAATTTTGAACCATTAAAACTTAAAATTTAGCATTTTCTTTCCAAACCATTGTGTAGAGTTTAAAAAACAAAGAATTTAATATATTGAAGCGTTATTATGTGCCTAATGGTTAAGGAGAAAATTCCAAAAAACTGTTAATTTAAAATTCCCATGTTATTCTTATGGAGAATAAGTAAACTGTTGTAGTTTGCTTGTTTATGATCATATTTTGATCAAATTTTGAAAATGCATTCATTTCATACTAAACTATTAACATTGTACAAAAAACACCTTTTAACCCTCCCTGTTGCAGCAAACCTAAGTACTCGTTTAACTATAATGTTATTTAAAAAGGGAATAAATGTGATATTTTTAAGGAGACATTTTAGTGTAAATCCAATCAGGCAAATGGAAATTCGCTTAGTCTGCAGGTTTGCTGCGGCGGGGGTATTTACATATTGTATGGGAAATTTTAGCTAATGACATTTTCATTGTGCAATGAATAGACTTTTTAAAAAAATATTGTTCACTTTTTGATGTTGCAAATGTACAGAAATATAAAGCCTTAAAAAATACAAGTAGGTCTACTACAACCGATAAAACGTTATTTAAAATTTTTATTATAAATTATTTGTTCTAAATTTGCTGGTAGCATAAATAAATATCTTAGCAAGTATTTAAAGAGCTATATGATAAAGTGTTCAATAATCTTAATTTCCACGTCCCTATTCCTTTCCACTTTGACATAAAGTGGGCTCTTTACTTTCTTACAAGCTGTCATAACATTACTGGCAGACTTAAAAAACGCATTATTTATTATGTCACCATTTCCATTATTATATTTTAATCGCAATTATAATATCCCAAATTATTTATTTTTAAGACAGAAGTGTCCTCAAACGTTTCCACCTCATAAAGTTATGACATGGGATATAAAGTGAAATCTATAGTGTTATTATCATTATACATGTTGCATTTTCATCACTTAACAAGACTATTTCTGGAAAGGTCTAGCATTTCTATTAGATTTTTTAGTGTTCATCATCATACAGCAAGTCCACCTTACGTTTATAGCAGTAATACTGCGTGAATTAATTTTATTTATGTATTTACTGTTGACAAAATGCTGATAAAATCTTTAATTAAATACTGGGAACACATTCCACTTTTTATGTTAAGGATTTGTAGCGAGGTGAGGTGGTTTGAAAGATTGACACATGCTGTATTTCTGGCCGTTTCAATTTACTTTGCACTGACAAGAAGGTGGTTTAAAATTACGAGTATTGTTAGTTTTACCCTTGATTTTGAAGCTATTAGTAGTCAACTTACAGTTTTATTTGGTCTTGTTTGTGTTCTGCAGGATTTTTTCAATACTAAGTTCCTTTCAATCGAAGACTTTGATACAGAAAATGCATTGCATGTTGATTGGTTTGTCACATTAGCAACAATCCTTCAAGTAATCATTGGGATCATCAGTATCTTATCCATTACGGTAATTTTTAGGTCATTAAGCTCATTTTTCATACTTTACAGTATTATCCTGCTCTCAAATAACTTAAGCCAAATGCTCATCCTAAAACACATGATTGCAAAAAAGTTACAGCTTTGCATTAGCTGCAACAATTTAAGTCTCGTGCGATCCGTATTGGAATTAAATGACTCAATCAATGAAATCTATTCAAACCTTGTTTCATTGTTTTTCCTTCGTTACTCAGTAAAACTAGTTCGAAACGTTGTATTCACTTGGATGTATTACGGACTAAAATTCGTTTCTTTTCACTCGTATCAAAAGACAATATTTGAGTGGTCATCCGTGTTGATTAGCTGCCAAAGTGTTCTTTTTCTGTTGGGAGCAATAGCAAGCAATGAGGTGACTCAAGCAGTAGAAGACATCAAAGCACATATGGACAAGACCATCAGCATGGACAAAGATCTCCCCTTGACAGACAAGGCACAAATATTGACAATGATTGTAGAGCTTGATCAAAGGTCTTTGGATTTTTATTGCATGGACCTATTTGCCTTAAATTGTTCGAATGTGACGAGCTTTTGTGGGTTCTTAGTCAATCTAATGATGGTATTCATTCAGTTTATAACTTTGTAAATAACTAAGACACTTGAAGATTATTTACTACCCCAGTAAAAACACTTTTTGAATGATCCGTCCACCTATAAAACAGTTGTGCTACATTTATTATAAGCAAAAAGGAGTTGACAGAACAGAACCAATCCTACTGAGAGTGAACAATTCACAATACAGTTGCATTCTCTCGTTTCTTTGTGTATTTCATTTTTTTAATTTAAACATTACAGACAGGCTTGTTCCAAGGATCTAGTTGATCCTTGTTCATTGGTAACTCGTATATTCTCCTTCCCTATTTAGTTAGCGTTAATTTCCTACATTCCCTACATTTCCTCTTACTATAGACTTTGTTTGACTGTTATTAGTATTTTAATTGACAATGCTATAAACTACTACTATTCTCTACCTGTACGATACTCAACAAAGGAAGTGGCTAAATAATCTCCTACACTTGCTGACATTTGGTATTTAAAACATCATGACAAAGGATTAATCCATATCAGTGCAGACAACTCGTATTTTAGTTATAGTTTAAAGGACTACACAAGTTATAAAATGTACACAGAAAAGCAGCCACTATCTAAACTGTTGTAGAATATGTAATTGTGTTTTGCCTATTAACTCTAATTATTATGAAGAAAGCTGAATAGACGAAACTGTTGATATTAAATAACTAATAAAACAGCTGAATTATGTAACTCAACAGTTATTTAGATGGGTTATTTTAGCGAATTTCCCTATAGGGAAGTAGCTATTACCGTAGGTGGCACGGTAAGACATAGGCCCGGGACCGATTTCCTTTTTCATTCTGATGTCCCCAGATGCCAAAAACACCATTCCTTAAAATGTTTATATGTTTATATACATATATATATATATATATATATTAGATTTATATATTTTATATACGTCCGTGAACGCGATAACTTGAGTAATGTTTGTCCTATTTTGATGAAATTGTGTTTAAAGGTGTAATGCGGGATAAACTTGAATGATTTCGTGAACCAGCATGATCGGACCATGGGAACGGGGTTTTACGGGGGGTTAATGGGGTAAAAAATGGTTTTTCTAATTTTTGACCCTCAAAACACAAAATTTTCCAATTTCTTTCTAGACCTTTTTTAAACAGCTTAAAAACAAATAATTTAGTATATCAAAGTGTTTTTGTACAGTTATTGGTAACGGAGAAAATTCAAAAAATTGTAAATTTTAAATTTCCATGTTATTCTTATGAAGAATATTGTAAAATGTTGTTGTTTGCTTGTTTATAGATATATTTTGATCAAACTTGGCAAATTTATTTATTTTATACTAAGATATTAATATTTAAAAAAAATTTTATTAGTTTCCTTGTAGCAGCAAACCTAGGTACTCATTAAACCTTGTTATTTAAATTTATATAATTTATATTATATAATTATATTATAATTATAATTATATAATTATATTTATATAATTTATCATTGTTAGTCTTTTTTAAATATTTATATATTGTTGTTATAGTTATTGAAAATTATATTTTTTATGTTGTTATAGCATGGTATGAAATTGTAAGTTAGATTGAAGTGAATGGACAAGAAACCCACTAAAGATATATTATAAGTGCATGAACTGCTTCAATGCAAATGGTGTATACTGTATTGAAGCATGTAAATAAAATAAAATAAAATAAAATATATTTAATTGAAAACCAATTCAGACAAATGGAAATTCGCTTAGTCGGCAGGTTTGCTATGGAGGGGGTATTTCTTTTAATATTGAAATGTTTATTGCAGTTGTATATATAAAGTCAATGATATTATATTAGCTGTGTGCTCGTTCTACGGACGGGGTCATGTAGTATGTAGTCAGTTGAAACCTTCTTATAATCAGAACAGCAGTTGGTTTGCATATTGTGTGTGTATTTTTTCCAGATATGCAGGCAAAGCTTTGTAAACAGCACTGTTTCAGGGTCTGTTTCCCGGTTATCAAAACTCAAGTAGGCTACAATTTGGTACACACTGATGCATAGAAATGTAATTTCATTTACAGTTACACATTATTGTACATTTGCGATTAATAAAATCCGTTATGTAAGGCACAACGTTTTTAATCTCACTTGGTTTTGGATTTTCTTACAAAACGTAAATGGAAATGATTGAAGTAATATTTGTAAACGACACTTTAATTTAAACATTATGTCCAGTGACAGCGAGAAAAAATAATCTGTATCCGAACAGCTGTTCGTTATTTCATAGATGTCGTATTTTCCAAACAGGCGAGTATTTCATAAACGACGTATATGGTACATTGATTGAGAACTTTACGAAAATCGTACAAAATTGGAGTTTTGAACGTTCGTTATTTTATATCAAAATTAGTGAGGTCATATTTTAATGGCTAAAGACACTCTCGCCAATCCAGTGAATACGAAAAGACTATTTGAATCCTGATCGATGCTCTCTTTTTTCAGGAGAAGGACGCGTAAAATGCCTTCTGGGCCGTGACAGACAGAAAGACTTTTTTTGGCTTCTTAAAGTATAAAATGTAAAAATAACAAAAAAATATATAATTCTGAGCAATGTACGGACAAAACTCTAATTTTATTTATATATAGATGCATTGCCAGAGTGGTAAAATAACCATTTCAGGAACTAAAAAAACTACAGAAATTTTAATTCTAATGGCTGAATCATACAGGACTATAAACAGGTTTCTAAGTTATTTATACATAGTGTTCACAACGTAATAGTCCAGTTACGTAATTTGTTCTTTCCTCATTAATTTCCCCCAGAATTTAAAGAGCAATATGATAAACTGTTCAATAATCTTAATTGTCTCGCCTCTGTTTTTTTTTCACTTTGACATCAAGTGGACTCATTACTTTCTTACAAACTGTCAAAACAATGCTGGCAGACATGAAAATACGCATTATTCATTATGTCAACATTGTCAATTATTCAATTTCAATAGTGAATTATAATATCGGAAATTATTTATTTTAAAGATAGAAGTGTCCTCAAATTTGGTCAGCTCATATAGTAATGACATGGTGTATAAAGTGAAATACATAGTGTTATTGACATTATACATGTTACATTGACATCACTTAACAAGACTATTTCTGGAAAGGTCAACTTTTATTTTCTATCACATTTTTTAGTTTTCACCTTCATACAGCAAGTCCACCTTACGTTTATAGCAGTAGTACTGCGTGAATTATTGTTATTTATGTATTTACTGTTAACAAAATGCTGATAAAATATTTAATCAAATACTGGGAACACATTCCACTTTTTATGTTAAGGATTTGTAGTGAGGTGAGGTGGTATGAAAGATTGACACATGCTGTATTTCTGGCCGTTTCAATTTACTTTACACTGACAAAAAGCTGGTTTAAAGTTACGAGTATTCTTAATTTTACACTTGATTTTGAAGCTATGAGTAGTCGACTTTCAGTTATATTTGGTTTTGTTTGTGTTCTACAAAATTTTTTCGCCACTAAGTTCCTTTCAATCGAAGACTTTGATACAGAAAATGCTTTACATGTTGATTGGTTTGTCACATTAGCAACAATCCTTCAAGTAATCATTGGGGTCATCAGTATCTTATCCATTACGGTAATTTATAGGTCATTAAGATCAATCTTCATATTTTACAGTTTTATCCTGCTCTCAAATAACTTAAACCAAATGCTCATTCTAAAACACATGATTGCAAAAAGGTTACGGCTTTGCATGAGCTGCAACAATTTAAGTCTCGTACGATCCGCATTGGACTTAAATGACTCAATCAATGAAATCTATTCAAATCCAGTTTCATTTTTTTTACTTTCGTACTCAGTGAAATTAGTACGAAACGTTGTATTTGCTTGGATGTATTACGGACTAAAATACGGTTCTTCTCACTCGGTTTTTGTATCGTCATCCGTGTTGATTAGCTGCAACAGTGTTCTTTTTTTGCTGGGAGCAATAGCAAGCAGTGAGGTGGCTCAAGCAGTAGAAGATTTCAAAGCACAGATGGACAAGACCATCAGCATGGACAAAGACCTCCCCTTGACAGACAAGACACAAATATTGACAATGATCGTAGAGCTTGATCAAAGGTCTTTAGATTTTTATTGCATGGACCTATTTGCCTTAAATTGTTCGAATGTGACGAGCTTTTGTTTTTTCTTAGTCAATCTCATGATGGTATTCATTCAATTTATAACTTTGTAAGTAATTACGTCATTTGAAGATGATGTAGTAGGCTACTCCAGTAAAGACGCTTTTTGAGTGCTCCATCAAACTGGAATATAATTGTGCCGCATTGGTCACAACAAAAGGTGGTTGACAATACAAAGTTTTACACCTGGCTGCAGTGTTATAGTATTTTGTGACATAAAGGAGAGACACATACAAGTGCATTACCTGCAAGACTGTAGCATTTAATACAGCCTGATATAGCTTGTTAAGTGTGTGTATTGTTCGCAATAATTAAAAATAGAGTTGAACGTTTTCTTAGCAAACATGCGTAGGCTATTTTTTCTTCTTCATTTGGGAAATTTGAAATTATGTTTCAAGTCCACCAATCCAATATATACATCTTTAATACAAATTATTGAGACCTGATAATTATTAATTAAACATTATTTTTAGTGTTAAGGCTGTAAGTAGAGTTTAATATTTCATGTATTTGTTGGCCAATGTGTGATTCACGACTATTAGTGTTTGAAGTAATTAATTATGTCAAAGTATTTCATATCATTTAATCATATCCCAGCAGTTATTTATGTTTACTGGTCAGCTTGGCAATTATTTAGTATGTCTAAATTGGGATATGATGTAATATTTTAGCTGTGTACTTACAGTTTTTTTACGCTGAACCCAAAATTACAATCAGCTTTTGTTAGAGAGATTCCTAAGTGGCTGTAAAACGAAGGTTAAAATTATCTAAGGTTCATTGAGCGGTATTAATGGGTAATAAGGCGTGGTCTGGACGGGTCCGTATGTGGGCTGAAGACTGAGTGAGGAGAGCAAACAGCTGTTTATACTCGACTTAATGCGGAATGAAATCAATTCGTGTTGAAAATATAATCAGCTCTTATTTAGGCATGTGGGAAAGGTAGGTCTGGTTTTATGCGTATTCGTGACTGTTTAAAGCGTTTTGAAGTTAGTTTAGATTAGGAAGGTAAAGTTTAAGTTATAATGAACCAACTCCTTAATTTATTCTACCTCCAGACTGATTTTGCACGATTGAAATAGTGGGTGAAACACAATGAAATAACAATATCAAAAATGCTTGCACATCTTCAAAGGACTTAACAGTCACTAACCTGCATAAAGTCCGACCTACCTTCCTCACATGTCTTACCTGTTATCAAGTGGAATTTTGAAAATTAATATTGAGGTTGGATTGGTTAGGTTAGGTTAGATGAGCTTAATATAATATAAAAAGTATTAAATAATAACTTCCTTACTGTCGTATGCCTTGGGACTAAAGAAAATATTGTTACCAATCATGGAATCTCTTATTGTTGGGGTTTCCTTATTACACATGTAATATAATGTATTAGTTGCTGATACGTGAAATTATGCACTAAGGCACGTTTTCACTTTTAGGCATTGTGGGATTATCCACTATGGGATTATGCTCTATGGCACGTTAGTTAACAGACGTCGAGGTTTGAAATGAGGACGATCGTGTCGTTATTGAGGTGGCAGTGGCATAGGCTCGATAATAAATTTATTGATGATTCATGTTGACTTTATTAATAGTGGAAGTAAGTTATCGTTTTTGTGGTAATGTATTTTCGAAACAGCATCAAAGTCCGTTTACTTTTGCAAATTGAATAGTTGTAAAATGTTATTAAGATACTTATTTCACATGACGAAGTGTGTGGTTTCGATTCTTTTGCATTGAATGATACGTCAAAAACCTTCCTCCCCTTTCAGTGTTTTAGGCGCCGCTAGAACTTAGACTCGTCCAAACCAAAAATATCATAACTCAATTAAACAGAAGCTTGATATTCATTATTTAATTGTATGGCCATTTAGGAATCACTCCGACAAAAACTGATTGCATTTTTGGATTCAGCGTGGGAAAAAACATAAGACTTATAAAAAGTAGACATCTAAAAATTACATCCTATCCCAATGTATACATACTAAATAAACCAGTAACTATGCCTACCTAGTCTTAAAAATATATGGAAAGGAAAGGTAGCCTGATTATATATTTTTTTATTATCTGTTGTAAAATGAACTCTGTTATATAGACTCTGTACTTCTGAACTCTGACTCGGAACTAGAGAATGCTATGAGTGAACTCATAATGTTTCACTGAATTATAAATATTAATTCGAAATTGAACATTCGACTGTTTGATTTTATTTTATATTACCTTTTTAGTCACAATCTCATAAGACATTCATAAGCATATGTTTCAGAGAAGAAATAATCATTACAATACACTAAACATTATTCATTATCTTATAGATTTAAATTATTACAACCACTTATACTATATAAATTATTTATTTACTGTTTGACCCCTTCTATATTGGAAGAACAAGGAAATGACCAAAGGATAATTGAAACAGAATTAAACGTGTTTATTTCTGCTCCCGTCAGTTGTTGAAAATAATGCAATAACTGTAAATTAACTAAAAGCTTTTCGTTTTATATCCTTTTAAGAAACACTTATACTAGGGAAGGATTTGAAATATTGGTGTTCTCCAACATTTTTGGGAGGAAAGTACAATATTTGTTAAAAACTATTTCAATGTTTTTACTTTCCACCATTACATAATTTCTATTACATAATTTTATAAATTAGTTTAGTTTTGAAGAATAAATGGAAATTTTATTCTCCCCCAAACGTTAATGGAAAATTAATCCGAAAACAGTTTAAATCAGCATATGACGGAACCGCCACCGGCTGCAGCCATGACGTCATCGAACAGTGTTACCAACCTAGATATATGAAAAGTACTCGTCCTTGTGTTATACTCATCCATGGGTTTGAATTATAATATAATAAACTAAATACAATAATTAGAATGAAATAGCTAGTACTTTGCATGGCTTAAGTTAGTCCAAAATAACCATAGAGTGGTGATATGTACTCGTATTAGAGGGTAACTGTCAAGTTAGGTACATAGCATGTGATTTTATCAAGATACTTCAGTTTTGTGCAATTAAAACTACTTTTAGCAAATTTCCCCTACAGAGAATAAGCTTTTACCGTGGTACTCATGGTAAGACCTGGACCCGGAACCGATTTACTTTTTCGTTTTGAGGTCCCTAGAGACCAAAAACCCCATCCGTTCAAATTCATATATTTATATATATGTCCGTTAGCACGACAACTCGAGAAAACATCATCCGATTTTGATGAAATTTTGTACAAACGTGTAAACCTACAATTATTCGAACGAGTTCGCGAACCAGCATGATCGGACTATGGGAACAGGGGTTTATGGGGGTTTTATGGGGTAAAAATAGGGTTTTCCAATTTTGAACCATTAAAACTTAAAATTTAGCATTTTCTTTCCAAACCATTGTGTAGAGCTTAAAAAACAAAGAATTTAATATATTGAAGCGTTATTATGTGCCTAATGGTTAAGGAGAAAATTCCAAAAAACTTTTAATTTAAAATTCCCATGTTATTCTTATGGAGAATAAGTAAACTGTTGTAGTTTGCTTGTTTATCAACATATTTTGATCAAATTTTGAAAATGCATTCATTTCATACTAAACTATTAACATTGTACAAAAAACACCTTTTAACCCTCCCTGTTGCAGCAAACCTAAGTACTCGTTAAACTATAATGTTATTTAAAAAGGGAATAAATGTGATATTTTTAAGGAGACATTTTAGTGTAAATCCAATCAGGCAAATGGAAATTCGCTTAGTCTGCAGGTTTGCTGCGGCGGGGGTATTTACATATTGTATGGGAAATTTTAGCTAATGACATTTTCATTGTGCAATGAATAGACTTTTAAAAAAAAGATTGTTCACTTTTTGATGTTGCAAATGTACAGAAATGTAAAGCCTTAAAAAATACAAGTAGGTCTACTACAACCGATAAAACGTTATTTAAAATTTTTATTATTAATTATTTGTTCTAAATTTGCTGGTAGCATAAATAAATATCTTAGCAAGTATTTAAAGAGCTATATGATAAAGTGTTCAATAATCTTAATTTCCACGTCCCTATTCCTTTCCACTTTGACATAAAGTGGGCTCTTTACTTTCTTACAAGCTGTCATAACATTACTGGCAGACTTAAAAAACGCATTATTTATTATGTCACCATTTCCATTATTATATTTTAATCGCAATTATAATATCCCAAATTATTTATTTTTAAGACAGAAGTGTCCTCAAACGTTTCCACCTCATAAAGTTATGACATTAGATATAAAGTGAAATCTATAGTGTTATTATCATTATACATGTTGCATTTTCATCACTTAACAAGACTATTTCTGGAAAGGTTAAGCATTTCTATTAGATTTTTTAGTGTTCATCATCATACAGCAAGTCCACCTTACGTTTATAGCAGTAATACTGCGTGAATTAATTTTATTTATGTATTTACTGTTGACAAAATGCTGATAAAATCTTTAATTAAATACTGGGAACACATTCCACTTTTTATGTTAAGGATTTGTAGCGAGGTGAGGTGGTTTGAAAAATTGACACATGCTGTATTTCTGGTCGTTTCAATTTACTTTACACTGACAAACAGCTGGTTTAAAGTTACGAGTATTCTTAGTTTTACACTTAGTTTTGATGGTATGAGTTATCGACTTTCAGTTATATTCGGTCTTGTTTGTGTTCTGCAGAACTTTTTCGCCAAGAAGCTCCTTTCAAACAAAGACTTCGATACAGAAAATGCTTTACATGTTGATTGGTTTGTCACATCAGCAACAATCCTTCAAATAATCATTGGGATCAACAGTATCTTATCCATTACTGTAATTTATAGGTCATTAAGATCATTCTTCATATTTTACAGCTTTATCCTGCTCTCAAATAACTTAAGCCAAATGCTCATCCTAAAACACATGATTGCAAAAAGGTTACGGCTTTGCATGAGCTGCAACAACTTAAGTCTCGTACGATCCGTATTGGACTTAAATGACTCAATCAATGAAATCTTTTCAAATCCAATTTCATTTTTTTTCCTTCCGTACTCAGTAAAACTAGTACGAAACTTTGTATTTGCTTGGATGTATTACGGACTAAAATGCGATTTTACTTACACGGACAAATGGACAGTTTTTGTATCGTCTACCGTGTTGATAAGCTGCCACAGTGTTCTTTTTCTGCTAGGAGCAATAGCAAACAGTGAGGTGACTCAAGCAGTAGAAGACATCAAAGCACAGATGGACAAGACCATCAGCATAGACAAAGATCTCCCCTTGACAGACAAGGCACAAATATTGACAATGATTGTAGAGCTTGATCAAAGGTCTTTAGATTTTTATTGCATGGACCTATTTGCCTTAAATTGTTCGAATGTGACGAGCTTTTGTGTTTTCTTAGTCAATCTCATGATGGTATTCATTCAGTTTATAACTATGTAAGTAATTACGTCATTTGAAGATCATGTAGAAGGCTACACCAGTAAAGACACTTTTTGAGGGCACAAATGTAACTGGAATAAAATTGTGCTACATTGATCACAAAAAGAAGCAGTTGACAAGGAACAGAACTTATCTTATCGAGAATGGGATGTGTACAAATACATTTCTTTGCCTCTTTGTGAATTTCATTTTTAAACAAACAAATCCATTTTTAAAGAGAATTCCAGATAGTACTTCTAGAGATTTGATTAGCCTTTGCTCATCGGTATCTACTCCTATACTCCCATCTTTATAAAGAATTATCCTTATAAACGTTGCTGTAAAATACACTGTAAAATACACATTCCCACATTTCCTGTTGCTATAAACTACATCGTTTCTATATCTACGCGATATTTATTCAACAAATCAGTCTCCAAGCAATCTCAAACCCTCACTGACATCATGACAATGGATTCATCCACATCAGTGCATACACTACAACAGTGTTACACCTGGCTGCCGTGTTATAATATTGTGTAACATAAATGAGTTACACACAGGTACAATACCTACAGGACTGTGGTATTTTATATAGTTCTGACATAGCTTGGTTGTGAGTTAAAATTAAAAATAAATAAATTAAAATTAGAGTTGAACGTCTTCTTAATAAATATGGGTAGCCCATTTTACTTTCTCCCCCTATACCATAGTATATGGAGAAAGTATTGTTTTCGTCAAAATTTTCGAGTTTGAGTTTTGAGTGGATATATTTGTTTTGGGTCCCTCTGGACCCAAAAAAGTGGTTTTCGAAGTGATGTCTGTGTGTGTGTGTGTGTCTGTGTGTCTGTGTGTCTGTGTGTCTGGATGTGTACAGAGCTAGAGACTACACCTGAGGTCCGATTTCGATGAAATTTGGTATGTAGGTTCTAATCCATGGTATCTCCAGGCGTTTTTTGGGGATTTTCCCATAAAAACCCATAAAATACCGGAAAAATCGGATTTTCTCAAAAATGGCCCAAACGATTTTGATAAAGATTTAGTAGCCCTTTAAATTCTGAACAAAATGGTACAAATCCCATTTCTGTAAAAATTACGGTTCAAAAGTTATGGTAAATTATGTTATTTTCCCATAAGAACCCCATAAAATAACGAAAAATAGGATTTTAGACAAAAATCCGGTTTCGATTTAACATAGTATGTTATGGTCCTTACAATTTTGATAGTTTTTTTTCATTTTTTTTAAATTTTTATTTTTAATGGGGATTTTCCCATGAAACCCCATAAAATAACGGAAAAATAGGATTTTTCCAAAAATGGCCCAAAAGGTTTTTATAAAAATTTAGTGTGTTATAGTTCTTTATATTCTGAACAAAATGGTACAAATCCCATCTCTGTAAAAATTACGGTTCAAAAGTTATTGTAAATTATGTTATTTTCCCATAAAAACCCCATAAAATAACGGAAAAAAAGATTTTCCCAAAATTGTCTCGAACGATTTTGATACAAATTTAGTATGTTATAGTCCTTTAAATTCTGAAGAAAATTGTACAAATCCCATTTCCGTACTCTCACCGCTTACACATGATAAAGGTTGTTGACAAACTTATGGGAGAAAGTACGTGTCAGAATGCTGATACCGTTTATTTCTTCTTCATTTGGAAAATTTTAAATTCTATTTAAATTCCACCAATCATATATATATATACCTTTTTAGGACCTGATTATTATTAATGGAACATTATATTTAAGTTTTAAGTCTGTAAGTAGAGTTAATTATTTCATGAATGGTTGGTCGATATGTGATCTACAATTGTTATTAATGTATTGATAGTAATATAATGTATTGAAGTATTTAATAATGTCAAAGTATTTTATACCATTCAATCATAACCCAGCAGTTATATATTTTTGTTTCGCTCCTTAAAAAATTAGTAACTACATTCGAAACAAATAGCTAGGTCTACGACTTAAAATTACAAAATGTTTCTACCAAATATCTTACAGCTGTAGTGTATGATAAACCATATTGATTTGCAAGACCTATCATTAATAATCGATAAAAAAATATGGGAAGGAAAGGGTAGCCCGACTATATTAGAAAATGAACTGTTGTAAAATTAAATCTGTACTAGTTAAGGCTCTGTACTCCTGTACTTCCGAACTCTGACTGTACTTCTCTGCACTTCTGTACTTCTGAACTCTGACTCTGTACTTCTCTGTAATTATGTACTTCTAAACTCTGACTCTGTACTTCTCTGTACTTGTGTACTTCTGAACTCTGAAGCGGTACCTCTGTTCTTCTGATCTCTGACTCTGTACTTCTAGACTAGATGAAGCTATGAGTGAACTCTTACTGTTTCACTGAATTTATAAAAAAATATTCATTGTAAATTGAACTTTTTACTGTTCGATTCTACTTCATATAGCCTTGTTGATCACGATCTCAAAAGACACTAAGCATATGTCTCAGAGAAGAGTGACTCATTACAATGACCAAAACATTATTAATTATCTTATATATTTCAATGTTTGCAACTTCGTATACTAAATACCGTCTAAATTGAAAGCAGGAGGAAATGAGAAAAGGACAAATGAAACAGAATTAAACGTGTTTATTTCAGCTCATGTAATAGAGGAGCGTCGCTTGTACTATGCAGATGTACTCATTAAACTCACTTAGATTTAATAGCCTTTGTTTATTTGTACATCCTCTTGTAGTGCCCCCATTATTTTGTCTTAGCTCATTGTTTGTTTATTATTTTCAGTAGCCCCTAGCAACCTAGGCTACTAGGGTATAAATCAACATTTATAGATCATATTTAGGGAACTAATTTGATGTATTATCGAGAATTTGATTACAGTGCTGCAATCTAGTGGACCACACCCACTTTTCTTTCCTTCCTAATTGATTAATTTTAGTGTACCCTTCCGATTGACAGTCATTGTCGTAGATATAAAATAGATTCTCTGCACAAAAACCCTCTCGAAATACGAAAAACAAAAACCCTTCTGAACTATTCTAAGACTTATAACCACGAAAGGATGGTGTTAAAAATAATGCAAGAATTTTAAATTAACTAAAACCTGTCTTTTTATATATATTTTTAATACACACTAATACTGGGGAAGGATTTGAAATACTAGTGTTCTGCAACATTTTTGGGAAGAAAGTAAAATATTTTGGAAAATCTATTTCTATGTTTTGACTTTCCAATTTTTATAATTTAAAAATATCTATTACGTAAATTTTATTTTTTTTTTTTTAAAGAAGAAATTGAAATGTTATTCTCCTCCAACCTTTGATGGAAAATTAATCCGAAAACAGTTTAGTAATCAGCAGACGACGGAACCACCATCGCCTGCAGCCATGACGTCATCGAATAGTGTTACCAACCTAGATTCATGAAAAGTACTCGTCCTTGTGTTATACACATCCATGGGTTTGAATTATAATATAACAAACCAAAAACTACTAGGCAAATATCTACTAGGTAGCTATTAGAATAAAACAGCTGATATTGGCGTGGCTTAAATTGGCCCAACAAAACTATAGAGTGATGCTATATACTTTGAGTAACTCTCAAGTTAGGTACATTGCATGTAATTTCATATTTTTTTATTATATTATATATTTTTTTATTTTTATATATTCTATCGAACATTTTAAATAATTCCGTTTTTATTGTGCCATGAATAGACTTAAATACTATAATTGTAATTATACTAATGTATTTACTGTAATTAATTACTGTAATTGCAATTATATTATTATAATTATAAAATTATATTTATAATTACTATAAACGATAACAATTTATTTAAACTTTTATTGTTAAGCATTTGTTGTACGAAGAAATATCGCTTCCAGAGGTAAATCTGTCATTTTCCAATAGACATCAACAATGTGACGTCAGCATGGAACAATCAAGCCAGCTTGAAATGAAACCTTTGTCTCTCTCAACATTTCGTTTTGTTTCCGACCGTTCTGATGGCTTGCCTCGTCAAATAGGCTATTGTGGGACCAAGGTAGTGTTTGAGGTATGTATTGTATGAGGGCACAAACTGCATTGATCAACAAAAATGATTTAATGAAAACCAAATCAGCTGTTATTATAAAAAGCAAACATTCGATCAACAAAATACCCCCACCGCAGCAAACCTGCAGACTAAGCGAATTTCCATTTGCTTGATTGGATTTACACAAAAATGTCTCCTTAAAAATATCACATTTATTCCCTATTTAAATAGCATTAATTTAACGAGTACATAGGTTTGCTGCAACAGGGAGGGTAAAAATGTGTTTTTTTTATGTTAATAGTTTAGAATGAAATGAATGCATTTTCCAAATTTGATCAAAATACGTTCATAAACAAGCAAACTACAACAGTTTACAGCAAATTTAAAGTTTTTTGGAATTTTCTCCGTAACCATTAGGCGCATAATAACGCTTCAATATACTTAATTATTTGTTTTTTTAAGTTCTACAAAATGGTTTGGAAATAAAATGTTAAATTTTTAGTTTTTAGGGTAAAAAATGGGAAAAACCAATTTTTACCCCATAAAACCCCCCATAAACATATGTTCCCATAGTCCGATCATGCTGGTTCGCGAACTCGTTCGAATAAACGTGGGTTTACATGTTTGTACCAAATTTCATCAAAATCGGATGAGTTTTGCTCAAATTGTCGCGCTAACGGACACTTTTATAAATATATATATATATATATATGAATTTGAACGGATGGTGTTTTTGGCCTCTAGGGACCTCAAAACGAAAAAATAATCGGTCCCGGTCCAGATCTTACCATGAGTACTACGGTAATAGCTTATTCCCTATATGGGAAATTCGCTAAAATCAAATTAGGTCGTATATTAAGTGTATACTTTTGTAAATTTTAAAAGCACTTATCTGACTTTCCTAGAAACATCTTTACCAAGCTTAACTTAAGTTTACAATGTATAGGTTTTCTGTTGAGAAGGGTTTACAAAAATACGCACTGAATGAACTTAAAGAACTAATGACCTTATTGAGATAATTTTAAATGTTTCAAATTATACAGCAAATCATTTTAGAAAAGATAAAGACAATCAAGCTTAGTGTAATCTATCTGTGCCTTTGTGTTATGACTCAAGTTAAAAAGAATCACAAGAGTGTAGAGGAACAAGTTAGAAACCTAATACCGTCGTATAAATACGATTGAAACTTGTGAGTGATTCATTTTGCTTTTATATTTGTAGCTAAAGATGATCTTTTTCTAAACTGAACACTTTTGTAAAAAAAAAATATTATATTGATGAGGAAAACAACTTTAACCTGTAATAGTAAAAGTGTTACACACCAAACTACCACGAGGGCTACTAAAACCTAAAATTAATTTAATGGAGATTTTAATATGTAATACAAGTTTAGTTTTTAATGTTTATGTATCTAATTCGTTGAGAACACCCCCAATACAAGGTAAATAACACTACATTAGAGACATATTAA
This sequence comes from Macrosteles quadrilineatus, assembly GCF_028750875.1. Classification (NCBI taxonomy): domain Eukaryota; kingdom Metazoa; phylum Arthropoda; class Insecta; order Hemiptera; family Cicadellidae; genus Macrosteles; species Macrosteles quadrilineatus. The sequence continues at coordinate 73,127,372 of NW_026542597.1, forward strand.
TAATGTACCAAAAGAGACTTTCACATTCTTTCTTTCACATTTAGCAAGGTAAATATACGAATTCGGTTTGTGCAATAATCTATGTATATGTTACTGTATGAACAATTACCAATCACAGCAAATGTTTTTCACAAAAAATATGCATTTCATTTTCTAAAATACAACATCTCCCTTTAGACTGTTTTGTCCTGATATACACATCAAGAAAGCAGTAAAATAAGAGAAATTTCGGTGACACAAAGGACCAGAAAATAAAGGGTAATATTTTTTTAAGATCCAATAAACTGTAGCGCTATCGAAATAGCCAGTACTTAAGTCACAAACCCACGATGAGATATGAAGGCAAGCTCTCCTTAACACATAAAAAGACGCATGAGATATATCTTGATGAAAAATTACAACAATGTAACAATTGCAGATGTGAGATCATTAATACAATGTAGAGATTTTACCCAAGGCAGGACTCAAGAGTTGCAATGGTCGCTGTAATTAGTGTTGCTCATCAACACTAGCATGCACTTTTAAACCCCTCTTTATTTTAATTGGCAGTCCTTTTTGAATGTTTAATTATATAGCATACACATTTATAGTATGAAAACCCATACAAAAAAGTTTGTATTTGGTTATCTCATACTGAAACCTTTTCTACATAATATATAATTTCCTAACTATTAAGGTTGTAACGTAAAACATAAAAAATTTTGTTGGTTTATGTATTATTTTTATCATTATATGCTCTAGTGCAAATTTACGATGTTACTAGGTTTGTGAACCATTTGCCCCTCTTTTTTCTAATATATCTATAAATTTTGATGAAATTTGGAAAATATCATTTATTAAGCTCGTTTTACTAAAAACATGTTATTACCATCCCTGTAGCAGAAAACCCAAGTAATAGTTTAATCTAAAGTGTTCAAATAGGGAATAAATCTCACATATTTTAGGATTTATTTAGGTAAAAACTAAATCAGGCAAATACAAATGTGCCTAGTCTGCAGGTTTGCTGCAGTGGTGGTAATTATTAAACCTAATCGTCGTGGACGGTTTGTCCTAGGGGGCTTGTACGTACACTTACATAATTACTGACAAAGTTGAGCTGTGTCTGATTGTGAAGAGTTAAACATGTAAGTAATTATTTTTTTTATAAATTTGTATGTATAATTTTATTATATTGTCAATTAACTAAACAATGAAAATATTTCGTTTAGTTTTAAGGCCACTTGTATTAGATTCTATTCCATCTTAACATACATTACATATGTATATCTTGATCACATTTATTTGCAGCAAACTAAATTAGTCCTCAAAGGGATTCATTGTGTAGGGTATTGAATGTGACAAGTCGTTGAAACATACAGAAGCTCTGATAGGATTATCTAAGTCACTTAACCAATTGTTGATTGTGTGGTGTGTTCTATAGCATATCTCGGTATCTTTACATTGTTCTGAGCAGGTTGAATAAACCTTTTTGTCTAAATGTTGATATGTTTGTGTTTTACATAGGGGTTTTGCATGGATAGACTAATCAGTTACGCAGAAACAATTTGGATTCATGGATTCATTGGTTATTTTTACATGATGGACCAGAAAAACATTAACCCTAACAATAAACAAGGATTTTATACGTATAATTATTCTGTTTGAATATAAATTTAATTTATACGATTTCTTTAACCGAACTAAATGGCTTAGCTTGCTATATTTAATCAAATAATTATTTAGTTAGTAAAGTATTCCTGTTTTGACCATTAAGCTTATTTCCCTGAAAAGATAACAAATCTTCTCCGCACAGAAGTGTAATGTTATCTTTCCCTAGGGGTACGGACTGTTTACCAAATGAGTTTAATTTTAACGATTTGAATAAACTAATGATTTTTTAAAGTCAGATTTGCACAAGTTCTATCATTCACAAAGAACGTTTAGTTAAAATAAAATTTATCCAATGTGTGTCGATTTTTGAAAAAATGTCTTAAAGAAATTCAGTGAAGGAAAATCGCAACGGTTCTTCTAGTTTCTTATTCAAAATCTCAGATTGTACGCAGCATAAACATACAGCGTAATGTTTATGTGGCACTCCAGCTGGACTAAGCACTTTCCAGGATAGGACTTCAACGCAAGATAAATATAAAATTGTGTTAGACACAAAACCGTTGAGCAAAAATATCCCATTGTAATGTAATGTGTTTTTCACCACACTATCATGTTTTTGGCTGTATTACATACGTTAATTGGTGGCCGAAAGTTACGTTTTGCTGGCGATGCCAGCTGTCCATAATTTGGGGACCGAGCAGGTTTTTACAGGCCGGGGCCGCAAAATCAGCTGTCCGCTTACTTACTTAAAACATGAATGCATTTTAAATACATAATCAAAATCCATAGCATTCCAATAGAATTGTGTTATTGTCACCGTTGCCTAGCAACTATATATTTTTATTTTTGCTGATTCCTCAAATTATTTCTTCACATAACCTTAAAGTTGTAGTTGTGTTGACTATCAGTGTGCATTATTATTGTGGTGAATAGTAGTAATAGGGTATAGTGTGGTGAAAAATAGCGTTCGTACCACGGACCGAAATGGTTTTGCGGCTCTCGATCGATTTAAGTTCTCGACTTCGTCTCGAACTTAAAAACTATCTCGAGCCGGCAAAACCTCATTTTCGGCCCTAGGTACGAAATATACTATTACTACCTGAAGCTTTGTTTCAAAATTTAGGTTGATTCCCAAAACATTACTACGATAATCACTATGTTTATATGCATGAAATATGATCTTATAAGATACACACTTTTACGTCATCAGTTCAACAAGTGTGGTAGTCAAACTCACGACATGTTTCACCTATTCAGGCATCGTCAGGTGATCCATCAAAAGAGTCGCAAATTAACATTCAATTACATAAAATATATACAAATATAAATATATATATATATATACAAATATATATTTTTTTAATCAAGGCTATTAAATACACACTCACATTGAATACAACGCGTAGACATATTAATAATGATAATAATTTACATAAAGGACTTATACGTAATGAAAACAGTGTTTATATAGCGTGTATACTTTTCATATTTTTCCACCGTAAACCTCTGAAGTCTCAAGATGGGAATCAGACTTTGTATGTAGTAGAAATCGTGAAGATGTAATTTTCCTACAATATCAAAAGTATTTGCATTGTACGCATAGCTTCATTAGGTAAAATGAGTTTAATAAACTCATTTATTAAACTCATTTGTTCTACATGAATACATTTATCGTACGTCTAACAAACTAATATGTACAATTTCAATGTATGTTATATATTCTTGCAGTAACCAATTTGAGAGTTGCTGTAGAATGTTATAATTAGAACTACTCGTCATCTCTCTGAATCACTTTAACCTCTCCTAGTTCTTAATTGGATGTCTAATTTAAAACCTAACACTAGTCTTTGTTAGTTAAATTAGCTATTTCTTTAAATATATTAACCATAAATATAAACCGTGGAAGCAAACCTATTTTGACAAATGTCTAGATTTATTTTATGCAACCTGACTCCCTAAACAATCTTCTTTTAGAACCTTAAATTATAAATTTAAAGTTTCTATTTTGATATCATGCAATGTCAGTAACTACCCGAATAGCAAATTTTACTGTGGATTTCACTATTAAACTTAGCTACCTTTTTATCATGAACGGATTATGAAGAGATTAATTTGGTCGAGCATCCCTATGTTGGCAACACTGCCTTTGAGTGACTTCACGTTGGCAGCTTGCGGCGACCTTGGCTGATTACAGCTGGCTTTTCAGACGAAACTCCCCTTGCACTTCCATAGTTATTAGAAGCTGTCACAAAGTGAAATTTTCGTGACTTTAAACAGATTTAATGGAATTGATGTTTAGTGTTGTTATTATAATGATAATGATTTATCCTTGTGATGTTAAAATCTGAATACATTACTGCAGTGTGCAAGGAGGACGCAAAACTATTTATTAACGGAATAAATTAATTCATCATTTTGAAACTATGAGTAATTTTGCTCAGTAAAAGTGCGTTTAAAGTATCCGGCCGTTATAGGTTGCAATTAAAATCATTAGTGTTGCTTATATGATTAAGCTTCAACGCCCATTCATGGTTTGTCTCATACTAGATATTTTTTAGCAGGATAATCAACCTTATAATAACGTAGGTCAGGATGGAGAAGGTTTGCCCGCACATAAGACGTACAAAAGAATGCCGTTAGCAGTCATGCCAAACTTATATACGAGAATTGGTAATTTTGGCATTGGAAAACTTAAAATTGTAAACACCTATGATAAATAGTAGACTTTTTTTCTGAGCTGTATAAGTCGTGAACTGTTAAAGTTCTATATCATAATGGGCTGTAAAGTTTTAATGGTCTCCTCTTACCAACAGCAGACTCATTCTCGTTTATGATATGCCATTGTTGAGTGGCGTCAGTTGTGTCACTTTGAAATTATTTAAGTCTTAGCAACTGTACTTAAGTTAAAAACCGAGGGAAAAGCGTACTGTGTAATTTAAGACACACCCATCATCATGGTCGAGAATTTGAATAAGAAATTTCGGGTCGCTTTATAAAAACTAACTTATTTAATACGAATGCATTGAAAATTGCTTAGGCCCAAATATTGCATTACTAAAGGTCCATTACTCATTTTTTAAATAGTGTTTTCTACTGTAAAATGTAAATGGATTTTTTGTTAACCTGCAAAGACAAATAAGCGTTTCGAAAACGGCAACAAATAATTTAAAAACGTAACCTGTCACTACCAAATTTATATCAACTAAATGAAATATTATCACTTAAACCCATGATTGTTTGCCTACTTTACTGTAGATATTCTAATAGAGATTCACTAAATATTTAAGGTGTACGTTTTGGTAACGTATAAAATTTACCACTGTAGTAGTAACACCGACGGTTTAAAATTCTATGATTTATGGTTATCTTGAAAATATGTTCATTAAATTTATTATGTTTATACCTAAAAACACGAAATTAACTATTTATCCGTCTTAATTACTAAATATAAACTAGAAGCACACTTTAACAAAATGTATCAACAAAGAGGATCTGTAAAACCTTTACAGCCAATTTAGAGAGAAACAGCCAGCAGTAAAACCTAATCCGTGCAGCTGCAATGGCCAGAGTGAATGTGGCCTGCAATATTAACATGGCAATATAGGCACAGATGCTGCCTAGCTGTCATTGGCTGAATCCCATATGACGTCATCTCTGGGGTGAAATCAAGTGTAACTTTATGTTCGTTTTTATAGAATTATATTGAATTATATTATATATAGATTGTATATTATATATTATTATTATATAAAATTATATATATATATATATATATATTTATTTGGAGTTGCAGTAAATTTATTTCCTATGTAAATATTTAATATTATTTTGTATATGTTTATGTTATGTCCTGTTTATGTTTAGGACTGCTTAAAATCCATGTAATTTGGAACCAAATTATAAGTTGGCTATACGGTATTTATTCTTTAAATAGGAGCCACAAAAAATTATGAAGTGGGAATAGATTAATGTTTCTATCTATGGTTTCAGTTGTATCACAAATTGGGGTTTTAAAACCAATTTCAATTATAGTATCAAACGTCTCAAGTAAACCTAAATTTTAAAATAACACATAATTCAAATACTTTGAAACACCTTTAGAATTTAAGTGTAGGTTTACTTATGTGGTGTATATTTAATGTTTTGTTATAATGTTTTTTATTGAGTATTGACTATGTTAAGTAAAATCCCTAATCTTTAAATATTATTTATGTAAATAAATGTATTAATACGCAGAACCTAACAGACCATTTTTGTACAATTTCAAAGTGTATGGGTTTTACAATACTTGTTCCGACATTCTAAATTTAATAGAGAAGCAGTTGATTGAATTAAAACATGTTATTTATTTAATGGTATACACATGTCCGTTATTGAATTATAAGGATCGGGATTAAATTTGAAATAAAGTAATATACTTGTACTTTCTCAATGTATGCACTTGCTTGCATAGTGACACCAAGTAATAGTATTATTGATTGAGCATTTTTATATGTTCCTGTGAACAAGAAAGTGTAACATAGTACACAAAATTACCATCTAAAACTTTACTTTATAGCATAAATTACAAGTAAAACATATAACGCATAGTAATGTTTTTACTACCCAAATATATTGTATATTGGAGTAGATTTGTTGCCAGCTAAGAAACACTGTTATTTTCTATCATAACCTACAATTGGGAATTAATTACAACACTTTTATATTGAAGAAAGTTGTCTTTTTCACCAAACATAGGCATTAAGTAGTTCATTAACTAACAAGGACAATATATCCTTCTTAAATAATATTACAAAATATTATAGTATATATCTTATTTCTTATAAATATTGCAACAACCAAACAAATTGCATAGAAACTAATTTAAGTCGTAGAAATTTCACTTTGTGACATCTTCATATACCTATGCAAACGCAAGAGGAGTTTCGTCTGTAAAGCCAGCTGTAATCAGCCGAGGACGCCGCAGGATGCCAACGTGACGACACTCAAAGGCAGTGTTGCCAACATAGAGATGAACATATGAAATATTCTATTCGTAATTATCATGCTAATAAGTATAGCTCAGTATAATTGTGAAATTTGCAGTAAAGTTTTGCCATTTATTGTTACTGCATCTAATCGGAATTATAATGTACATTAAGGTATTATTATTAAAAATTTCTCATTAACATTTATAATTCGTATACTTTCATAAATTGGGAGTTTTAATCAAGTAAACAAAGTCAATGATTATGTGTTAAATTAGATATCCAAATTATAACTAGAGGAGGTTAAAGTGCCGCTGAAAAATAATCAGTTAATTTAATCATAACATTCGAGAACAACTCTCAAGCTGGTTTCCGGTAGATTATATCACCTACATTAGATTTTCTTAGTGTAGAAAAATGGATTACACTACAACTTTATTTCAACCAAATAACATTAATCATACTATGCAAATGGATTTCTATATTTAAAAACAATTCAAGCAAACACAAATTGTAATTACAATGGGTGAATCTTACAAGACTATACAAAGGTTTCTAAGTTATTTATACCTATGCCATTTCATAACCCATTAGTAACGTTACGTAGGCTACATTATTATTTTCTCATTGATTTGTCCCGGTATTTAAAAAGCTATATGATTAAGGATTTAGTATTCGTTTTCCTGTTCACATTGACATGAAGTGGGCTCACTACCTTCTTACACTGTCAAAACATTGCTCGTAGACGTTATAATATGCATTATTCGATATGTCAAACTTTTCAATAATTCATTTTCAATGGCATTCATTGTATCGCAAATTATGAATTTTAGGACAAATGTGTATTCTAATTTCTTTTCTGCTGATATAATTATGATATTAAGTATAAAGTGTTATGTAAAGAGATATTGACATATTATAACATTAGACATATTATACTGGAAAGGTCAAGCATTTCTATTGTATTTTAGAATTTTCACCTTCACACAGCAGGTCCACGTCACGTTTATAGCAGTAATACTGTGTGTAACAATGTTATTTATGTATTTGAGGTTAACATAATGCTCATAAAATCTTTAATCAAATACTGGGAACACATTCCACTTTTTACGTTTAAGATTTGTAGCAAGGTGAGGTGGTATGAAAGATTGACACATGCTGGATTTCTAGCCGTTTCAATTTACTTTATACTGACACTAATCTGGTTTGAAGTTACAAGTATTCTAACTTTTACAAATAATTTTGATGTTACGTGTCATCGACTTTTAGTTATATTTGGTTTTGTTTGTGTTCTGAAGGATTTTTTCACTACTAAACTCCTCTCAATCGAAGAATTTGATACAGAAAATAGTCTTCATGTTGATTGGTTTGTCACATCGGCAACAGTTACTCAGTTGCTAATTGGAATTAACAGTATCATATACATTACGGTACTTTTTAGGTCATTAGGTTCATTCTTCATAGTTTACAGTTTTATCCTGCTCTCAAATAACTTAAGCCAAATGCTCATCCTAAAACACATGATTGCAAAAAGGTTGCAGCTTTGCATTAGCTGCAACAATTTAAGTCTCGTGCGATCCGTATTGGACTTAAATGACTCAATCAATGAAATCTTTTCAAATCTAGTATCATTTTTTTTACTTTCATACTCAGTGAAACTAGTACGAAACGTTGTATTTGCTTGGATGTATTACGGACTCAAATACGGTTCTTCTCACTCGGATAAAAGGACAATTTATGAATGGTCATCCGTGCCGATTGGCTGCCACAGTGTTCTTTTTCTGCTAGGAGCAATAGCAAGCAGTGAGGTGACTCAAGCAGTAGAAGACATCAAAGCACAGATGGACAAGACCATCAGCATGGACAAAGATCTCCCCTTGACAGACAAGGCACAAATATTGACAATGATTGTGGAGCTAGACCAAATGTCTTTAGATTTTTATTGCATGGACCTATTTGCCTTAAATTGTTCGAATGTGACGAGCTTTTGTGGTTTCTTAGTCAATCTCATAATGGTATTTATTCAGTTTATAACTGTTTAAATAATTACGGCATTTGAAGATTATGTACACCAGTAAAGACACTTTTTGAGTGCTCCAACTAGTTGGAATATAATTGTGCTACATTGATCACAAAAAGAAGTAGTTGACAAGGAACAGAACTTAGTTTATCCTATTATTAAACATTTTTTTACGCTGAACCCAAAATTACAATAAGTTTTTGTTGGAGAGATTCCTAAGTGGCTGTAAAACGAAGGTTAAAATTATCTAAGGTTCATTGAGAGGTATTGATGGTAATAAGGCGTGGTCTAGACGGGTCCGTATCTGGGCTGAAGACTGAGTGAGGAGAGCAAACAGCTGTTTATACTTCACTTAACGTGGATGGTTTGTCCTAGGGGGCTTGTACACTTACGTAACTACTGACCAAGTTGGGCTGTGTCTGATTGTGAAGGTAGGTAACATGTAGGTAATTATTGTTTTTATATGTTTGTACGGTAATTATGCATATTTTAATATATTGAAAATTAACTTAACAATCAAAACATTTCATTTCGTTTCAAGACCACTTGTACTAGATTCTATTCCAACTTAACATACATTACATATATCTTGATCACATTTATTTGCGGCAAACTAAATTAGTCCTCAAAGGGATTCATTGTGTAGGGTATTGAATGAGACAAGTCGTTGAAACATACAGAAGCTCTGATAGGATTACCCATGTCACTGAACCTATTGTTGGTAGTGTGGTGTGTTCTATAGCATATCTCGGTATCTTTACATTGTTCTGAACATGTTGAATAAACGTTTTTGTCTAAATGTATTGATATGTTTGTGTTTTACAGAGGGATTTTGCATGAATAATATCATTTACGCAGAAACAGTTTGGGTTCATAGATTCATTGGTTCTTTTTACATGATGGACCAGAAAAACATTAACCCTAAAAATAAACATGGATTTTACTGTGGGAGCAATATTTAGCAAGTTTAAACATATTAATATTGTAATATTTCATATTTAATTATTTCATATTTAATATTTCAATATAAATTTAATTTATTCGATTTCTTTATCCAAACTAAACGGCTTAACTTGCTATATTTAAGCAAATAATTATTTAGTTTGTCAAGTATTCCTGTTTTGACCACTAAACTTATTTAATTGAAAAGATTACAAATCTTCTCCTCATAGAAGTGTAATGTAATCTTTTGCCTAGGGATACGGACTGTTTAATATTAACGATTGAATAAACTAATCAACTATTTAAAGTCAGAATTGCACAATTTTTACCATTTACAAAGAACATGTAGTTAAGTTTAAATAAAATTCATCCAATGTATGAAAATTTATAGCAAATGTCCAAAAGAAAATCAGTCAAGGAAAATACCAACGGATCTTCTAGTTTCTTATTCAAAATCTCAGATTTTACGCAGCATAAACCACAGGGTAATGTTTATGTGGCACTCCGGCTGGACTAAGCACTTTCCAGGATAGGACTTCAACGCAAGATAAATATAAATTGTGTTAGACACAACACCGTTGAGCTGAAACATCCCATTATAATGAAATGTGTTTTACTACCTAAGCTTCGAATTGAAATTTAAGTTGATTCCAAAAACACTACGATAATCTCTATATTTATATGCATGTAATATGATCTTATAAGATACACACTTTTACGTCATCAGTTCAACAAGTGTGGTAGTCAAACTCACGACATTTTTCACCTATTCAGGCATCGTCAGGTGATCCGTCAAAAGAGTAGTAAATTAAAATTCAATGACATACAATATATACAAATATACATAACAATTTATCCAAATACATTTGAAAATAAATCAAGGCTATTAAAATACACACTTTGTCAACGCGTAGGCATATTAATACTACCTACCTACCTCCTTGGCCACTCAAACCTAAGAAGGTTTTTGGCCTCACCAATTAATAGGCATATTAATATACAGGGTGTTTTTTTTTTTTTTTAACTTGCATCTTTATTTATGTAAAAACCGCAATAGATAGAAATATGCAGTTGGCGGGAATTATCTATTGACGTAGGGGGCACAATTCTTTTGAATTCAACGTTAACATTCACATAACCCCCCCTTTCCCCCCTGCCCCCAACTTAATTTTTTTAAATAGCAAGGTACCCCTTGTGACATATCAAATAAAAGAGCATGAAAAAAGAAAATGTTTGTTGAAAAAACATTGAAAATCGGCTCATGAATTTGTGAGATAATCCCCCCCTTTTCCCCTACCCATAACTTGTTTTTTAATAGCAGGATACCCGCCCTTGTGACATATCAAATGACAAATAAATTTCACCAAACATTTTCTTTTTCCATTCTCTTTCATTTGATATGTCACAAGGGGTACCTAACTATTAAAAAAAATAAGTTCCGGGGAAGGGGGGGGAAAATATCTCGCAAATTTATGAACCGATTTTCAATGTTTTTTCATCAAACATTTTCTTTTTTCATGCTCTTTCATTTTATATGTCACAAGGGGTACCTTGCTATTTAAAAAAATTAAGTTGGGGGCAGGGGGGGAATGTGAATGTAACGTCGAATTCAAAACAATTGGGCCCCCTACGTCAATAGATGATTCCCGAAAACTGCATATTTCTATCTATTGCGGTTTTTATATAAATAAAGATGCAAGTTTTTAAAAAAACACCCTGTATAATAATTTACATAAAGGACTTATACGTTGTGAAAAATGTACATATGGCGTGGATACTTTTCATATTGTTATAATATCTACAATATGAACTTCTGAAGTCTCAAGATAGGAATCAGACTTTTTATGTAGTAGAAATCGTGAAAATATAATTTCCCTACAATATCAAAAGTATTCGCATTGTACGCATAGCTTCATTAGGTAAAATGAGTTTAATAAACTCATTTATTGTACGTCTAGTAAACTAATATGTACAATTTCAATGTAGGTTATATATTCTTGCAGTAACCAACTTTAGAGTTGCTTTAGAATGTTATAATTAGAACTACTCGTCCTCTCTCTGAAGCACTTTAACCTCTCCTAGTTCTTAATTGGATGTCTAATTTAAAACATAATACTAGTCTTTGTTAGTTAAATTAGCTATTTCTTTAAATATATTAACCATAAATATAAACTGTGGAACCGAAACTATTTTGATAAATGGTTTGATTTATTTTATGCAATTCAATTCTTCTGGAAACAATCTTCATTTAGAACCTTAAATCATAAATTTAAATATACTATTTTGATATCATGCAATGAAAGTAACTACCCGAATAGCAAATTTTACTGTGGATTTCACTATTAAACTTAGCTATGTTTTTTTATCATGAACGGATTACGAAGAGATTATTTTGGTCGAGTATCCCTATGATGGCAACACTGTCTTTGAGTGACGTCACGTTGGCAGCCTGCGGCGTCCTTGGCTGATTACAGCTGGCTTTTCAGACAAAACTCCGCTTCCGTTTCCATAGTTATTAGAAGCTGTTAAAAAGTGAAATTTTCATGACTTTTAACGGTTTTTATGAAATTGATGTTACATAGTGTTGTTATTATAACGATAATGATTTATCCTTGTGATGTTAAATCTTCATAAATTACAGCAGTGTGCAAGGAGATCGTAAAACTATTTCACGGAATAAATAAATTCATCATTTTGAAACAATGAGTAATTTTGCTTAGTAAAAGTGTGTTTAAAGTATCCGGCCATTACAGGTTGCATTGAAAATCACAGTGTTGCTTATATGATTGAGCTTCAACGCATGTTCATGTCTTGTCTCATACTAGATACTTTTTAGCAGTATAATCAATCTTAAAATACGTATGTCACGATGAAGAAGGCTTGCCCGCACATAAGACGTACAAAAAGGTGTCTTTAGCAGTCATGTCAAACTTATGTTTATATACGAGAATTGGGAATTTTGGCATTAGAAAACTTTAAAATTGTAAACACCTACGATAAATAGTAAACTGGTTTTCTGAACTGTATAAGTCGTGAACTGTTAAAGTTCTATAACTTCGGGGGCTGTAAAGTTTTAATGGTCTCCTCTTACCAACATCAGACTCATTCACGTTTATGATATGCCATTGGTGACTGGCGTCAGTTGTGTCACTTTGAAGGATTTAAGTTTCAGCAACTGTACCTAAGTTAAAAACTGAGGAAAAAATAAGCGTATTGTGTAATTTACGACACACCCATCAACATCATGGTCGAGAATTTGAATAAAAAATGTCGGGTCGCTTCATAAAAACTAACTTATTAAATACGAATTAATTGTCAATTAATTAGGCCGCAATATTGTATTTTTAAGGTATATTACTCAGTTTGTAATTAGGTTTTCCACAGCAAAATTTAAATGGAATTTCTCTTTTATCATGTAAAGAGAAGTAGTAATTTCAAAAATGGCAAAACATCATTAAATTACATAACCTCCTTACAGTCTTTGACACTACAAACGTCACATTGATATATGCCAACACATTGATATATGGTAATATGCCACTAATTTGAATGTGTTTGTATTAGCGTGTTGTATTAATGTATGTGTGTGTGTATGTGTTGTATTAATTTATATTATTAAACATATAAATTTAATTTTACTTGAATTATTTTACGCGAAAAGTGTACTGCATAATACTTCAAGACTATATATATTCGTATTTTATTTTTTTGAAAAATTGTAAATTTTGTATATATTGTGGAAATAAAACTGATTTGATTTGGTTTAATTTAATTAGTGTTTGTAATAGGTTAAGCTTAAGCTAAAGTCTACGTAGCGCTTTTCTTTTTTCTGTGTCTGATTTTAAATTCAATAGTTTTTTTTAGCCCGGATGGTTTGTGCGGAATCGTGAGAGAAATAGGGTAGAGAATGTCCAAGAGAGTGAGAGAGAGAGAGAGAGAGAATCGCTGTGGTGCCGCATCGCCCTGTCAGTTTCACAATGCAGACTTTCATTTTCTCTGCCAACTTTTAGTTGTGTTTCGTAAAACTTGTTCAAAATTACCAAACTTTCAAAATGACAGTTTTGTTTGCAATTTTAAGTTTATTACAAACAAGTAATAGTGATTTCCAATAAGGTTTATTTTGTGTAGCAAATAGCTTAAAATAATATTTTTTTTCTTTCTAAGAAACATATGAATCTTACTTGTACTGTTCGTAATGGAGCTTTGTTAAATTTGTATTCTTTTTTAATTGATATAAACTATCCACTTCCCATTAACAAAATCAATACGAAACATGAACTGATAAATAAAGCAAGTTCTTGTGAAATGTAGGATTTAGAATTGCGTTAAATTTAGTGTACTATATCTTTAGGTGATGATGACTAAATACGAGTAATTAATATGGAATAAAACTATAATGATAGGTAGTGTTTTCAATCTTAAAATAATTTACGATTAACTAATTCATTTACCAGTTCAAAAAGAGTAGTTTCATGTCAATATAAAGAATATAAATAGCCCTTCCAAAAAATGGACACCAGAAGATGAACCATTGCCAAAAACGCGCTGCCAACATATCGCTGTTGGCATTCCCAGCATCGCGGAACAAAAACATCTCTCATTGTTTCGCTATGAATCAAATAAAAAAAATGTATACACAGTAAAATCCATTTCATTCTATGATATAGGCTACTACAATATTTTGTGTACGAAAACAATAGTTGAATCTTCATTGTACAATTAGGTCGGTGATATAGGTAGTGAATACGTTTTTTTATTCTTTATCATGACCTGATCCTAATATTGCTCACGTTAGTAAGATAGGGAGCAAACACACAAAAATAATTTTAGGTTAAGTACAAAAAAAAATATAAGTAGTGATACAAGATAAAATAAAGGAAAATTTACAAGCTGGTATTACAGAGTTTATATCATCTAAATAAAACATTATTTAAAACCAAGATTGTTTGCTTACTTTAGAGTAGAGATTCCAATGGATATCCAGTAAAAATTTAAGGATGTGTGTTTTGCTAACGTATAAAATTTACCATTGTAGTAGTAACACACACGATTTAAATTTTTATGATTTATGGTTATCTTGAAAATATGTTCATTAATTTTTCATATTTATACGTAAAACGCAAAATTAACTATTTTCCATCTTAATTACTAAATATAAACTACAAGCACACTTCGAAAAAATTATAACAACACAGAGGATCTGTAAAACCTTTACAGCCAATAATTTAGAGAGAAACAGCCAGTAGTAAAACCTAATCCGTGCAGCTGCAATGGCCAGAGTGAATGTGGCCTGCAATATTAACATGGCAATATAGGCACAGATGCTGCCTAGCTGTCATTGGCTGAATACCATATGACGTCATCTCTGGGGTGAAATCAAGTGTAACTTTATGTTCGTTTTTATAGAATTATATAGAATTATTTGGAGTTGCAGTAAATTTATTTGCAATGTAAATATTCAATATTAGTTTGTATATGTTTATTACAATAGGACTGCTTAAAATCTATGCAATTTGGGACCAAAATTATAAGTTTTTAGGAGCCACAACAAATTATGAAGTGGGAATAGATTAATGGAATAGAAACTATCTATGGTTTCAGTTGTAGCACAAAATGACACATAATAGAATTGTAGGTTAACTTATGTGGTTTATATTTAATGTTTTTGTTATAATATTTTTCAGACTAATTTTTCAGACTGCATTAAATAAATCAAACCATTTGTCGAAAATGTTTTTCCTGCACAATTTATATTTATGGTTAATATATTTAAAGAAATAGCTAATTTAACTAACAAAGACTAGTGTTATGTTTTAAATTAGACATCCAATTAAGAACTAGAGGAGGTTAAAGTGCTTCAGAGAGATGACGAGTAGTTCTAATTATAACATTCTACAGCAACTCTCAAATTGGTTACTGCAAGAATATACAACTAAAGATAAAACATATATAACATACATTGAAATTGTACATATTAGTTTATTAGATGTACGATAAATGTATTATTGTACAATTAATGAGTTTATTAAATTCATTTTACCTAATAAATGCAACTACTTTTGATATTTTTGTAAAATTAAATGTTCACGATTTCGACTACATACAAAGTCTGTTTCCCATCTTGAGACTTCAGAAGTATACGGGGAAATATTATAACAATATGAAAAGTATACACACTAAATAAACACTGTTTTTATTACGTATAAGTCCGTTATGTAAATTATTATCATTATTAATATGTCTACGCATTGTATTCAATGTGAGTGTGTATTTAATAGCCTTGATTTATTGTTAAACATATTTGTATAAATGTATATATATGTATATTTTTATATATTGTATGTAATTGAATGTTAATTTACTACTCTTTTGACGGATCACCTGACGATGCCTGAATAGGTGAAACATGTCGTGTGTTTGACTACCACACTTGTTGAACTGATGACGTAAAAGTGTGTACCTTAAAAGATCATATTACATACATAGAAACATAGAGATTATCGTAGTAATGTTTTTGGAATCCGAAGCTTAGGTAGTAAAATACAATACATTACAATAGGATATTCTTGCCCAACGGTGTTGTGACTAACACAATTTATATTTGTCTTCCGTTGAAGTCCTATCCTGGAAAGTGCTTAGTCCAGCCGGAGTGCCACAAAAACATTACCCTGTGGTTTATGCTACGTAAAATCTGAGATTATGAATAAGAAACTATAAGAACCGTTGAGATTTTCCTTGACTGATTTTCTTTTAGACATTTGCATAACTACTCGTTCTTTGTGAATGGTAGAGCTTGTGCAAATCTGGCCTTAAATAATTGATTAATATATTTAATCGTTAAAGCTAAACATATTTAATAAACAGTCCGTACCCCTAGGAAAAAGATTACATTACAGTTCTGTGCGGAGAAGATTTGTAATATTTTCAAGGGAAATAAGTTTAATGGTCAAAACAGGAATATTTGACTAACTAAATAATTATTTGCTTAAATATGGCAAGCAAAGCCATTTAGTTCGGTTAAAGAAATCGTATAGATTAAATTTATATTGAAACAAAATATTAATATGTTTAAACTTGCTAAATCTTACTCCCACAATAAAATCCTTGTTTATTTTTAGGGTTGATTTTTTTTCTGGTCCATCATGTAAAAAGAACCAATGAATCAATGAATCCAAATTGTTTCTGCTTAAATTATTAGTCTATCCATGCAAAAACCCTCGGTAAACACATTCAGACAAAAACTTTTATTCAACCTGTTTAGAACAATGTAAAGATACCGAGTTACGCTATAGAACACACCACACTATCAACAATAGGTTCAGTGACATGGGTAATCCTATCAGAGCTTCTGTATGTTTCAACGACTTGTCACATTCAATACGAACACAATGAATCCCATTGATTGAGAACTAATTTAGTTTGCCGCAAACCATTGTGATCAAGATATATATACAGTAATGTACGTTAAGATGGAATAGAATCTAATGCAAGTGGTCTTTTATTGAAATGAAATGTTTTCATTGTTTAGTTAATTGACAATATAATAAAAGATGCATAATTAGGCCTCACATACAAACTTTAAAAAAATGAATTACCTACATGTTAAACTCTTCACAATCGGAAACAGCTCAACTTTGTCAGTAATTACGTAAGTGTACGTTCAAGCCCCCTAGAACAAACCGTCCACGACGATTAGGTTTAATAATTTCCATCAATGCAGCAAACCTGCAGACTAAGAAAACTTTTATTTGCATGATTTTCTTTTCATCTAAATAAATCCTAAAACATGTGAGATTTATTCCATATTTAAATAGTTTATATTTAACTATTACTTAAGTTTGCTACCACAGGGATAGTAAATAACATGTTTTTAGTAAAATGAGCTTATTAAATATTTTTTTTTTATCAAAATGTATAAAAGAAATTAGAAAAAAGAGGGATAAATGGTTCACAAACCTAGTAACATCGCAAATTTGCACTATAGCATATAATGGTGAAAATAATACATAAACCAACAAACATTTTTATGTTTTACGTCACAACCTCAATTGTTAGGAAATTATATATTATGTAGAAAAGGTTTCAGTATTAGATAACCAAATACAAACTTTTATATGGTTTGTCTTTCAATAAATGTGTATGCTATATAATTAAACATTCAAATAGGACAGCCAATTAAAATACAGAGGGGTTCAACAGTGCATGTAGGGATGAGCAACACTAATTATATGGACCACTGCAACTCTTGAGTCCTGGCTAGGGAAAAATGTCTACATTGTATTAATGATCTCACCTCTACAATTGTTACACTGTTGTAATTTTTCATCAAGAAGTGCTACAGTTTATTGGATCATAAAAAATATATTACCCTTTATTTTTTTGTCCTTTGTGTCACCTAAATTTCCCTTATACTGCTTTCTTGTTGTGTACATTGAGACAAAACAGTGTAGAGTGAGATTTTGTATTTTAGAAAATAAAATGCGTATTTTTTTCTGAAAACCATTTGCTGTGATTGGTAATTGTTCATACAGTAACATATACATAGATTATTACACCGAATTGGTATATTTACCTTTATTTTGCCAAATGTGAAAGAAAGAATATGAAAGTCTCTTTTGGTATATTAATAATAGGGGTCTAAAGTAGTGTTATTTACCTTGTATTGGGGGTGTTATCAACGAATTATGTATATTACGGTTAACAATTAAACATGTATTAAATATTAAAATTTATATTAAATAAAGTTTGGGTTTCAGTAGCCCTCGTGATAGTTTGGTGTGTAACACTTAACAGTTAACTATTACAGGTTAAAGTTGTTTTCCTCATCATTATTATTTTTTTAACAAAAAGTGTCCAGTTTAGAAAAAAGACAATCTTTAGCTACAAATATAAAAGCGAAATGAATCACTTACAAGTTTCAATCGTATATATACGATGGTATTAGGTTTCTAACTTGTTCCTCTACACTCTTGTGATTCTTTTTAACTTGAGTCAAAACACAAAGGCGTAGATAGATTACCCTAAGCTTGATTGTCTTTATCTTTTCTAAAATGATTTGCTGTATAATTTGAAACGTTTAAAATTATCTCAATAAGGTCATTATTTCTTTCAGTCAGTGCGTATTTTTGTAAACCCTTCTCAACATACAACCTATACATTGTAAACTTAAGTTAAGCTTGGTAAAGATGTTTCTAGGCATGTCAGATAAGTGCTTTTAAAATTTACAAATGTATACGCTTAATATTTGACCTAATTTGATTTTTTTTTATCAAATGTTTGCTTACTATAATATCATCTGATTTGGTTTCCATTAAATCATTTTTGTTGATCAATGCACTTTGTGCCCTCATACAATACATAATTCAAACACTACCTTGGTCCCACAATAGCCTATTTCACGAGGCAAACCATCAGAACGGTCGGAAACAAAACGAAATGTTGAGGGGGACAAAGGTTTCATTTCAAGCTGGCTTGATTGTTCCATGCTGACGTCACATTGTTGATGTCTATTGGAAAATGATAGATTTACCTCTGGAAGCGATATTTCTTTGCACAACAAATGCTTAACAATAAAAGTATAAATAAATAGTTATCGTTTACAGAAGACCTATTTGTATTTTTCTAATTGGAGGCTTTATTTTCCTGTACATTTACAAAATTTGTTAACGAAAAGTGAACAATATTTTTTTCAGTCTATTCATGGCACAATAAAAACAGAATTATTTAAAATGTTCGATAAAATATATAAAAAAATATATATAATATAGCGGTTCAGCGTAAAAAAACTGTAAGTAGACAGCTAAAAAATTACATCATGTCCCAATTTAGAAATACTAAATAATTGCCAAGCTGACCGATAAAAATATATAACTGCTGGGATATGATTAAATGATATGTCATACTTTGACTTAATTAATTACTTCGAACACTAATAGTCGTGAATTACACATTGGCCAACAAATACATAAAATATTAAACTCTACTTACAGCCTCAACAAAGCTGATATTTATAATATATAATATTTGATTGGTGGACTTGAAACAAAATTTCAAATTTCCCAAATGAAGAAGAAAAAATAGCCTACGCATGTTTGCTAAGAAAACGTTCAACTCTATTTTTAATTATTGCGAACAATACACACACTTAACAAGCTATATCAGGCTGTATTAAATGCTACAGTCTTGCAGGTAATACACCTTAGTCACTAACAAGACTACAAGATCGCGCCACTCATCCTACACTCATCCTTCACTCATATTTGGGTTAAAATACGCACATAGTGGCGTCCCCATCTTAAATAATTGATAATTGATTGACACTTGTATGTGTCTCTCCTTTATGTCACACAATACTATAACACTGTAGACAGGTGTAAAACTTTGTATTGTCAACTACCTTTTGTTGTGACCAATGCAGCACAATTATATTACAGTTAGATGAAGCACTCAAAAAGCGTCTTTACTGGTGTAGCCTACTACATCACCTTCAAATGGACGTAATTACTTACAAAGTTATAAACTGAATGAATACCATCATGAGATTGACTAAGAAAACGCAAAAGCTCGTCACATTCGAACAATTCAAGGCAAATAGGTCCATGCAATAAAAATCCAAAGACCTTTGATCTAGCTCTACAATCATTGTCAATATTTGTGCCTTGTCTGTCAAGGGGAGATCTTTGTCCATGCTGATGGTCTTGTCCATATGTGCTTTGATGTCTTCTACTGCTTGAGTCACCTCACTGCTTGCTATTGCTCCAAGCAGAAAAAGAACACTGTGGCAGCCAATCGGCACGGATGACCATACAAAAATTATCCTTTTATCCGAGTGAGAAGAACCGTATTTTAGTCCGTAATACATCCAAGCAAATACAACGTTTCGTATTAGTTTCACTGAGTACGAAAGTAAAACAAATGAAACTGGATTTGAAAAGATTTCATTGATTGAGTCATTTAAGTCCAATACGGATCGCACAAGACTTAAATTGTTGCAGCTAATGCAAATCCGTATCTTTTTTGCAATCATGTGTTTTAGGATCAGCATTTGGCTTAAGTTATTTGAGAGCAGGATAAAACTGTAAAGCATGAAGAATGAGCTTAATGACCTAAAAATTAACGCAATGGACAAGATACTGTTGATCCCAATGATTACTTGAAGGATTGTTGCTGATGTGACAAACCAATCAACATGTAAACCATTTTCTGTATCAAATTCTTCGATTGAGAGGAGTTTAGTAGTGAAAAAATCCTTCAGAACACAAACAAAACCAAATATAACTGAAAGTCGATTACACGTAATATCAAAATTATTTGTAAAAGTTAGAATACTTGTAACTTCAAACCAGATTTGTGTCAGTATAAAGTAAATTGAAACGGCTAGAAATCCAGCATGTGTCAATCTTTCATACCACCTCACCTTGCTACAAATCTTAAACGTAAAAAGTGGAATGTGTTCCCAGTATTTGATTAAAGATTTTATGAGCATTATGTTAACAGTAAATACATAAATAACATTGTTACACACAGTATTACTGCTATAAACGTAACGTGGACCTGCTGTGTGAAGGTGAAAATTATAAAATCGAATAGAAACGCTTGACCTTTTCAGTATAATATGTCTAATGTATAATATGTCAATATCTCTTTACATTACATTTTATACTTAATGTCATTATTATATCAGCAGGAAAAAAATTAGAATACACCTTTGTCCTAGAATTCATAATTTGCGATACAATAAATGCCATTGAAAATGAATTATTGAAAAGGTTGACAGTGAATAATGCATATTATAATGTCTACCAGCAATGTTTTGACAGTGTAAGAAGGTAGTGAGCCCACTTCATGTCAATGTGAACAGGAAAACGAATGAGGAAGTTAAGATTACTAAATCCCAACAAACTTATTTACAAAAAATGTCGGGTTCACTTCATAAAACCAAACAAACTTAATTAATACTATGTAATGCATTGAAAATTGCTTAGGCTCAAATATTGCATTACTAAAGGTCCATTACTCATTTTAAATAGTGTTTTCTACTGTAAAATGTAATGGATTTTTTTGTTAACCTGTAAAGAGAAATAAGCGTTTCTAACGGAAGCAAATAATTTAAAAACTTTTTCACCACACTATTACGTTTTTGGCTGTATTACATACGTTAATTGGTGGCTGAAAGTTACGTTTTGCTGGCCATGCCAGCTGTCATCGTAATTTGGGGACCGAGCAGGTTTTTACAGGCCGGGGCCGCAAAATCAGCTGTCCGCTTACTTACTTAAAACATGAATGCATTTTAAATACACAATCAAAATCCATAGCATTGCAATAGAATTGTGTTATTGTCACCGTTGCCTAGCAACTATTTATTTATATTTTTGCTGATTCCTCAAATTATTTCTTAACCTTAAAGTTGTAGTTGTGTTGACTATCAGTGTGCATTATTATAGTGGTGAATAGTGGTAATAGGGTATAGTGTGGTGAAAAATAGCGTTCGTACCACGGACCGAAATGGTTTTGCAGCTCTCGATCGATTTAAGTTCTCGACTTCGTCTCGAACTTAAAAACTATCTCGAGCCGGCAAAACCTCATTTTCGGCCCTTGGTACGAAATATACTATTACTTTACACTTTCACTACAGTCTTCACTTTGAATACAGGTAAATAATTTGAATGTGTTTTTTCACGTGTATTAAAACTAGAAAACAAATAAACAAGCTTTAATCTTAAGTCTACGTAGCGCTTTCAATTTTTCTGTGGCTGATTTAAATTCAATTGTTTTTTTGCCTGGATGGGTTATGTTGTGCGGAATCGACGGGTTAATAAGAGAGAAATAGGGTAGAGAATGTGCAAGAGAGAGAGAGAGAGAGAGAGAGAGAGAGAGAGAATGAGAGAGAGACAGAGGGAGAGAGAGAGAGAGAGAGAGAGAGAGAGGGAGAGGGAGAGAGAGAGAGAGAATCGCTGTGGTGCCGCATCGCCCTGTCAGTTTCACAATGCAGACTTTCATTTTCTCTGTCAACTTTTACCAAACTTTCAAGATGGCAGTTTTAATAGCTTAATAATAATAGTTGTTTTTTTCTTTCTAAGAAACACATGAATCTTACTTGTACTGTTCGTAATGGAGATTTGTTAAATTTGTATTCTTTTTTTTAGTGATATAACTGTTCATATCAAATTAACATAATCAATAAGAAACATGAATTGATAAATTAAGAAAGTTTTGTAAAATTTAGGATTTAGAAATGCGTTAAATTTAGTGTACTATATCTTTAGATGACGATTACTAAATACGAGTAATTAATATGGAATAAAACTATATGATAGTGTTTTCAATCTTAAAATAATTAACGATTAACGAATTCATCAACCAGTTCCAGAAAAGTAGTTTAGTGTCAATATAAAGAATATAAATAGCCAAAAAATGGACACCAGAAGATGAACCTTTGCCAACAACGCGCTGCCAACATATCGCTGTTGGCATTGCCAACATCGCGAAACAAAAAACATCTCTCATTGTTTCGCTATAAATCAAAGGACGAAACAAATTTAAAAAAAAAAACTATGAACATTAAAATCCATTTCATTCTATGATATACTACAATATTTTGTGTACGAAAAACAATAGTTGAATCTTCCTTATCCAAATAGGTCCTCTAATATAGGTAGTGAATACGTTTTTTGTTTGTTTAGTATTCTTCATTATCATGACCTAATAATAAGTACATTGTCATCTGAAATCTCACTAAAACCAAAATCATTTTTTTCCTACGTTGGTTAGATGGGGACCACACACGCTAAGCATTTTCAGTTAGGTACAAAAAAGTATAAATTTTGTACCACAACAAAACAAAGGGAAAACTAAGTATTTTACTAGGTGGTATTACATAGCTTATATCAACTAAATAAAACATTATTTAAAACCACGATTGTTTGCCTACTTTACAGTAGATAATTCAATAGAGAACCACTTAAAATTTAGGGTGTACGTTTTGGTAATTTATAACATTTACCACTGTAGTAGTAACACAGACGATTTAAATTTCTATGATTTATGGTTATCTTGAAATTATGTTCATTAGATTATTATATTTATACGTAAAAAAACACGAAATTAACTATTTATCCATCTTAATTGCTAAATATAAACTAGAAGCACACTTCGAAAAAATTATAACAACACGGAGGGTCTGTAAAACCTTTACAGCCTATTTAGAGAGAAACGGCCAGCAGTAAAACGTAATCCGTGCAGCTGCAATGACCAGAGTGAATGTGGCCTGCAATATT
This sequence comes from Macrosteles quadrilineatus, assembly GCF_028750875.1. Classification (NCBI taxonomy): domain Eukaryota; kingdom Metazoa; phylum Arthropoda; class Insecta; order Hemiptera; family Cicadellidae; genus Macrosteles; species Macrosteles quadrilineatus. The sequence goes on from NW_026542597.1 coordinate 73,151,167, forward strand.
AACATGGCAATATAGGCACAGATGCTGCCTAGCTGTCATTGGCTGAATACCATATGACGTCATCTCTGGTGTGAAATCATGTATATTTTTGTGTCTGAATTTCAATATTTTATAAAACTACATAGAACTGCAGTAATTATTTTTGCTATGTAAATATTTAATATTAATTTTTATATCTTTACTACAATTGATCTCCTTGACATCCATGTGGTTAGTGACAAATTAAAAACTCCGTTGGACTGCAATTTTATTGATTTAAACATGGTGTCTATCTATTTTATTGATTATTGATTCCGTTAGTAAAATCCCTAATCTTAAATATTTTACGTAAATAAGTTTATTAATAAGCACGACCTAACAGACCATTTCTTTACAATTTCAAAGTATATGGGTTTTACAATACTTGTTTCGACATTCTGATGTAATAGAGAAACAGTTATTTGAATTAAAACATGTAATAATAATAATAATAAATCTTTATTTCTGTATTATTATTATTATTATTATTATTATTATTATTATTATTATTATTATTATTATTATTATTATTATTATTATTATTATTATTATTATTATTATTATTATTATTATTATTATTATTATTATTATTTATTATTATTAAAACATGTTGTTTATTTAATGGTATTGACGAGTCTGTTTTTGAATTACAAGGATTGGGATTGAATTTGAAATAAAGTATACTTGTACTTTCTCAATGTATGCACTTGCTTGCATAATGACATCAATTGATTGCTGAGCATGTTTATATGTTCATACGAACAAGAAAGTATAAGATAGTACACCAAAATACCATCTATACCAGTTTAAACTTTATGGCATAAATTGCAAGTAGAGCTTTAGTGAACGAGAATGGATTGAAAAAACTGTTCAGCAAGAAGTTATTCAGTATTCTGAACAATTAACTGGGGGTTAGCAGTGTTTTAGGTCGAATTATTTTCGCTAACCAATGAGAAACTCTGAAAGCATTAATGTGGCCAAACTCTAATCACCTAAACCCAGTTTCAAGTAAGTGATTGGAGGGATTTCGTAATACAAACTTTCGATTATTTTATAATTTAATGCTTCAGCTGTGTGTCTATAAAATGGTGTAGTGCCTTTTATCTACAAAATAACAATTGAAAACTGAAATATGTTACTGCCATAAAATAAAACATAAAACAACGTCCTAAATATGTAGACTAGGTAATGTATATTTGTATTGAAACTGTAAATTATTAAAAGCAAGCCTGTTAATATTTCGTATCTTATTTTGTACACTTGAAAGGACATACACATGTGTACTGTGTAAACTATTTAGGTCTTACCTTCTAAATTATTTGATGCATTAAACCAACAACACATTTATTTAGTAGCAAGTATTTCAAACAAGAACTTGGCGAATATCAAAACCACGCCACTTTACCCCCTCCTAATTTTAACCCCGTTTTATTGTTTTGATGATAAAAGCCACATCCTTATATATAATACGCGACGATTTCTACGAAACACTACTCCTCCGTTAATAATGGACGGATTTTTACAAACGATGTGTCAACATTAAGTATTTTTTGTGTAGACGCCCCATTTTACCAATTCCTGTAATAAAAGTTCTCGTTATAAGTTAATACTAGTTAAATAATTTTTCACTAAACCCGCCTTAAACTAAATCAAAAGATTCATCTTATTGTGTACGATCAATCCACAATAAAGCTGGTAGGTCAATTTACAGCATTTAAAACTTTTAAACCAATTAGAAAAAAATTTTAGGTTGGATACAAAACATATTTAGCCAATATTTTAGCAGTTTACAATGGGTTGCTTGACCACTTTACCGGACCGAGCAGTAATGTACGGGCAAAACAATTTCAAGAAACAATGGCGACCCTAAATGCGTCAAATTGTTTCTAAAGTTGCCTTTTACCTCTGGGAAATTTCACGGACAAAAGTTGCTTATGGAAAAAACACATTAAAACTGTAAGTTTGATTCTTTAAATATTTAGAGTTTGATTACAGAGATTGAAAAAGGTGTCTTAAATGAATAAAACTCCATCAAATATTTAATATTAATTGATTTTCAAAAATAATTTTAGAATGGTTATGATTGTCACTTAGTTTGTTTTTTTCACTATGAACACAATTTACTCAAATCTCGTTGTTGATTTTACGTACCTGTAACTAAAATCAACTAAAAAGGTAAAATGTTAATTCTTAACTTAAAATATGCTGTATTATTATTTTGCTTAAACAAAAGGCTAATATAATATGTAAAAACTATAGACTTTATGAATTTAAAACTTTTTCACGTACTTTTTTTCACGTGTCTGTGTAGACAAGTACATGACAAAATTCCTATCTTTCCTTCCCAATTGTTTCATCATGCATGATAACCCTTTTATCTACAAGGCAAAGCTCCTTGTCATTTTTTGTCATCTTTTGTTCCTTTGTATTCCTTTGTCCATAGAATTTTCTGTATAAAACAATTTCTAAACCTCTGTTCATTTTTTATACATAAAGCTTGTTTTTGGTCTACCTTTGACTACTGCCTCAGTATCTAATAGTGAATGTTACTGCTGATGTAACCTTTGTTATTGTTTTCTTATAACAAGAAGACAATTTTTTAAATGTATTTTTAAAAATTTCGTGATTTTTTAACTTTAACTTTTTGGACAGATCTTATAGTGTATCAGGTGATTTATAAAACCCACAACTTCCTAATTACAGCCAAACGGTTGAAAGCTAGATATGTATTTACATCCACTTTATATTTCTTGGATGAATACGCACAATCCAATTACTGAGTAATTGGTTTTAGTAAGAACTCAGTCTGTATATGTATTTGATTGATGATGATGTTAAAAAAAATAATATGGTTTGAAAACATGTTTTTCGTGATATTTTTTCTACTCCACCGTGGAATATGTTTGTTGTTCGTACAATTCTATAGTAATTGAGAACTTATTTGAAATTCTACTTATTTATGCATATTCAAACGATTGATCAACATGTATTATAATAAAGTAAATTAATAAAAAACCAAAATAAAACATTACGTGTTTATATCAGTTTAAATTCCCTTAAAATATATTAATTAAAAAAAATTATTTAGACCGTACGTGGTATGAATATCACACCAAGTCACACCAAAACCTTTAAATGCATTGGTTCAAATCAATAAAAGAATGAACACCATAAGCGATATTTTTGTAAGTTATTACAAAAGATCGCCACAAATTTTTCAGTTGAACGCTGTAAGTGACATATAGCAATATTTGCAGCGCACACTCCCCCGACCTTTAACCTTTAACCCCTGGTTATGACACATGAATTAACAAAACATCTTTATCCCCCTGTCACCCGTGATAAGGGTCGTTGTTTATTAGTTTTGTCGTTGTATCGTTTTGCCTTCAAACAAAAAACTTTTAGAATTCAAATTTCGTTTCACCTTTCACAGAGCAAGCGTGGGTTGAATATAATTTTAGTACAGTAATTTTAAAAGTCAACTCTTTGAATTTACGACTTTACAATACAAGCGAGAAAATTTCGTAGTTTATAATATAATCAAATTTGTAACAAATGTATTAAATTGAAAACAACCTGTCGCATCTTTAAAACCATATTTAAATAGATGGTTCAACTAATTTATACTAGTGTAAATATTGTTTCAGTGACTACAACATACTGATTAAGACTAATTTCAATCTAAGTTAAATATTTTATGTTTTTGCCAAATTAAATTCCATCTCCTATTAAAAATATTTCAAATTCACCAAGATACAACACGTTAAAGTACGTGGTTTAACATAACAGCTGTGTAACATTTTATAAAACGTTTCTTGAACTTACACACGTATATATTAAAACGTTTTTATTAGCTCGCTTTCTTGTCCGGTACAAATTTTGAAATCAATTTTATACTAACTTCCCGACGAGCTAGAGATTTGAAACTTGGAACATAGTTCACAAATGGAAGACACTGCAATATTATATCATTTAATTTTCATATTTCCCATGGGCTTGTTTTTTTTTGTAATTGAGCAGAATAAACCTAATTGCTAAGTCTTCAGAAATATACTTGCGCACCAAATATAGCCTCGTATTTTATTCGATTATTCATTTTGAGAAAACGTGGCAGTTTAATGAGAAAGAACTATCTAGAAATTAAGTATATGGAAATAGATTGAACACACTCTCAGAAGACACTATGGAAAAGATAGACTCTGGCATCAAAGAAGTCAAGAAGAACACATGGGAACGAATAATGGAGAAAGTGTTTGTGAATAATGGATAGGAAAAGTAAATCAATGATCATTGAGTTTACAGATAGTGTAATTTTCGATATTCCACAAACGAGTTAACTAGTAAAAACAAGTCCAAGAGATTTAGTTAAAGTATAACATGAATTGAACATTAAAAAATAGAAACAATGCTTTATACACATACACCTAAACTGAAATACAGGTGCAGTTATAAATTAAACCCGTTAAACAGATTCACGACTCTTAAGGCTAGACTATGTGAAACCCTACAAACACAAAAATTATTTACAAAACTAGACTGCAATAGCTTGAAAACGGATTGATGATTATTGAAAACCACGAGCACATTATTTTTGTATAGCCACACTCATAAAATCGCCCCATTCAAGCAAACCTGCATTATAAGTGACTAATTTGTTATACTGTAGGGTTTTATTGAATAAGATTACTAATAACTGGCATTATTCGATAACAAAAGTTCAGGATAACTCAGGTACCTAGGCTTGCTGCTACGAGGGACTAAGAAAGTATGTTTGGTTTTATTTATGAAATTCGTGCGTTTTCATGTTAATTTGATATTCCTACATGCCTATGTGTATCCAGGAAAATAAATAAACTACATATATTTTCGAGTTTTTCCCAAAAACAAGAACAATGTGGGAAGTGACGTGTTCTGTTTCGAACTTATAATATTTTTGTAACCAATATACATTGGATAGGAGTACGCTGCATTATTCTATATTTTAAGGTGAGCTAAATACTAGAAAATCAAAGCCCGTTTTCTCATGGCTGAATCGGGCTGGTTCGCAAACGCACCCGAAGTTTATGTTGATTTATAAAAGAATTTTAGCGGCTTCTGGAGACCGAAAAAGCACAGTGGTCTTACCTTGAGGAATAACCTAGTAACTACGCTCCTTTAGGAAGGGTCGCTAGATAAGTATTTGACGATGTCATATAGCTAAAAAATGCGGCACTCAGGTCAACGCTTGTTTTCATTAATAAAATCGGTCAACTAATGTCTGTAAAGTCAATATTAGCGTTTTCACGAAACTTAGCATGTTTACCCCATTCATTGTAAATATATTTAAAAAAATAAACGTAGTATAATTTGTCTGGGTAGCCGAGTGGTAGTAATGCTCGCCTTCAAATCTGAAGGTCGCTGGTTCGATTCCAAGCGAGATCGTTTCCAGACCAAGATGTCATTTGTCATTTGGCTATCAATAATGGCTATCTAACAAAAAAGGTCAATGTTAAATAGTAAATAACCTGGGTTTTTAAACGTTCCCTAACAAAAAAACTTAAATCAATGCTACCGAATTAGATGTACAAGAAATTGCTACAAAAAAAGAAATAATGTTATTGTTTTTGAACTAGCTAGTAATACTGATTGCAATCAACATCCGCTTCAAATCGCAAAATGCAAGAAATCTCAAATACTTCCGCAGAAGAACAATCACTTGGCTTTACTGTCAAAAGAATGTAGGTTATCTCAACAATTTTCTAGTTTTTAGTATAACAGTTTTTATTTTTTTTTATTGATGCGAATTTTATGTCGCATTACTTATTTACCCCCAGAAGTTACAGCAGGTAGACAAAATGTGAAATTAACGCCAGACTAGAAGTTTATTAGGTACTTTTCTGCTATACTGATCGCACCAGTTAATGTTAGGTTAGTTAAAAATAAGTAGCTAAACATTTTAAATGAAAGTAAATGCACGATTAATGTACAAATACCTAACAGAAAACCTGGTGTGTTCAATATAGTAGAAAAGAACCATTTACTGTGATTCAATTTATCCGTGACTGATCCTAATACTTGTGGACATAATCAAAGTTTAATTTTCTAAAATTGTCCATTGTTCTATAACATATTTTAACATGGAAAATAAATTATTATATCCGTTAATTTATTGATTCCCATTTGAAAGTGAAAAAATGTTTAACTATATACATTTTTACATGCGATTACGGGAATCTTGACAGGGGAAATCAAAGCCTGAAGGGCAAATCCCGGCAATGGACGGCTGGATCCGACAACGTGATTGTAGACTGCAATATTAACATGGCAATATAGGCGCAGATGTTGCCAGCTGCCATTGGCTGAATACGATATGACGTCATCAGACCGCTAGAGCTGCATCAACCTAACTGCAATCTCTTTTTGTAACTAATGCATCTCATTTATGCCATATCACGTGCTCTATGTTTATATATTCAAAATACAGTGTCAAATATTAGGTCAGTCTGATTGTGTGAGTTATTTATTTGTTCCGATTTACGTTTCCCTTTTTTAGTATAACAAAACAATAATGAAAAATCAGGTTGGACAATTGCTAAACTTACAATAAATAAATTTGAGTGCAAATGTATGCTATTTATATTAACAAAATAAAACGTAATACCTTAGTATCGCTAATTCACAGTCAAAATTAAAATAACAGTTTGAAACATAGCACATATCGAGTGTCTAGAATAAATAGTTAATAGAATAATATAATAGTTACTAGTGTTTGTGAATACTTGATACAGAACTGTCATATTATCATCATTGTAAACCCATATTTGTAGCTGAGAGCATAATGACGGTTTGTAACCTCTATTTTTCAGTCTTTGTACGAAATCAAGAAGGAGTGGGATTCTCTTGAGCTAAGAGGCAACATCCATCGCTATAACATGTAGGAAAAATTATCTTAATTTACCACATGTTAGGTTAAGTAAGGTTCAGATGTCAAATGATGTTCTTAGTTACAAGTTTTTTTAATAAACTTCCTTTTTAAGCTCGGAACCTGCCAGACCCAAAATTCAGGAAATGGGTTGAAGGGTTCCTTTTGTCAAGCCCTTTGTACAAGGTTGAAGAATTTTTTTATCTGAAATATGGAATATGTTAGTAGATTTTTTTGTTTTAAACCGAGTGTTAAGTGCCATTTTGTTTCTCTGCATAGAGAGTTTCAGGAAATTGTTTTATATCGGTAAGAAACCTTGTACTTTTCTCTTATTTTAGTTGTGATTGTACTGACGCTTTCTAGTAATGTAACCCTACATTTTGTGGAAATAAAAATTCTTGATTCTTGATTCTTATTGTGTTAGTATTTAGGAATAAAATTACTTTATTTGAAAATTAGTTTGTTGGTTATAAGTAATTGATAAGCTCTTGGTCTCAAAATAGAAATCGACCAATTTACTCTTTGAGAATGATGTTGTAAGCCTATTTTACAAGTATATTGAGTAGTTTTATGTTTGTTTATGTAAATAAGTCACTGATTAGGCGACGAAGTAATGATATATCAGACATATAGCCTACATATACATTAGTGAATATGTTTTAAATCCCTCTTTAGGGCTAGAATCGCCTTTTTATACGTAACAGTGTATTTGTCTTAGAATTACATAATTGTTTTAAATATATCGAAGAAAATAAATTATGTGCAAATTATATGATGCTTTTATTTTAGGTCGTTTTAAGTCTTTTAACATATTCCCTGCACTAATATTTATTTTTCGCATCCTAAAAGTGTATACAGTAACATAAACAGTATATATTTCTTGATTTTAAAGCCTTATATTCATGTTTATGTACCAAAATACAAATTGAAAATATGATTAGTTCCTTCAGTAAAACCATTGACTATTGGAGACTGAAGGTAAAACCAAAAAGAAAAAGTCTGATTAATTAGGATATTGCTTGAAAATTAATTTGACAAGAAATATCACATGTTGGTTATGTTTGTGAAAATTGAATTCCATCCAGGTACTTATAATGAAACCTAAAGCGAATTGAGCCATTTTATTTGTAGTGCATCATATCAATATTTAGTGGCAATCGATTGTTTATATATAAATAGCATTTCATAACGACTATTGTTAAAAAATTTAATAAAAACCAATAACTACGAGTTAAAATCGTTCAACTCCAAATTGAATAAGCAATTTAAAATAATTATTCCAATGTAAAAGAGTTTCAGAACAATTTAACAATTTAAGTATGTTAAATTAAATTAAATACATAAGTAATCGCCTAAATTAAAATAACAATTTCAATTAGTTCCAAAAACATTTTACAAATAAATTATATAACTCGTATTGGCCTAAACTAAAAGTAAAAATTGCCTATCGCTAATTAAACCATAAAAAACATAAATATAATTTGAACATTTGATTGAAACATAGTTTTAATCAAAAATACATTAATTTACTTTTTCCAAAAATAAACAAGGCGTCAATTACCATGATAGCTCATCGATCTTCTCGTTTGTAATCGAATATTTCAGTAACATAAAAAATTGCTCACTCAATCATCTGTGATTGCAAATTTCTCTCGTTTTGGAATATTCTTAAAATGAATTGACAGTGTCCTGTGTTATTTTTAGTTGACTATAACAGAGCTAATGTTGAGATTTACAGTGACCATAAAATATGATTTCTTCAATTGATTTACTCCGTACACATACTAAACCTAATTACATGATATTTTCCCTTGTTATATTTCAAACGTTATTACTGTGTTGAATTATGTTACACACTGACACATAAAACTGTTTTCAACAAATATATATTGTATACGACCATTAACCGTGCAAGTATTGTTCTAATGCTAAGCTAACACCAGACCTCTGGAGATGTCTATTTTTAGCATCTGGATGGGTCCACTTAGCCCATTCATGGGGTGCAAAGTGAAACCCTTAGACTCTCCCCTACGTATTAGATAAACACTGAGTGGATGTAGAAATGTTTACTCGCAATGTAAATACTCTCTTTGCAAAGATAAATCTTGGATAAAATATAATAGGGTTTGTTCGACTTCCAAAGGTAGGGTAGCGAACGTAGCCTAAAGTATGCTTGGTTTAATCATCATTCAAAAGTAATCAAATCCACGAAACACTACTCAATTCAGCCTTTAAACTAACACCAATACATATTTTAACCATCTGAAACGGACACCGCGTTCACATAACCTCAAATGTGAATCAATACTGCAGATCAGACTTACCTAGACTCTCCTTTGGAGCGTTACTTGCCTTACACTCTCACATACACCCTGTAACGCTTCACTCGCGTAACGCGCAACGCGTAACGCGTAACGCACACACAGTACGCGGGACGACGCGGCGTAAGGGTCGGCGTCTCTTACAACACTGGAGTCTGGGCCTAGCATGGACCAGGGGGTGGTCGGGATGCCTCCCTTCATGGCCTACTTACCGCCTCCATGTTGTCAATTTATTTGCGGTTATTTCTGATGATTCCTCCACTTCAACGTGCATCGATCATACCTGACTCGAGCCTTAGATTAATGATATTGTCAATAACAAGTGTGTTTTCATGTTCGGGTTCTTACCCGAACGGGAAAGTGGTTTGCGAGATTAATTGTTCTTGTAAGTGGTGCGTTGCGAGTGTTTGGTGTTTTGCTTGAAGTTTTTTGGTATTTGATAAATTTTGTAACGTTTAAGCATAGCGTAAACTGTTAAATAGAATTTTATGTGTAAAGTCCTAACATTAATGAAAACGATTATTTGGCGATACGTATAAAATTAAATCAAAGGAGTGGCGTGTTTAATGCACACTGTTCAAAATTATTGTCAGAACGACGAACCAATTGTAAAAGTTAACTATAACTTTAAGAAACAAATAGGAATTATCCATTTTGTTATAAGTGTAGTGGATTACTTCAACCCAATCAGTTACGAGTATTTCATTTCGTTCCTAGGTAAATTCTTGATATTATTTCTCTACGCTAGATTTTATGTGATTGGTGTGGTTCAAATGTTGAGTAGTATATGATATTGGACCAATCTGCGTAGGACTGTGCATAGACATAGTGTTTAGTTGCTGTATTTTTCAATAAACTAGCTCTCATCTATTTGAAACCTACACCAAAATTATGAGTTTGCAATGGGTTCAAATAATTGTCAAAATGTATGCTTTTAGATCAAACTAATGTTTACTAAATATACAGGTATGCAAATCTACTTCTTTGGTGAAAAGCGAGCAGTATATTCCATTACAAATTCCAGAATACAAATTGCACTTATAAAAGAATAATAAACTAGTTTTTTTCGCACTGGAAGTTTTCCAAAATATCAAACTAAAATCGTTATACCAATATATATTCAAGAGATGTACACCAATACCAATATTTCTTTGCCAGAGGCTGCGAGTATCATATCAGTGTACGTTGGGTATTGGATGTTGGATGTTGGCTGGACGTTTCAACATCAATAGGTCTGCGGTTTCAAGTGATTGACGGGCATTGTTGAATGCATCCAGGGTGATTTAATCGTGGCATTGGCTGTGGTGAGGCTTGGCAACAGGGATACTTGCAGATCCCCTATACTTAAAACACTATGTCAAAATATAAAAAAACCATTTATTTAGCTTTTTTAGTATGCTAGGACTAGTGGTAGCTTTTCACATACATTCAGGCTATATCTATGGGTTGTAGCGTTATCACTTAGATGTAACTCTTTGGTGATTTGGTGGGATTTTAACCCGGTACCTTAGAGACCGAAGCCCTGTGCTCTACCACTAGATCAACTCAGTCTCCATTTAAACTTAAGTTGTATAGGTTTTGAACAAGGGTGGAACAATTTTTTAAGGTTTTTGATTAAAACGTGCAGGCTCAATAACTGCTACTGTTCAGAATATGTTTGGATATTTCACACTCCACGTCTGAATGACCAACATTTTTCTTTGTTTCTAAAATGAATATTTGTGTAAAGTGCTAGAATATAAGGATGCAGATTACCTTCTCCTATCATGGCATCGGCTTGAAAACCCACATTTCTTAGCTTCAAAATCATAAAATAGGGGGAAATAAATTCTTTAGAGTTAGATATAATAAGAAACTATTTGCTCCATCCAATGGTTGTTGAGGCTATGGCAGAGCGAAGCTAATTTGGTTTTAAATCAAATGATGTGGTAATTTTACTTTTCTTAGTAAAAGAAAACTGTGAAAGAAAGATCAAGACCGTAATGATAAGATAAACTAATCATCAGTGATACTATCTATACCGTCACCTTTATACTGATTTAAATTGTTGCATATGCCTACATTACAATAATGTGCACATATTTTTCTGTATTTTACATACATACATACCAACAACTAATCTATAAAAGGCTGAGTAAGTATTCGATTGTAATGGCAAGTTATAAAATGTGTAATTAATTAGTTCAATTTTTATCGAAATGAAATATTTTTTAATAAATCTGAAAATATTATCAACATGAGTTAATCGTCTTATATATCATTTTACCAGCATGATTCTAACAAAACAAGCGACAGACACTTTACTATTGACACCTTCCTCTGGGGAAATTGACTACGAGACAGGTTTTAGAAAAGCAATAGTCCATATTATTTTCCACTATTGCTACCCATTATTAAATCAAATATTTATTATACAACACAAATGTTTGAAAATATAACTCCGCTTTTCTCTAAATGTTAAATGGTGATGTAAAAAACGAAATAAATAAAAACGTAAACCAGATTTGTATTTATCACTCCTCGGGTTACGTACAAAACAAGGCTCATAAACTGAAATTGTAGATTGGATTAACCATAAAAAGTGATAAAACTAATGACGTCAAACAACGTGAGCCGGTGGAATGGCAAATTCATTTCAATTAAGCTCACTTGTGTTTATTTATTTGATTAACCATCTGTGCGATACATTCTCTTATATCAGTTCTCTAGTTAGTCTTATATAATTTTTTTTCACTCGTACATCATGTTAATATCAACTCAAAATTGGATTCCAAATCATTTATTAAAAATTTTATTAATTATATTACATTTCATTTGTCAATAATTAACAATCATAAAGGCATTGCTACTATCGAAAGATTAGCTTTAACTAAATTATTTTTTTCTATTCATTTTTAAATTATAAATTTGACAAATTCATAAAAAAACTCAAGTTCAAAAGAACTTACAGTATAGAAAGGTGTTTATTTCATACGTAATTCAATCAGTTGAAATTCAATATCACCTGAATATCGTTCAACAAGTTTAACTGTCATTGAAACTACAATAGTACACTTATGATATTTCCCAATTGTATTTTGTTTGGATGACTTGCTCTCATTACTCTCAAATTCTTTCAAATAGTAAAATCTTTTATAAAGGGATAGTCATAATATTTATTTTATATGGGGAGTGAGCTGGTCTTGTGGAAGAGCGCAGACCTCGGTCTCCAAGGCTCCCGGTTCAATTCCCGTCAATCACCAATAGCCTCTTCCATAGGCCTAGCACTTAAGGAAAACGTGTGAAACGGTCCTGGAATATATAGGTGACATAATAATCAGCTGTATAAATTGTTAGCTTTTTCTACCAAAGAAAGTTTATACAAGCCAACAGTCCATATGGTATTAAGTGGTGACTATGTGAACCCTTTAGCACATAATTCGTCTAAATATATTTACCGAACAAAATACAAGTTGGCAAAATACTGTGTTAAATTAATGCAATATTCTCCACGATGATGAAAAAAAGTCCAATCTAAATATAGCAGTGTTGATCGACAAAACAGCGATGTGGCAGTGCAGTGGGATGAGGTTACAAGACGTGACGCAGGATGTAGTGAATAAATAATGGAGGCTGTGGCGATGACGCGCCTGCGCGGGTGGATCGATGCTGGACCAGCTGACGCCGCCATCTTGCGCGGGAAACTCACCAGCTGATCACGCCTGGTTTTGGAGGTTAGGGTTGCCATATTGTGTATTTTATTCTATCCTAAATTTTGACATTATCAAGTAAAATAAGGATGTTTTTTCCACTCCACGAAAGAAATTTTCGTACAGAGTAAATAAATTTAAAAATTAAACAATTATTAAGAAATATTTAAGACATTATTTTAATGACTTATTCGAAAAATGTAATGATTATTTCAGGGTGCTCAGTTGTGCTTTATTTACTACTATAATTTAATAAAGTAAATAAATATGAGTATTTACATTTAAGCCAACTTGATCCCTTTTGGTTTAGTTAGTTCTTATATTTAAAAATATAATGCACAATTTCGATTAGTACAATTATTTATACTGTAATATTTTAAGGTAGGGTTAAGTTTCACAGGCTACAAATATGTCTTGAAATAGAAAATGAAATTTACACTCTTATGCAATTGAAATTTAAAAAAAAAATATTTTACCTAAGTAAAAAAATGTTTTATTATTCATTTCTAACTCGTTTACTTTTTCGTTTTTGAGGTAATCTTAAAAAAAGATTTATACGCATGTAAATGAAGATACGTTATTGTTAGTTACTTATTTACTTACCAACCATAAGTGTACAATTTCGATATTTAACACTCAAGTCATGAGACTTGAACGGACACAATTCTTTACATTTACAAACTTATTATCTAAGTTATTAACAAGTTCATTAATATTAGAACATAGTAAACATAAAAAAAATATATAAGAATACATATTATAATTATTATTAGAACATATATTAAGGATTTTAAGGATTTATTTTGTGTGTTTTCTACACCAAATGTTTTTTTTTTTTTTTTTGAAGGGGACAGACCAAACTCCGGGTTTTTTACTACTCTAACGACAACCTTATCTCTTTTAGTTAGATAGCATCATTAATTCATATCCCAATGACTTATGGCACTGGGCCTGGGAGATCTCGTTTGGAATCGAGCCAGCGATCTTCAGATGTGAAGGGGAACACTATAACCACTCGGCATTTAATTGTGTCTTGTGTAATAACTATGCCTTTTGAATATGCTAATATAAAAGATTTACAACCACATATGTTTATAAATCATTGAGGGGATTTTTATTGGTATTTTAGTTTGTATACACCATCCTTCCTGATTTTAATGTTTAGTGATTTTATTTCATAGCATAAAACGTTGTGGCATTTCCAAATTGAAACAATGCAAGAGGTGGACTTGTTACTTTTAATTTTACGCAGGAAGAGTTTTGTCGAACGCACACAGAAACTTGATCAAGGATTAGCTTCTCCCGCGTTAAGAGTTTGCCTTGTTAGGAACTGGAGGGAAAATTGATTCAGCTCCTGTGACAGGAGCTTTATCAGTTTTCGTAGCAAGAAAATAGATTTTGTGCTCAATATTTGTTAGTTTACTCTTTCAATGAATACAACTAATTAATAATACCATTATTAAGGTAGGTTTTCGAAGATATAAGCTAAGAACGTAACTTGAAATAGAAACTGAAATTAGTCCCACTTAAGGATTAGGAATTGTTTTTTTTTTTAGGAAATTTATTCTAATTGTGTTGGATGTGTTGCTAGCCTGGTGGTTAGCATCTCGGACTTCGGTGCGGGAGGGATGGGTTTCAATTCCCGGCATATTCAATAAACAATTAATATGGGTTTGGGCCGCTTTCGCTCAAAAGAGTTTAGTATCACCTTGACTTTAATTAAAATGCCACTCGTGAAGGGAAAAGAACTATTGTAACTAAATTATGCACTACACACTATTTTACGTAATAACTTACCATGTGAATTTTCCTTATATTTGCCAGAACGCTCTTAAAGATTTTAATACAATAACAGTACAAATTCAATACGGCCATTTCTAAGGCGTGTGAATTTTATTTAGCGTTTTAACACTATATTATGCATTTAACCACTTTAATGTTATTAAAATACAAAAAACAAGAAACTTAACAATTTTTGTTAAATTAAGTTTTGGTTTGTCCTCAAAATTGTGAATTGTCTATGTTCCTCTTTCATTTTATCACCTTCTCTGTTATAATGATAGAATAAATAACTTAACATGTTAAAATCATTCCATTAGTTTCAGGGGTTTTTTAAAAAAGGCTGAAATATTTCTAACAAAAACTACGTAAACATTGACCAATATCATATAAAGCTTTTGAGCTATTAGTTTATCTAAATGACATTTTTGACTATTGAGAGATACAATTTCTCTCGTAGACAGAATCGATTGATGATGAAGTGCAGCATTGCGGAGATGTCGTCAGCACACGATGATGGACTGGCCCCACCGGATGTCGTTTGTTGTAGCCGGATATATCAGTGGTACCAACGTGACAACATAAAATTACCATTTCCCGATGATATGTTCTGTATATACATGTAATGAAATAAACCCTAAGGATATGTTTAATGTGTTGCTAATTTTATCTTTTTTTTGTTAACATGATGCCTAAAATTATTGTGGTAAAATCTATAAATTACAATTCATAAACGTCATTGAGATGTTTTCTCTACTTATAATGGATTTTATTCATAAATTTTGTTTTTCAATAAACACATTGAATTAATTAGCAAACAATGATTGCTTGATTAATTATTTTATATAATAATAGACTTAGTTCTCGCACATAATTCTTGTTCATCCACTATTGCCCATGATACTTTTTACCCAGAATAACATTCTTTGTGACATATATCTAAAACCAAAATTACTTAAATTTATTTTTTTTATTTTCAATTATATAATTTGGACATTTTATTAATATTGACATAAAAAAATTACGATTATTGTTGCATGTAAAACCAAATACATACATTTAAAAGTAAGACTCAGTGTATATTGACATGCCGAATGTATCAATCAACTTAAGATTGATTTGATTAGTATGGATTAATTTTTTTTATTTATTGGTTTAGATTTTATTTCTACACTGTGTATTACTCTTGACGGTTATTTTTAGGGTATTTAACACCCAATATACTAGAAATGAATCACTATAAAATAATTCACTTATACTTAATTCAAATATAAACATTAATTAATTTTATCTACCATTCAAATGTATGTTCTTGTAAATCATAGAACTCCTCTAACTAACCATTGATCAAAATAGAAATCTATATATTTAATTCCGTAAGCGAATCGGTCCCCACGAAATATCTCGAGCTAGAAAAAATGTAGCATGGCTGTTGAGGATTCATTTTAAAGCTTAAGGTGGCAAAAATATCAGAAGTGTCAAAAATTATCCCTACTCTGCCACACAGGCCGTCAAAGGCCCAGTAATTTTCAAACGGAAGAATTGCTGCAGTGTTTCTATAAGCTGTTTTACATATAACAGCTAATGTAAACATAACGTATTTGTCTGTTTATTGATTGTAGTGTTCTGAGTTTAGGTTAGAATGGTAATGCTTGTACAATGTATCGTGTTAGGGAAAGACCACGACTACGAAGGAGGGTATTTAGGAATGGTGCACATCATAGGGAATGGTTAAGGACACATTTCAACAGAGATGCAGGACAGCAATTGCTGCTATAATCCTTTAGTTTACATATTAAAATGACAACTTTATTCAGCTATAAACCATTGAATTAGTAGTTATAGCAGATAAACAGAAGAAACTTAGCAGGATGGACATATAAGTAATGTAATGACGTAAAATGCTATCCTCACAGGAATAATGTTGCCTTCCTTGTATTAAAATTTTAACTGCTTAACATATATCCCCCGTATTAAATAGCTTGAACCCATTTTATTTTTCAATTCACCTTAGTTATCCCACTAATAAAAGAACAACAGATTTTCTATTTAACTACACACAAAACGTTGTCCTTTGGATGGACTAATAATCAAGTTAATACAAATAAGTTTTTTTTTATCTAACTAGATAATACTGTAAACATTTCTTGGTTAGCCTATGTAAAAATTCTTAAAAACATTTTATTAAAAATATTATGATCTGAGAAAAAGACGAAATAGTAGTCAAGCAAGGAGCTATTGTTTTTCCTTATTTTGTACAAACCTTCGAGATGGACTTCTTTGCAGGCAGTTGCTTTTACTCTACTCTACTAAGAAGAAGTCATCTTGGTAACCAATTTACAAACGCAATTTATTCTACGAATAATGAAACTATTTCACTAAGACTCATTAATACCTCTTTCTAAATGTAAATATAGATTAACTAGTTTTGATCCTTTCCTTTTGGTCAATTAACAATCATAATATGATTTCTATTTTTATAATTACTAGGCGAGCAACTTTTAAAACCTCTAGTGATTTGTTTTCCAAAACTTTCATACGACTTTAATATTAGTACTTTACGATGATTTTTGCTAAAAATGTATTAGTTTCAACGATCAATGACTTATTTACGCAAGTGTCATGTTTATAATGTTATTTACTTTTTATACTTTTAAGTAAACTGTACGGTCCTGGTATTGATCTTATTTAACTTTTTTTTAGTGCTGGACCAGCATTAAGAACCAACTTCTCAGGATTTGAAGCAAATACTATTTCTATATTCAGGTAACTTCTCTAGATTTCCAAGATTTCCAGTAACTTACAATTTAAATATTTGATTTGAAACTAAATTGTCCCCATATGCCTTAAATAGCCAAAAACGTATCAAAATAATGTTAGACAGTTTATATTTTGAAAATAAATCAACTTAAATTAAACACAATGTGGAACGAATATATTACATACTTTCTACCCAGTCGAGTCTGACCAAGCGACATTGAAGTCTAAAAGTTTTCCTTTGTGAAGTTTGAAAGTTTTACAAGTTTGTAAATTAGCCGATAACGTCAGCTTTATGACAAAACTTTGCGGTGAATTTTAATTTACGAGTTCGGGGTAAAGAATGATATTGTTCAGTTTTGTTTTCCCTGCAAATTCCAGGATTTCTGTGACTGAAATTATACTTTGCAATGTTTGAATAAACGTTTAATGTTAACTTAAATTTACATTTATATAGTTTTCTAGGTTTACTTTTAACTGTTTCTAAAAACATTAATTTGGAGTAGGGGGACGCCGTTAGCAGTTAGTCATCGGGGGTGGACTTAAAGCACATACTTCTTGTATTTTCTAAAATCATGTCGGTGTTTTTTTTATTTTATTTTTTTTTATTTTTTTTTTATACAGGCAATACAATTTTTAATAAAATTATCAGTTATACACCTTAAACCTATTTTTGGAGATAGTGTTTAACTGTCTATACATGTTCTATTCACATGCATATGTTTAAAATACAGGGTGATTGATATAAGTGTGCCAGCCGTTTTATTCGAAAACTATAAGAGATATCAAAAAAGTTAAATGGTAAGTGCCTTGGATTTTTTATTTAAAAAATTGTAGTAAAGTCGAAACAATTATTTTAGCCACCATTTTTCCAATATGGCCGCCAACTTTGATTTTTCTTACGGAACACCCTGTATTTTATGATATATTCTGGTAGAAAATGTAATTTTAAGACGATTTTATTCTTGTGCTTTTTTTCATAAACCTAACCGTTTCAAAGATGATAATGGTTAAAGTTTTGAAATTTCTGCATGAGAAAGAGTTTCGAGCTGTTTTATTCGAAAACCATTCACAATTTCACAACTTAAACCATAAATATCTTTGAAACGGTTAGGTTTATGAAAAAATCACAAGAACAAAATCGTCTTAAAATTACATTTTCTACCAGAATACATCATAAAATACAGGGTGTTCCATTAGAAAAATCTAAGTTGGTGGCCATATTGGAAAAATGGCGGCTAAAATAATTGTTTCGACTTTACTACAATTTTGTAAATAAAAAGTCCAAGGCAGTTACCATTTAACCTTTTTTTGATATCTCTTATGGTTTTCAAATAAAACGACTGGCACACTTATATCAATCACCCTGTATATGTTAAATGTATGATACTAGTTAATTTTGGCACTATTGCTTTAGTACCAAAGATGATGCCAGTGTGGTAGTAGGCATACCAATGTTGATACCAATACGGCGGTACTAATGTTGGTACCAGTGCGGTAGTACCGATGCTGATACCAACAATGAATCAACCGATGTGGCACCGATATTGACGGTGGCCTGTGCAGGACTGTCCGCACTGATGTAGTTTTGTTACAGACCGATGTATCAGTTAAATCAACATAACAGAGCACGGTTTAAATTGGTTTGGTTCAGCGAAAGATCTGTTTATTTGAGAATTCGTCTGTCGTGTATCCATGCACAGTATTTTATGTGACATTTTTAATTTCTTTACCACAAAAATCGCTTACAGATTATAGTAAATCGTAATACAAATTAATGAGCTTAACTGATCACAGACAAAATTATAGTAGCATAGATATATTTTTAAACTGACAAAGTTTTATTTAAAAGACAATGCGTTCAAAGCTGCAATGTAGAGAGGAGTTTCATTGTGCAGCAATGGGTGATTACACACGCTATATCCTCAGTAAACGGAAAGCTGCGCTTAACTGTTTACTGTCACAGTTTAATTTAGCCTCGTTTAATCCAGAAATGAGCAAATTTCTTCAGCTGCCACACAACTCTTGGTAATCTCTCTAACTTGTCTTTGTCTTCTCAATGTGTCTTCCACATCTCTTCCTAACCTCTCTTTCTCCTCTTCTTCAATTATCTCGTGAATGTCTTTTGTCTCTTGTGTTAAACTTTATATATTCTGCAAACAAACATAAATTTATTAGCATAACAAAAAGGATGTGTTGTAGAAATTTAGAGCAAGATAAGTAATAGGTAATAGTTTACTAATTTCCCTTTCTTGTAGTGATTATATTATAAATGGCTGGAACTAAGAAAATTAAATGAGGCAGTGTCATCATTGAACGACGTTTACTTCGGTGTGGTTTTTTTAAAAATGGAATGAAATTATGTTTAGCTTTTGTAACTGGCTGACATCATAAACGTAAGTTAGTCTCTGCTAAAGACCAGCTTTTTCTTAACCGGAACTATTAATTAAAATCCCAATTATGATATTGTTTGAAAGCATACATGACATAACACGTAGGCTGTCCGTATGATTTAACCATGTGTTTTTGATTAAACATACTTTTGTACATGCTTCGTTTGGACAATACACCTAAATTAACATTTCAGCACTAAGTAACCATTATTGAAACCAAGCCAAGCTATTAATAATACATTCCAAAGCTACAAATTATAATTCACGTAAATTCTCCAAACCAAATTGTATGAACTACAATAGCTATTTGTGTATTAAAAGCGCAAAGTACGTCATTGCCGCTCGAGAACTGTAGATGGCCGCACGAGACTTTAGCTGAGTAAACACGTAATACAAGATTTTTCCTACCTCCATAGACCTAATTAACTTATAACAACACACAGATTACTTATTACTTATTAGATGTGTTTGTATATATATTGTCATTAATCTCATGTTAGCCATTTTAAAGTTATGTTATGTTAATTGCTTACCGGTTTTTAACGTACCGGATCCGCGACTGTCGTTGGTGTAGAAACGACAACTGTGAAATCAGCTGATTTAGCGAGAGTGATCCATTTTCGCTCTAGAGTGGCAATGAGCTTTTTTGCGTACTGTTTACAAGTATGGCATTGTGATCATTCCCATGCAGTGGAAGGGAAAACGTTATGATAGTTACATAATTATAATGGCAGTATTATAGTGGCATAACATTTCTGTGTAATACAAGGAAATAATTTGACTTTCAGGTATTTGCATTCAACAATCACTCCTTTTATCATAACATAACATAACAGATGTTCACACTGAATGCTTACAGTTGGGTTTATATGTGACATTTCTCTGCTGAAGTAGGTTAACCACCTCAATCAGCGCAGGGCGATTTCTCCAGTAGCAAAATAAATCTAACTTATCCAACGACCCGTTTTCATCAGTGTCGCGATTTGTCAATTCTCGCTACCTTGCTCTTTAGGTTCCATCATTGGTTGAGATGTTTTCCTTATCGTCTCAATTGCCTGATAGGTCTGAAACGTGTCGTTTGAAATATTTTGAATACTTCCGATAACGGTTAAATATTATAATAGTTGTTTTGTTACTTTTGGATTTCTAGCTTGCGTTCGTTATGTTTTGTCATTTTTTGTATGTTATACAGTAAGTGTTTTTTATGTAAAAAAAGTTTGAGGTATTTTATAAGGAAGTCAAGGTTTAACAGATATATTGAACCACTTAGATCTACATAGTGTATGCAATTGATTTATTTTATTCTTGGGTACATTTGTTATCATATTTTCAAATAGTTTTAATCTTTTTTTAAGAATGTAGTGATTACAAACATCCGATTGTCAAAGTACACTGGTGTAAACAAAGTACAGACTAAGTTATTTTTTCTTCTTTCTAGTTTCCTTATCGGCAGGCTTGACTACGTTTGAGACCAACATCGATTCTCGTCTCCTTTATGATAGTCTGAGATAAAGTTACTCTTTTCATTTCAGAATCACATTATTATGCAGTAGAAGGACGTATGAAATAAACTATTTGAACACTGTAAAGTAAACAATCACTAATTTTGTTCTGTGTAAGTACTGGTACATGCAATAAGCTATACGATTTTAAATTTCACAACGTCGTAATATTAAAGCGATGGGCTCATATAAAGAGATGCATTGCCAAACATTTTCAACACTTGTGAATTATGTACGATCAAACGTATTACAAGGGAATATATGAATAGCATGAATCTTATCTCGGATAAGGTTTAACTCCTCGCGATAAGAAGGCTGAATACAACGCCAGGGCAACTTCTTTTGTTCACATCAAACATTCGCACGCCTTACTTTTTTATTAGTTTTTCTCAAAGAAGATGGGTCTTAGTAATTCCTATGCATATTACTCAAATATGCTTAGAGTGTCTTTGTTTTGTACCTTTGTTATCAATTGGGTTTTATTAGTTTAGTAATGTTTTCATAGCAGCTATAAAAAGAAAAATTAAATTGTGTCTTTAATATATTACACAAAGGTTATAGCCTGTATCTTTACAATATAAGGGAAATTCGCTCAAATTATATTTAAGCTACAATTATTATTTCTACTATGAAATACTAATAAATAGGGCATTTCCGTTAAGTTAACTTTCCTTATAGTAGTTTCAGCTTCAAACGACTATTACAAGTCTAATAAATTTCAAGTTATAGCATTTTCCGTATAACCTTGCAAAATTGATTTGTTTTGCCAGCATATTCCAAGATGGCGGATTTTGCTGAAGTGGAAGTTTTGGGGAATTCTCAGGAAATGTTTAGGGGTGTGTCCAAAACACATTCCAGAAGAATTTATCTTTGAACTAATTTGTTCTTGGTTAATCCTTATCTGTCCTGTACTAATATAAGACTTATCGTCTTGAAACAATCCAGTATTGTACTTAGTGTACAGCTGTTTCGGCTTTATAAAGCCATCTCCAGCACTCCTTCATAGAGGTTATTTCATAATAAATATGCGAACATGCTTGTTCTTGTCAACTTGTTACAACACATTTTTAAACACAAATAAAAACACGGAAGACGAAACAAACTTTGGTAAGCCTACTTGTATGTGGCGAAATAAATAACCTCACTTTGACATGCTCAACTGTCTGATGTTGTATTGTACCAGATTGATGATGTATTGTAACAATTTGGCAAGAACAAGGATGTTCGCATATTTATTATGAAATAACCTCTATGAAGAAGTGCTGAAGACGGCTTTATAAGGCCGAAACAGCTGTACACTAACAATACTGGATTGCTTCAAGACGATAAGTCTTGTATATAATATTTTATCACTGGCTTCAGTAGTTTCACAAATAAACATTGCGTGAAATTTTACAATAAACTAATTGTTTTCTGGAAGCAGTCGTGTCGTATTAAACTAGACATGGCACAATGCTACGCACACAAGTATAGTGTATGGTTCAATCCAATAACCTATGTGTAGATCAAGTTGTTTACCAATCAAGGCTAACAAAGCGTTGGGCTAAATGGAGTAGAAAGCTTCTAATGAGTTGGGCTTTCAGTTGTTGTAAATTCGATTATAAACTACCGCGTGGGGAATTGGGAAATGAATTACCTTTACGGGATATTAGGCTTTCATTAAAACTTACCTCGTACCTAACAACTCAGTACTGTGAGTAAATACTCTTTTATGTATTCGTCAATGTTATAGATCAACTGAAGACAGCTTTAAGGAGTATATCTGTCCGTTGTGTTTAGACTATAACTTAAATGATTTTCTCGCACCTTCACATCCTAGGACGATAGGTTCTAGCACTGTTTTACACATTACTTCAGTCTAGTCCTTGAGGGTTACGATATTATCACATAGAAAAAATCCATTGGGGATTGGTGAGATATGAACCCGGGACCTCTTGCTCTGAAGCCCCCAGCTCTACACCAGCTCGCTCCCCCATACTTTTAATGATACTGATAATAAACTTAATAATAGCTCATAAAAGAAAGATCATTTCGTCTTTTTACCCTACAATTAGGTCCAATCTATTTTATAATTTTCCAGGCCGTAGCAATTTAAACAATTTTCTTGTAGGGTTATAAATTTACGTTTTTACTAATTTTAAAGGTGATTTAACAAAAATGTACATACAAATTAATGCCTTAACGCTGTATATGCAGATAAATTATCCATGATTTGTATAAATACATGTACATCGGTGATCCTGTATAAAATGTAGGTATTTAAACCAAAACCACTACCTATGTAATTCAGAGTTTACCCCACCCTAAAAAAAAGGAATTTACCTTTGTATTTTATTAAATTCTTAGGATATTACTTTGATAAAAACTGTTTTCTTAAAACACTTTTTACTACTTTATAAAACCTTAAAGAAACAGTGTGAATCCAGGCTTGTAAAAGGAAACTGCCTCTCTGCAAATCCCGTCTAAGCTCTAGATAGTCATAAAACTGTATTTGCAGGGATAGCTTTGAATGTGTTGGAATGCTCAAAGTAGGGTTTGTATAAGAAACTCTAGCATTTACTTTAGAAGCATTAGGTCGTTTTAGTGGCAGTCTATTAAAACTAAGTACATCTGGAGCGTTTAATTGCATTGGATAAGTATTTTTTGCAGTGCCAATCCACCAAATGCATTTTAAATACAACATTGTATGATAAGATTTCAAAAAGGGTTTCTTTAACAGTTTGCAAAAAGCCGAGTCTGAATTATTTAGGAAGGAATTCGTAGTCTTAAGATTTCTGCATAAACGAGTACTATTTGTCTTATTATTTTTGTATGCCTTAAAAAAACTTTTTTTCTCGTTGAACACAAATGAACACAGGACTTCAGTCCTCACAAATAATTTATGTGATTAAAAAAAGGTTACCATTTTGACAAATTAATACGATTATTTCTCTAAACGGTGTATTTATATCCATTGGACTGGCACTGCTCTATATACCAAACTAGACAATACCGTATGTATTAATCCCTAGACAATTGACTGTACAGGTAAAATACACAAAACACACGCCTGGGACATCGAGTCTGATGAAACTCTCTCGTCATGGTTTGTTGTTTAGAAAACCAATCGATAATTTAAATTATTTAGCTTTTATTTGAATCAGTTTATGTGACTGAAAACATGTTTGCAAAAGCAGAACATAGAAATACATT
Organism: Macrosteles quadrilineatus; assembly: GCF_028750875.1. Classification (NCBI taxonomy): domain Eukaryota; kingdom Metazoa; phylum Arthropoda; class Insecta; order Hemiptera; family Cicadellidae; genus Macrosteles; species Macrosteles quadrilineatus. Next base: position 73,175,719 of record NW_026542597.1, read on the forward strand.
GTATTGTTCCTATTGCATTTCATGTTTTGGTGATATAATTAAAATATTTTATCTATGCGCAATGTTGATTCAATTCAACTTTTTACCAATAACCATCACTATTATCTGGCTTCTAAAACAGTGAGTTCTCAATTACAGAGAACATTCTCAATGCCTAAGATACCTCTCAGTTGTTTTCTATATAGGAATTATAGCATCAATGGGTTCCGAACCGTCGGGGCACGATATCATTGCCTGAAAAAGTACACTATATACAGTGTGTATAGACCACACTGGCTGCTGATGAGATTTAGATCATACTAGCTGTTTGCCCGTTCTACGTACGGGAATCTTGTAGTAAGTTAAAACATTATATTCAGAACAGGAGTAGGTTTGCATATTTAGTGTGCATTTTTCCAGATATGATGGCAAAACTATAATTGTTTAGGAATACGTATAAACCTTCTCAAATACAATATCTGACAGTTTCAAAGCCAAAACGAATGCTTCGCAATTAAATGTCACCCTATCGTGTTAGTCCATATTTTATATCTAACGATAAAAGGAATTGATTTACAGTATAGATCTATGAGGCATAGCCCTGAGGTAGGCCTGTAATTAAAAGTTACTTTTCACACTGGTTAAAAGTAGTTAAAACACTACCTCAACCTCACTACTGCACACTTTATTCGGGTTGAAATTTGTATTAACAATGGTGCTCTTGTCTTTTCCACGAAAAATAAGGACATTAATGCGTTACTAATAGACATACACACACAAATACAGAATTGAGTCCACACAACATTTTGGAGTCCAGACAGAAAACGCTAAAAAAATATACAGTAAGACATCAATTAAATTTAATAAGCAATAAGGTGCAGTGTTTATAAATAAATATTGAAAATAGTGATGTCTTTGTATGTAAAAATGATTCTTACTGCTACCACCGGTGCTAAAGAAAAGTAGCAGTATCAAAACCAACGTTTACATTTGAGAAAATATGTTAACATATTAATGACAGTTTGAAGAAACCACCTTTATCCAAACAAGGGTTTCTTATTTAAAAGATTGCGTGATCTTTAAACGATAATCGGTACATATATCTAGCAAACATTCGGAGCAAATGTGACAAAAAACGCACAAATCTGGGGGTTTGTACGTTTGTAGTTTTATTTCCTAAGTAGGAAAAGTACCGATATCGTTGTCGAAATGTAAGTAAGTAGAAACCAAAAGTGACACATTGGATAAGCGAGTTTAGCTACATCTGTTAAGTTAACCTCTGTTACGGTACTATCACAGCGAAATCAGAAATATCTTCCAAGATCGCAGCAACATCCACGATCAGTTGTGATTTTTTACTTTGCACTTTCACAACTGTAAGGCCCCCCAAGACAACTGTCCTTGAAGCGCCGTCAATGAGTGGTAACCTTTGTAAGCTACGGTATAGGTGACGATGATTAAAAAAATGTAAGTTTCCCAGCACTATACAACACTGATTCACGGTATTTTCCCCGGTTATCAAAACTCAAGAACACTCGTTGCACTTGCAATTAATTAAACCGTTAAGTAAGGCACAACGTTTTTAATCTCACTTGGTTTGGATGTGCTGACAAAACTTGATCGGAAATGGTTGCGGTATTTGTAAACAACTTTGAATGTAAACATATCCGTGACAGCTAGAAGTGAGAACTAATCCAAACAGCTGATCGTTATTTCATAAAATGTAATCGTAAACATTGGGAGAAAATTTGACAAAAATCGAACAAAATTGGGTTTTTCGTGGTTTGTTATTTTGTTTTCAAAGAAGCGAGCCATGTTTTTATAGCCAAAGACACTCTCACCAATTCAGTAAATACAGAAAAATGATTAGAACCTTGATCGGTACTCTAGTTTTCTAGGAGTAGGCCGCGTAAAATGACATTTTGGCGTTACAGACGAAGTCACAGAATGGACAGACAGACATAATGACAGAAATTGAGATAAGACTCGTTTCGGCTTTCTTAGGCTATGAAACGTAAAAATAACCAAAAACTGCATGATTCTAAGCAATGTACAGACAAAACTGTAATTTTATTTATATAGAAGATATCAGACACCGTCTATACACCAGATGTCATACAATACTCTTGGGATGTTTTTGTATACTGTAGTGTACCTTCCACTATGTCCTGTGTGTATAGACCGCATTGTGTTTGTACTGGCTGCTGATGATATTTAGGTCATATATCAGACACCGTCTATACACCAGATGTCATACAATACTCTTGGGATGTTTTTGTATACTGTAGAGTACCTTCCACTATGTCCTGTGTGTATAGACCGCATTGTGTTTGTACTGGCTGCTGATGATATTTAGGTCATATATCAGACACCGTCTATACACCAGATGTCATACAATACTCTTGGGATGTTTTTGTATACTGTAGTGTACCTTCCACTATGTCCTGTGTGTATAGACCGCATTGTGTTTGTACTGGCTGCTGATGATATTTAGGTCATATATCAGACACTGTCTATACACCAGATGACATACAATACTCTTGGGATGTTTTTGTATACTGTAGTGTACCTTCCACTATGTCCTGTGTGTATAGACCGCATTGTGTTTGTACTGGCTGCTGATGATATTTAGGTCATATATCAGACACTGTATATACACCAGATGACATACAATACTCTTGGGATGTCCGTGTATACTGTAGTGTACCAGTGTACTTTCCACTATATCCTGTGTGTATAGACCACATTGTGTTTGTACTGGCTGCTGGTGAGATGTAGGTCATATATCAGACACTGTCTATACACCAGATGTCATACAACACTCTTGGGATGTCCTTGTATACTGTATTGTACCTTCCACTGTGTCCTGTGTGTATAGACCGCATTGTGTTTGTACTGGCTGCTAATGAGATGTAGGTCATATATCAGACACTGTATATACACCAGATGACATACAACACTCTTGGGATGTCCTTGTATACTGTAGTGTACCTTCCACTGTGTCCTGTGTGTATAGCCCACATTGTGTTTGTACTGGCTGCTGGTGAGATGTATGTCATATATCAGACACTGTCTATACACCAGATGACATACAACACTCTTGGGATGTCCTTGTATACTGTAGTGTACCAGTGTAACTTCCACTGTGTCCTGTGTATATAGACCACATTGTGTTTGTGCTGGCTGCTGATGAGATGTAGGTCATATATCAGACACTGTCTATACACCAGATGACATACAACACTCTTGGGATGTCCTTGTATACTGTAGTGTACCAGTGTAACTTCCACTGTGTCCTGTGTATATAGACCACATTGTGTTTGTGCTGGCTGCTGATGAGATGTAGGTCATATATCAGACACCGTCTATACACCAGATGACATACAACACTCTTGGGATGTCCTTGTATACTGTAGTGTACCAGTGTAACTTCCACTGTGTCCTGTGTGTATAGCCTGTATCGTTTTTGGCTGGTTGGTGAGATGTATGTCATATATCAGACACTGCCTATACACCAGATGACTTATTTTATATAACACTTTTGGGATGGTCCTTTAGTCTGACAATGAAAACCCTGTATCCATTGATTCCCAGAACACGTATGATTGTTTTCCTAGATAATGGTAACTATTTATTAAGTTTTTTGTTATTCTACATGGAAATTTAAATGTTTAACTCGCTATTTTGTACTTATTTTGTGAACGACACGGCTAGTTTGTCCTAAACCTATTTTAGCTTACTGTATGTTGTTATTTTATCAATTCCTGCTTCTGCAAGCTAAGAATTAAATTATTAAATATTTATTCCTCCAATTAAAAACTTCAAGTTAAAGAACTTTTGCCTTTAAATTATAAAAATACTTATACTTTCTTTATTTATGTACGGGGTCAACCTTTATCATCAATTTGTTTATTTATCGATAATATCTTTAAAAAAAGCACATCTCTTTGTAAGAGTATACCCGAGACAGGTTTATTTTTTCGAAATTTACTTTATACTTTCATTATTCATATTATACGATAACTTTTTTACTTAAATTTTGACTAATAATGTATGGTCTGCCCTTCAATATTTAAAAAAAGGAATTTCATTTGTGCCTAAAAGGCGCCGATACCAGCAAGAGGTTAGTCCCGTTAGGCCTGACATTCAGTCGTGGGAGGCCGGGTTCTATTCAGGGCTAGAGATATACAAGGGCTAGGCCACGCGAGCTCAGAAAGTGATGCCAGGTGGCTCCCCACCACTCCGCCGCTGTGACATTGCCTGTGTGAGCGCTGGTATTACCGCACATTTAGCGTTTATTAAGCTCTATGTTGGACATTTATTATTAGGTATTAATGCATTTTATAAAAGTAATTGATTTTAAAATAGGATTACGTATAACATCAATTTTAATAAGTAACAAATTAACTTTAGTAGATATTTAAGGATGGGAGTGGAATGTAAAGCGATGGCTAAGAATACTGAAGTTATTGATTCAATGCATTAAGTTACTGTGTAATATCTGTGCTCGAATTGCTTAGTGTATGGATTATTAATTGTATTTATTTATTACTTATTCATACCTTTTAGGATTCATTGGGGTTATATAAAATGAGGTTGTATAAAAATACATTACCTATACTTAGTATTTTGTAACTTTTACAGGAAGGAAAAGAATTTCAAATAATCAATTACATTTTATTATAGGCCCTACATATTTTATTACATTAAAATAACATATAGTTGGAAAAATACATTAAGTTGCCTGACTAACTAACCTCAATCTCTGTTGACCAATAACTAACAAGTCGAGTTTTGGTGTGATTTTACTTTATCAGTTTACATCGTGATTATAAGTTGTAAATGTTTAGTTACGATATTATTTATTGTGCCTCGACTGTAATGTGACATTACTTTTAGAAACTTGAGACACAATTTTTTATCCAGTTTTTGTGAACTTCATTGACTGTTTACCAATAACGAAGATCGCGGGTTTGAATTTATCACTTTAATCGTATTTATTAGTTGTAAAAATTGTACTTATTTAGTTTATAAACTATTTTATGTCGATATACTTACTTAATTTGAGGTCAGGGACATTACATTTAGCCCGTTTTTGAAACATTTCGTCATAATTAACAAACGATTTAATCGCCAAATGAAAAAGGCACAGCAGCATTTTATAGAAAAAAACTAAAATATTTATTTTTGTATATTTGCCCTTATAACTATGTATATTCATGTAGGGGAATAAGTTTACTTTCATTTTATATAGTTGGTTTGTGGGGTTTTAAAAATATTATATACGTGTAAATAACAAAATGTTTTTCTCGACAAATATAAACATTTATTAAAAGTCATAAACATCTATTGAAATGATCAGTATAGATAAAAAATTCTTACTTCATTTGATCTCCAATATTATTGCCTAAAAATGTTTACTTTTACCACTTTTACTTTATATCTTGATAATACATTTATTCAGTTTTATTTGAAAAATCAAAAAATCGTGAAAATTGCCATTCTATTATTTTTGGGCCATAACTTTGTATATATGGTAATTGGAATTTCCATGTAGGGAAATAAATTCCAAACAATTTGTATATCTTATGAAGCATTTTTGGTTCATGCAGCAATTTTTCTACCTACTGACAATATTTTCTACAATATTTTTAATATTAATTTTGTTGCCATTTTCAAATTCTTCATTTCATTACGAACACTTCAAGTTGTAAATAGTAAATACGGTTCATAGGTTTGATCTGTTGGATTAGTTTATATGAATTTTCAAAAATATGACTGCAAAATCGCCAAAAATGCCTTGCCACTACAGAGTTCACCCATTGAAAGTTGGAGGGTTAACGAAACCCGCTTTAAAAATCACAATATAAAGCTACATTATTATAAACACAATTATTAATATGCTGTGCTGCCGTGCTAGGCTACCGTCGCGCCTCGCGCCGATGTATCTCCGCTACGTCACTGAGGAAGGGCGGGGGAGGGGAAGTAGGATCAGGCGGCGACCGCTAAAATCAAAGGAGTGAGCCAGCCCTTGTATATCTGTAGCCCTGGGTTCTATTCCCACCAATGGCCCACTTTTTTAATGTCATCTCTTGATTCTATAGCCTAACCCCTTTAAACTGTTGAGTACTGACCTAACTATTAATTCATAAATAGAGTCTGAGGCCAATATAAGTGTCCTTCACGAGAAATCACACAATAATTCAATTTTGATCCATTTCAATTCATTCACTTGTATAAACCCCCAAGAAAACATTGTTTTCTATATGTACGGTTTTTATGTTACATGAAAGTCATATTTCGAAGGAATCTTCCCGAATTACCTAACTTAAAATCTCAACCAACGTAAATTAAAAGTAGTTAGGAAGTTGGCCGCTTATTCTAGCATTAGCTGGCTAATTTATAAATGAGGGTAACTTTCAATGAGCGAAACTTTTCGACGAGAAACTTGTTTGAAAGAACCCTGGAAACTCTTGGTCCTTTGATTAATGCGTGACCTGTATCTTCAGTCCGGCCACGAAATATACACCGTTTATGTTTTGCGGCTTACGATAAAATGTCCTTTAACAGAAACAGGTACACAATGATCCACAAAACTTCTAATTATGTAGATTTGGGAAATTAATAACTAAAACACCTTGCTTAAAGCATAAAGTGTTATATTTGCCTGTAATCAACAAACCCAAATGGTAACCATAATCGTTTATGTTTCGGCTAAACGACCTCATTAGCACATTATGTGAAACATGACGCTACAATAACTCATCAATGTAACGATAGAAAAATTATACTTAACCTTAACTTTAACTATCCATCGCTATTCCAATATAGTAAAACTATCATCGAGATCAAAATTATTTGTATTTTTAATTTATCGGTCTGTGATGCTTTCGGAGGTAATAGAAAATCAATCGGTGGATTTGAACTATTTTGGAATTTGTTACTTTGATGCAAAATAGCAGCACTAGCTGTGGACAGCTGGCCATTAATTAGCCATGTAAACAGCTGATTAATTGTGGAAGAGAATGTCACAAACTGGTTGAAAACTAATTTAGGCATGATAAAGGGTAGTGTAGCTGTTTCAATAGCTCTGTTGGTGTAAAACCTTTATTCAGTTGTGTCTTTTTTATTTTACCTTAAACAATGGGGATATATTTATGTAATAAACTAAGTGAATACTTTGTCAATAAATATATCTTGCTAGCTAACCCTATATGATGGTATTAATGAGTTTGTTAGATCATTTTAGTGTTGCACGTTAAGTTTTAAAGCGGGATATAACTTACGTATGCAGGTGTACGGAAATTGTAGGTAGGCCCCAACACTACTCTTTTCAAAACATATTACATATTAGTTCTTCGAGACAAGAATAATCTTTCAGTGCAAAATTTATAAGCGTAAAAAAAACAATGTCTTCAAAAGTTTGCAGCTAATTTTCACTTGTCCTGTTTTCCTATTATCTTTTCTGTAAAATGTAGACTAAATTCTTGTTTGGTTAAAGATTTTATGACATATATTTGCAAGATTTATTTAATTCAGTTCAATACTTACAGACAACAATTCAATCAAATTGATAAGATTTTTTCCTCGTTGCCTATGGGAATTACTTGAAACTGTCAAGCATTAATATTAGGTAACCCATAAATTACCTAAATAGGCTACTACAAAACTGTATAGATGTTTCCCCCATTAAATTGTAAACTATTGTTTGTAGGTTATTTATTTATTTACGGAAAACTGTAATATGCATGTCAAAACAAAGATAGCAGAAACGGCGAATATAAATTAAGCATACTACACTCGACATTGATAAGACTAAATTTTGTACATAACGACCATTAAGAAAGAGTTTTACAAACAATAAATACCAGTATTCATGATTGGTTACAATACAAAAGGTTAACAATGGACTCAAAATCGACTGATGCAAAAATATCGTACATAAAAATCAAAAAGTTCAATGACAATCAACAAGCAAAAATAACAAGATTTGTGACTAACAAACAACAATAAGGGGTAAGACTGAAGACATAAATTAGTGGCAGACTATATCTTATAAACTACTAATCAACAAAAAACAACGACAATTGTACTTTGTTTTGATATTTTAAATTGTTCAAATTGTTTTGTAAAAAGACTAATTTTACAGTGCGTATATTTAGTCAATTCAAAATAATTGTGCAATTTTGTTAAATTGTGTTAGCCATTGATACAAAATAAAGTCAACGATGTACATGTAATCAGAAGCTATGTCTGGAAAGCAACATTATTTTAATTACAAATATTTGCAAACTACTATTAGTTAATAACTCAAGTCAGAAGTTCGTCTAGTGTTTTCTTAACTTAAGTTCTTTTTACTCGTTTTAAATCATAACTTGCAAACTCCTACTAGACTTCACATAATGGCTTTTTGTTGTCGACGACAAACAAAATTTAATTTAATAAAACTAAGTAATGTTGAATTTGTGCTGTAATTATAATCTAAATACACTCTTCTTCAAGTAAACTCTGAATTAATTAATTCGCGAAGTTGGATAAAGTCTAGAAAGTGTTGGCTAGCCCCCAACGATGCTGCAGCGTTGACGCTAGTAGGTTGCCATGGCAACCCGGCTATACAGGATCATAAGGATATGGTGATCTGCGAAACACCGACCCAAATATGCAGCATCTAGCGTCATGTTTCAAATATTTAAAAAATTTAGGGTTTGTTTTTAAAATGTATACAAGTTTTAACTTCATTTTTATCTTGATTCAATTTACTACTTAAGCCATGGCAAGTGTTACTACAAAACGCTACACCAAACTGTCGTGTTCTAATAAATTATTACTGACTATGTTATTGTAAAAACCTGGACTCGCAGGCTAGAAAATCCCTACATCGATTACTCCATTGGTAAAATTATACTTTGCAAAGAACGCAAGTCTGCGAAGCCCCAGGCAGACAAATCAAGAAGAAGACGAACTGGCTTCCAACAGATAAGCCTGATTTATTTTCCCGCTTAACTCACTTTTCAGCTTCATCGCCGCTTTACTTCTTATAAATTTAACAAGTAAATAAAAGAACTATTTTTATGAAGACAATAAGTAGTCTGCATCACTATTTGTTAGTATTGAAGCAACCACATTCTATCTTTTTGTTTCGTATTTTCACTCAACTTGATTTAAAACTAACCTTTTTGTGGGCATAATAACTATTTACTAATTGCTTAACAATATCGGCCTAAAGATTTACCCATGTTTTGCGGCAAGATGACCGTCAAAATTTATCATTTCAAAATAATTTAACAGTCATTATATCAGCCCTAATTAAACAATATAATTCAAGGAACATGAACAAAGCAAATTTATTATGGGGGTTTTCCCCAGGATATAATTTTATTAGTTTTTATAAAAGCACTGAAAGTGGCTGTAACTCAAATCTCTTTGTCCGCAATTCTCTCTATCTGTAAAAAATTTGTTTCCTTAAGACCAGCCATAACCGTACCTTTATAAACCCAACTATTTGTCTCTCTGTCATGAGTTACCTATCTGATCTCACCTTGAATCCTAGATCTTAACGAAAAATCTGCCATAAAAATCCTATCAGATATTGGCCTAAGGTTTTATTTATAGTCTTCTTTAGTTAAGACTTTTATACGTGGTAATTTTATTGTTGACAATCTGCAGGAAAAACGGAGTTTAAATCACATACCCTAAGTAATGTCTGAAAGTTTAAGATAGATACAGGGTGTTCATTAAGGGATGTTGCAAACTTCAGGGGCTGGTAGTACTTATCAATTTAAAAAAAAAAATCATAAAACATAGATCGATAAAACTTGTTTAGCTGCTAGCCGCCATTTTATATTTTTTACAAAACAATTTATATTTCAAGAGTTATTCAAGTTAAGGAAACCAAACTTTGCACATTCAATTATTGTGTTAAGAGGCAATTAAAAAAAAAGTTATGTAATTTTCTTTTAAATTAACAAAATAGCGGCAATTTAAAAACTTTAAACTAAAATTACAAAAATATGGCTGATTTAATTAAAAGAATTCAAGGAGACTATTATTTAGTATTTTCGATTCCCTATCTAATGATCCCAAGTTCAAAAAGAACAAATAAAAACAGCTGAAATATCACGATTTTTAGTTGTAAAAATGGGCTAGAATAAGGCTGAGCTAGTCAGGTTTGTCTCATTTCAAAACAAAAAACCCATGATATTTCAGCTAATTTATTCGATCTTTTTGAACTTGATACTGTTTAATAAAAAAATTTTAAATGCTAAATGAGTGTTCTTGACAGTTTTTTATAAAATCAGCCATATTTTAGTTAGTAGGCCTAATTTAAGTTTAACGTTTTAAATTGCCACCAATTTGTTTATATGAACTTTTATTAGATTGATTAGTACTATATCCCCTGAAGTTTGTGACACACCTTTATGAACCCTGTATAGTAGTCTACATTTTTACTGGCGGACTACTATAAAAGATAATAGAGTAAAGATTAAAATTAACTTATATAAGCAGAAACAATTCTACATACTTGCCTTAATATTGGTTTTATTAAGGGGGATTTAACACAGTGTAGAACACATACATAGAACATACACAAATTAGAAATAAAAAATTGTATTTATGATATCAATTAAAATCCCTTTTTAAACAAATTGAGTAAATGAGTAAATGCTTGCATGTAAATATCAGATTTGAAGTTGACAAATAGGGAGGGGATTGAAGGATGAATCGGTGATCCTCCTAAGCTTGATTCATTTCAGAAAAGATATTTGAGAAGCGGTTTTAAATTTCACGAGTATATAAAAGTTTACTTTAATTCCAAAAGACTTACATGACAGATTTGTTCAACACTTACTTATGAGCATTAGGTAAGTTTGACAAACATACACATGGGAGTGTTAAACTCGTAAGTAATAATTTTATTGGATGAAAATTATGAATTTTGTATGATAGTTTTCCATAAAACTACAGCGAATACAATGATAAACTTGCTAGTATAATCAGTTATTTTTTACGTACATTTACTTTTTTGTTAACAGAACAAACTTAAAAATGTCATTTATAATTTTTTACCATTAATTGGACCTCGCTGGCAGGTTTTGTTAACCTAACGAGATCAAGCTGTAATTATGAATAAATACATCTGAAATTGTATCTCTTCTTTTATAGAAAGGCAATTACCTACTGGTCTTAACTCTGTAAATTCTTTCCAGTAATTTATAAGACTAATTACGCTATCTAGTTGGTAGTTTGAAAGAAAGTGCTTATAATTCTTTTTCTTAAACAGAATCAATACCCTGCTATTGAAGCTGGGAATTTATGATCTATGCCAGAATTCTGAGGTCAGCGCAGATCCATTAGCAAATCAGTTCCAGACCATTTACTCCTCACTGATTCAGAACGTTTGTATTTCTCCATTGGAATCGGGGATATTTTAGTTCCGCAGTTATGTTTATAATTAAAACAGAAATTGCAAACTATTCAAAAACTGATATGATACACCATAATCAAAATAGATTGCATAAGTAAATTGAAAGCTATGCAAAATAGCACGAAAGAAAAAATTACCTGTTAGCTTCAATTTATAAAACAGGATACCACGTTAGGTTATAAACTTGAATAAGAGAATGACTTATTTATTTTTACTCGGGTTTGGGGGGACAGTGGGGGGGAGGTTGGAAAAATTGCACTTTTTTTGTTTTTATTGGATATCTCAGAAACTATGCATTTTCTTAGTACATAATACGTCCTATACAAAAATAATTTACACAAAATCTTAAACAAGAATGGTCCTCTTAATTATCTATTTAAAGTGAATGGTTACAGAAGCTTAAAAATATAAATTTTTCAACCATCTTTAACGCTTTAAAAGTCCAGGGGGTAGTTAAATATTCAAAAAAAATTACAAGATACAGCTACAAAACTTGAAACAAAGTCACTGGATAAAAAATAATGTTAATTAATTATTTAGTGATACAATACCTTCTCAAGGGGGCAGGAGTCAGAAATCAATTTTTAAGGTTATAGGTTATAGGTTGATATGTACATCAAATTAAAGGTCTTTGATAGTAAAATACAATGCCACAAACCCGAACTCAAAGGGGCAACTGAGTCAAAAATGGCAGCTATTCAAATATTTCTTGAATATGGTATTTTGAATCTTCATGAGATTCATCAGATTTAACATAGGCCTATATCTGTTGAGAGTCGGACTGCATTGTTGAGGATTATGTCAGAGTGAAATATTTGCTATAATCCCCCCAACATGTAGCCAGTTAGCTGTTTAATAAAAGAGTTGGGTGAGCCTCTAAGAGAATGATACTATTAAAGTTCCAGTTACAATTATATTTTTAGTTTTTCATTTTAAACTAGTGGGATATTTATTCATACAGACAACAGTTAGTACTTTACATTCTGTCATAGTATAAAAGTTTGTGTTAAGTTCAAGAGGTACTTTACATACTCTGTCAGTAGCCAATTGAATTAAGTTCTTGTCATTCTAAAACCAGCCATGACTCTAACATGGGAATTAAATGTCAACTTCGAGGTACCGTCTACAAATATTTGATTCAGAGAAGTAAATGAAACACATTATTGAGATTCCGCTTTTAATCACAGGCCGTCTTCTACTTGTGGCTGAGGTTTTCTCCTGGCTAACTCATCCTGTATTTCCTGCAACGTCTTCCCCTTAGTTTCCACGACGACAAGCAGAGTGAAGCCACATGCAATGAAACATGCGGCCGCAAATATCCAGTAGTTGACATACATCCCTATGGAGTCTGCGAGGAACAGATACACTCGGTTGAGGAACAGAGCGGACAGAGCGAGAACGATAGACGTGATGGCAGAGGCGTTCGCTTTTATATTGGCTGCCAAAACCTGGTTGGGTCAAGAAATTTAACATGACAAGGTGTGTTTTATGTTTTTCAAACACAATTACTCTCATTACACTAAATATAAATGTTTTAAATGTGAAAAAATTGCATTTAAATTGTTACAGTAGTTGTCAAAAAATGTACGAAATGGTCAGCAACTTATCTTAGAATAAACTAACAATAATGTTTAACTTTTGAATACCTTAAGTAACTCTGGTGGCTAATCAGGTGACTAACAAAAGACAATATGATAATCTTAATTAAAAATTGCAGGAACTTATAGCCCTTTTTTCAAATAATTTAATTTTATCTACCCTCATTTACCCTATTTACCTTATTTACCTTAACACCGGTTAAGTTAACTTTTCTTTAGAAACACAAATTCTGTATTGTCACTTTTTGTTCATAATAATCAATCACACTGCAATACTAAATAACTTAGGTTTATCTCTTTAATATAATGAAAGTTGTCTTTGGTTTTCTAGAGATTTTAAGGTTGGCTAGAACCATAGGGTGACAACATTTTCCCTTAGTTAAGTCATTGGTAATTCGCAATATCTAGCCAATATTAATATCAGACCACCAAGAGAAAAGTCTTGCACTCCAACCCCCACCTCTATGCCCCTAAGTCTAAATTACTAATAATCAATCTGACTTTACAAGTGTATCAATGAAATTGCACTCCTTTGATGCAATCAATATTTTAAACATACAACTTTCCTTGAGACATTGGCATTCAAAATGTAAATACATTTCTCACCTCTCCTTTGATGGCCATGCCGATCGGTCCCAGTCCAAGGGAGTAGAGCAGAGCGTGTAGTAGGAAACACGTGAAGGGGACCCAGCTGACTCCTCGGACGTTCACGGAGGTGGCAGAGTCCAGGTAGAACCAGACACCAGCTAGCAGTACAGCGCATCCACAGCCGAAGGAGGATACAGAGAGCAGCACCTTACGCCCCAGTCGGTCAACCAGCTGACAACAAATACTGCGTTGGTAATTTGATCAGTAGTTTTATTTGTGGATGAACTTCAGTTGAATTCATTTTGGTTTCAAGCAAGTTATACAGTTCATATTTTGTCCTCATTGGGTATAATTTTTTTAAGGTCACTAGTCTAAAAACATAGAGTTAATTTATTTTAAATTTTTTTTAATACATTTTTTTTAAATGAACATGTACTTTTTGATTTTTTTTTATTATAAAAGGATACAGGGTGGTACGACTTTTTAAAGATGTGTAGCCTATATTTTTTCCTCATTAGCTGACTTACCTTTAGACGTCTTTAGTTACCTTGTGATGCGACAGGAAAAGTAAAAATAAAGTAAAATATGCACTAGTTATTAAACTATTTTACTACTGTTAGAGAATTTTTTGATAGAGATAATGGAATAGTTTTGATGGAGAAATATTAATTAGTTTTGAAAAAGCTTGTTACAGAATTATTCTATTGGATAGGAACTATTTTAACCAATTATGACACTAGACTATTTGAAAACAAAAATATTATGCCAGAGGTCTTTTCCTTTTGTCAAGGGATAGGCTCAATCGCCTTTCCCCAAGGAGAAAGAGTGCCAAACTTCTCAATTTAAAAAAAGTCTAGGATTGAATCGATCACTCTCTTAAAAAGTAAAAAAAAAAATAACAACTATACACTATACAGTACTAGCAACATACCCCAACTGATTTAAACTCATTCAGTTCATTTAAATTTAAATAATACGCATGCGTCTGTTTCCGATCTACTACCTGCATAGACAAGATGGCTGAAGAGACCCAGGTGATACCCAGGACTATGACACACTCACTGGGACCGAAGGAGCTGAAGGCATCTTTGGGCAGAGTTGTTGAAGCGAATGCCATCATCACACCAGTCCCAGAGAACTTGACACACACGGCTAAGACCTGATACAAATGAGAGGCTTGTTGTAATCATAAGGCAGTTTTTGTAATTAATCGTGCCTTTGGCATTTGAAAAGCCTTTCTAAATTTGGCCTCTGAATATTTAAGGACTGGATAAATCTCATATAAAAAATTAAATCCAAGCACTTAGTGAACCATAGTATCTGACTGCTTTAAGAAACAATATTCTGATACATGGTTAAGATAAATAAAGTTCACCCAAATTCTCTTTATTTACATTCTATTTCTGATTGGTTGAAATAAAACAAAATAAAATATTGATTTTTTTTTACTGTCAGAACAATGTTTTCTTTATAGTTCACTTTTTGATGTTCAGTTTATGTTATTTTAGGGATTGGGGGATGATTGCCTACCCTCTTATTTATACTAATTGTTCTTTTCCTTCAATATTTTGTTGTATATCATTTTGACCAATAGTGGTCTGTAAGACATTTATTTCTGCTTTAAGTGGATTTGTTTATCTTGTTATGTTTAAAATACTTTCTCACCTAGGAGCAGGATGAGATTTCAGATTCCATAACATTGTAAAAACTTATTTATTTACTTATTTATTACTTAGTACATATACAGTGAATTTACAATTCTTACGATTTATACTAATCGTTAGCAATAATCTCTCATAGCATTAGAGCAATTTGACAATCAAAACTACCCGTTAACTGTGATAACTAACTCCTATCTATATTACATAATTGCATAAGAGTAACACAAGATGTATGGGCCTACCATAAAACTCAACAACAACCAACCTACTCACTTCAACAATGAAGAAAGCCTTCCTGTTGGCTTAGTACATATACAGTGAATTTACAATTCTTACGATTTATACTAATCGTTAGCAATAATCTCTCATAGCATTAGAGCAATTTGACAATCAAAACTACCCGTTAACTGTGATAACTAACTCCTATCTATATTACATAATTGCATAAGAGTAACACAAGATGTATGGGCCTACCATAAAACTCAACAACAACCAACCTACTCACTTCAACAATGAAGAAAGCCTTCCTGTTGGCATGAGTGGCAAAGATGTCCATCATTGTGCCTTTGTTCTGCATCTGACTTTTCACGTTCTCTTCCATCTTGTTTATCTCTGTTTCCAGTTCGCCTTTCCCTGCGTCGCCTCGTAGCCACCGCAGGGACTCTCGGGCCTCATCCTTCTTTCCCTGCATCAGGAAGTAGTAGGGGGACTCTGGCATCCAGGAGAAGGTCAACAGAAAGATCACCGGCACACTGCCTGCGACAAGGGCGAGCGTGCTGTAGGAGACATATGGCCCAACCTGGGAACAACATCTGTTGTGAGTTCGGACTTCATTGTTGTAATGGATTTGACAAAGGCTGTATTAACCTTCTTGGAGATTCTAAGTCCCTATACTGACATTTTTTGACTAATGAATTCAAACAAGTTTTAGATCCATTTTTTAGAGTGTATAGCAGAAGGGCATGTTTCTCACTATATCTGTGTTTGTAGACCTTGGCATATTTTTATCCAGATATGATTGAAAGACAAGTACAGTATTAAGTGAGATTATGCATATCCTAACCATAAACATTGTAGCTTTGCTTTTTAGTTTAAATTAGCTGTTTCTTCAGCACATAATTTATAACCTTCTCTTTATCAGCTCATTAGTTGATACATTAAAAGGCAAAACAACGCAAAATGAATTCTCACCAAATAAATAAACAAGTCTCCAACGTAGGTCATGAGTGAGGAGAAATTTCCCAGAGCACCGCGGATTCTAGGTTCAGCGATCTCTCCGATGTAGATGGGAGCAATAGTTGTTACCACTCCGATCCAGAAACCAGCTAGCAGACGGGCAATGTAGAGATGCAGGGGACGCTTGGCTAGCAGGATCAAAGTCCAGGAGGATAGTGGCAACACTGACAAGAGAATCAGGGACCTGTGGAACATGGGAGGGTTTAGGATAGCAGCACTGTGAAGAGATTATAGTACCTAAGGCACATCGCTAAGGAGTAGTAGAACTTATCAAACAATCTGTTCTGAAAATTACCTATTTTCATTTCACCTATTCACATTACTGTACGGTACTTAAACATACATCAGTATTAAGAGTCGTTGGAGCCTAAACAGTTTAACTCATAAAACAATTCAAAAACTACAAAGAAAAATTCTAATCTCACAGTCCACTAGATATTTAAATAACAAACACTTCAGTATTTGAAAAAATATTTTAAGATGTTAGGAACTCTTCAGCGGCTGTTTTAAATTAACATTGCTCTAATGGCGGACAAATCCAAGATTATCGTTGGCTTCCATGGACACCCTTGGACAAACAAAATTTTTAATCTCACAGTGTCCTAGATATTTCAATTATATTCACTTTGGTGTTTGAACAAATATTTTTGGATGATAATTAACTCCTCAGCAGCTGTTTGAAATCATCCAAGATGGCCGCTAGGGTTGAAGGACTTTTAATATTTCTAAAATTCTGACACCTACTCATTCAAATGGCTCATTATATTTAATTGGTCAAAATTGTATAGGATCAAAACATTTTAAAATATCTTTTATCATAAATGAGGCACCTCTTACGCCCAAAACGGTCCATAAGCCAACCAGTGGGTATGGGACTGAGGAGATTCCCCATGTAGAGTAAAGACACGACCCATGCCATCTGGGAGTGATCAAGGTGTAGCGGGGCCGACGGGTCCTCTAGGAGGGGCAAGGTGGGGGAGGGCCATCCAAACGTCTCTCCAACCACCATCATCCCAAGTGTCACTAGTAAAACAATATAAGAATTAAAGTAGGTCTATTATTATTTCATAGTCTAGTGATAAAGGAGACGACGGATACTCTAGGCAGGGCAATGAGCCATCTAAACGTCTCATTTGAAAAAATATACAAATTATATTATTTTGTTAATTACTACACAAGCCACAGAACATATTTTATTTCAATCAAAAAGGTGAAATTGAACATTGAACAACATTTCATTTACCTCTAAACCATTTAAATATTTGTTCATAACCAATCTGATATGAAATTATTATTTTTTAATAACTAAAATTAAACTCTATTAACATAGTAATGTGCGAGTAATTATTATTATCTAAGCAGACTGCATTTTATAATATGTAAATGTTCCTTCGTTAAACATTATACAGCACATGGAAGTAATTTAGTAGAAAAGTTTGAGACAGACGTTTAGCCGGCACATGTGTCCCGAGCAGGCGAAACTTTACCGTAAGCGCACTCAGTTCATCAGGAGATTGAAACATTTACTTGATTCTCATCTGTTCGTGAAACATGTCATGACATAAACTAACAAAACCACAAACAACTGGCAAACACCACACATTAGTTTGTTTGATTTGTTAAATGTTACATTATTGTTACTAAACTTTAACTTTTTGCTTAGCTCATTAAAATTTACTTATTTGTTTAAGTTTTTTGACAGAATTTAATTTTATCACCATCAGGGTATTCAAGTATGGAGATGGTTTGGTTTTTATTATGATCTTAATTTGCTAGAGGGCATGGATCATCTAGGGGTAAGGGCACAGACTGTCCTTTACAGCTGATTAGAGAAAGGGCTAAATGATCACCTCATCATCAGAAGTTAACCGGTTCAAACCTGAGAATAGTCAGCGGCAGTTTATAATTTTCCTAAGTCCTAAGTCCTATACTGTCCTTGATACTTGTGATTTTCATAAATATGATATTGTGGGAAGAGAGGACTGATCACTGTTAACAAAGGAGCTACATGAGGATTAACTCTTACTTAAATTGATACACCAGAATTGTGTCCCTTTCATATAGAGTATTACGTCTAGGATCACAGTTAAGGGTGTCACTTGCCAATGACTTTTAGCTACAAGATAATGATGTAGTGGATTGGAACCGACCTAAAACTCTAGATCCACATATCTAGAAAACGAAAAAAGAATTTTCCGAGCTTATGATTTTGCTACCAGACACTCAATGAAGAATATAGAAGAAATTGAATAATCCCGTAAAAGTTAAGGTACAAATTAAAACACTAAGCATTGTGTATACTATGTTTCTTACTTATGATGTATACTAAAGTTTTGACATTACAAGAAATACATTACCAGTGATTGCCGCCAAATATTGCCTCAAAGTTGCTTTCTCGCTCGGAGTTGAAGGTACAAGTGTCATTTTCAGTTTCTGTTCTTCCACTACACACAGATTGGTCTAAAAAATTAATGTAATTTCAAATGTTATAGTAATTTTTCAACAAGTGAGAATCTATTGTAATAAATTCCTTGGATTATTGAAAATCTAAAATGTAAACGTTATTAGACCTTGTGCTACTTATTAGAATTGAAAAATGCAAAAACAAAATTTAGAGTACCTTGCTCTATTTACATTAAACATGAAACATTTTTTTCTTATCTTAAACCATTCCAGGGATTTTTAAAAACATGATAACGATTTGTGGTCTAATGGAGGTTAACTGAGAACTGAAGTTAAGCTAAGTACCACTAGCTACTTGTTTACAAGCTAATAGGTAACCAGGATGTTATTTACATCTATGTTGAACATCTATTTAGAATATGAAAGCCCTTCGTTACACCAAAAGGTGTATGACTTAGTTTAAAGTATTACATCATACCATTGACTTGTGGATAAGTTAATGAAGTAGACATCTCATGTATGGACCGGCAATTTTGTATGATTACCAAAATTTTTCTTGATGAGCCTCTTACAAAATGACTAGAACTACATTTTCTCCTTAAATTTTATTTGTGGTTGATGTGGCATACAGTACAAGACGATATAGATATCAGAAACTAGGCGTATTCAACTACATTGATTTTTATACGAAAACTGACAACAACTGTAACAGAATAAAATATCTAGTTCTTAGTCCACTGTCAAATGTACACCCGTGTGCTCTTTGATGAGGCAGGTGTGGGAGTAGTCTTAATCTCTTCGTTTGACCTTGGAGAAATACAATTTCGATGGTGGCACTCTTGAAAATGGTGCGTTTGAACGCTGTGGGTAAAAAACAAAATGGCCGCCATTTAAATGTTTAAAGTAAAATTCTATGAAAACCCGCTATTAAAACAAAATTTTGTAACACATTACTTAAAGTCCTTTTTATTACAAATAGAATGACACTTTATTTGCAAAAATCGGATAATAAATAAAAAAGTTATGTTACTTTTATTATTAATAGTAATTATCAAAATGGCAGTCATTTTGAAATCACAAAGTTAAATTCCATAGAAACTAGTGACAAAAACATAATAAAAGTTACATAACTTTTTTATTTATTATCCGATTTTCGCAAATAAAGTGTCGTTCGATTTGTAATAAAAAGGAGTTTACAATACTGCGTTTCAAAATTTGGTTTTAATTGCTGGTTTTCATGGAATTTGACTTTAAAAAATTTTAATGGCCGCCATTTTGAAATTCGATGAGCCTGATCAAGGATTTTTTCGGAGAATGTTTATAGTTGTAGACTGAAAGATTATACCAAGTTTCATAAAAATATCTCCAAGAGTTTTTGAATTATGATATATTTTCAAAAAATACAAAATTGCGGATTACGGCTAAACTAAGCCGAAATCGAAAAAATGTTATAATAAATTTTCGACTTATTTTTGCACATAGAATCTGGATCTGCATAGCCCGTTACGCTTTACTGAAACACTCTTTATTTCTTTTTGAAATAATTAACTGTCCTGGGGGGACCTTACTTCCACCCTGATTAATTTATTTATGAAAAATATAAAATTATGTTTTATGAAAGAATGGTGTATCCTACATAAAAACTTTAATCATCTTTTTTGTGCAGATTTAAAATAGCTACATTTTGGTATCAACAATTCTTTCATAACTCTAACGGTTACTGATATAAGTAAGAAAAGAAGTTTGCGACGGCGGCCATTTTGTTTTTTTCCTACAGCGTTCAAACGCACCATTTTCAAGAGTGCCACCATCGAAATTGTATTCCTCCAAGGTCAAACGAAGAGATTAAGACTACTCCCACACCTGCCTCATTAAGGAGCACACGGGAGCCTGTATATGTACATTTGACAGGGGACTATCTGTCCATTCTCAGAGATCCTTTACTCACCATAATGGTAAACGTGTATTATAGTCTTCTAATTAATCAATGTATTATTTTCCTTTTATTGTAAGCTAAAACCACAAAGTTTTGTATTTTATTTAATGTAAATATTAGTTATAGAATTTTGTTGTATTAATAGTCAAAGGTATAACTCATGGAAATACTCTACTACTGAAGCTAGTAGCTCCAAAAATCTATGTGTTTCTTTCTGCAATTCTAGAGCATTTTAATTTTTTTTCTGGAGCACAGGAAATTTCCAGGATATCCTGACCATTTCCCACACATCCCACAGAGATCCCAGGATTTGAGAATGACCCTAGGACTCTAGGATATTACACATATTATCCCACACAAACAAATGCATTTTGGGGGTTTCCTTGGGACTTCCTATGGATATTCACGGTAGGCTACATTAAAACATATTTTATTGTATTGGATGTATTTTTTTCAAGTGAAAATTTTCTAAGAAACCTAATTAAAAATGATTTCAATCTTATTTAGAATCAACAATACATAATCATGAACCTTCAATTAACAAATCCTAAGTATAAAATATTGATATACCTATTAAGCATTAGTTAGCTAAAATTAAATGATAAAAACAAATTTGTAGATATCAATCATCACGCTGGATATTAAGTTTACATTTTCAAGAGTCATTCTGATCGGAAGAGGAGGGGGGTTGGTTTCCAATATCATTTACCTTGGGTGGCTTTTAAAAGATTTGCAATTTAAATGTCTTCTCAACGTCAAATTGTTAAGGGTGACAGCTGAGGGGATTTGAAGAACATTATTATTTTTATACCACTTGTTTGAAATCCATAAATCTTAGAATGCAGGGATTGTAAATTATTAAAATAAGATAAGACAATGTACAATTACTTGTAAAAAAAGTTAAAATTTATGGTCTCTTATCTTCAGTTCAAGTCTTCAACTTAATCAAAACTTTTGTTTTAGTTATTGTTATTCTATTTAGTCAAAATTAGTGTTTCTGGCCCCTGAACTATATTGTTAAGACAATAATAGGTTTTTACATACCTCCGTCAAATAGTCCAACGATTAATATTGCACATCAGCTTACATGTTTTGTTGCGCAGACAAATTTTTCAAAGCCTGCAACTCGTCAAACACAATTAAAAAACGGACGACAAAAACACAAAAAACATTAAAACGGTACGAACACCATTTGTGCATTTGTACATAAATGTTTGTTGTGTATTCGTACCATTTTAATGATTTTTGTGTTCTGTGTCGTCCGTGTTTTAATTGTGTTTTTGACAAGTTGCAAGCTTTGAACAAACTGCTCACCAGAGAAACGCTGAATAAAGACATTTTTATTTATTTATTTATTTATAACATGTTGTCTATGCAACAAAACATGTAAGCTGATGTGCAATTTTAATCGTTAGACTATTTGACGTAGGTATGTAAAAAAAAAACAACCTATTATTGTCTTATTTTATTTAGGACTAGCAGAGTACCCGTCCTTTGTACGGGGTTGGCATATAAGTATAAAATGCTTATTGCAGTTATACTCGATCTTTGCGTTTGCGTGAGAAAGACACGGTTTGAGAAAATTAGCTTCCTAAAATTTACGGTATGCTATAGAATTACAAAAGTATTACACATCTACCATAGCTATTATGTTCTACCACTTCACTTACACAATAGAGAAAGATAAATTATTAAAAATTCGCAAAATATCACAAATTATTCATGAAATAAAAAAAAAACTGTAAAAAACTGTAAACACTACTTTGACAGTTCTCATTGCGTATCACAGTTTTTTGTTGCTGCTTAGTTGAAATTAGCTATGTTTATAAATAATGAAAAAAAATAATAGTGCTGCACCCTGTTGGTAAATCTTGTATCTTTTTAATGCTTTTGCATATCATAGAACCAACTCTTTTAGTTGAAACAGCTGGCTAAGTTTCTTTAATTTCCTTTAAATATGAATACTCATAAGGTTAACATGGGAAACTGCAGAGCCACTGGGTTGGAGCCGGAAAGGATTTTTGAAAAAAGAATATGCCTATATGTTAATCGGGAATGTGAGCTATCATCATGCCAAATTTCAGCCCAATCCGACCAGTATTTTTCGCGTTTACTTGTCACAAACATACATACATCCAAACTTTCTCATTTTTAATATTAGTAGGATTTTGTGCTGGATCCAAGTTGTTAGGACCAAATATTTGCACTCACTCAAGAATTTTAAAATCAAAGTGATTCGATTCTCAAACAGTTGAGAATTGTTTTAATATTTGGGAGTTCCTAAATGAATTCCTGGTTATATGTACTGAAAAAACATATGTAGATAAAATATTTATTTGGAAATCAATTTGAAACTCTATACCAATGTAATCATGACTTTTGTGTTCATACTTTGACAAAAAACATCTTACCCTAATCAGTAGGCCTAAGCCTCAAATGTAAACAGTGATGTGTTACTCACATGGTTAAGGCCCGAGTGACTGTTGCGATCTGATATACTATCACAAGGCCAGATGGCAGATACAACTGCTGATAAGAGCTGAAGAGGGCAAACATCAACTGTGGACACTTAATGACTGACCTTTGACACCCATCAAACATCTTAACCTCAACTATGCTATTTTAATGTTGCCAAATTGTTCCAGGCTGTAAGAAGTATTGTAGTCATAGGGGACCCTCACCATGGGTAGGTCACCTATCAATAATGGGTTCTTTGGAAAAAGCAGTGGATTCCCACACGGTTTTGCTCTACTATGCCACTTGTTGCAAGTATGAGGATGGATATCTCATTTGGAAAGCATAGTCCCTAAACATTCTAGTAGATAAATATTTTGGGTTTCATGTTTGAAGACGAAACCATCTTTGCATTCCCAAAAATACAGTAGAACCCCTCATATCCGGCCACCACGGGACCAAGCCCCTGACCGGATGACGATTTGGCCGGATGACGATTTGGCCGGATAAACCAACCTACTGTGAAAATGATAATTCATACCTAATAATAATAGGTAATCAATATATGCAATCAAAAGTATAATTTAATTCTGTCATGGGATCATTTTTAGAAAAATAAACATGTTTGTAAAAAGAAAGAAAATATTTGTAGGTTAAAGTCATTAAGTAATGAATGTACAAATATTATGATTCCAGGTAACAAAACCTATTAAATGGAGGTAAAAGTGACAATAAATTGTACTTAAAGATCATTAGGACTTAAATGGTACATGCATTTTTACTCAACATTCATAACCATTTTGTGAAATACAAAAATTAATGTACTCATACTGTACTGTACTAACCCCACTTTGGAAATAATCAACCAACTCATCAGAGGTAAGGCCTACTAGCTCAACTAAGTATAGTGACTCAGCAAATAAATGTATAAACAAACAGATAAATAATGAGAACAATTTATTTTATGATTGAACAGTCACAAAGACAAAAACGTCTGTAAGCTGTGAGAAAAAAAATGTTGATATTGGCTTCCTGGAAGGGGCCGGATAAACAGAGGACCGGTAAAACCAAGGCCGGATATGAGGGGTTCTACTGTTTTTAACCTGTTTCCCTGATATTTTTTCCAGTCTTTGCTTAGTTAAGGAGACGCAAAAGGAAAGAGGATTTAATTAGATTGTAAATATCAACGACAGGGTGTTTTGCCATTAGTTCAATGAAAGAACAAAGATTTTTACAGTAGTTTAATCTCAAACACATTCTAATTGAAATAAGTAAGATTGATCAAGTTCTTTAGCTATACCAAATCAGTTGTGTCCATTTTTAAAATCAGCTTGTTTGACAGGTCTGCTGGAGTTGAGGGAAGGAAGGATTTTATTGAAAATTTACATCTCTAAGGTCTGATAGCAAAATGCTAGAGGGAATTGGATGGTAGCTCTCAGGCTGGTTTGTTATCCAAGCTTCAATGCTGTAAAAGTTGTGATTTAAAAAAATAAAATTTTGTAGTTTCTCAAAAGGTGATGAAAACAGGAAGAAGTTACTTTTAAATGTCACCGAGAGTATTTAATTCATTTTGGAAAGTCCCAAAGCATGTTGCTTCCCAAGTAGCCTAAAAAGTGGATATTGTCACTTTTAGCTGACAAATGTCTAGCTAGATACTTTTAACTTATAGTAGGTTTGCCAATCACATGAACTCTGTTTTGGTTCTAAAATGCATGTTAGTTCCACCATTTGCAAAAGGCTAAATTGGAACCACAAAATGGCTTTTAGACATAGGACAGTTTTCTTTGTACCGTACGAGATTTTCAATTGTTATGAGTAAAGAAACTGTAAAGTTGTTGACAGCATTGACCAGATTCATTTTTCCAGCTTAATTATGAGTATTTAGTAATTGATGAGCTTTGCCTTGGTTAAAGTTGTCTGACCCATTTATATATAGGTCATCATACTCTTGACTCTAACTACATCCTTTCTACAATCCATAAATCTCTTGAACCTACTCTGATAAGTCCTACAATAGGATAAATATTTGTAAGTTTGGACTCTTATTTTCTGACGTTATGCTACCCAGTGATGTAGTCAATGTTGACTTTTACATTTAATTCCTATATTTTTACATACATTTTTATAACATTAATTATCAGTGTGGAAGGGGACGCTCACCATCGTCTAAGAACTGACTGACATACAGGATTAATGTAAAGGACTATTCGATAAAGCAGTGGGAATGTAGTTCCCACAGAAATACCACTCCACTACACCAATGATTCTGAGCTCTGTCCCTTAAAAAACTCCTTCATATTTTGCATCCTTCTTTAACTCAAGTTTATTTATTTGTTTGGTATCAATTTGTTTACCAATGTAATTTGAGTAAATAACCAGTTTATTAATCAATTAAGTGGCTTATCAATAAACTTTTAAATTAGACAGAATTCTAACAATTCGGCATGAATACACACGTAAAGCAGACTTAAAACCTTGAATAGGCCTACTCTTGGTATTGGCCATTTAGGGTACGTATGTAATTATATTGGCCAAGTCAAAACATTCAAATAATCATCTTGTGAATGTCCGTGGTTACACCCATCGAAAATGACCTTGTGTATGTTACAAGCACTTTGAGTCGTTACATGGCTGTATAGGTCATTTAACATTGAATCATATAGGTCTTACAGTACCAACAGAGACATTATCAGCATTCTTTGACTACCTCTACGTCATCAGTGATTAAGGCTTATGATGGTGCAGGAAAATGCATGGTAAAAAAGCGTAATTAAATTTATTTCTGTACAAATTGTGTAATGGTAAATAATAATTACAAAATTGAATGTCAGCTTTCTTCTTTGATTTCCAAAACTTCCATGCCGTCGCCATAGACAGCCAAAGTCAGGTTCTGCCTAAAAAAGTTATTTTGGTATTTTAGCCTATAAGTAAAATATACAAAAAACAACCGGTAAAACAACCGGTTCTACTACCTATAGTAAGTTATTCAGTAAAAAGATTCTGTGTTTCAATTTAAAAAAAATATTAATGTTAAAACATATAATTTTCTAAAAAAAACTAATATCTTTGATTTGTTTCAGTATCAACACTAGAGACATACATATTTTGGTTACTTTTAGCATAGATTTTACTAAGGGACAAGAAACTCAAACACTTGAGAAAGCGCTTCTACACTTGAACATTTTGAGGATATGCTAGGAATCAAATCTGTTATTGGCACACCAAAGTTCAAGGGGCAAAAAAGTGATATAAAAAACTTGATTTTTATCTGTACTGTCTTGATCAACTGAGACTTAGTGGTAACTGAGTTTACAAAATTTGAGGTCAATTTTTTTCATTTTTCAGTGAGTATAAGTCCTCATTTGAGCAGTCGGAAAAATGGCGCTCGGTGACCTATACTCACCATTCAACCGCAATGATAAACTTTTTTTATAGGTAGCCATTTTTGAGCAGTCAGGAAAAAGGCGGGCGGCGACCTATACTTGCCATTCAACCGCAAAGGGTTAATTAAATAGGTAGAAGAGTATGGAAATATGATTTGACTTGTGGTCAGACAGGGTATTTAGTATTTACCTGTCTACAGCTAACAGAGTCAATCCTTTAAGGTCAGGTACAGAGCAGCAGTACTGGGCTAGTATTTGTACATTGACGCAGTCTTCAATGATTCTCCAAGACAGCAAAGTGACTCTCTGGTCCCCAGCACAACACACTATCTTGTCTCCCACTATAGTAACCCCTGCGACACACATACAACTTGCTATTGTGGTTTGGCATAAATTAGTTTTTATCTGTGATAGAATAACTTGAGAAAATTAAATTTGGACTATCATGTTATGTAACCCTAAATTCTGTATCTTCTCAGGTAAGCTACCTGAACTCTATCCATTAAAAAATACTCCAAAGGTACTCCAAAAATACAATGCTACAACTAGACCACCTCGCTCCCCCAAGCTAAATAACCAATTAAGTCTTATCTGAAGCCAGCTAAACAATTACCTGTGACAACAGAACTGTGTAGTGTAGAGTTACTCCATCTATCAACCTTCCGCAAGCTCAGTGTCGGTGATGCAGCAACATCGTAGACACTGACGGCTACGCAGTTGTCATCTCCTCCAGTGGCCACTACCACTCGCCCGTCCTCACATGACACACTCAGTCCATTGACCCCAGACTGATGTATAGTGTCCTCACAGATCACAGCACACTCTGGCCACTGCCAGAACGTGACACAGCCGTCCGTAGCTGCAGTCACCACCACAGTCTGGGAGTCATGTTGGAACCAACTCACACGTAACAGGCAGCAACAGCCGTTCTTAACGGTTTGGAAAAGACTCACTTCACCGAGTTTGGAGTCAAAATAGAAAACCCTGAAAAAATGACAATCCATGATTATTTTCCATTAGCTAGATGACACAATAATTGTTCATTGTTAGCACTTTATCTAAATCATTTTATCAGATTTTAATTTAAATAGATTTCCATCATCATAGGTACTGCAAGTAGACTTGTTAACCTATTGCTACAATGCTACGTCAGCTGAAGACTGTTTTGATGTGTGGTTTAAAATATGAATGAAATCATCTTACTAATATTATAAATCTGAAAGTTTGTGAGTTTGTGTGTATGTTTGTGTGTATGTTTGTGTGTGTGTTTGTTGCTCAATCACGCATAAACTACTGGACGGATTGGGCTGAAATTTGGCATGATGATAGCTCACATTCCCGATTAACATTAAAGCATATTCTTATCTCAAAAACCCATTCGGGCTCCGCCCCAGTGGCTCTGGAGTTCCCCATGTTAATCTTATGAGTTTTCATATTTAAAAGGAATTAATGAATCTTAACAGCTGTTTGAATTAAACTAGTGGCTTGTAGGGACATAAGTCCCTAAAAAGCTCAAATGTAAAACAACTTTTTGCAATACCGGTATTTAAACAAACTCAGAATAACATTCTCGTATTTAACATAGAGAGAGGAATATTCGGACAAAATCACCTATCAGCTGTATTACGATGTAGATAACAAAACTGGAAATGACAACCACCAGTCAGCTGATACCGTGACGTCACTCTCCCCCTCCCGTGTTCGTATTCGTGTTCCTCAGTAGGCCTACAAATGTCGTCCGGTCGGGTATTGTCTAAACGAGCGTACGCTACAAAAACACATGTAAATAATAAAAATAGCATGCTAAAACGTTCTGTGTTTGTGTGTATATGTGGTCTGTATATAGTCGACAATCATCTCTCGATGTGAAAATTGTACATAGAAAAATGCTGCTGAAGATGAGCCGTATTTAGGCTTGAAACATGTACAGCATATCAAGTATTAATAATTGACACCTACTGGCATACGTGATACGTAAGTAGATTATTATCTATAATAGCATATTAAAGGTGTCAAGGCTGATTAATTTGATATCAAATAATTTGAATCACTCCAGTGGTTTAACATGAAAAGGCAGCAAACATATCATTGTTTATGAATAAATACTGGTTTACTAAGGTAGCTTTGGTCTTGTGGTTAATGAGGAGAGGATAAATAAAAGCTTCCCTGTTTGGAATTTTAAAAATTCATTGGAGGTTCGCCTTCAGATGAATTGAAGACGCCTGCAATTTCATCTGCAGTAGGCTTATTATACCTACGACGATCCATATTTATCCTGTCTACAAACCTAAGTTCTAATTCACTGTCACCTTGTACAACCATTTCTTCCGAAGCTCTTTTGTAAATTTGTGCAAATGGATTTTCTAATAGAATTTCAGCTAGTTTTTACAATATTTCAGGTTTTAAGTCACTATTTTCTCGACGCCTTTGACGAATTTCTGTTGCTGTTGATGTGTCAATAATGTACAATTGCCCATACTGTCTTCATCATGTTGAGGCAGCAAATCTGAGATTGAACGATAAATCTGTCCTTGAATTTTGAAACAGTATGGTCCTTTTCCTGGAATATCTTTCTTACTGGCTGAAAAATAAGCAAAAGCCATCGCACTGTTGCATTGTCGAATGAATTTGAATTTATACAGTTGTGGGCTCTCTTCAAACAAACTTTTAAGTTCTACATTAGTTTTTGACTGAGGAAGGTTAATAAGTCTGTTATGGCAACATGTCATAAAATGATTACCGTATTCGTTAGTTCTTCTCTAAAATGAAGAGCACTACATCGAATGCACTCTTGGTCCAATAATCCTGCATCATGGATCTTACATTTCTCTCGTCTACCATGGGTCTCCTAAAAAGGGGTTGTAACATATCTTGATTAAGTTCGTCATTATCTACTCTTGCTCTCCTACGCGCACTGTCATTCCTATGAACAGTTCCAGAATATATATCCAGCAGCCTACATACCAAAACATCTTGAATCCCTGGTGATTTTATAAAAGTATGATCGAATATGATTACTCTACGTTGTATATTCACTGCACTAAAAAAATTTACTTACGAAGGAATGCAAATACACCATTTTAGTACCAATAACATTTATAGGTTATTTTAGTTGTATATATTTACACAACCTTAACCTTAAAATGTGTAGAAATATAAAGAAAACAACATCATTTAAAATAAACTTGAACATATGATTTAAAAATAAAAACAAAACAGAAGTTAGATTTAATTTCGACTCTTTGATTATTTATACAGAATTTATTCTATGTCGTTTATTCCTTTAACAAGACAACAACGTAAAAGCATGAAAAAATGAAACTTGAGTATATGATTTAAATATAAACAAAGAATGCAGACGTTTTTCCGACTAATCTTCAATATTTCAGTTTTATTATAGTATACATTTCATAGTAAACCAAATGCGTGTATTGATCACTGTTTTCAAATCTGTGGCACAGCTGTTTTAATTTCAAAAGATGTAAACAAATTAAACCCCATGTTGTTTTAATCGGAAAAGTTTTATTCTGTTGCAAATTTATGGTAAAAAAATAAGAAAAATGAATAGTTTTCCCTCAAAATTCACGTCAAGACCTTTAAAATAAGACCCCTCCCATCCTTCTACGGCCATCCAGTCACTCACAATTTCTTTACAAAAATTTGACTTACGGAATTATATATATAGATAAGTTGGTTCTGTCCTATGATGTGCAATAGCATAAAAGTTACAAGGATTACCAACAGGGTGCAACACTATTAATTTTTTTTTAATTTATGACAACAGCTAATTTCCAACCAAAAGGTGAGTGAGCGTAGCGAACGAACTTCAACCTGGAGGCGAGTTAGCGTAGCGAACGAGCTAACCTGAAGGCAAGTGAGCGCAGCGAACGAGCTCCAACCTAAAGGTGAGTGAGCGTAGCGAACGAACTTCAACCAGGACGTGAATGAGCCATGCGAATACTTATGAAGTTAAACGGGGCGAAGCCCGCGGGTACAGCTAGTTTAAATTATAAATTAGTAATTTTGAACTGTGGTTACACAATTAGTGACCAGATGCCTTGGCTTGCAACTTCTAGTTGCCAGGGTAGCTTAGAGTACCCCAAGTACGGTCTCAATTTTGAGTAAAATTGGCAAAACTTGAAAAAATTTTATTTCAGTTTTTATTTTATTTTAGGACAAATTTTACTTTGTGAGTTTATTTTTCCCTTAAACCAGTTAGAATTATTTACTAACTTTCCCAACCATGTTTTTTATTTTACTTATTAGAAAGCAAGCAATAGTTTACAAGAAGATTTGGACGTGATACAATTAAGAGATGATAAAATTAAAATTAAATAGTAAACATTAAAATGCATGCTACAAAAACTGGACAATAATATACATTGAAATTGTTTCTAACTGATGCATAAAGATGATGATTCATGAGTATGTTTAATCTATGATTGTATTAAGGTTCAAACAATGTGATAATGTAAGATTAAGTAGTTACCTGAGGTAGGCATCTGAACATGCAACTAACACATAAGCACTAGAGTCTGACTCTGGCAACACCGCTAGATCCATGTACCTGGAATGAAAACAATAAGATGTTTTTACCATGGAATATAAAATAAAATATGAGAAAATGATTTAGAAAAGCATGATTCTGGTCATTCAAATTGATCGAACCTAGAGCTAATTATTTGATATTGTTTACACACTGGGATATAACCACACCACATAAGTAGCAATTTTAGTTATAAAATATGACCACAGTAGAATCTCGATCAACCGTAACCCTTTTAACGGTCACTCTCTGTTATCCGTCTATTCGCTTAACCGTCATGCTCCCGATCCCAAGGGTGACGTTAATAGAGGTCCTACTGTACATAATTATATTTAAAAGAAACAAACGGTTGACATGTACATCAAAAACTTTGCAACAATCATATATTTGGTCTATAAGTAAAATGAAAAGTAAGGGGGTAAGGCCGGGGCCACACTCGTCTTATCTCGCTGAATTTTTCCACGGGCGTTACCCGTGGGTTTGAGAGATACATTGCGGTATATGGGGCAGGCCACACTAGAGTAAAAACGTCAGTGAACGCGTTTGTCAGTCTCGCTGGTTTTACCAGCGACTGACAAATGGAATTGCACGTGTATTCTCTACTAACATTCCACGGGCGTTGCACGTAAAACTAGTCGCGGGGCATTGCGGCTTATGGAAGTGAACACACTTATCTTATCTCGCTGAATTTTTTCCACGGACGTTTCTAGTTTTAACCTGACTGATTTAGTACGTGGAGGGGGGGGGGAGGTGGGACACGGACACGGACGATTTTTATTGCCAGTGTGGCATGCTCTATCAGTCTCACTGTTTTGCCCAAAAAACCTATCTCGTAAGACGAGTGTGGCCACGGTCAAACTGTTCCACGTGCGTCGCACCTGAAAACGGAAAAAAACAGTCTCGCTGGTTAAAAGTTACAAGTGTGGCCCCGGCCGAATGAGCAAAACATACTAATAAAGATTTACATTGCATTCATAATTCAAATTCGCTTAAGTCAGCAGAAATAAACAGCAGTAAAAAGGTAAGGATATCTTGTGGGCTAAGTAACCATTTTGCAAAATTCAATGTTTTTCTACAAAAGAGAATTTTTTACAATTTTGCAATTTTAAACACTTTTGTTCAGTAAGAATTTTGTAGAATTCTTATAAAATATTTTTGATGTATTGATTGATAAAATTAAATAAAATAATTACAAGAAAATTAAAATGAATTAGTAAACATTACCAGTAATCTGAGCTTGTATCTTATAACAGTTAAGTGTACAACTAATTCATGCTACATTTAAGCTATAAAACTTGCCTTTCACATACCTGGTCTCAGGGTCTGATATCGGGACAACATTTAACCAATGTTTGTCTTTCCTCTCCTCTCTCAACATTACAGAAGTGACCTCCGCAAGGCATACTTTAAAATACAAAACAAATTAGCGTTAAACGGGACAGAAAATATTTACTTAAAACACAACCTCCACAATGAACACTAATAATGCTAGTACTATGTCAGAAAATTGGCTCATTTGCACTAAAGGTCACAACAAAACCAGCAACAATATATTTTTCACCATGTAAAATGTCTTTTATGTGAAAGTAAGACATTTAAAAAAGTCAAATAAGGGTGTCAAATCCATGACTAGTGTAAGAAAGAGACAGGATCAGAAACAAAGGTAGAATACTATTGAATGGCTTGACTAGAATGGTCAAATAAGAATGATGGATGAAGGAAGAATGGATAAATCAGGGTTGAGAGTAAAATTAGTGGAACTGGAAATAGAAGACCTGAAAGACTCCAAAAGAAAAAATGGCAAGTGGCTTCAACTAGAGAAACAAGGATGGAAGAGAGTTATTAAGCTCAACTGGGCTGTGCAACTGCTTCTTCATGATAACAATAATGAATTGAAATCAATTATATATATATACTAATGTAAATGGGTATAATAAATCTGAAAAAATATGTTTTACATACATTTGCATTTTTCAGTAAACTAATTTACTAAGAACTAAAGTTTTTTTAACGAAACTGTAGTAAAGAGCCAAATGAGATTATCAAATAAAAATTAAATAATTATTCATCCAATTAATTAACAGTAATTAAATCCAAAACAAAACCGTTACCTTGTTGAGCTAGGTGGAATTTCCAAACTTTCATCTGAGCTCTACCTCCTGCAGAAAAGAGGTAAATTTGGTTCTGTACTTTGGCAACACTGACTGCCCTCACACTACTCAGGTGGTTATGTTCCACTGCACAGGTTGTCCACTCCTTGTTACAAGACTGGGACAAACGCACAGTGCCATCCTCCCCTCCCGACACCACCCAACCCTCAGTGATGTGTGCCATGCTGTTGATTTCTCGGGGGTGAAATCCTTCCTGAAAAATTAATAGTAAATGTTTCTATTTTGGGTTTACCCCCTATAAAAAAGTAATTTCTGGCCATATATGGCCATATCAAAATTCCATATATGGTTTCATAAAGCCATATATGGTTTTTTATGGACATATATGGAAGCAGATATGGCCAGATGTGGTTGTATCCATATATGGTGGTGTCCATATATGGTCATATATGTAGTCTATATATGGAATTATTGGCCATATATGGCCATACATGTTTTCTATATATGAAATGATTGTCCATATATGGCCATACATGTTTTCTATATATGAAATTATTGCCCATATATGGCCATAAATATCCTCCATATATGGAATCATGGTCTTTATATGGCCATATATGACTCCCAGGTATGGAATTAAATTACTCATATACGGAATAATAATTTTCCATTTATGCTCATGTATAAATGAGGTTTTGACAATAACTGGAATTATTATAAGGAATAGTTGCCACATTTGGATTTTGTAACTGGACTCCCAAACACTTCTTATAATATATATAATACTATAAATCTTAAAGTTTGTGAGTTTGTGTATTTTCTTGTTGCTCTCGGAAGCACAAACTACTGAACTGATTGAGTTGAAATGTGGTACAGTGGGGGGCAGATAATATAGGCATTTCTCATTTAAAGTAATTAGTAGTAAAGTAATAAAGTATCCAGATTTGAACCCAGATGACAAAATCCTGTACATACATCTATTGTACAATTTTACTATAACGCAACAAAATCTTAAAACTGACGTATAATTTTAAAATTGTAAGTGTAGTAGGCCTAAATAAAGAGAATATTATATTAATAATTAATTTATTGTACCTTTGCTATCAAACAGCTGCAAATATCTATGACACGTAGTTAGGCTATATTAATAATAAAATTCTTCAAATGACATAAAATGTCTAAGAAAATCTTGTTTTACGAGACCAAATACAGCTTCTCTTATTCGTAATGGGTTTTGTAAAGACATCTGATATGAAGCGGTTGTGGTGTAGTGGTCAAAGGGATAGACTCCCACACTGGAATCCCGGGTTCGAATCCCAGTCGGCTACTTGAAAATTTTGTTTTGAAATTTTCAAATTAAAAATTTTTATTATGGTTTTAATGCATAGTTTATAAGATTTAACGTGAAAATATGTTTAATTGTAATTTTTTTATTTATTTATATATTTTTTATTAAAAAATTTCCATATATGGGGGATTCCATATATGATCATATCTGGTTATATTTGGTCCAAAACCAAATATAACCAGATAAAAAAAATTTTATATGGCCATATATAAACTTTTTCATAAGGGACTCCTGTGGTAAACGGTAGTCTTGTAAATGGCTAAGCAGTAAAAGGTGTTGTCTTTTAAGCTAGGATATTATTGCACTGTAAAGATATTGCAGTCTTGTCAGGTGTAATGATATCAAATCGTCTGTGGCAGAGCTTCGTGAGGGAGGCTAAAGGTCGATTCACACACATCAGTTACAGCTTGTTGCAGTCCAGTCACTTCAGTAATGTCACAGTTAACAAAAATATTCTTTAATGGATTTTCTGTAGCGCTATCTACACTCACCCGTTGCAGTTCCGTCAGTAGCTCTGCAGGAGTCGGTCAGTCAATTTCAGATTTCTTTTCACCGATATTTTTGGATTGTTCGAACGCCTGACGGACGTGATTGAGGTAAGAAAATAGTACTTTTTTATTTAAATGATTGATTTTATTTTAAGTAATGTTTGTAACAATCAACAAGACAAACAATGAAAAATTGATAGAATGTTGTGAAATAATAAAATATTTTGGACTTTAACAACACTGTAAATAAAGTGACGGAAGAGTGACAAAAAAAAAAAAAAAACGATCGTTGTTTGGTATGCAACCAAATGACTGACAGTTTGACTGAGAAATTGCGGCTGCAACTGTGACTGGACTGTAACTGGACTGTAACGGAACAGTGACTGGACTGATTATGTGTGAATCGACCTTAATTGGTGAATAAATCCTAAGGCTGTTGGAATGAGTGGACGTTTTGTGAATGACCCTTCAACTTACAGGGATTCAGCTAACTTGCATTAATCCTTACAGTGTGTCCACTGTTGATTTATGAAAAAACCATGGCAAACGTGATAAAATAGATCAATGAACAATCCCTGCGACTCAAAGAGTTTGAAACAGCTTAGTTAGAATAATTACCATAGTTCATACCAAGAATATTATACACACAAGTGCAATGTCCAGTTATAAAAAAATATTTTTCAAACAAGGGTTGGGCGTAAGGTTAACATAATGCTTTTCTGTTGAAAGAATTTTTGATAGTCTTCAGTTTCACATTGCAACTTGTCAGTTTTTCTTCCATAAAGGTTGTCTGGGTAGCCGAGTAATTATAGTGCTTGCCTTCAAATACCAGGTGGCCCATAAGTCAGTTGATGATAGCAACTTTTAATAATAATCATTTTTAACTTCTGCTGTTGTTACAAACCGTACAACAGCTGTTGGTCATTGTTGTCATTTCGTAATTTGTGGTTTTTTATTTTGAGGTTATATTTGATAGTTGTTAGTGCGTTCATTGTTATTCAATTAACAATGAATGGAAAGTTAACAACAGAACAAGGTGTATTTGTTTTGAAAACATGGTGGAAACATGACCATAGTTATAGTGATGTGTGTGACTTGTTTACAGAATGTTTTCCGAATATTGAACCTCCATCTCGACAAGGTATTCACAAACTAAATTTTAGATTTGAACAAACTGGCTCTGTAGCTGAACTTCCACATTTCTGGCAGAATATGTAAGTCGGTGTTGAAAAGATGAGAAGCATGCATAAGAGAGCGTAGACACCACTTTAAGCACCTTTTGAAATAAGATTGGACACAATTTTAGTGAACTTATCCATATATAAATCCCAAAGTACCCATGAACTTTTGAGAAAACTAAAAGTCACACCCCCATAAACCATAAACTTAAAATCTTCGTCATGACGAGAAACCTTGTGCAAAACTATCCATAATTTCATATATTGCCCTTTAAGGTAATTCCTTTCTAAAGGGAACTTTCTATATAGCCTACCAGCCTACCTGATGTTAAAAATACCTCAGCTGTACTTATATGTTTGATAATTGTTCTCTATTTATTACCATATTATAATCAGGTGTTATTATTTGTTTGTATTGCTGTATTCTTTTTTGTTTATTTCAGCTTAACTTAAACAATCAATAGTTTTATTAATACAGTACTTATGAAGTCAAACGGAGTGAAGCCTGTGGGTAACAGCTAGTAATATCTTACTTAAACGTTGTTTTTGATTTCAGAATTAGTAGTAATAGATATTTATTACAAACATGTTCTTGTTGTGTATTATTTCATTGGATGCATATTTGTCAACTGACGTATGGGCAACCCTGTATTTATATCACTGGTTTGATTCCAAGCAAGATTGATTCTGGACCCTGATGCCATTTGCCATTGAGCCAAACATTAATGATACTTTCAAACACTATGTTAACATTAGGAAACAAGGGGTTTGGCCCCGGTCCTGTAAAAAAATTAAAAAGATGTCAATGGTGTAGGAAACACAAATAAATCAAACAAAAATATATCACACCTACTTACCAGAAGCACCGGTCGTTCTATGGGCATCAGTTCGGATTGCAGTAGATGGGCGGTTTTGTTCTTGAGGAAGACAAAAGTAAAGTGTCCGTCTTCAACCAGACAGTCCCAGGAGCGATGGCCTCCGCCACATTGTAGCGACAGCAGCTTGTGTCTACGCTGAACATCCCACAGAACAACTTGAGACTACCAACAGACAAGGGAAACATACCTTTAGTGCACAGTAACAGCAGCAATAGAAAGAATGAGGATTATTTCAAGTAGGGGTGTGCGAATAGTGATTTTCAACCTCGAGCCGAGCCGAGCCGAGCTTTTTAAAAATTTTTCGAGCTCGAGCTTTTTCGAGCCGAGCTTTTCCTAGCGTCACCTTATCTAAGTTATTAAACTTTTTTTCTTAAAAAAGTGCATAATAATAATAATGTTCTGTCAATTTTTAAATAAACACAATGTTATTTTAATATGTTTATAAACATTGAGAATTGTCAAGACATCAAATAGTAGATAATCACGATAAGAACTGAACTGAACTAAATTAAATGCAAGAAATAAATAGATATCGATTGAAGGCCTGACGAGATATGCAGTGCAGACTGAGACAATTAGATTGTCTTTCATAACAGAACAGCAACGCGACATTGAATTACGACAAAACAACTCGATTACATAATGTATATTGTTACTACTATGAATATTTAATTCTATTTTGTATAAATAAATACAAAATAAATTTTAAAACACGTGATTATTCTTTTTGTTTTCCATGCACAAAATATTTTTGTTTTATGAATCGTATTAATCAAAAAAAGAACATGGTTGGTTTGGATCCAAAAAGGTGGAGAGACAAGTAAAAAGTAAACTTATATATTAAAAAAGATATAATTGACATAGAGGAAATGGACCAAAACACTAAAATTAATAGAATAACACACAAAGTAAACAAGAAATGAAATAAAGTACACGATGATTTAATACTGTCACTCAATTTTGTTATCTAGAAGGGTCGGGGAACTAATCAATAAATAGCCAAAACCAGTTTCCTCCCCTTCACACAGTCTCACCGCCCCCCTCCCCCCCTAAGCCGGGAGGTACTTTGTCCTTGAAACACCCTTGCATCTAAAACAATACACCCTTACACCCGTGTTGCTGTTTTGACAACAGGTTTATGAATGCGATCACTATTTTTAATTTTCCAGAATTAACTATTTCTATTAATTAACGACTTTATAACTGTGTAAAAGGTGTGTATCCCTGAATTTATAAATTGCATTCTACACTTATTCACTGCCAAACATAATTCAGTAGAACCTTGATGAACTGAGAATTACATTAGCCTACATAACTTCATTACCCCAAGTATAATAACAAGATAATTTTTATAATTGTATTTGAATCGTATAATCTTAGTTTGTTAAAAATGGATTGTATGTTCAACAATAATTGCAGTCCATTATTGTTAAGCAGTATGGTCCCAAATTATTGTTTTTGATTTTGAAACATCATAGTTCATTTGACAAAATTATAGTTGAAGCAGCCCAATGTCAAATCATGCTTGTGCAATAGTTTGTTTACAAGCTTTCTCCAGACCACGGGGGAGGGGAGGGTCTGATAAGCCGTCTTTTGTTCACCCCCAAGAAGGTCCGACCCTCATTAGTGCCGCTCGGCTGCACTCAGTGGGGAACCCAATACCACAAATCAATCTTTTAAATGAATACAAATATTTGGTAATAATTGTTTTATTAATATTCACCTTGAAATTTCAATAAATTTGGTGTAAAATTTGACAAAAATCGGCCATTTTGACCGATTATTAATACAGTACCAAATAGTACCAATAAAGTAGTACATTCATTGGTAATTAAATAATAGGTAAAAATTAACCGATTTTCGTCAAGTTTTACCCCCCTGCTGTGCGCTATGTCACAAAAGCTGATAACGACATGGGTGATTAGTAACCATGGCAACTTGTTGAATGCGTGATGAAGGGTTAAACCCAAGAAATAGGAGAACAAAGACAAAGAATAACGTGTTATCTTTATACCTTTTTTACAATTTCCGTTATTGTTATCTTTATGTAAGATTTTATGATTTTGTTTTATAGGTTTATAAAATAATTCTTTTTAACTACGGGAATATCAATTTATAATTTATCAACGTGCTTCTCTTCTGAAACAGCAATACCGGATGCATAATAAAGGTCGATGACCTGAAATATCACGATTGTGCAGTATTTTATTTTGATGTTGAAATTAAAATCACGACAAAAGTTTGTATATATCCATGGTCCCTATAGTTTAATCATTTAATATGTACACAATCAATGCTAAATAATCGTGGTTAGTTCTAACTTTATTTTTTATTATTCAAAGTGTCTACACAGTAAGACAATCCAAATTCAAACCGGGCAATGAATACCCAAAACACAACGTATCTTGTCCTGTGATTGGAATACCACTCGCCGGCCAGTCCTTTAGGTTTAGGGAAGTAGTGCAAGTCTATAGCTTCAAGGTCTTACCCACCCCTTCCCCCTCCGGTCCTACTTGACTCACTACCCGCGCTCCTTTCGAGGTCATTGCCCAACCCCTCCCACCCTTCTATTGTGTTGCCTTTCTATTGTTTCTATTCTGACTTTTTTTTGGGAAACATTAAATCTATTGTTAACGTAACATCACAGTAGTAGGCTAGATTTTTCTACTTTGAATTTCAAACAGTACTGTAAAAAAAACTATTACGCAGCGCCCCTAGTATCAGGAGGGAGACAAGCACGAGTTGACTTTCATTTGACCATGGTAGTTCTTTTCTGCTTTATGTCTGTTCGTTCCAGACGAATCTAATCGTAAAGCAAAACAGCCGATAACGACTAAACTAGTTATCAGTATTGCATCATACGGCTTCTTTGCCGTTGCTTATCAAACCTCGAATGCATGAACAACGTAGAATTGTGATAACATTGTTTTCAATTACGACCAAAATTAAGTGTTTTTTTAGTTTTGACTTAGTATTAAAAGCTCGGCTCGAACTTCGAGCTTTTTCAAAATGCCTCGAGCCGAGCCGAATAATGAAAAGCTCGACCAAAAAGCTCGAAGATTCGAGTACTCGCACACCCCTAATTTCAAGATTGTAAAATTTTTCTATTATGTAATGAAAATTGTACCAATGATGTCTCCATGCAGACCACAACTAAAATCTACGTCAGGTTATATACAGGAGGCTTTGTATGCAGCATTTACCAACAGGTCCACATTTCAAGGTAAACATCAGGTTTATATCTGTTCAATAACACTCCAGTCTTTATAATCTAAAATTTGTTCTGTGACTTTTGGGACCTTATAATGATAGCGTATTATTTTTCAATGTTTTCTGTGGTCCCTTAGTAAAATCGTTAGACACTCTGTATTAAATACCTACATAGTAGTGCAGTAAATTTTACAAAAGCGGTCCTTAATTTTAAAACATACTGATTTAAACAATTGCAAAATGTCCTCTCCAAAGTTCCAAAACCCACCTCATGGAAGCACAGCACCAGAATGTTCTGAGGTGACACACATAACACAGAGGCAGCCCAGTCCAGCTGTAGCTTACTGGCCGCCACACACACCAAACTGTGGTCTGTCTGTCTGACAG
Source organism: Macrosteles quadrilineatus (assembly GCF_028750875.1). NCBI lineage: Eukaryota > Metazoa > Arthropoda > Insecta > Hemiptera > Cicadellidae > Macrosteles > Macrosteles quadrilineatus. Next base: position 73,216,528 of record NW_026542597.1, read on the forward strand.
AGAATCTGCGCAGCATCCCGTCACGCCCCGTGGACCACACCTCACCCTGCACCACGCTCAGTGAGCTGACGCCCAGCCTGCTGTGCGCACGATGTACAGTGGTAACCGCTTCCTGCAAATCAACATGTGTTAATATTAACTTATACTAGCTGCTAGGAATTGACATAAAGTAGATTTTTATACTATTGTTCCGAATCAATTTTGTATCTATGATTTTACAATAAGGAACTGCTGTTAAGAAATTTTTCAAAAAAAAATGTAGCTTATATATTTATATTACAACTTGTTTTACTCGTCTGTAGTGTAATGTATACACCAGTGGCAATTTGAATAACAGAGTTATAAACCCTTTGAGGGGAAAGAAGAAAGAAGTCAAAACTCAAAAAAAAAATGTTTGTTTTTTGGATATGTCCAAAACTGAATCCAACCCTCTCGAAGTCTGAGACGCTAACGATTCTAACAACTCACACAAACTTTGCACTATATGGAGTATTTTCATTTCTGCATTTGAAGCAAAGAGAACATTATACTAAATACTAAATAAATACAGACCTATAAAAGCCATTGTGTATTGTTCTAACGGGCAATCATAATATACTCAACGAGGTCACTTTGCGATAACATATTTTATGGTAGTTTATAAGTCACAAATTTAGAAAACGAAAACAACGTTCCAACTGCAACTAATATACAAAAAGTAGAAACACTAGCCTATTTAGAAAAAAAAACTCATTTAACCATTGTTGGTGCAAAACCAACGTATGGCTTGGTCACAGTCCACTAATTGTTGAAGAGACTAGCGCAACTATAATTACTGTATAAGTATAAGCTTTCGATTCCATTGAACAAGGGACATAAAAACACTATATAACTATTTGTTCAAAGATAAAGTTAGATAGAACATACATACAACAGCGCAGGCATGAGTTGGTAGCACTGGTGATGAATGGATGTTACCGGCTCTGTCACCATAGACTATAGTGTCACGTAACCTAACAGCTGCTGTGGTCCAACGCTCCTTACATGCTGGCAAGTAACATCTGCCAACCTCTAGCAAACCTTCAAAGGAGAATACATGTGATGATAAAACTACAGTAGAATAATTAAAAACTCCACTGGTTTGTTTGAGTTTTTGAATTCACCTAACCTAGATGTCTAGAGAACGTGCTAAACAAAATTGGATGTTTTTTTGGTATTTTAGTGGAACTTATCATAAATTTCAGAGATAACTTAATGACGTAAAATATATGACGTAGATTGTGCAATATTTTATTCTAGAGCATAACATTTTTTCATGTTCACTATCTTAAAACAGTAAATTTAATGAAATATTTATAGATTAAGATTACTAGCGGAATACCTGTGCTTTACAACTGAAACTTTCAAATTGGTTGAAATGTGTAATAAATTAGTGTTTAAGTGCCAAATTATGATAAAATAAATCACATTGCTTTTTTTGTGGCTCTAAAAAGTCGAAGTGCCCGCTAGACAGGGATTGTGTAAATCTGAATCTTTTCACGGGGTTACGTTCATTACCAAACTTGACATATAATTCACCAGTCCGATAAACCTCAAAAACATATGTGAATAGTTGTGAAGCCGACCAGCTCACACAACCCTAACACCTTAATTTATAGAACCAAAAATAAAATTAAGGATTTGTTTATATGTAAATCATTTTGATTCAAAATGTATTCATATTCATAGCCAAACCTATTTGGGGTTTTATAAACCAAGCAGTATTAGGACCAATGCCGACCAGTACCTACACATAAAATAATATACGATACCTGATTCTATAATACTCCAAACAAACATTTGTCCCAAATCATAACAGGTTAGTAGCGTTTTCTCATCAAGCCAATGTAGCGAGAAGATCTTTGTTTCAGAAACCTGCTTGTCTAAGATTACTTCAAAATGTTCACCTAGAAAATGCAACAATTGAATAAGTGCTATAAATTACAGAACAAATGTTTGCAAATGCAATTTTTCAAACTGAAAAACTCATAAGTTTTAGATTCTTGAGTAACAAAACCGATTCAAACTAATTAACTAAAAGTTGCCTAAAAATATTACATGAATACATTTAATATAGGGATTGTCACATGAACAATGAAGCAAAGCGCAACGATTTCTTTGGTTATTGACAGAGAACACAAATTAACTCTCACAACAACCACAATTTATAGTACGCACACTGTATGAACACGACTAATGGTATATGTGCACAACACGGAATCAATCAAAAACCAACCCAACAGTTTACTTAAACTTGGAGAGCATTGAATTTAGACACGTGATCACTGGTCTTAAATCTTCTCCAAGAAAAAAGTCGTATCAGTACCACACATTTCCCGCCTATCTAGTCTGGTTAAACCAATAACATTTGTTAAAGAGATGTCACTTCTACTGAGGATTAAGCCGATGACCATTTATAAGATGTCCGGATAAGAGGAAGTCTACTGTAGTAAAAGATTAAGACCCTTCCAACCTTTCTTGATAAAGGTTCTTAAACAAAATTATCGCTTTTATCAAGCTCTACATCCTTTTTTAGGTTTAAAAAATGTAACCATTACAAAAATAATTATCACAAATCAGTCTTGAATCTTCACAAACCAACTATCATCCAAATAGTAAAACCAAAATGTAATCATTGTACAGCAAAAAGCTTCCTTACTATCCAACACAATGACATGTCCCTTGATGGTGGCCAACCCAATGCGTTTTCTCGACGGTGAAACATCCAGCAGGCAATAGCTGGCGATCCTGGGGTCGTGAAGGACACATCTCCAATCCTCTTTGTACACCATCAGCCTCCCCTCCTCCGTCACAGTCACTACCTGGCCAGGCAGCAAGGCTACGCGGCGAGCAGTGTCAGGGGGAGGGGGGAGTGTTTTGGTCGTAGTCGAGGGAGGATCTAGCGGCCACAACGTCACCCCTCCGTCAGCACCTCCTGTCACCACCAGTGTCTCGTCATCTGTGACATGCATACACCAGATGCCAGCTCCTTGGTGGGTTTCTCTGCGGGATATACTTTCACCTCCCCCGGCCCACACACATAGCATCGAGTCCTGAGAAAATCAGATTTTGACTACAACTAGGCTTTTGACTTTAGGTTACTGAAGTAGACATGCCATATTATGGAACAGATATAGCTATACTCCGTTTTATTACAGTTAACATCTATCTTTTCTTAGTTTGATGTTCATTGTTGGTGGTGGTGAGTTAATGTTTTTATAGGTTGAATTGTAGACATTTCATTTTACATCGCAATTGTAATATACAATACACAACGTTTCGGGATCTGAAATCTGATCCCGTCCTCAGGTGAAAAAAACTTAACTAACACATTACAATCAAAAATACACAAAACCCAACTTAAGTTGGAAAAACCAACCTAACCTAACTTGATGATTGTGTTTTACCATTGAGATTGTAACATTGTATAGTAAACGCAGACCCCTTAAAAAAAAATTACATGATATTAAAGTTTAAAAAATAACATTACTCTCATTCTCTGAACTCAGTGAAAACTTCACCAACCTCTCCTATGCTGACGATTCTTTTATCAGTCAGTATGCAGCTCTGCCAAACTCTAGACGTATGTCCAAAAATTGTAACAGTAAGAGTGATAGTCGCTTCCTTCCAGTCTTGAGCAGTTAGAGGTTTGTCGGTTGAAGAAGCGACAGACCACACACGAACAGTCCTGTCATCTGAAGTCGAACAAATCTGACTCGAATGTGCATTGTATCTCACTGAAAAAATCACACCCTGAAACAATCCCAATTTTTAATTATAAATTATAGACTATACAAACTGTAAGCTTGAGAGGTTTCTACCCGGTCAATTCAAGATAGTGGCTAAACGTGCTAATGTTTCTAAACATGCCTCTACGGTACAAGCTCTCAACACTCTAAAACTATTTGTTTCCAATGATTGTGTGCTTTTTGTGCTCTTAACATATCAGAGTTTGCAATGGATGGCGGGAAATTGATGATTAACTATTATTTAGGAGCTGAAATCACATGTGAAAAGACTAATTTACAGATTTTCTAAATCATTTTGTAAATACTTAAAGGAACAATTACGAAGTTTCAGTTCACCCAGTTCGGAACTTTGTGAATATTCTACAGTTTATTTAAACTTGATAAACATTTTAACAATGCCACAAGGTTCTTTTTTGTAGGACCATGTTTACAAGGTAACCAGCCAGCGGGTGGATCCCTCTTAATGAGAATGCAAGGTGAATTTTGAAGGAAGTGGATTATCCGTTTAGATTTGTTACTGACTAAAATCAGCTGTTTTTCTTCAGCCATGATTATTTATTAAAACCCTGTTGATCAAGAACAACAGTTGGGTCTATAGGTCGGCCGGTTAGAAAGCGTCCTCGCATTGGTGCGAGAGAGAGAGAGATACCGAGCTGTGTGAGTGAGACAGACAAAGGCTCTTCCCCCACTCCGCTGCCGCCCCACCCCCAAACTTCCCGAACACGGCTAATCAAATTAAATTATACAGCTGATCAAAATGTAAACAGCTACGTTCTTCATAACTTGAGAAAAATAGGTCCTGCAAAAAATATGTTATAGCCTAAATCACATCAATATTTGAGCATCATGAAATGTTATTATGTGTAAGCAGTTCCATTTGGTAACACAGGATTCCAACTCCAACGACACCGGGGCGGTGCCTTGTTGGTGGAGAGGGGGAACATACACTCCCTCACCGTTACCTCCTCTACATGTGCTAACAATTAACAATTTCAAGCAGGTCGTTTTCTAACCGGCCGACCTATAGTTTCAAAGCAGTAAAACCTTGTTAGCTTCCCAACTCTAATATTAATTGATTACAAGAATATATAAACAAGATACAGGACGTTATTTAAAACAGGTAAACTAATGAATGTCTAAATAGGGAAATTACATTGATTATTACATTATAACAAGCACACAATCTTGACCTAAGGTGAGACAAGACAGCAGGCTACATGATGATAATTTACCTTGTGGCCGCACAGTTTATGCAACACAGGTCTGACACTAGGAGATTCATTCCCAACTGTCCAGATGACAATTTGTTGAAAGACTGTTCCTGCCAAGACCACAGTATCCTCCCACCTGTTAGCATTTTGTAAAACAGCTGCTGAATATCTGATAAAAGTTAAGGATTTCTTTCCCAAATTAATCAAAAAGATGGAAGGCCAAGATGGGGACACTTGATGAGAAGGGAAGAAACGTCTCAACTGAAGATAATCAGATAACTCTGAAGGAAAGCGTCAAGCGACCTCGTGGGAGGCCGAAACAGAAATGGTGGGATCAGGGCAAGTCAGACATGCCGAGAGTTGGAGCCACAGAACAGGATACAGAGGACAGGTCAAATATTGGAAAGGATTTGTTGGTGAGGCCAAGTATCAACAGCAATACAGATGGCCTTGGAAGTAAGTAAGAGCAAGTATCAAAAAGATAACCATAGAAAGGATGAACACTGAGAAGACTATAGCGCATGCAGATGTGACTGTAAATTATCCACATATTATTACTGAGGTACTAAATTCAGAGGTTTGAATCCACAAAGAAGAAATAGTTTAGTAATTGACTTAGATTTAATATCCTCTGTTATACTTATGATCATTGTGGATCAGTTGTTTAAGTTGTAATAACGTACAGTATCCTTACGTGTGCAGGTGTATACCTTTTTTCTTGACAAACTTTTTTACTGTAAATTACAGCCCTTTCTCGCATTATTATGTATCCGAAGAGTAACGTGCATACTGTAAATAATTTAAACTACAACAATTAATTGTCAATTTCAATTATCAATCATTAAGATGGGGACACCACCTAGGTGCGGATTTTAACCCAAATATGAGTGAAGGATGAGTGTAGAATGGTGTGAGGTAATCTGTGTAGCTTTTTTACTGACTAAGATCAGCTGTTTCATTATCCAGGATCATTTATTTAAAGCCCAATGATCAGGACCAGCTGAGTCCAGTTTCGAATCATTAAAAATCTACTGACTTTTCTCAGAATCGAACCAGCGACCTACTAGGCAACCCTACAACCCTACTTGATTACTAGGCAAGCACTACAACCCCTCGGCTACCCAGTCAGTCATAAGAAACACTTAATCAACTGTCAGAGTAGCACTTGAACATATCTGAAGATGGATCTCATAATAAAACAAGCCTTCAAATCTGAAGACTGCTAGTTTGAACCTGAGTGAGATCGATTCTTGAACCAGGTATTATTTGACATTGACCACAAATTAATAATGGTATCCACCCTAAGGTCAGGGTTACATAGTTGAATCGTAACAAGATCAGGGTTTGGACAGTTTTCATTCATAAAATGTAAAAAATACCATTGGTCTACAAATATCCATCTTCATTGTAGATGTTAGCCTACGGATTGCCAAATTATATTAAAAAGTTTAAATAACTGCTATTAAAAAATCCATTCAATTCAAGTTGCAACTAGTTTCGGAGTCATTATCAGGCGGTGCAAGGACGTTTCCGTTCTTCATATGAAGAGTGGCAGATTTAAATTAAACACTTTGGAAGAATTTAAGATATACAAGGCAGTAAAATCCGACCACCAAATTGTGTTAAATGATTGGCTCTTGTTCTCGTTGAATTTTATGTATGACAAAGCCATCAAAATATTGCAGAGGGGAAGTGTGATAGACATGTCGTAACCTTAGGTGATACATAAGATAACAGACGTACACCTACTGCATTGACCACCCGCAGTATGGACTTAAACTCTACCGGGTTAGTGTCGTCTGTTATAACTGTTCAGTTACCATAAATAATGTTTTACCGTGTTCAAATAATGTCATGTGTAAATGTTTATTTATTTATATGTTAAATGTGACACTCTTCATATGAAGAAAGGAAGTCCTTGTACCTCCTGATGATGGCTCCAAATAGGAGCAAAACTAGTTGCAGCTGCAATTGAATGGATTTCTTAATAGCAGGTATTTAAACCTTTTTATTAAATATCCACTAGTAAAAATAGCTTGAAATCTTAAAATAGGATCAAGTATACTCCAAGTTCCAAGTACACATGGTCAATGATATTGAATGATAATGATACACAAAGTCAAGGATACAATATACAGTTTTCCACACAGTTTACAGTAGACAGAGGGACCCCTGTGGAGGTGTCATGTAGAGACAAGACGTTGTGTGCCGTCAGAACGGCTAGATAATGCTCCAGTCCAACCCACTGACAGCTGAGCACCCAGTCAGCGAGTCTCCACTTACAGACCACAGATAACCTGTCAAATGCAAGAACATGTTACAATTAGGCTATGTAAGATTGCACGTAATACTCATAAAAAAAGTGTTTTAAGCTGATAAGTAAGACCTGCTAATGTTAACAACACTTTCATTTACCTTATTAGTTAATATTAGTGAACTTTTTGTGCACATTTTTACTACACTTTTACGAGTAAGCATTTTCTTAGATTCAAGTAGGTAATCATTCAAACACAGGTCATAGGCAATTACTTTAAACAAATGTTATATAGGCCTAAATCAAGCAGAGTAATAATAACAACTGAACTTTTGCAACATGGAGGTTCTTCCCTGATTTTATAAATAAATACCTCTACCTCTGGTGCAGCAAACTAAGCAAATTTCCATTCGCCTGATTGGATTTTACTAAAATATTACTTTAATGGCGTAAAAATATATAAAATTAATAAATTTAACAATATTCAAATGGAAATTCGCTTAGTCTGCATGTTTGCTGCGGCGTGGGTATTTTTTTTTAAGAGGTTGGCGGCCTCTTTTAACCTTGCATTTGCCCATCCAGATAGACTACTGATCTGTGCGTGGAACGTATCCAGCAAAGCAAGGGGTGAGCCGGTACAGTACAAAGGTGAACTGTACTGATAAAAGTTTGTGGCAGTGACCAGGATCCGAACCCACGACATCTCTGCCTTGGGCCGGAAGTCCGCGACGCTACCAACTGAGCCACCGACTCACCAAATAAAATATAAATCCATCTTGGAAATCTATCTTGGTTGCTATCTTGGAAGTGCTAAAAGCATAAGTAGCTTGATACTGACCTTTTATCTGACGTCATCTTTAGATTTGTTTTGATTATTCCCACTTGCCTTCCACCATGCACACACAGTTGGGTTGATTTCAAATCTGGCACAATTCCATGTATAACAGAACCATGAAAAATTGAATATATGTCATTTTTCTTTTTTTGTTCATATACACATAAATCTCCTCCAATACCTGAAAAAGGTTTGAGCTTTTTTATCGATGTCTAGACGCCAGTGGTATTTTTTTCCAGAAAGAGATTTTGGAGAGAGTAGGCCTACTTATAAATGTGTTTTTTTTTTCGGGGAAAGCGATACAAACCCTTATGTTTTACTCAAATATGTAGTACTAGCAGAGTACCCGTCCTTCGTACGGGGTTGGGGTATGAGTATAAAATGCTTATTGCAGGTATACCCGTGCTTTGCGTTTGCAATGGGAGAGGACCCGGTTTAAGAAAATGTTGTTCTTTTAATTTACGGTACCGGTATGCCATAGTACAGCACATCTACCATAGCCAAAATGTTCTACCACTACACCTAAACAATAAAAAACGTGAAATTCTCATTTTTCAAGAGCTTTTTGTTGGTAGTTGGTTCAAATTAGATGTTGTTGTCATAAATGCAAAAACAATTAATAGTGCTGCCCCGCCCCCTGTTGGTAAACCTTACAAATTTTTAATGCTATTTAATATCATAGAACTTAATTGTGTAAGTTAGTTGAAACAGCTGACAAAATTATTTTATTAGTTTTAAATATGAATCCTCATACGGTTAACATGGGAAACTCCAAAGCCACTGGGGCGGAGCCCGAAAGGATTTTTGAGATAAGAATGTGTCTATATCACCACAGCAATGAAATGGGAATGTGAGCTATCATCACCCCAAATTTCAGCCCAATCTGACCAGAAATATCTCCATTGTATTCTTGGCTGAGATTGTACAATATGTGCTTCCGCCATTCTACAAGTTATTAAACAAAACTAAATTTAAAGAGACAATAGATATTGACTTATGTACAAGGCTTTTAACTCAATTGTAGATTTTTATAGAACTTTCATTGAGATTTGTTTTTCATTATGATTAAGTTTAAGTTAAGTATAAATGTTGGATAATTATTCCGTTGGCTATATACATGCCTCCAAACCGATTTTTAATTTTGATGTCTAACTTCGTAGGTTTTTTAACTCCTGAATCCAAATATAGGTACCATTATTTTTCACCGCTGATCAATATTTCTCAAGATATTGCCATAAAAATATACATTACAATAAACAAGGTAGGATGGATGACATATTTACAAGTGGAATGAACTGTGGATGAAGTAAGCCAACAGCTGATTGTTTTCAATCATAGTCAAGCTAATGGGAAGTGGCAACTTTATTAGCTACCGGTAACCCTGATTTAATTTGAAAATCACCTAATTAAGTTACACTTTTCACTTTCATCCACCACTAAGTTAACACATTTAATGTAATTTATTATTGTTACCAGTATTTTATTCTTACTAGTGCAACTGTTGCACGAATTCGAGCAATTGCATAGTATTAGGGCCTACACTTGTTATTTCAAAATGAATGACAGTCATAGTTTCCAATGACTTAAAAGAGTCAACTCAAAAAAAAATTAATCAATCACTCGCACTCCAGTTATCGAAACTAAAAACAAACTCACTCTGAAAACGAACGCTCTTGTGTTTATAATGTGTTTACTATGAACAGCTGTAATTAATACATATTATTCGTCTGTTTAAGTAAACAAAATCTTTTATCATAAGAAATACATTGAGATTTTGATGGCCTGTAGGGCAAAGCCCGAGGACTTTTATTACAGGAATTGGTGAAAGGGGACGTCTACAAAAAAAATACTTTATTCTGACACATCGTTTGTAAAAATCCGTCCATCATTAACGGAGGAGTAGTGTTTCGTAGAAAAGGATTATTGATTTAAATTAAATTTCGGATTTCTGATTCTGATTTTGCCATTTAGAAATTACATAGTAAAATGGTGCTCTAGTTTAAATTGTTGCTCTTTATTATTGTTATTACGTTCAAATCTCTTTATGCTTTTGTTATTGTTATATTATTTGTAATTTATTGTTAGAGCTACTGTTGCCTTAGTATTTTGAGGCCTATTAGAAACAACATGTCAACAAATCATGTATTTGCTGTAAAATGGTGTAACCGTTGAGAGGAAATAAATAAATATTCTAACATCTAACACCTAACCAAACCAATAAACCTCTAGAACAATGGCAAACTTCTTTTGGTGTCAGAAAAGGCATGTCAGGGTGGTAGGTCGTGCTTTATGCCAATTTGTGTCTGCATAAAGTCCTTTGAACGTAGGTTGGATTAGGAAAGTTAAAGTTTAGGTTATAATGAATTGAGTTGTTATTTTATGTCACCTACAGACTGTTTTTGTAAAATTAAAATCCTGAGAAAAACACTTTAAATTACTATTTCAAAAGTGCAAGCAGTATTTAAGTAAAATGACGTCACTAGGCATATTGCCAATGACAGAATCAGAGTGAGTTATAAAGTTCAAAAGTTGTGTAGGCGCACAACTTGTTTGTGCTCCACCGCCTTCGCGGCCAGGAGGCCCCCCACCACAGCCCAGTGCTTGGTGATCTGCTACTAGTCACCCTAAAAATGTTGTCTATACTACCATAGATAAAACGTACTTCCTTAGTAGATTTGTCATCCTTATGGAACAGCTGAAAGCCAATTTTATTATTAGTTCTGTACGTCCAACTGTAGAGGTTATGTTTTGTTTACTATTTGTTGCTTGTTATTTCAGTCATTTAAAACCTCATTTAACCAAATAAAACAATATAATCATATACAATAACTGGTCTCCTAGCTATATAACCAAAAAGTAAAGCACAAATCATGAAAATAACCTTATAGTAATAGAAACAAAATATTGTCTACCCCAGCGATCAGTGTGGACGTACATAAACTACACACGTAAAACAAGCTTCACAGTTTTCAATGGGATGAGGAGTCTACTTGTGTTGCTTAGTCTATGATACTACTTCTACTCCCAGCGGATGCGTAAACCCGAGGCGTAAACCAACACACTTACTAAAAGTGGTACACTAATGGTCTTATAATTTCCCTCCCTTCACTGTGAATAGCCCTTTTTACAGATGGTTGCCATAACATTAATCTAAGTTAGCCTAACACTTTTGTAACTCACGCCTTAAAATCACTCAATAATTACTCTACCGCACTACTCAACTCTACAACACGTCCAATAAACTTACAGTCAATAGAACACGATAGAATACAACTCTCTTCCTAAGTAATAAAATATTGTCATAAAATACATTACGACATTAAGAGACCGAGTTTCGATTTATCAACTCAGGGATATAAAATTAAAAAAAACTGCAATCTATTAACCATTTTACAGGTTGTTCGGAAAAACCGTTTGATATTATAACGTGTTATTTAATATACATGATATGAAAATAAGCAAAAAGTGTCCATAATTATGCGTAGGCCTACTAAACCTTGTGGTTTTCTGTTTATAGGTGTACTAGCTGGCCCAACAGACGTCGTCCTGTCCTAATGTGGTTTTATGTCAAATGCTCGTTCATTTTCAAGATGAGCTCGTTCGCATGACTCAATCACGTCCTGGTTGAAGTTCGTTCGGTACGCTCACTCACCTTTAAGGATATCACCTATAAACTCAATTAATGGTTTACACCTAATATGTCAATTTTACAATTAAATTGGAATATTTTTTTATTTTTTTATTTTTTTTTTTAAAGAGGTTGGCGGCCTCTTTTAACCTTGTATTTGCCCGTCCACATAGACTAAGCGCCCGTGCGTGGATCGTTTACAGCAAAGCAAGGAGTGAGCCGGTACAGTACAAAGGTGAACTGTACTGATAAAATGTTATCGGCAGTGACCAGGATCCGAACCCACAACACTACTGCCTTGGGCCCGAAGTCCGCGACGCTACCGACTGAGCCACCGACTCACTATATACCGGTAGGCCTACTACGATTTTACCATTCGGTGTACATTTTACATAGTTGTATCAAAATTAATTACTCTAGAACACTCCAGTAATTGCATTGCATGGTACTTGAATTGTTTTAGGCCTATAATTTAAATTCTAAAAAAATGTAGGCCTAAGCAAAAAAGGAAATCAACGCGAACGGCGCTGGTTGTAGAAAGCGTAGTCCGACTAATGCCACAGAAACTTTGGCTGCGGTGGGAGATTGCTACCGCCCTCCCCCCGCACACCCGGCTCGCAAACAAGTCGTACTCTTACAGTACTTCCAGTAGTTGCTTGTCGTTTGGTTGAAAAAGTCAGCAATAAGTCTTAGTTAAACTACAGTTCATTCCACTTGTATATGTGATCCATCCTACCTTGTTTATTGTAATTGTAATGATGTATATTTGTACGGCGATACGCCTATCTTGAAAAATATTCATCAGCGATGAAAAATAATGGTAACTTACATATAAGTTAGGCCTATTTGGATTCAGGAGGTAAAAAACTACTTAAAAGTAAGATACCAAAATTAAAAATTCAGTTAAAGGCACCTATACGACACCTATAGTAGACACCTATAGCCTACTATAAATACCGTACCAAATGTTGTATATTTTATGTAGGCCTATGTATTTAAATTTGACAATGCACCTATTCTGAATGTTATGACATGTATGGGATGTTTTTGTGCAAATACCGGTACTTAAAGTAGGTAGGCTATGTCTAAGTTTATGTCTAACTTAGTTATGTCTAGCCAATGTCCAGTATTTATCATGTTTACTTGTCACAAACATCCATCCATCCACTCTCTCACTTATAATAATATTAGTAGTAGGATGAATGCCAAGTAGAAACAATGAATCTAGATACATTTTTGAAGCTATGGCTACATAACTTTTTTATTTGTAGGTAACCAAAATGAGTGTTATTGGTGTTTCGATTGACAAATGACATGGCATAATCATAATATTAAGTGAATAGGCCTATTATAAATGTGAATGTTTGTGTGTTTGTCTGAAGTAGGCTACAACCACGCACCTTGGCAGGATGATAGCCATGCCCGATTAACATGCCTATTCTTGGGCAGTTCTTGGTACAGTTTCTTAACTGGGCTACGCTAACTTAATATTGATTGAAACTATCGAATTGAAAATATTGATTAATAATCGATATTTTAAAACATCTCTAACTTAAGTTTATTATAAAATTAAACTATCGTAACCTAACCTAACCAACCAAACTTGCTGATGGTGAAAAATATCGCATGAAGGTTTACTAATCGAATCGATAGTTTCAATCAATATTAGCATTGCGCAGTTAAGAAACTGTACCCCTAACTTATTCTTATCTTATCTAACAAATCCTTTCGGGCTCCGCCCCAGTGGCTCTGTAATTCTCCATATTACCTAGTATCCGTGTTGATATGATCAATTGCATTTCATGTAACTTATTATGTAGGCCTATTGTTATTTATGTAACTTATGTATTATGTGTGTAACTTATGTATGTGACTTAACTTAACTTAATGATTAACCCTCCCAGTGTTACTTGACGAAAATTCGACAAGCAGCACACTTTGTGTAGTGTTACTTGTCGATTTTTCGACAAGCAGACATCGTTTACGGCGAAGGCTCTATGACTGACTGAATCGGATTGAACTGGATCGAGTTAGGTATCGTTCTTTCCGTAATATTCTAAGCTTTCTCCAGAGGTCTGTCTCAGCGCTTTTTTTTCTCTGAGCTGATCGTAATTAATTGTAGCAGACAGCTGACGTGCGTGTGCGTGTATTTGTAAACAGCTAGGTTACCCTCGGACCGATGACTAATGTGTTTTATTACGTTTATCATTGTTTTAGTATTAAAAATCAAAAGTAGTGATATACGTGTTGCATTATAAGAAGATTTAAGTGGTTTTGAAGTGCTGGTTGATGATCCTGAAGAAGTAGGTAGGCCTAGTGATATTGATGTAAATTATCAGCCAGATTCCTAGCTATGGTTAGGCTATGCATTCTTAGCTAAACGCTATGTACTGAAATCTGTTTTTTGCCCATAACTTATTTATTTGCAAATCTACTTTCTTATATTATTAAGTTATATATTTGTAATCCTCATAAAATTTAGAACAAAGTGGCTATTTTCAAATATTTGTAGGCCTATAATTTATAAAATTTCATTGAGCGCGAACTTATTTTTTTTTTGAAAATTTTCGAAATTATATTTTTTTTACCTAAAAATTTTTTTTTTTAAATGTTCCTTATGTTTTATATATAATATTGAAGCCCATGATTTTCCAAACAAAATGGTATATAGAACATTAGAATTAACATTGTTTTAAGCTTCTCAGATCCGTTTTAATAAAACCTTGCAAATGCGCCAAAAATAGGTGGACATTAAGGCCTAAACTATGGACACTTGGAGGGTTAAAAAATCTATTTATCACCTAGGCTAGGACAGAGGCCTATTAATGTCTGGTAGCTGTTCAAGGGAATGTACAAGTAACATGCTTACCAGCCAAAATGTATGTTTCATAAAATATAACTGATGTCACTGCAATTTTATTGTTCCTTGAGTAAAACTTGAAGTTAGTCATTTTCCTCAAATTTCCCAGAAAATTACAGGTTAAGTTAATCTTTGTTTCAGACAGTTAACACTCTTTACACATTAAATTCTCATTGGCACTTAAATTAAATATTAATCTAAAAAGTGGTAAATGGCTTTATAAAGCTAACCCTCAAGTTACTTAACCTCCAAAGACCAATGTATTGTGGTCGTCGTACTGGGCCTACTCCTACTGCCAATTAATTAGCTATAAACTTAGCTATGGTGATAGGTATTATAAGCCAATCGTCGGTTTCAGCATGCAAACACGACTCTCGGCTTTACAAAGATAAAGATAGTTTCGAATACAAGCCCCTAGACACAGTATGATGTGCCTAACATGAGTAACTTGAAAATCCAGCAATCGGGCTACTTATGTTCTAGATACTCACAAATCAATGCGAGAACATATTAGCGAATAAGGGGATTTCTTTTAACTTAAAAGGTTTCACAAGATAAATTTGTGTTATTGTTTAGCTTTTAACAATTAGTTTATTTTAGCTTGAGTTTAATTTGATTTTGTAGTTTATTTATTTTATATTACTGATAAAAAAGAAACTGCGAACTATGAGTATGTCAATTCGATGTTAGCGACATCTTGCGATCACTAAACATAAACAAACTAACTGTAGCGGACCTCAAGTGGTGACACCTCGCGGACAATAGGCGAACTGCGGCGCAGGCGCACCTAACCGTATTGCTTGCTATGCTATTGCTATTGCTTTGCTACTAGCAAAAGCAAATTGCTAGTGCAGCTGGTAGTGCCACTCCACTCCACTGTCCAGTGTCCACTCCACTAGTGCCAGCGCAGCGCCAGCCGAGAGCCGAGCCAGTGTTCAGTGTTAGTGTTGCAGTAAGTGCAGGCAGGTGCAGACTATTTATTCAATTAATTTCTCAGTCCTTTCTTCAGAGAACTGCACCGTTCATTTTCACACAATAATCTCAAAATATGAAACATGCTTATTTTGTTGCCAGAACTGTTCTAGTTCGCAATGGAAATGTGGATGAAGCCGTTAGTCTTCTTAACAGGTAAAATGTATTAACAATCTAGGCTATGCCAGGCTTATTGTTATTGTGTCCTGAAACTTTTTTTGTACAAAAATAATTTAAATTTTTAAAGAAATAAGCTTATGGTAACGTCTTAAATAAAAACTCATGGGCTGCACTTTCCTTTACGTCCTACACTCATTCGAATGAAAATATCGAATTTGTTTGTTTCATTCGATATACACGGGACTTCATTCACTTCACTGGGACAAACATATAAATGAGTTGGAAAGCAGACTTTCCAGAACTGTTTTCCTCTTAAGAAAATTAAAAAATCTGGTCACAGATACATATTTAAAGCTGGCCTATTATGGCCTCTTCCACAGCTTGATGAGCTATGGTGTCATTGTCTGGGGACACGCTTCAGAGACCAAGAACATTCTGATAGTTCACAAGGCTGCCATAAGAGCCATAACATCCAGCGAAAGACACGAACACTGTAGGCCACTTTTCCGAGCCTTAGGAGTAATGACTAGGCTATATACAGCCAATTCATCTATAGCTGTCTGGTGCAGATCAAGGAAAATATAGATAACCTCAGCTGCAGAAACCAGCTACATCGTTACAATACGAGAAAAGGAGAAGACCTAAACGTTCCTTTCTGCAGGCTCAGTAAACAAAAAGACTGTTATCCGGTCCTTGGCATCAGACTCTATAACCACCTGCACCAAGACATAAAGTCACTCCCTCTTAAGAGTTTTAAAAAGAGAGTGGAGGAACTACTCAAGGCGCGGCCCCTGTACTCCATGAAGGAATATTTCACAGAGGAAAATGGTGAATGGGCCTCGTAATCTACAGCCATGTTAACCACATAAATTAAAAAGTACTAAAACTAAAATGTTTAAAATGTTTTTTCTTTGACGAAATCTATCCAGTCACTACTGGTCATCGATGGATACATGGTATAAAGGTATATCATTTGGTTAGTTAGGTTACCTTAGGATACCTTACCTAACTAACCAAACGATATAACTTATCGAATAATTGATTTATCGATCGATATTTTCATTCGAATGAATGTAGGACGTAAAGTAAAGTGCAGCCAACTCAGGTAAAAGTTATTTAGTATAGCCTAGGTGCCTACCTTAACTTAATTGTAAAATGTTTTTATAAGGTACAACTTTACAACGAAATAATAAGTTAAGCGTTCACTACAAAATTAGGCCTAATTTGGTTAAACTAAGAAAAACCTAACCAAACTTGCATTATGATTCTATAAATTATTTTCATGAGAGAGAGAAAAGACAACTTGAGTTAGTGAGGGCAAGCTGTACCGGTACTTAAACTGTAGATTTTTGGCAGGATTCTATGTGCATGTACGCAGGCCTAGGCTAAGCGTAGATAACTGTCTCATACTAGAGTTTGGTGTTTAAACCTGCTAAGTATTTTTTAATATAGGGTAGAGTTTCATATCTGTTGTCAAAAACAACCGAATGAAAATATGGATCGATATTTAATTGGATATTTTGTTTGGTGTTTGTTAACCTAACCTAACTAACTATCGGTATAAGTTAGGTACCGGTAGTGAATGAAATAATGGATATATTGAATACAGTAGTTAATTTATCAATCAATATTTTTGGTATTCCGGAGACCACCCTTATAAAGTGCGCTGGCGGCTATGTAAGGTTGGGTTATTATAAATATACTTATGTTTGTAGGACTTTCCTCGTTTCGTTATGAATGGAACAATAACAGATGAGTCATACATCCACACACCAAATCACCTTCAAGTAAGCCAACGACCTGACGTTGACTGGAGAGCTCGCATTACCTTTCACCGCCAGTATCTGGGGTATTTGGCGGGCAAAAATATGACTCATCTGGAATCTTTTGATTATATTGAAACGAGGAAAGTCCTACAAACATATTTATGATAACCCAACCTAACATAACCACGGTCTACGGACTCCAGTGTGAAAACCTTTGGTTGGATGTTGGAGGATCCCGAGGTCACTCTCGGATCACTCGGCAGGTAAGAGGGGAGGTAATGGACATGCCCTCGGACCACATGCCGATCAGATTCTTCTTCGCCAGACCATTCACTGTCCTTCATCCATCCAGGGATGAGTGGATGTCTGGTGGGAATCCTCTTCCACAAGGCGACCTTGAATGGTATACTGATGGTTCAAAGGTAAGAAGTGGGACTGGGGCTGGAATTCATGGAGTGCAGAACGGGGTGGACATTTGTCTTCCCATGGGTACTCACCCAACTGTGTTCCAGGCCGAAATGACTGTGATAATGGAACCTGTGCTAGGGAAAACCTGAGGGTAGGCTTCAGGGACATCAACATTTCCATTTTTACAGACAGCCAGGCTGCGCTCAAAGTGCTCGACTCCTTTGAATTCAATTCTAAGGTGGTCTGGGACTGCCTTTCTGCAGTATGTGACCTGGGCAGGCGTAACAAAGGTAACACTGTTGGCTTCCTGGGCACTCAGGGATGGAAGGGAATGAGGTGGCTGACAGGCTAGCAAATGTTGCGTCAGCCTCAGACTTCGTGGGACCACAGCCTTTCTGTGGAATCTCTCCTGTGCATGCATGTCACTCAGTCATGTCATGGGCTCAAGAGGAACGCAGGAAAAGATGGGTTAGGCTTCAGCACCATAGGTAAGTAAGTTCACCCTCTTCTCCCCTTCCCAGACGGTCGCCTCCAATGCTCTACATTTAGACAGGAGGCAACTCAGACAGATCACACAAATGGTCACTTGACATGGCTACCTGAAATTCCACCTGCATTGCTTGAGGATCCACAATGGAGACACTGCGTGTAGAAAATGTGGGAAAAATGTGGAGACTGCTGATCACCTACCCTACGACTGCACAGCTCTGAACGAGGTAAGGGACAGCCCCCCCCCCCCCCCCACTCTGGTGTTGTTGTACTCTTGGTGCAATGACAAGGGCAGACACCTTCCTCAGGAGGAGCTCATAGACAGGATGCTGAAGTTCATTAAGCAACTCAGGTTTGATGGACTCTGAAGTACCATGTGGGGAGCGCAAAAAACCCATCAGTGGCTGACGTGCAACAGGACAAGGTCCCCCCCTACAGAATCAATCAATCAACTGCGGCAGCGCGCTTACCTACTTGGCGGAGTATAGCATCGGCGACGCATTCAACTCAATCCTTGCCGACATCGCTGCCTTCTGGGAGGTAGAACTTAAAGGCCGCTATTTGTAATCATGTCGAATTTGGACAGTAAGTCACTTTTAAAGTATGATCTTTCCCATTATGTAGTTATTTTTGGTCTTACTTACTTCTGTGGCCACATAAATCCCAAGTGATTTTTGGCCTCGCCAACAATGTGCCTCCACTGCTGCCTGTCCTCTGCTGCCTCCAAACTTGCTCCTAACCTCCTGAGGTCCTGCCTCACTTGGTCATTCCATCTTAATCTGGGCCGTCCCAGCGGCCGTCGTCCTTCTGGTTGCCCCATCCATACCCTTTTAATCATACTGTTAACATCTCTTCTATATACGTGTCCCAGCCATCGTAATCTTCTGCTCTTTACCATTGCTATAATATCTGGGTCATTATAAAGTTCTCTTAATTCTTGGTTCTTCCTTATCCGCCATTCACCATTTCATTAATAGGTCCAAACACTCTATGTAAGATTTTATTTTCAAAAACTATTAATTTCTTTTTATTTTGCTTCATTAAGCGTCCAGACTTCTGCTCCATATAGTAGAACTGGTTGTATTATTACTCTATACATCTTTATTTTAGTTCTTCTGGTCAGGAGTCTACTTCTAAATAGTTTTGTTAGACTCCAATTGGTCTCCGGTAAAAAAATCTGTCTAAAATAAGTGGCCTCCGGATAATACGAAAGTAGGCCTACTATATTTTCATTCGGTTGTTTTTGACAACAGATATGAAAGTCTACCCTAAATTTATTTAACTTTAAATATGTTGCATAGTTTTAAATGTTGTTTTTTAGTAATATATTTGTGTGTATTTTTCCAAATTCAAAATTAGTCCCAAATTGTTTTATCACCCTGTGAGCGTGAACTGACGAGTTGTTAGGATTATTGTAATGAATATTCTGACTATTCTGAGTTACTAGGCTAATTTGTGAAACCAGAGCAATCTCCTTAAATAGGCTGGGTTATCCAGACAAATAAAGTTAAGGTGTGACTATTTTGGCAAGATAAAACGCAAAACCATTACAAAGATACAAAATGCGATAGTACTGTATTAGCCTATATTTTAATCTTTTGCCCGAAGTTACGTAACTAAATGAATTTATTGTGTGTTGATTGATGGCAAAATAATATCCTAAGTTAACAATGTTAATCATTGCAATATAAGATAAAGTTATATTTTGCAAAAATTTATTTATTTTCCAGAGTCTTGGGTCGAGAAGGAATATTTGATCAGTGGAGACATACGAGATACTTTGAAAAACCGTGTCAGGTTTGTGGTTTTTTATCTTGCTATGTTTTATTTGCCACTAGCTGGCACGACAGACGTCGTCCTGTCTTAATGTGGTTTTATGTCAAATGCTCGTTTATTTCCAAGATGAGCTCGTTCACATCGCTCAATCACGTCCTGGTTAAAGTTTGTTAGCTAAGCTTACTCACCTTTAGGTTGAAGCTTCTTCGCTGCGCTCACTTGCCTTCAGGTTTAGCTTGTTCGCTACGCTAACTCGCCTCCAGTTGTAGTTCGTCCGCTACGCTCACTCACCTTATGGTTGCAAATTAGCTGTTGTCATAAATAAAAAAAACAAGTTCTGCACCCTGTTGGTAAACCTATTAATTTTTTATGCTATTGAACATCACAGAATCAAATTGTGTAGTTGAACCAGCTGATAAGATTCTTTAATTCTATTTATTTAAATATAAGTACTCATAACATGGTAAACTCCAGAGCCACTGGGACGGAGCCCTTTTGACGGATCTGCACCAAACTTCATACAAACCATCCTTGAATAATGCCTGAAAGTTTCATTACAATCAGTCAAGCGGTTTCGGAGTCTATAAAGGACTTACAGACAATCATACATTGGATTTTATATATAGACTAGCTGTGTGCCCGTTCTACACACGGGGATCTTATAGTAATCGATTGAAACCTTCTTATACAGCAGTTGGTTTGCATATTTCAGATATGCTGGCCAAACTATAATATAAACAAATACAGTACCTATCTGACAGTTTCAAGTAAAAAAAAGAATACCCCCGCAGCAAACCTGCAGACTTAGCGAATTTCCATTTGCCTCGTTGGATTTACACTAAAATGTCTCCTTAAATATATCACATTTATTCCCTATTTAAATAGAATTAGTTTAACGAGTACTTAGGTTTGCTGCAACAGGGAGGGTAAAAAAGTTTTTTTTTTTATGTAAAGGCTTAATAGGTAGGCCTACTGTAGTTTAGTAAGAAATTAATGTATTTTCCAAATTTGATCAAAATATGTTCATAAATAAGCAAACTACAACAGTTGCCTTATTCTCCATAAGAATAACATGGGAATTTTAAAATTACAATTTTTTTGAATTTTCTCCGTAACCCTTAGGCACATAATAACGCTTCAATATACTAAATTATTTGTTTCTTTAAGCTCTACATAATGGTTTAGAAAGTAATTGTGAAATTTTGTGTTTTTAGGGTCAAAAATGGGAAAAACCTATTTTTACTTCATAAAACCCCCATAAACCCCCGTTCCTATAGTCCGATCATGCTGGTTTGCGAACTCATTCAAGTTTATCCTGCTTTACACCTTTAAACCAAATTAAATCGGACAAAAATTACTCAAGTTATCGCGTTTACGGACACACATATAGGTGTATATATATACATATATAAAAATTTTAACGAATGGTGTTTTTGGCCTCTGGGGACATCAAAATGAAAAAGTAAATCAGTCCCGGGTCTAGGTCTTACCATGCCACTTACGGTAATAGCTTACTTCCCTATAGGGAAGTTCGCTAGAAATGCTTTATAGATCTATGAAAAATAGCTCTAAAGTAGGCCTATAATTGAAAGCTGCTTTCCCCAATGGTTAAAAGTAGTTAAAATACTTCCCCAACCTCTCTATTAAAACATTCCTGTTGAAATTTTTACTATCAAAGGTGCTCTTGTCCTGTCCGTACGGAACACTGAGAAATATGCGCTACCAACAGACATACACACAACAATACAGAATTTAATTATGAAATTTACTACGCTTTAACTAAAGCAAAGTAAGCTACATTTACTTTAGTGTCACCAAACTTGATCATAACAATTTTTATTTGCTTAGTCCGAAGATGACTCAAAATGATGTCGAAATGACGGCTTACCATGTGAAATGAAGTACTAAATACGATTTAGTTTAGTAATTTACAACACACAGGCCACGAACTATTGATACATAAACAACGTAAAGCGCAAACAATTCATGATGGTTTGCTCAACAAATGTTTTACTCAAATGCGTTATCATTTTCTTAGCACAAACTAACATTTTGGAATCCAGACAGAAAAAGCAAAACTTATACAGTAAGACATCAATTAAATTGAATACGACTTTAATAAATAAGGTACAATATAATGACTATGATGCATCGTTGGATAACTAATTTGGATATAGTGATGTGTT
The DNA here is from genome assembly GCF_028750875.1 of Macrosteles quadrilineatus. Lineage (NCBI taxonomy): Eukaryota > Metazoa > Arthropoda > Insecta > Hemiptera > Cicadellidae > Macrosteles > Macrosteles quadrilineatus. The sequence continues at coordinate 73,238,800 of NW_026542597.1, forward strand.
GGTACGTAAAAATTATTCTCGTAGCTACCACCGGTTCTAAGGCAAAGAACCAGTACCAAAAACCAAAGTTTACAGTTAAGAACTATAGTACATCCGACCAGCTAAATGCGTAAATCAAGTCCCGAGGTTATTGATCTCTCTTAGTTTTGGATTTTCTCACTAAATGTTATAAAAAAATCAAAGTTATTTCCCATTAATTGCATGATTTGAAAACAACTTTTAACGTTAACATATCGGTGACAGTTTGAAAAAACAACCTTATCCCATCAACTTTTTGTTATTTAATAGAAGACGTACGGTATTCTATAAACCATGTTTGGTGTATCTAGTAAACACTAGAAGGAAATGCGAAAAATCACACAATGTTCGTTTTTTTTACATTTGTAATTTTATTTCTTAAGTAGGTATGGTAGGCCATGTATTCTAGGGAAAAGTACCGGTATCTAGGATCATCATCGAAAAGGTTGTTATGAATAATTGGGCAGGCGTACTTACCCAAGTGATGTGCAATTGGTCTATTGCCTGTATGATCCAGCGATGCGGCATATAGCGACGAGAAGATACATTTGAAAAGCGAGTTTAGCATAATCCGTAAACCTCCGTTACAATCACCCACTGCATTTGTCACGTTACACTTTACACAACCGCCTTTGAAGTGCCGTCATTGAGTTGGAACCTTTTTTGTAAGCTATTGGTAACGCTTGTAAGTTTCCCGTTTCCCAGCCATTTACAACACTGATTCAAGGTCTTTTTCCCGGTTATCAAAACTCAAGAACAATTTTATACACAAAGAATCTCAATTTTCATTTACAGTTACCCTACACATTATTGCATTTGTGATTAATTAAATCCGTTATGTAAGGTAAAACGTTTTTAATCTCACTTGGTTTGGATTTGCTTTCAAAACTTGATCTGAAATGGTTGCTGTATTTGTAAATAACATACAATGTAAACATGTCAGTGACAGCTAGAAAAAATAATCTTGGTCCGAACAGCTGTTCGTTATTTCGTAGATGATTATGTGATAAATATTGGGAGAAAACTTGACAAAAATCGCACAAAATTGGGTTTTTAAACATCTGTAATTTAATTTACAAAGTAGTATTTTATTGATATATTTTGATCAAACTTGGCAAATTTATTGATTTTATAAATAAGCTATTAATATTTTACTAAAAACCACACTTCATTAGTTTCTTTGCAGCAGCAAACCTAGGTACTCATTAAACCTTAATGCTATTGAAATAGATATGATTGAAAATCAATTCAGACAAAGGTAAATTCACTTAGTCGGCAGGTTTGCTGCAGCGGGGGTATTTTCTTGTAGGTAGGTAGCCAGGGGTTTAATTATCTGCATTACATGGAATCCTATTTGGTAGTGGTGGAAACTAGTTTCGACTTCATCAGACATCACACAGACTAACATATTGCTTCATTAAGATTGTCCATTGTGATCCTATAACTTACACACATTTTGTCATAATGTTATCCTCTAACTTACAAACATTTACAATACGAATGACTCAATACACAAGACTACCTCACCCTTATAAACATGACACAACTGGTCATTTATGAACTGGCTAGAGCAAAGGTCCAAGACTTACGGCAACCTAAATTCCCACATGTTGTGTCATGAATTCTAGTTATGTGTGTATGAGTTTTGTGAATTTGTGTACAGTACTAGCATAGCTATATAAAAACCTTCATATGAATAAAAAAAATTTCTGTCTTCAAAAGCCTGGTGATTTTTCCATGTGACCCGAAGTTAATTGCCACTGCAATCATATTGAATCACTAATAATACAAGTATTTTCAGTGGCATTGTTACACTTATGCCAATTAGTACTGAAACAAATCAGGCTCACTAATTCATCAATTCAATTCATAGTTTTTCATCAATCAGTGAAAAAACTGTGTTGTTAGCAACTTCACCGCTGGTCTTGTTTTGCAACTTCATTACAAAAATAGTAACTGTACTAGTACTAGTAAACAAGTGCTGTAGGTCTGTGTGTCTTGATAAACTGCTTATTTGTAATATAATATTTTTATTCACATTTTTTAGACTCGTCGACGAGTGAACTACATGAGGTGTAAGTCAATATACAATGAAGACATGGATAGAAAGATCAAATTTGTCATGCGCAAAAACAGAGTGGAACCTTTTGTTGGATGTTATTAAAAAAGAATCTTGTTTGTAATATTTGTAGATATTGTTTAGTTTTATAATTTACAAATAAAAATAAATACTAAAAGCTTTTATCATTTTTACTTTTGTTTGCCTCTATCTATCATCCAAATCTAGGATGTGTAAACCAATTCTCTCTATCCACTGCAATGCAGGTATATTAAATCAATAATAGCAAATTTTCACTTTTAGTCCCATTTTAGGACAACAAAGTGGTTTACGAGCAAATAGAAGCCAATCATGGTTCAAACTATTGAGCCCTGGAATAGATCTTTTGTGACGAGCGATGAACGATAATTTTCATCATAATGCAAAAAAAATACAAATCTTGGTTTAAAATATTCCATAGTCTAGTAACTCTGTTTTAAGTTATTTATCATAATACACATTTGCAATTTATCTAAAAGTCAGCTGTTTGAAGAATATTTCTCTCAATAACTTATTATATAATAGTACATACTTTAGTGCTCCTGTTGAGCATATACTGAAACTTGGTTTGGGGTTAGGAAAAGTAATGTTTAGGCATAGACAAAAGGAATTAAATATAGACCATCAGCTGTGCTGCGGTTACCATAGGTTCTGGTGCACACCGCTGGGAGCGCCATGTAGTTACAGCGTTAGCACTACGTAATTACACGGCGCTCCCAGCGGTGTGCACCGGAACCTATGGTAACCGCAGCACGGCTGACGGTCTATATTTAATTCTTTTTGTCTATGGTTTAGGACAGGCAAAATCATATGCTTTGCTAGAGATTGGAACAAGGCAACACTAAGTAAACAGGCCGTAATGCTCATCTGGTATGACGTCATCATAGGCAACGGCAATGACGTAATGTTTGCCGTTTGTGATCAGCTTCTTGTTTTGATTTTTTCTTGGAAACAAAAAAAATAACATTACGTCATTGAAGTCGCCTATGATGACGTCATGCGAGAGGAGCATTACGGCCTATTTATTTAGTGTTGCCTTGATTGGAAATAAAGGTTTTAGGACCCTTAGTTGCCATTGGCTGTATGGGGTATTAATTACCAGCTGTGTCTGAGGAATATGTCAGCCTTAGTCACTAACAATACTACAAGATCGCACCACTCATCCTACACTCATCCTTCACTCATATTTGGGTTAAAATACGCACATAGTGGCGTATTTCATCATACACTCATCTCCATTCGTACTAGACTTAAAATATAAGGTTTTCTTTTCTTGTTTGAACACAGAAGAGAGGGGTGAAAAGAGATGTCCTTGTTGGATTAACTAAAGGACTTCTTGCATGTTTAGGCTGGTTCAAACTTGACAATCAAAGCGGTGATAGTCAATTTTGTACAGCATAAGAGTGAGCATGAGAGACAAGAAATAGGAACACTAAGAGTTCTGATACCTAACAAAATGCCGGAGAGTTGCTCAAAAAGGTATTAACGTTGAATATAACAGTTGGATTCCTAACCAGAATGTAGTTCTTCAAAACTGCTTTAGTTATAATACATTAGTCACAACAATACATCTGCTAAGGGAAATTGAAATATGTTATGCACAGTATTTATCACAAACATAGATTTATTTAAAATAAAATACAACATTTGTGTCGATAAAAACTAAATAAAAAACAATTCCCAATTTACAGAAAACCACGGTTTAAGAAATGACTAACAAAAAACAAAACAATCTTAGGAAAACTATACTAAAGTGCTAACATAAGAAATAAGTAGAAATGTGTGATGTTTTAAGTCGCTAAGAAATAAAGCAACGCTATCTACAGTAATAACAGCACCGCACACACAATCAATTGAATTAACACAAATCTGTACATAATATAAGTTACATATGTTCAGGGAAGTGTATATAATATTAATATTTTCAATTAAATTGTGTATATATTGAACTATAGCCTGTTCACAAAATTTTGGCAGTTTAAGGGGAAGGTTTCTCCACCACTATTTTAGCCCAATTTACAATATAAGCTGTTGGCTGTGGTTTCAAAGTTGCAGTGAGGTGGAGGGGATTGAAACATTTACCCCTCAAACCGCCTACATTTTGTGAACGGAGTATATGTATTGAAATACTTACAAACGACACAATAGATAATAGACATTGGTATCACAGCCAGTGGCAAAAATACAAACTGTTTGTAATTTGTACACATCGAGGGAATTGGTTTATAAAAATTTTCAAACTTAAAAAGAAATTGTGTGCACCTTAGACGAATAATCTTCAGGTTCAACTCACAATAAGTAAAATAATCAGAATGTATAAAAAAAACACAAACAGTTGTAGCCAATACTGTTTGCTGATCAAAAATTATAAAATGTAGATAAGTCAGTATAGAGTTATTACAATTTGATACAACAATGTATCTAAAATGATGTACACTTTCAACAATAATTTTGGACAAAGAAACACTCCTCCTAATGTTTGCATATATTTTCAAAATCTGCCAGTTATTTGCTTAAATTTTACAATATAATTTATATTCTACAACTAATTTAGTAGCAGTAGGTTTGAGAAATATATTTTGGCAACACAGCTTAAGATTTATGTCTCCAGCATTTTATAAAAACAAATATGTTACCACTTCTTGAAACTACTCCCTGAGTTTGTATATTTTTAATGATTTGTAGCTTATTTTATACCAGGCAGGCCAGAAAATAAGCAAATTATCTTAATGATTATAGTTCATCTAGATTAGGTTAAAGATAGGCCTACACAATAGCTGTTCAGAAGAAGAAAAATACCTTTCTAAAGTTGAAGATTCTATCTCATAATACAGTGTTAAAAAATTCAAAAAATAAATATTTCTTCAGAGAATTTGCTTAGTAGGTATAGGCCTACTTTGGACAAAAGGATGTCATTACTAAAAAAAAAGATTACTCTTACACTCTTTTCTAGAGTGATCTGAATGCTGCAAAGACACATTTCATGCTGATTAAGTAATTACTCTATTTAATATTACCCGGAAATTGACATATTTATATTACATACATTACATAACCTACTGCAATTCGTCTATTACACTTGTTTGAAAAGGTTCAGGGAATATTTGATTATAAATTTTACAATTTACATATGACTAAAATATTACACTAACATAATTTACATGACTACCCAAGAACCGACGATAAATATTTTGTACACTCATATAAATATAATTAATAATCACATTGAATAAAATTGTAAATAAATAACAAGAGCATTAAATAACCACAGATTGTTAGTTTAAGTTGGTACAATGACTTTCTCGCTACCTCATTATTTGTCGGAACTTTTCCAGCTCGTAAATACTTGTTGAGAGCCTGGAACAAAAATAAATGTCATATTATATTATTATATTCCTCCAGTTGTTTTGGATCACCTATTTTTTCAGTTAACAATGACAGGAATTTAAAGGCTACTAGTGTACCGGTTGCTCGAATTCGAGCAATTGCTAAGTATTACAGGCGTTATTTTTAAAACGAATAACAGCCATAATTTCTGATGACTTTAAAAGATTCAAATCAAAGATTATGGAAATACTCAAGATGTACATAAAAGATCGAGACAATCAACATTTCATGTAAATATCTTATCATTTTTCAAAAGCTGATCTTGTTTTTTAGTGTTTTCTACAAATAGCCTTACTCATAGCCACATTTATAGGTTGTCTATAATAACAATTATAATTCAATTCAATTCAAAACTACTTTATTCATCTCTTGTACAAAATACATTGAATAGTGTCAACGGTTTAGCTGCAAGTAGGCCTAATATTTATTAAATACATTTCTAACATAAGAAAGTAAAAACAAAATTTCACAAACTTACATTTTTTTTAGAATAAATTGTTAACAAAAAATACATATCCTGAATTTGTTTTTGACCTCAAAGACTATTCAACTCTTCAAAAGAAAAAATAGCCTTGCTGATGAGAAATCTTTTTAATTTATTTTTAAATATTGTTTTGGAAGTCTCTGATTTAATTTCGATTGGGAGATTATTATAAAGCTTTGATCCCGCATGTATGGGTTTTTTCTCAAAAAGTTGTAGACTATGGTGGCCGATTGCAAGGTTTTCCCGATTTCTGATGAAATAATTATGACTATCCCCAACTCGTTCCAAATCATGAAGTCTGTCCTTTACTGATAAAATTGTTTCAAAAACGTACATTCCGTAAATTGTAAAAAAAAATTTATATAAAAAAAACATTTCCATATCTTCTCCTTGGTGGTGTTCTATGACTTTCCTATGTTTCCATAGTTTGCAAATCAGGTCTTTCAATGATAACTAAAAAATGCAGCATAGTGTTAATTCAGTTTTCTTTTTAGTATATAAAAATATCCAGGCTCTCTCACTTTTACTTTCTCCCCCTATACCATAGTATATGGAGAAAGTATTGTTTTCGTCAAAATTTTCGAGTTTGAGTTTTGAGTGGATATATTCGTTTTGGGTCCCCCTGGACCCCAAAAAAGTGGTTTTCGAAGTGATGTCTGTGTGTGTGTGTGTCTGTGTGTCTGGATGTGTACAGAGCTAGAGACTACACCTGTGGTCCGATTTCAATGAAATTTGGTATGTAGGTTCTTATCCATGGTATCTCCAGCATTTTTTTGAAATTTTGATTTTTAATGGGGATTTTCCCATAAAACCCCATAAAATAACGGAAAAATAGGATCTTCCCAAAAATGGCCCTAACGATTTTGATAAAAAACTAGTATGTTATAGTCCTTTATATTCTGAACAAAATGGTACAAATCCCATCTCTGTAAAAATTACGGTAAAAATTACGGCAAAAGTTGTTATTTTCCCATAAAAACCCCATAAAATAACGGAAAATCAGATTTTTCCAAAATTGGCTCGAACGATTTTGATAAAAATTTAGTATGTTATAGTCCTTTAAATTCTGAAGAAAATTTTACAGATCCCATTTCCGTATATTTACTCTCACCGCTTACACATGATCAAGGTTGTTGACAAACTTATGGGAGAAAGTATGTGTCAGAATGCTGATACCGTTTATTTTCCATTCTAATATTTATGCCAACCCAAATTCAAATGGTAAATATTTCATTTCAACCAAGTCAAAAATTTGTTTGTAGCTAACTTTTAAACTAGGCGTACGCTCATTCTTCCCGTATTGGGACGAAACGATGATAGTGTCACAGTGAATATAAGGCTGCACTGGTAAGGGTAACCAGAATACACATTATACCCTAGTTGTTGCCACACATAGAAATTATACTGGATCTAGCAGGCATGGATCGGATCAGCATGGATGCTCAGTGTCTTGCAGAGCAGATCATTTTGAGAATGCCATAGGTCTTGGTGCGGATTTGGTTAATGTCAGGCCCAAACTCATATGACGAGTCATAATAAGAATGTAGTAAATACTCAATATCCAGAGAACTTTTTTGATGCTAACATTTTCATCTTATTCTTGGTGGGACTCACCATTATCTTTGGTCAAGTCTTAACTGAGCTGAGACTCAAAATCATGAAGCGAAGCAACCTTCCACAAACAGTTTTATACAATCAGCAAACTAAAGAAAATGGGTCTTGATAACTCTCTTGGTGTCTCTATAGAATGTGTAGAACAGAAAATATCTGAACTTTGTTGGATGTTTTCATGATAAATATGCAACAAATACATATTCACCCCACAAAACCACATGAAAACCAGTTCACATGATCTAATCAAGACAATTAGTAAAACTCAACTGACTGAGGTAGTGTTTATTGTATAGTATTAAACCAAATTACAATAATAGCGTTATCAAGATTCCATGTCAACTCCTCTTTATCCTTAGTGACAAGGACTCAAAACCATGGTACATTCTCATGGGAATCTGTATTGGCAATATTCTCTCTAACCCTTTATCACAAAATAAATTATGTCAATAAGTATTTGTTTTGTTTGTTTTTTAGCTACAGTATTTTAAAAAGTTTCTGTTATTATGTGGAATTGGGAGGTTTTCAGAGTAAAAAATCCAAAAACACTCATATTTGCACCACAGCCCTCCATGAAAGGGAATACAAGATACTATATGCTACTTAGTTTGGTTTAAGCTATTTTACCTAATGCAATGGAATTTTGAAGTTTTCAGAGTATAAAATGGTAAACATCATATTTTACGCCATACAACCCTCTGTAATAGTCTTTTTCATAGTCTGAACAAAAAGACTTGTTACACTCATCATATTATGGATATGTGTTCACTCTCTTACCTCCAATTATAACAAAAGTGGTCACTTTAAATATCATGGGATACTATTTTTACCGATACATACGTAATCCTTTATCAAGGAATAAAATATGTGATATACTACAGTAGAACCCCGGTTAACCGAAATAAAAGGGGACAGCTGTTTTGGATAACTAATTTTTCGGTTAACCCATCATATACTAAAAATAACCAATGTGTTCCCAGTGTGTAGAAAAAATGATTTTAAGACAATGACTACCTATATAACCATTGCCTATATAGAGTCAATTATATATAGCCTAGTGTTTTATTTAAGCTAAAACAATGTTACAATGGGTTAGAAAACACTGTACTTTGTTCATATTTTAAGCTCCTTTCAAACAGATCCACTAAACCCATGTCATTTTTAGGTTTTCAATGCATAAAAATGACAAAAACTTACATTTACCCAGTGCAACCCCATGTGAAAGCCCATTATCATAGTCTGATTAAGATAATTTGAGAAACTCATCATATTGTATAATATGTTTCCTCTGTTACAACCAATCATATCAAAAGTGGAATATCATTAACAGTGATTGCTTTGAATTTGTTTCGATCCCCCGTTCTTCGAATCCTGTCAAATCACCAAATTTTTTTATTTTATCCAAGTGATAATGCCGCAACCCCTGGTATAGCCTGAAGCAATGTGAAAATCAATCCCGAGTTCAAACCTAGCACCCTAGGAAAATAAGTTCTAGCCTAGAAATGTTTTAAACATTACTTCAGGCTAATATAGTATTGCTATTGATTCTACGGTGTCCCAACGCAAACTGATGAAATAGACCCAATGGTATTATGGGGCGCGACCACAGGAAACTTGATGTCAGCGGCTGGACACAAGTGAAAAAACCCTCAGACTCTTGCATTGTGTGTCCGCTCTATATTATGGTCTATTATCAATGTTAAACCTCAACTTAATGGAGTGTCTAATGTATTACTCCAAATCTTATCAATAGTGAAGGATTAACTTTAAGTACATTAGAACTATTGGGGAAAAGAGGCCCATATTGGTAATTTCATCTGTACACTTTCATACACTAAACATTTTTTTTGTTTTTTACGCTCTTTAAAAAAGTTTTGATAAGTATAAATGAATTTGGATATAACAAAAACTTACCCCCACTCAGCAAATCTGCAGACCAAGCGAATTTCCATTTAAAGCCAGATTAATTTTCACTTTTAAAGTGTAGCCTACACACACCGGAGCGGTAGCGGTGCGATATTTGCACGGTGATTTAATGGAAGTAAATGCAAGCGAACACAATGGAGCAGTAGCGGTATACTGCCTGTACCACCACTTCGCTGAGATTCAGCATGTTCCATTTCACCGCCTAGCGGTGCCGGTTGGATGAGCCTGGCATTGGTGTTTCTTGTCTTTTATAAGTTCAGGCATCAATGTATGGTATTCGCCATGCTCAAATCGCCTTTTGTTCATGTCATATACCCACTCCCTATTTTTGCGATTGTTGTATTCAGCCAAAGCAAACAATAGCAAAATTTCTTCCTTGTCGTCTCATGTAAACATATTTCTAACTAAAAACACACTGAACTTGTTGACTGCACACTCATAAATAAGGACGGAAAATTACTACACTCTGCTGTCATCGCTGCGGTGCGGAATCGCTCTGGTGAGAACGCCCCAGCTATACCGCCGCGATGATGATAGTGGATGGGGGGGATGAAACATTGTGCCTATACCGCCAACACTCCGGTGTGTGCAGGCCTTAATTTATTTAAATAATATTAGGTTCAATGAGTGCCTAGGTATGCTGCTAGAGGGAGGAAAGGGTAGTAAAATGTGTTTTTAGTAAAACATTAATAGCGTAGTATAAAATAAAAAATGTTTCCATAAACAATCAAACCACAACGGTTCCCTTATTCATAAAAATATCATGGGAATTTTAAATTTACTACTTTTAGAAAAGCCAATAACCGTATCCAACACAAACACTTCATTATAAGATCTTTTTAAAAGCTCTTAAAATTTTTTTTTGAGGGAAATAGGGAAAATTTTGTCTATGATAAAAGGTTAGGCCCTTTTATGCACAGTAGTAGAGGTTTTTGCCACCCCGCTAAAAAAATCGGCTGCTAAATTCTCAAGCGATCCCTACTCGCTGCCACCACTGGTCAGCAGTCGAAGGGAATAAGCTATTACTGTAAGTCTCATGATAAGACCTAGACCCAGGACCTATTTGCTTTTTCGTTTTGAGGTACCCAGAGGCCAAAAACACCCTTCGTTCAAATTCATAATATAAATTTAATATATATATATATATATATATAGGTCTTTATGTATATGTCCGTTAGCATGTTAATTAAAAAAAAAATATCCAATTTTAATTAAATTCGGTACAAACGTGTAAACCTACGTGTTTATTCAAAGAGTTCGCAAACCAGCATGATCGGATTAAGTTAACAGGTGTTTATGGGGTAAAAATAGATTTTTCCCATTTTTTACTCTGAAAATATAAAATTTCACAATATCTTTTCAAATAATTTAGTATCGTAGATTATTAAAAAATAAATAACTTTGCATATTGAAGCGTGGTTTTTGCCTAACAGTTACGGAGATGATTCAAAAAATTTTAAATTTAAAATTCCCATGATATTTTTATGGAGAATAAATAAAATGTTGTAGTTTGCTTGTTCATGGATATATTTTAATAAAATTTTGAAATTTTGTTTATTTCATTCTAAGCTACCTATCAACATGAATTTGATTATTTCTCGGATATGATAATTATTACAACGCTGCAAAGCAGCATGGGTTCTCTAGTGTTATTTAAAAATAGGAAATTAATCCAAAAATGTTTAGGGAATATTTTAGTAGAAGTTCAACCAGGTAAATGGAAATTGGCTTAGTGTGCAGGTTTGCAGTGGCGGGGATATTTATATCAACCATGGTAGGGTAAGTAGGTGCTGCCAACACTAATCTGTTATGTACTCATTACCTAATATTTGGTTGAAATAGATTCTTATTCGATTGTAGTTACCACCCTACTGTCCGAACTAAAATGTCCAAAACTACCGCCAGTTGCACGACAATCAATAACTCAGAGCTGTCTCATGACGTCTAGAGCTCTTGCTTACGGAGTTAGGTGAGGTTAGGTTGGGCTAGGCGCACACAAGCGATTATTTTGAGGCGATTATTTCATCGGCTGATCTACGCATCATGTATTCGAATGGAAGCGCGCACACAGGTGATCAAAAACTGCGCCGACTTTAAAATCTGGATTTTGTGCAGATTCTTAGGCAAGCCGATTGTCGCCCGGCAACCTGTAACGTACAGGTTATTATCAGTCTACGCACACGGACGACTAAAAAATCGGCCAGTCGCTCGTTGTTCTTCTCAGGAGTCAGTTAGAGTCTCAGGGCGTGAGTTTTGCTGTCATAGTTTTTCTTGCTGTTTACCATGGCAGTGGCAGAGTTCGATACTATAATCTATTTATTAATGAAATAGAAAAAATGCCACAGATGTACCTAATTAGTAGAGCACAAACACAGGTTAATTCTACAAAGTTCACTTTTTAAGAATAGCCACGCACTTGAAAACATCCATTTCTCAACTAAAAAATCGCCACGTGTGCGCCTAGACATAAATCGAGGGCGATATATTCTTGGCTGATTCTTTAATCGTCCAATCAAAAAATCAGCTGTGTGCGCCTGGCCTTAGTTTGCACTATAGTCAGTAAAAAAGTCACAGTGTGCAGGCGCTCTGGACGTCATGGGACAGCGCTGAGCTATTGGACGCCGTGAAACTGGCAGCGGCTTAAGAAAAGGTGTAACTGCTACATTTTGGAGTGTTAAGTGCGCTGTTTCACGACGACCAATCTCATGACATCTAGAGCTTGTAGAAAGACTACAGTGTGTTTATTGCAGTTACTGTACTTTTGGACATGATGAGATGTGAACGTCATGCAATATAGTAAAATATTTCATAGACTATTGGACGTTGTGACACTGACTTGTATTATTCTATGTAGTGACGCTTGAATGTCATGAAATGCATCCTTATTTATACAACAGGTTATACTAAAAAAAACTTATTAATAATTGATAGTGCCTTACCAGAAAGTCTATGTACACAGCATTTTCTTAGCCTACCTATGAGTAATGATGTGCGATACTGGTCAATGTGTTGATACTGCGCAGCAATACGTATTAGAATGGAATGTATCAATACCACAATACCTATATCGTATTGTATCTTTGTGCATGAATTTTTACCCGTACCAGATGAAATATCGTATGTTATTTATAATTTCTTGACAAAATTTTAATGTCTTTAATAAGTTAGATGCAGAGACAGATACTATGTTACAGTACTTACAGGCTTGTAAAGAGGGTTAGTGATATATTTTACCTCAGAAAAGCCATTTCCTGTGACTTTTATTAGTATCAAACTCCTACATAACCTCTAAATTCCATTAAACCCTCAAAATTTAAAAACAGATTTTGTTATTGTTTTCCTAGCTTTTGCACATGTATAATTAGGTATAAAAAAATTTTTATATAATGGTTGTGGTGAGGCCTACTTAATTTATTATACCCTAACATGGATAATGAGCGTGCCACTTACATTAATGATTTCCCTTTTTTTGAGGTAATTCGCAAAACTTAGCAGAAAATACATGTTTTCAGTATTTCTGAGAATTTTAGAGCAAAATATCAAATTTCAACTACTACAATTCAGGGGTGGAAATGGAAGGAAAGGTTACTTACCTAAAAAATTAGATTTATAATAATAAATAAACAATACAATATTCAATACGATACAGGTTATACGATCGATAAGGGCATATCGATACGCTCCAACCATATGATACAAAATATCAATATTTTCCGGTCCTTGTATCGATATCCGAATCGACAAGTATCAATAAGCACATCACTACCTATGAGCACATCTGAGAAATCTGTACCGGTACCGGTAAGCTTTTTTTACAACTTTCATCAAGAAGAGAAGTTGTGTTTTTGGTTAATAGGGCAAATTATGAGACGATATTAACATTTGAAAGAATGTAGGCCTACTGTAGGTTATTTAAGAATAGGCTTAAACTTGTTATTCCAAAATATTACCTAAATATTTAAGTACTTAAGTACTGTAATTTCAGATTAAGTTAGACTAAGTTATCTGTAAGCTTGTAAGCTGTAAGAAAAATCTGTAAGCTTTTTTTAACATTCATCATGAAGAGAATTTTTTATGGTTAATACGGCGATTTATGAGACGATGAACATGTGAAAGAATGTAAGTTAGGCCTACTGTAGGGGATTTAAGAATAGGCTTAAACTTGTTACAGAAGAACCCCAGTTAACCAAAATAAAGGGGGGAGAGCCGTTTCGGATAACCAATTTTTCAGTTAACGCTACTCGTAGCATGTCAACAGTGCTCTGATGTGATTTACTCGGGCCGAGTGAAGTCGGATACTACTCTACTTTCTCGGATTCCGAGTGTCTCACTCGGCTTCAAGATGGCCACAGAGGATGAGGTTAAAGTGAAAAACAAGAAAATCTTTAAAAGGCTGTCTGATAGGGTAACAGTTTATTTTGTTGAATAGTACAAAGCTGAGGAAGTTCTGTGGAATGTTTATCATGAAAATCATAAGAACAAAGGCGCAAGGGATAGTCCTGTGGGTTGCATTGTTCAGAAATTAGGGATACCCGGTTTTAACGCAGAACATGTTCTTAAAAAGATTAACAATATAAGAAGTAGGTACTTACAAGAAGTTAACAAAATTCAATCCGAGTGTTGTTGTGCGTGTTAACACCGTTCCGAGTTAAACAGATGCATGTACTCTGACCGAGTACAAATAGTTAGCTCAGACCGAGCTTACTCGTACCGTTTCAACCCGGCTTTATTTCTGCTATAGAAAGGTTTTAAATGGGCAATGGGTTAGATTCAGATAATACTTTAAAAATAAAAAACAACAAAAGTAGGCCTAACTGAAGCATTTTGTATTACCGTACATATTAGGCTAGGCTACTTTTATTTTAGGGAACAGTTTCGGTTTACCCGGGTTTCGGTTAAGCAGGGTTTCAAAATTATTACCTAAATATTGAAGTACGTACTGTAATTTAAGTAAGTTAGGTTAGTAAGTATTACTGTAGTACATCCAGCCGATTAAGATACTTAACAAAAATACAATTAATACGGTTAACTTAAATTCTGTTAAAAACAATCAATTGCTATATGTATGGTGCCGCACTTCTTATATGAAGTTCAAACGTCTTTGACCAGCAATATTTTTGTTATTGGCGAAAACAACGATAACTTAATCACGGTATTTGGATGAGTCAATGGTATTTGGCAAATCACCTTAGGCCTATTAATAATTAACTTAGAGGCTGCTTTAGGTTTACTTATCGGTTTAAATTTGGCCACTTGTTTTATTATTAATTATTATGTTTGCCACTTATTTGAAAACATGATGCCAAGGCCTAACTTAAACTTCTAGAAAACAAGTTAAGTAATGTGTTGTCCAAGTTACATGTTGTCCAGATAGACAAAGTACTGTAGGTACCTAGTTATAGTGCTCACCTCTAAATCTGCAGGAGTAAGTTATTTGATTCCAAGCAAGTTGATTATTTTCAGTTATGAATTAATGATGCTAAGTTTGCCTAAGTTATCTAACAATAAGTGTAAACAAGATAATGTTGTTAGCTAGGCCAAGTAGCTTAACAAGACCATGGTTTGGACCGCTCTCTTTCAAAAGGTTAAAAAAATTCCATTGGCATAGGTAGCACACAAAATAATAAAATAAAGCCAAACACCCCCCAGGACATAGCCTAGGCCTAGTTCAGCGTATACAGGCATAACTTAAGTTTCTAACTTACACGCCTAGGCCTAGTCATATCTTTTAGGACCAATACACTGAAAAATGCAAGAAGATTAACAACAGTTAATAAACTACATAGGCTAGGCCTACTACGAAAACTTCAGGCTTTAAGTAGAGTGATTGTACTTAACCTAAATGTTGAGTGGAAGTGCTACCCACCCGACTTGGTACACTTGTGTGTTCTACCTACCTGCTGGATAAATCACGTCACTGTCACTAATCAACTACTGTAAAGCAGGACTATGGGGTAATTTTTCAATAGACGAGACTATTAATTAAAAGAAGACGATAATAAGCGAAAAGACTGTTCTATGTAACCCAAGTTGGCCAAGTTTATAAATGTTTGATTAGCCTATTCTATAATGCGATTTTGACATATTTTCATTCATAGAGTACAAAATGTAAGGATTAACTGACTTAAAACTTAATTTTGAGTAAAAAGTCGAAATCACCAAGTATATTATTGACGGTTTACGTTTGTTTAGCCGTTTACTAACATTTTTGCAAACAAAAAATGACAGACTTGTATACTCAACACGACGACGGCTGAGGGAGAACTGAGATAGTCAAATGAACAATGAATGACAACCAAAGTCAAAATTGAAAATTAAGTTAAAAACGTTAAATCGAAAACATTAACAAAAATTATTGAAATATACCTTAGAAAGAACTACACAAAAAAATAAATATGTGGTACAAGACTCAGATTTTTTAACGTTTTCGTAAAAAAGCCTTATGGTAACAAAGTTTAGCATACGAAATTTTTTAGTTGAGTATGAGGACTTCACTTCGTTTCGTCCAATTAGCAAACTTATTGACTGTTTACAATCAACATATGTTCTTCTTCTCACTTTTAATTTCTGACAACAGCTGGAGTTTCATAACAATTTTTGTTTCCCATGTTAATCATATGGAGAGATACGAAACTTTTAAGGACTCCAGGGCCTCACTCTCTAATTATTTCCCTAAAAAGAAAGATTCCTGCACAACTTCACGTTACGCTCTTTCCAATGACACCAAAAACATGTCAATGGGTTCAGTAGTTTTGGAGGAGTAATTGTCACAAAAATCCTGCTTGCGTTTTAAATAAGTACGAGAGGTCGTCCAGTGGTCGAAACTCGACCAAAAATATGTAATGTACTCACTTATCTATTTTCACCCCACACTGTAAATAAAACATGTGATTGGAGTTTATTCCTCCATTTGTTTTGATTTTCTGTTTATATTTCGTTGTTATTTCGTAACCAGCATAGCAACGCATAAGATCCAAGTTAATTTTTTCAAATTTTTAAACTCATTTTTTGTGCTTATCTTTGAGCCTATTTAAATTTATAAAGGGATTCTGCACACCTACAGGAAAATAGCTTTCCAACGGTATGCGTAGATTTTCCCTACGATTCACACGAGCTGAGAAAAAAGGTTTTAAAGAAACATGCTTGCCTATTAATATATAGATAGATAGATAGATTTCTATTCTCAAAGATATCTTCAACAGTAGTTTCTTATGTATTTTATTTACTGTTATCCTAAAATCTACAACTGAATACTTCTAAAAACACTCGACAGGACCAGCTACTTGCACCACGTGGACAACTTCTCTTGTCTAGCTCATTTTTCAATTGATTTGAAACTATTACGATGGTCTCGGTTAACCCAGGAAGTCTTCTTTACAACAAAAGAAAGTGGACTGAACCAGTTTAAATTGTCTTAACTTTTTTCCCGGTATCAGTAACCTCCCAAATAAAACTTTGATGGCAAATAACAGCACGAGGGGATTGATATCATATGGGGAACAGCATATGAGAACAGGAGCCCCTTACATTTTTATTAAAAAGGTACCAAAAAGACTCTGTTTTATGCATGTGTATGTTATTTTATCTGTAGGCATCCTAATTTTCTAGTTTAAGTTACAAGTTTTCATGCATCTGTAAGATGATTAAGTCTCTTAAAAGAGTAAATGAAGGAAATACTATTTACAATACAATACAAGGTTTGACAAGCTAAAGCTTGGATCCCAACTTCAATGGTAACTGTGGTAGGTAGGTAGTTAACTAAATAACTTTTCAGAGATTTTAAACTAAAATTCTGCCAGTATCCTTGATGAATTCCCCCCTCCTCAGCTCATATTATCGATTATCGTTTACACCTGACTTTGTGACACAAGCTTCCAAGTGGGAGGATCTTATTCTTACATAAAATAAACATTTTACAAAACTAGAAAAGAATTATATTTTATTTTACCTACCATTTAATCTTTATTTAAATGTCTCAAAAATAAATAACCTATATCTGATATTTGGTTTGTATTCTTAAATAACTCTGGTTCCATGTAATTTAATTATCAGTTTATCTGTGTCATTAACTGCAGACGATGAGTGAATCACTACTTACCTTGCAAAAGCATTAAACAGAGCGATGATTTCATTACGGTCCAGCTGGAATTGGTTCTTCCCGAGGTTAGCAACACTGTAGGGCGATGGAGATGGTTGATCAAATCTCCCAGAAAACAATATTTTGAGGGCAGTGCCAAGACCTTGGATCTGCATCAGAAACATTTAGGACTAACAAAATTGTTACTGTGTATGTTATAAATTAATTCTTTTGCAGGAAACCTGCAAACTATTTGAATTTTCAGTTTAATTATCAAATTAGTATTAAAACTGGTCTCTAATATGAGGGAATTTAAATAATACATTCACAAACAATATGTATGACATTTAGCATAATACAATGCTACAACAGACACTAAAAGGTATTTTCAATTAAGTTTACCAAACTTCCAAAGTTTCCAATAAAGTAACGAGATATGGCAAATTGTAGGTAGATATATTCATTCATGAAGATGCAATCTACATAAATTAATTTACCATTAATTCATCATAAGGATAGCACCATTTACAGTCAATAATAGCATGCACGACAACAAACAGCATTTATTACTTTTAAGATCCCAGGCCCTCTCCCCATGTTCAAACCAGGTTTTTTTGAAAATTCATTGCATTATACCTATTAACATAATTGATGGTGACTTTCCCATAAATTGAGCATTATATCAAAGATCAACTAACTTAACAGAAAAGCCCTCATAGCAAGCTTCTGTACAGTGCTCATACTGACTGATAATATAATATATATAATCTATCTGTGACACATAGTAATAATTTCCAAACACATTGACTGGTCATCATGATTGTTTCTAATGTCTTTTTCTTACAACAAATATAAAGACTGACTCAATAACTGAAGAAGATAAAGTAAATAAAAAATTATTGAGATTTACCCATTCAAGATCAAATACCAGGTGACTTTCAGTTAGACCATTAGTGAATTAAATGTTTACACGTCTATGTGTCTTTCTGAAAAACTATCCAAGTCAAAAGTGTTTACCTGTAGCTTGCCCCACAGTTTGCACTTATCACACCCGACACAATCCATTATCGCTGTGATGTTTCGGAAATGCAAACCAAACTCCTCTTTGAGTTTAGTAGCTTGTGCACCCCCAGAAAACATGGTTGATTCATTAAAGTGCTCTGAGAACGACCTGAATCAAACAAATCAAAGTTAGCATGGAGTTTGTATAGGAAGAATAATTTGTTTTGGGTTATTGTTTACATTATCGCAGATGAGAACTATTAGAAATGACAGTCGTTGTCTGCAATTAATTTCAGAATAAAAATTAAGTTTACTAAGGGTATCTCGGACCATGTAAACATCATATTTGTGGTGAGTCAGTGAAATTAACCTAATTTATTGTGGCATTTTAGTTTTATCAACTTCTAATATGTGTGTTAGTGTTGAAGAAAATAGAATTGAACTTAGTTTTGTATTGCATTTAAATTTTAAGAACTAATGGATATAGTTCGATTAATATTCACTTATAGTTTATTCACTTCACTCTCTCATTCATAATTCAACTTACAACATACATACATACATACATATACTTACAACATACACAAACTAACTGTGCGCGAAGCAATTGTTTAACATGTTGTGAGGAACTGGGAATACTTCTCAATCTTATCCCACGACAGTGACGGGAATAATTACCTTAATTCCGGGGAATACTTCTATGAAATGTCTAAGCTGTTTACCTTCGGTGGGTTGTGTGAGCTGGTTGTGACTTCACAACTGTTCACATTTGTTTTCGAGGTTTATCGGAATGGTGAATTATATGTCAAATTTTAATATATGTTAAATTTTTTTTATATGTCAAATGATGAAGGAGCGTAATCCCGTGAAAATATTCAGATTTGCCCAATCCCTGTCTAGCGGGCACTTCAACGTTTAGAGCCACAAAAAGAGCCAATCCTGAAATCTCAACAAAATACATCAAGGCCTGTGAATCTAAATTATTTACCTGTAAAATCGTACTAACCTAAGACCACAGCCTAAAAATATAGACACGAACCATGAACTATCATGGTATGTTAATACGCAGTTTTATATGTGTGATTTATTTTATGATGATTTGGCACCTAATGTGTTAAAAATTTCGACTGATATGAAAGTTTCCGTATCGAAGCACGGGTGTACCGCTAGTTGCTACAGTATACAATAAGTTGTCCTTTAAGCATGTTTTGTATTAAAAGTTGACATAATTCGACAGACATCAGTAATTTACATCAGCCCCATTTGCCAGCAGCTCAATTCAAATACGTTCATTTTCATTCTAAATAACTACATTTTTAACATGGGAATGTGATGTATACTTGTATCCATAGCCAGATGATACTGAAACAATGACGTTACCTTAACCCTTTGAGGTAAATTTTTTTTCATTTTTCGGCGAGTATATGTAGCCATTTGAGCAGTCGGGAAAATGGCGCCCGGCGACCTATACTCGCCATTCGACCGCAAAGGGTTTAACTATTCATACATCATTTTCTATATTAAACACCCACTTGATGACTTGTAGCAAGTTCACAACAGCATCCTTAGTATCGCTGTCGTCCTCGTGGCGACCAGTGAAGTACTCCTCCTGTTCCAAGTACGGAGCTGCCTTTGCCAACGCCCTCATCTCTAGTAGGTAGACAAAGTACAAGTTGCGTATCCACTCAGGGCCTTCCCCGTTGGTCGTCTCCGGACTGAAGCGGCGTTCAAACTCCACCAGGTTGGGACCCCACCTGCCTCCTCCGTTGATCACACCAATGTCTGCAACAGAAACGATGAATAATCATATATGTACAGCACAACCAGGAGTCTGGTGCAGTACATAGTTCCTTTCATAAAAAATTGTGTAGGCATACTGTGCTAATCAAATGAAAAATTTTTGCCTTCCTCGTAGCAGCAAACCTTAGTACTGGCTAAATCCAAATGTTGTTTAAATAGAGAATAAAAAAACATATCTTGTTTAAGGAAACATTTGAGTAAAATTCCAATGAGGCAAATGGAAATTAGCTTAGTCTACAGGTTTGCTGCAGCGGAGTATTTGCTACCATATGTTTATTTGAACGTTGATGCTGTCAAGAACATACCAGGATGGAAAAAAAATTATCTCTGCTTGATTGTACTTCTGCATTAACACGTTCGCTACTGCAATAGTACGAAATTTTCCATTCACGTGGACCAGCGATGCACATATGCGACGGCCGGTTCCCACCCATAGACTGCCGTCGCATATATACGACGGCTAGTCACATTAAAACAGACTGCCGACGCATATCTGCGTCGGGGTTCTAATGTAATTCAAATGCTTTTATCTTTGTAACGGTCTATATGAAGGCACTGAATTCCCTGTAGTGGTCTCTACTAGGGATGGGCGAGTAGTGTTTTTTTGAGTCGAGTCGAGTAATTAGCCCTAATACTCGAGTATCGAGTCGAGTCGAGTCGAGTAGTTCACGAGAAAATCAACAATTTTATTTTACATATATTCAATATTTATTTGTACGAACAAAGCATTTCTCAATTCACCAAAAATAGACCTGGTTAAAAACTTTTATACCATATAAAAAACACAATATGTATGTGTATCAAACTTTACAACGACATTACAAAAGGTAAAAAATACCCCCGCCGCAGCAAACCTGCCGACTAAGCGAATTTCCATTTGTCTGAATTGATTTTCAATTAAATATATTTTAATAACATTAGGTTCAACGAGTACCTAGGTTTGCTGCTACAAGGAAACTAATAAAGTGTGTTTTTGAGTAAAATATTGATAGCTTAGTACAAAATAAATAAATTTGCCAAGTTTGATCAAAATATATCCATAAACAAGCAAACTACAACATTTGACAATATTCTCCGTAAGAATAACATGGGAATTTTAAAATTTACAATTTTTTTAATTTTCTCCGTTACTAATAATCGAACAAAAATACTTTTATACACTAAATTATTTGTTTTTTTAAGCTCTTTAAAAAGGTCTAAAGAGAAATCGGGAAATTTTGTGTTTTGAGGGTCAAAAGTGAGAAAAACCAATTTTTACCCCATAAAACCCCCCGTAAAGCCCCGTTCCCATGGTCCGATCGTGCTGGTTCGCGAACTCATTCAAGTTTATCCCGCTTTACACCTTTAAACCAAATTTCATCAAAATCGGACAAAAATTACTCAAGTTATCGCGTTCACGGACGTATATATATCTTATCTTACTAATATTATAAATGTGAAAGTTTGTGTGTTTGTTTGTTTGTTTGTTTGTTTGTATGTTTGTTTGTTTGTTTGAAGTTCAATCACGCATTAACTACTGGACGGATTGGGCAGAAATTTGGCATGATGATAGTTCACATTCCCGATTAACATATAGGCATATTTCTATCTCAAAATCTTTTAGGGTTCCGCCCCAGTGGCTCTGTAGTTCCCCATGTTAACCTTATGAGTATTCATATTTAAAGGGAGTTAAAGAATTTAGTCAACTGTTTCAACTAAAAAAGGTGGTTCTATGATATCCAAAGCATTAAAAAGTTATAAGATTTACCAAGAGGGTGCAGCACTATTTTTTTTTTCATTTATGAAAACAGCTAATTTGAACTAAGCCGCAACAAAAAAACTGTGATACGCAATGAGAAATGTCAAAGTAGGATTGTTTACAATTATGTTTATGTTTTAAATTAATGAATAATTTGTGATATTTTGCGAATTTTTAATAATTTTTTTTTCTCTATTGTTTAAGTAAAGTGGTAGAACATTATGGCTATGGTAGATGTGTACAGTCCAACCTCAGTATAACGAATCTGAAGGGACCGAACTGAATATTCGTTATATCAAGGATTTCGTTAAAATGAGGTTCGTTATATAGAGGTTAGGTTTGCAGGAATTTCGCTAAGTCGAGGTTCAGAACCAGTGTCGGTCAATATAGGCCGGCATTTGACCTCATTAAAACACAATTAAAGTAGCATAGGCTACAATACTTTACAGTACAGTGTTCATTGTGCAGTAGAACCTTCTGTATCCAATAGTCAATGGTAGAACCTAAATTATCCGGCATAATAAAGGTGAGGGATCTTGAATGTTGCGCAATCATGACAATGGCATTTGCCTTGGTACAGGTTAAAAACTTTAAGTTTAAAATCACAGCTTGTTCTAACCCTCCTAAAGACTAGTCAAACACTACATTGCGTAGTCATAAACCATGTAAAGAACAAAACAAAACAGTAGAAAGTTGTGTAAGCTACTGCTCGCGATAGGCCAGTACGCTACCGTAGGCTACAGTACTGATTTATCATAACAGAGGAATGTCAATAATAATCATTAACTATAGCATTGGTGTTGCTAGTTGAAACAAATCGTATTGAAAACAATAAATTATTAGATAAGTCATTATAAAAGTGCATATTCATAGCCAACTTTAAGATAATAAAAACACTCGTAAATTAAGGAATATTAAAATAACGATGTTGCTATTCTTTCTCTTTGCTTTTGTTTTTATATTCTTTCTTAGATTTCTCTTTATCCAAAAATTGTACAATTCACCATATTTACTTATCACCCAATCACAGCTTACTACAGATTACGTCGTCATCAGTCCTCAGTGAATGAAATCAGTTCTCAGTTGCAACATTATTGCGTGCGCAGCGACAGCAGGAGCAGACAGAGAGATGTGTAAAACGGAGCAGACGAATGTTAGCGCAAGCGATGACGTCACCTTTCCATTTCATTTTATAAAGAAACAGATTTTCCAAAAACAATACTGGGGTGGGGGATTTGTTATATCAAGGGAAAGACGTAGACGATTCGTTATGCAGAGGTTAAATTCGCAATGTAGAGGTTCTGACAAAGATAAATTCGTTATATTGAGGTGTCTTATTTTAGCCGAAATCACGAAAAATTCGTTAAATCAAGGTCATTGTTATGGTTTGTTCGTTATGTAGAGGTAAAATATACATAGTCTCTTATGGAGAGTTCTAGGGGATTAAAAAAAATTCGTTATATCAAGGAATTTGTTATATTGAGGTTCGTTATATCAAGGTTAGACTGTAATACTATAGTATACCGTAAATTTAAAGAAGCAAATTTTATCAAACTGTGTCCTCCCACCATTGCAAACTTAAAACTCGAGTATAACTGCAATAAGAATTTTTTACTTATATGCCTACCCCGTACGAAGGACGGGTACTCTGCTAGTATATGTATATATATATATAAGTCTATATATATATATACATATATAAAAATTTGAACGAATGGTGTTTTTGGCCTCTGGGGACATCAAAATGAAAAAGTAAATCGGTCCCGGGTCTAGGTCTTACCGTGCCACCTACGGTAATAGCTACTTCCCTATAGGGAAATTCGCTAAAAATAGAAAAAAACAAGAATAATTTATTTACAAACACAATTGTAGCGTATTACAATGTAAATGATAACTGTTTTACAGGTTTTCACCCGTGGTCTGTGTGTACTGTTATCCAAGTGACAGCCGGTCTATGTGTAAGATTCAAATGTATACCTCGGTCTGTGGCAATGACCGCGACGTCGCATATATGCGACGCTCAGTAGCGAACGTGTTAAGCTTTATTTCAGAGCACCAATCTAAAATACTCACCAGAAAGTAGGTATTTTGCACTGAGATGAATGTTGATGCTGGAATGTATACCAGAGATTACTCTGTAGAACACCCTCTTCTCCAAACACATGTCTGTGAACATAATAAACACATTACAAAACAGAAGAAGGAACTCATAAACTGATTAAAATTATTTAAACTTAAAACTAACTTGAGGATTTGTTAAAGCTTCTTTGTGT
This sequence comes from Macrosteles quadrilineatus, assembly GCF_028750875.1. Lineage (NCBI taxonomy): Eukaryota > Metazoa > Arthropoda > Insecta > Hemiptera > Cicadellidae > Macrosteles > Macrosteles quadrilineatus. The sequence goes on from NW_026542597.1 coordinate 73,263,214, forward strand.
CAATAGATTTGTAACGCAACACGGCCAGCAGCCCTGAATTTTCAAAAGCTTGCACACAGTTCTCCTCGTAAGATACGAAACTAACAATTTAATATATTAAAATAAATAAATCACTTAGGCCTACATAAATAAAGATTCATATTATGAAATAACTTACTGTTCAGTTTTGAGGACTTGATGTAAGCGTCAAAGCTATGTTTTGGCCTGCAAAATGGATGCAAAATGAATTATAGTCAAAGACACAACATTGTAAGCAACAGGTTTTTGAATAAATTACATTGTCGTTTCTTAACACTTGACAAATTTATTAGGATTTAAGTCAAACACTTTTTGAGTTCAACACTCTATTATACAGGGTGAGTTTTAATTGTTCCCCCCCCAACTTTTTTCTAAATTTTTTTTCAAACATCAATCCCAGACCACTTCCAAACATTGTTGGGTAGTAAGTCCTTTATTTTGACAGGGTGCTCATTTCCGGCCGCCATCTTGGATCCGCCATATTGGATGCAAAAATTTTTTCTCAAATGTAAAGGTGGGGTTGTGACCCATTATTTCGAACTAGATTTTTACCCTGATTACAATGCCGCAAACACTTTTCAAAAATCTTGATCTATTCCAAAGTTATGAGGGCTTTTTAAAACTTTATTTTTAGTCCATTTTAACATTGTGCAAGTACAAAATAAGATCATAATCTCAAAATAGTGCTAGATAAAGTTAAGTATACACTACCAGTAATTGTCGACCTATTTTCACTTGGTTATGACTGATGTATTTTTTCCGGCCGCCATCTTTGATCCGCCATTTTGAACTGTGATAAATTATTTTAAATGTGAAGGGGGTGTTGTGACCCTTCATTTTGAACTACTTTTTTAAGCTAAACTCAATGCCGCAATCCGTTTTTCATTTTCATATTTTGATTTTGAAATATTGACATTTTTAACAAAAAAGTTGCAAAAGTTTAAAAAAACCCTCATAACTTTGGAATAGATCAAGATTTTTGAAAAGTGTTTGCGGCATTGTAATCAGGGTAAAAATCTAGTTCGAAATAATGGGTCACAACCCCACCTTTACATTTGAGAAAAATATTTTGCATCCAATATGGCGGATCCAAGATGGCGGCGGAAATGACCACCTTGTCAAAATGAAGTACTTATAACCCAACAATGTTTGGAAGTGGTCTGGGATTGATATTTGAAAAAATGTAGAAAAAAGTTGGTGGGGGGACAATTAAAACTCACCCTGTATATAGATGAACCAGAGACAAGTGAAATAGTTGCACGCATCACTTAACACATTGAGTGCGCACCGGTCACCGCGGACCAGTCTGGTCACCGGTGCTTGGCCAGGTCCTGCAGAAATGAATCAAACGTTGTGGCACGGTCTTGAGGATTAGACAGAAGTTATTGTGTGTGTGTGTTATAATTGCATCTATTGTGTGTGTTTCGCCCGCTGTTCCCTGTGATCAGCGCCGGTCACCTGTGCCCTGTAAATTTGTAACGGGTCAAATGTGTAGGGGGTAAAATAACGGCTAAACCACGAAACTTAAACAGCTGAATGTAAGCTGTTGTTGTGCCCTAGTCGCGACGCTAAACTGACATCGCACCTAACCTCCAATTCCAAGACAGCAGACGACGTTGGTGTCAGTTTGGTTGTTTGGTTGTTCGACTGCGTCTGAGGGCGGGCTACGGGAGAGAATAAGAGCAGCTGACCCACTTTGTGAGCGAGGCAGTTATAAAGCATGTTAAAGCTGTCATACGCCTGCCTTTGCTGACACGGGACTCAGCTGACTCTGTTTGTGCTGACCAATCAGGAAGCGTGTTAACTTTCGTCTCGATTCTGAGACGAAGGTGAGGGAAGAAGAAGAGTTGTGGAGGAGAGTTGTCATTCGTATTCCCGGCATTTCGCGAGTTCGTTCGTCTTCAATTTGAAGAGTTTTTGTTTTCGGTTCGTCGCTTAAAAGTTAGCCTACTTTAAGTTCGTGGTGCATCGAGTGCGCAAAAAGTGTTTCACAGTATTATTACTTCGTTTGGTAAGTTGCGTAACACTTAGACAACTTAGGTTTTTCTTTCGAATACTTCTCCGTCACTTGTGTTTCGGCAGAACTTTGTCGAAGTTCATAGGCTAGGCCTGATTCGCAGACCTCGTCATACGCTTTAACCAACTCATTTAATTAAAGTATCGGAGTTGGTGACAGATCATTTCGATTAACGTTTCATAATCCGTATTTGGGACTTACTTTTTAATTCTTAAATCTGTTTCAAAGTTCTTTTAGCATCCCGAAGTTTGTCCCAGCAGACAGGTTTCTGCTGGACAAGTTCTGTCGAAGTTGGTCTAAGTTGAACACGTGAGGAAGTTAAAGTTTTAGTTTTTCGTTTTTTTGGCTCAAGGAGCAGTTTCACCTTTTTAGTTTCGTTTTTTGTTCGTTCCTCACCTGGACCACTTAGGCTAACTTGTTTTCTTATAATTTAGTAAATTCGGACTCTGTGGGAGTTAGGCTAGGTTAGGCCTATCTTGTACTAACCTTGTTTGTTACAGGTTGAAGATTTAACTCCGTAGGTAAGCGGAGTGACTACTTAGCTTACTTATTGATTCGTTAAGTTAGCTAGTAGTGTATCATTTAGATATTTGCCCACAGAGTCAAGTCAAAATTATTATTTTCCCCACAAGCCCTAGGCTAGAGTGGTGATTTCGAGTAGGGTGTTTAGTAACCCGCAACGTTCGTCTCGAGCTCTGACAACCAGGGCTATCAAAGTTAGGCTATCCGAATCACTATCGACTCCTGGGAAACTCCCCGCGACCAGACTAGGGCGAATCCTGGGATCTCGTTTTCTTACCGGTGGCGTAATTTACCTCTTGTCGTCCGCCAGGAAAATTAGGTCACATAAATGGCGCCCGAAGCAGTTGGACCAGTGATTGGATAGTCTGATAGTACTTGGTGAGCTCAAGCTAAGATCGCTGTAGCAGCTGACGTCGAGTTGTAAGATTTTAGCCTACGTTAACCGCTCTAGCCTATCAAGTGTTTGCCTAGGCCTACTGTTATTTTTTATTCTACGTTACCGTTCTAGCCTAGCATTTCTAGTTTAGTAGGTAGCTTAGGCCTACATATTTTCTAGTTTCGTCGTTGTAGCCTATTGCTAGCCTATGCCTATTGGTGTTTAACGTTGAATATTTTAGCCTATTTGTGTGATAGCCTATTTATTTTAGGTAAAACGTTTACTTTATAGTAGCCTATTGCATTTTAGCCTTTTATTGTTGGATTTTGGAGCAGTTTGGACTTGGTCCTATTTTAACAAATTTTTTTGGGTTTTGAGTAGGCCTACCTAGTTGGGACTTAGGCTGGAAAATAAAATTTTTTTTTTTTTTTAAGTTGTCTTGTTTGGACTTAGATAGTTCTGTTCAACGTTAGGTTTGAATTTAAATAGGCCTATTGTGGATTTTTCATAATTGTTAAGCAATTTCAGCCTTTTTAAATTGTTGTTGCCATTTGTTTGTTTTGTTGTGCACTAATACTTTGCAGCTATGCCTGACTCACTCCCTGAAGTTTGTACGACGCCAGGAGTTCTAACCACGGCTGGTGCCGTGGTGATTACGTCATCGGTTATCCCCACCTGCTCTTGCGCATCGACGGTTACCACAACATCGACGGTGTACACACGACCGATGACCTCGACCGGCTACTCCGCTCCGCTCGCCCCAACGGAAGATCCTCGCGTTGGATGGATCTACCGGTTGTCTAAACTACAGTTGATCGCTGAGGTGGAGCGACTCGACCTACCCACCCATGGCACGGTAGAGGAACTTCGCAGGCGCCTTTGCCTATACTGGCGGATCAACGCTGGTGCTCAGACCCCCGCAACCTCCCAGGAGGAGGTGCTTATGACTGGCCAGGTGTTAGATAACCAGGCCCGGACTTCGGTGCATGAGCCTACTCCACGCCTTTCGCCTTTCGACTACCGAACGGGGTCAACGCATCAACCTACTGCTTGGAGACCACCTGGTACCTATGGACCCGTAGGCCTACCCCCTGCTACGTTCCAGCGTCAGAGCCCACCTGCTGCGGTCACCTCGGCACCGCACGAACTGTCCTTCGCCGGACAAGAGGACGTTACTGATGCCCAGCATACCTTCGACTCGGCTCAAGGGTCTCTGCCTCGGGAATACCCCTTCGAGGACCCAATACATCGAAGTTTGGACCGCATACGCCAAATGCTAGGCCTATCGACCAATGCCGACCTGCGCAGCATGGAGCACACGTTAGCCGAGGTGTTGAACCTCGAACGGCGGGGCCCAAGAACACATGATGCTGACTACGCTGAGCCGCCAGCTAACGAGATGGACCAGCTAACCTCTCGGTACGCCGTCCCGTCTCGGACGAACGATGTGTATGGAGGTGTCCGGTCTTCGTACGTCCTGCGGAGTCATGACCTGCATGAGGACGTTGCTAAAACGTCGTCCGCCCTCTGTGACAAGGTCCGGAAGTGGAACTTGCGCTTCGACGGCAGACGAGATGCGGTTTCGTTCCTGGAGCGTCTAGAGGAGCTGCGCGAGGCCTACTCTCTGTCGCCAGAGGACGTTTTGAAGGCTTTGCCTTCACTTCTACATGGCCAAGCTCTCCTCTGGTACAGGAACAACAAAATGATGTGGCGTTCCTTCCACGACTTTAGGCGGGCATTCGAGGTCCAGTTCTTCCCTGCTGGCTATCATCGCCACTTGGATGACGAGATACGGAAGCGCACTCAGGGTGAAACAGAGGCATTTAAAGATTTTGTGATTGCCCTGACAACCCTGATCCGACGGAGCGGCACTTTCTCTAACCAGGAAACCATCGACCTGGTGTACTTGAACATGAGGCCGGAGTACAAGTTCATGATACGACGTCATGACTTTGCCACGCTACCCGACCTCATCGAGCGAGCCGACGAATACGAGGAGCTGCTACGGGAGCGCAAGCTGTTCCGCCCTCCCCCTCCAGTTGCTCAAGCGTTGGTACCTGAGACTGCCTACACGCCCAGGCGTCGAATGGACCGTTTCGTCGATGTTGCGGTGATGGAATATTCGGAGCCTGACTGTAAACTGCAACCTACCTCGCCAAAGACCGGCCGCACTGGTGATTACCCTGCAAGGAGTGGGGGTAACCAGGCAAGGCATACGACGCCCACCGTCCCTAACCATATGCGCCAAGGCCTACCGTCTACGAGCCCATCACGATCATCGAGTAACCGCAACCCTCCGGTCTGCTGGAACTGTGATGCACGCGGACATGTCTTCCGAGATTGCAATCAGCCGAAGGTGTTGCGGTGTTACTACTGCAAACAAGTAGGAGTGGCCACTACGAGCTGCGGTTGTCGCGCGGGAAACGCCAGACGGACTCAGGCCGCCGGAGGTCGCCTGAGCCCACGCCCCGTAGCTACACTACCTCCGAAGAATGGAGCTCATGGCTCCAGTACATAACGGCCTTCACTGAATCGGGTTCAGGCATAGTGAGGTCACTTGAGCCCGCAGCGCAGCCGCCTACGACCTCTACCGAGCTCAATTACGTGAGCACCTCGTATGTGTCGGCTGGAAAATCATCTGAGTCAACCGACATCCGACCTTTTATCGACACCTTGCTCCTTGGAAAGAGATTCCAAGCTCTGTTGGATACCGGAGCAGTTGTAAACCTCGTCGGGGATGAGGTTGTTCGTCACTTCGACGAGTGTGGGGTAAAACCTGAGATATCTTCGGCGGACCTGAGGATGGCTGATGGTACACGTTGTCGGATTGAGACGAAGTACCACATCCCGGCCCAGATCTTAGGTGAAAACCTCATACTCGGAGCCTATTTCGTGCCTGGGCTCACCACGGACGTCGTATTAGGTATGAGGTGTATTCGAGACCTTAACCTCATACGTATAAACGTCAACAACGATGGCACATTCGACACGACCACGACTCTCCCTTGTGCGACGGGCACATTGGAACCGCTGACGTCAAAGGAAGAACAGCATCTCAAGAATTTTCTCGAGAAAGAACTTCCTCTCTTCGATGCTGTTGCGGGACCCACGGCGTTGACTGAGCATGTCATCCGGCTCAAACCAAACGCAGTCCCGATCAAACAGCGCCACTACCCTCGTAACCCTGCAATGCAAGCGGTCATCAACGATGAAGTAGCTGCCATGTTGAAGGATGACGTAATCGAACCATCCGAGAGTCCATGGAGCTCTCCGATCGTGTTGATCCGGAAGTCGACTGGGAAATACCGCTTTTGCATCGACATGCGCAGGGTGAATGACTCCTCGATCAAGGACGCCTATCCTCTGCCTAGGATTAACGCCATCCTTGAGAAGCTCAGGCAGGCCAAGTTTATCAGTACCTTGGACCTGAAGCAAGGCTACTGGCAAGTGCCATTGGCCGTCGACAGTCGCCCCGTGACCGCCTTCACTGTGCCAGGCCTAGGCCTTTTTCAGTTCAAGGTCATGCCGTTTGGCCTACACTCGGCCGGTGCCACCTTCCAGCGCCTTCTGGATAGAGTCATCGGGCCTGAGCTGGAGCCGAAGGTCTTCGCTTACCTTGATGACCTTGTGGTAGTGTCAACGTCTTTCGAGGAGCATCTAGAACTTCTGGGGGTTGTTTTTCGCCGCCTACGCGAGGCGGGCCTTCGTTTAAACCCCGAGAAGTGTCACTTCGCCTGTAGGGAGCTGAAGTATCTGGGACACATCGTGAGCCAAGATGGAATCGCCACAGATCCTGAGAAGGTCCGCGCCATTCAGGATTTCCCCGCACCCACGAACGTCAAGGGACTTCGCAGTTTCCTAGGCCTTGCGTCGTGGTATCGGCGATTCGTCGAGAAGTTCGCTTCAGTAACCATTCCGCTTCGAGGTTTGCTGAAGAAGAACGCCAAGTGGCTCTGGGGACCCGAACAAACTAAGGCATTCGAAGCTCTGAAGCACGCCTTAGTGACGGCCCCGATTCTCGCCTGTCCCGACTTCAGCCAACCCTTCGTGCTCCAGGTCGACGCCTCGAATTATGGCCTGGGAGCAGCGTTAACTCAGAGTGTAAACGACCGAGAAGTGGTCGTTGCGTATGCCAGTAGGCTACTCTCTGAGGCCGAACAGAACTACACAACTACCGAGAAGGAGTGTCTCGCTCTCGTGTGGGCTGTTCGGAAATTCAAGGCTTATCTCGAAGGCTACCACTTCATTGCGATAACCGACCATGTCGCCCTAAAATGGCTGCTTAAGCTCAGTGAGCCTAGTGGGCGCCTGGCTCGGTGGGTTATGGAGTTGCAGCAATTCGACTTCGAGATAAGGTACCGCAAGGGGACAGCGAACAGAGTGGCCGACGCCCTATCTCGTCAGCCGGTCCCTGAAGCGCCCAGCTCGTCTGGTGAACCCGATCAACCTACGTTCGAGGTCGGAGTTTTAACCAGACGCGGTGCTAGGGAACAGTTGCGGTTACGACGCCTAACCGATGCTGAAGGTGACGAACCTTCACTCGGTGATGATCCGGCGGGTGACGTTATCGACGACGAAGCTCCTGGTCCGACGCAGCCGGAGACTGACGACCCATCATCTGACGTGGACAACGATGGTAACCCGCCGGGGAGCCACGGTGCTTGGTATGACCGCCTTCGCAACCTGGTCAGCAAACACCCTGGGCGATACTCGAGATACCAGCTTCGCGACGGTAAGCTGTATCGTGCTGTCTCGAAGAAGGATCGACCTACGACATGGAGGGTGTGTGTGCCAAGCGACCAAGTATCCGTGGTACTGCACGAAAACCACGACACGGCTACGGCAGGACATCTTGGGGTGAAGAAGACGTTAGCCCGAGTTGGTGGGGAGTACTTTTGGCCTAACTGGCGTCGTGAGGTGAAGGCCTATGTACGGTCTTGCGCCCAATGCCAGGCCTATAAAGTACCCCAAACGAAACCAGCTGGGAAAATGTACTTCCGACAACCCCAAGGACCGTGGTACGCAGTGTCTGCTGACCTAGTAGGCCCATTGCCTAGATCACAGCGGGGTCAGCGATTTCTGCTCGTGGTGCAGGATACCTTCAGCAAATGGACGGAACTCGCCTCCATTGCGTCTGCAACCGCAAAGAATGTGGTGACGAAGCTGAAGGCTGTCCTACTTCGACATGGAGCTCCGGATGTGTTGATTACGGACAATGGCACGCAGTTCGTCGGTAAACTGGTTCGAGAGTTGGCTGCTGATTGGGGCATCACGCTACAGACAACGGCCCCCTACAGCCCGCAGTCGAACCCAGTCGAGAGGCAGAACCGGGTGGTGAAGACTATGATTGCGCAGTTCGTGAAAGGCAACCATAGGTCTTGGGACAACCACCTGGTGGAGTTTCAGTACGCCCTCAACACAGCTGTCCACGACTCTACTGGATTCACTCCTGCGATGCTGTGTTTTGGACGCGAACTGAAGCCTCCCTGTGCCGTCCGTGGCCTTTCGTTTGAGGGGTCCGAAACTCCCCAAGGTCCCTCGTTAAGTGAGACCCATCGCAAACGACTGGAGGACTTTCAGCGTCTGATCGCGCAGACACGCAATAACCTCAAGGCCGCCTACGAAAGGCAATCAACATATTATAACCTCCGTCGCAGGGAGGTGACGCACGAAGTCGGCGCGCAGGTGATGAGAAGACTCCACGTCCTGTCTTCTGCTGCTGACGCCATCGTAGGGAAATTAGCACCAAAATATCATGGCCCCTGCATTGTGGTCGGTCGTCGAGGTACTAATCTCTACGAGGTACGTGATGAGGATACTGCTGCAGTGCACGTCGTTCACGTGAAAGACTTGAAACCTTTCTGTGCACGTGACTAGTCTGCAAGGATCCCGCAACCGCAGCGACGTCTGGTGATCCGTTGTTCGTCAGTCCTTTCGGCCACGTCAAGCGGCCGACAAGCAGCCATAGCTAACCCTCGTCTGGGGGTGACGTATCCTCGTGAGTAGCTCTTCGCCCCGCTTCCAAGACTCCGAGCCTGCCGTACTACCCTACCTTTGTAAACCCCACGCCTACTCTTCACCTTTGGTTACTTTTCGCCCCGATTCGTTTTCGTTTAGACCTCTGAGGCAACCCGGCTTCGTTCGCTTTTCGTCGTCAACACCCTGGAGCCGCCGGACTAACGGGGTCCGGCATCAGCTTCTGTCAACTTTTCTTGCCCACGATCCTACTGATGATGTGTCACCTGCAGGAAAGCTCAACAGCTTTTTTTCTTTTTCTCGTTTTTCTTTTTTTTTCGTTCCGAAGTGTGGAGGGGGTGTAACGGGTCAAATGTGTAGGGGGTAAAATAACGGCTAAACCACGAAACTTAAACAGCTGAATGTAAGCTGTTGTTGTGCCCTAGTCGCGACGCTAAACTGACATCGCACCTAACCTCCAATTCCAAGACAGCAGACGACGTTGGTGTCAGTTTGGTTGTTTGGTTGTTCGACTGCGTCTGAGGGCGGGCTACGGGAGAGAATAAGAGCAGCTGACCCACTTTGTGAGCGAGGCAGTTATAAAGCATGTTAAAGCTGTCATACGCCTGCCTTTGCTGACACGGGACTCAGCTGACTCTGTTTGTGCTGACCAATCAGGAAGCGTGTTAACTTTCGTCTCGATTCTGAGACGAAGGTGAGGGAAGAAGAAGAGTTGTGGAGGAGAGTTGTCATTCGTATTCCCGGCATTTCGCGAGTTCGTTCGTCTTCAATTTGAAGAGTTTTTGTTTTCGGTTCGTCGCTTAAAAGTTAGCCTACTTTAAGTTCGTGGTGCATCGAGTGCGCAAAAAGTGTTTCACAGTATTATTACTTCGTTTGGTAAGTTGCGTAACACTTAGACAACTTAGGTTTTTCTTTCGAATACTTCTCCGTCACTTGTGTTTCGGCAGAACTTTGTCGAAGTTCATAGGCTAGGCCTGATTCGCAGACCTCGTCATACGCTTTAACCAACTCATTTAATTAAAGTATCGGAGTTGGTGACAGATCATTTCGATTAACGTTTCATAATCCGTATTTGGGACTTACTTTTTAATTCTTAAATCTGTTTCAAAGTTCTTTTAGCATCCCGAAGTTTGTCCCAGCAGACAGGTTTCTGCTGGACAAGTTCTGTCGAAGTTGGTCTAAGTTGAACACGTGAGGAAGTTAAAGTTTTAGTTTTTCGTTTTTTTGGCTCAAGGAGCAGTTTCACCTTTTTAGTTTCGTTTTTTGTTCGTTCCTCACCTGGACCACTTAGGCTAACTTGTTTTCTTATAATTTAGTAAATTCGGACTCTGTGGGAGTTAGGCTAGGTTAGGCCTATCTTGTACTAACCTTGTTTGTTACAGGTTGAAGATTTAACTCCGTAGGTAAGCGGAGTGACTACTTAGCTTACTTATTGATTCGTTAAGTTAGCTAGTAGTGTATCATTTAGATATTTGCCCACAGAGTCAAGTCAAAATTATTATTTTCCCCACAAGCCCTAGGCTAGAGTGGTGATTTCGAGTAGGGTGTTTAGTAACCCGCAACGTTCGTCTCGAGCTCTGACAACCAGGGCTATCAAAGTTAGGCTATCCGAATCACTATCGACTCCTGGGAAACTCCCCGCGACCAGACTAGGGCGAATCCTGGGATCTCGTTTTCTTACCGGTGGCGTAATTTACCTCTTGTCGTCCGCCAGGAAAATTAGGTCACAAATTCCTACTTACAAATTTAATAACTATACATTTATTGGAGTACTTCTTTTGTTTTTTTTTATTGTAGTATGACACACAAAATATTGTTTATTGTTTATTAGTTTGTTTTTTTCTGTCGCACTTGTCCAGACAAACCAGGATTATGCATAGGGGATTGTTTCAACCAGTTCAACGATGCAGTTTGAGTGCAAAGAACAATGGATGGGAGGGAGGAAGGGGCTGTAAATAATAAATATAGCACAATTTAACATTTTTAGTGTGTTTTTTTACATCTTTACTATAGACGTCATTGCCTGGGCCAGTGTCACTGGTGACCAGCGATTTTAGACGCTATTTTTTTTTAAAGCTCAAAACACTATTTCTGACCTGGATCCTCAATTCAGGGAACTAAAGGTAAGATTTGATAAAAAAATTCAGGCCCTGGGGAAGCACCCACTAATATTTTCACCGCACTCAATGTGTTAATAACTTAAAATGTACATATATTTAGCTAGGCTACATGGAAATTTTACAGTGTTTAACTCCTGAATTTTATCCATATTATCTATATCTACTATCTTGTTGCAAAGCAATAAGTTTAATATTCCTTCAATATATTGATAATATATAGTCAATTTAATACTGAATATATCAACAATATTTCCTTTGGGGCTTTGATGGGTGAATAAAACATGTTTTACAACAAAATAAATTATCAGGAACACAATAAGGTAGTGAAATACAATGAGGAAAATAATGGCTGTTAGTAATGGGGTGTGTAATAATGGCTGTAAGTGATGGTTTTATCTGATTGGTGAAAACGTTAGCACAAGTGTAATGTTGTTTCTACTTCACTTTCTGTCAATAGCATGTAAACAAACAATGAATCTGTTTACGCTCTACCAGCTATCACGTCATGAAGCTGTGTTCAAATTTGCAACTGTGCTTGGACACATTTCTATTACAATTTTTAAATTACCAATTAATTAAGGTCATTTAACATATCAGAATAAAATGCAGTAATTAAAACTAACGTGAAATTTATAACCTTTCTTTATAAAGATTACAGTCTCAATAAAGAAACATATTATTGCTGTGCCTAAGTACTCCCTAAAAAAAGGGAAGTACAAAATGTAAGATTCCCAAAGTTTTGGAAATTGAATATTCTTATTTAGATTGATCATAAAGCCAAGGAGAATGACAATTAATGTTTGCATAACACAAAAACAGATCATGATGTTTTGTGATCGCAGGTGATAGACAAGATTTTTGCCGCCATTGCCATCTAGACGATCTCCACACCACCATAGAAAATAGACACAATATTGTCACCAATATGCAACTGAACCGTCAAATCAAGCGAAAGGTCGACGGTCGTACTAACCAAGGTCGGATTAGCAGGGATCTACTGTGTAGTTTGTATTTGAGGCTCAATTATTCAACTTAGTTTATTTTACTCTAAACATGGTTATAGCTTAAACATCGGAATGTTTAGTTATATCCATAACTAAGGTTTCACCTGAAGCAGTTCTCCATGTATATGCTGTTCCAGATGCGGTGAGCTGAGTAGCCCCTGTACCCCGTGTACCTCTCGGGGTTTAGCAGCAAGTCTACGTACTCAGCGTCCGGATCTTCCTCGTAGAAGCAGTACAAGTCTAGAGCGTCGTCAAAGGCTTCCCATCGAGCAAACTCCTCCATTGTTGCTGCACTGGATCGTAAAGTGTCAAAGTGAATAACAATGCAACAGATTACAACAAAAACATTTGATACCACAGTTACACTTATACTATGCATATACAATAACCTTTTCCCACAGTTACCTGACATAGTGGGCTTCCTTGCACTGATTATAGCATGCCAAGTAGATAATTGCTGAATTTACTTAATTTTGCCTCACTAATTTTTTTTTTTTTTTTTTTTTTTGCTGCAATCCAGTATTTTAACCAACAAACACAAAACATTGTGCTTTTATTAGGCCCGTAATATGTGTACGCTTTAAAATAAGTTGGCAAAACTAGTAACTGTAGGAAAAATATAATGTGTAACTCGAGTGCTAAGTGCCACTTCACACATTAGTTACAGTAAAACCCTTTTAAATCACAATCTGTTAAACCAAAACCATAATAAAAATTCAATTAAATTATAAAATTGGGAACTGTCTGCATTGAGGTGGGTAGTTGGCCAGCGGAATTCAATGGAGCAGACGACAACACAGATACAGTGATAAAAATATAGTTCAGAAATGAACTATTGATTAAAGAAATATATATTTGTTGTGTACAGTTATAGATTTTAAGTTTACAGTGGAGTAAATAATGTAAAAAACAACTTTTGTATATCTCTTTTAAGTTAACCCTAACACCCTTCAAATCAAAACGCACCTACTTCATATTCATTACTATTAATGATTACCATAACAAATGCAATACTTTGAAAATTCACCTCAAAACCACAAACTTTAAGCTCAAAAAGCAAAATTGAAAATCAATGAGGTTGGCTCCAAACAGAAGTTTGTATTTGTTTTCATTTCTGTCATCAACACAATTATTGGTTTACTGCAAACCCATTGGAACTCTATCAATGCTAGATGTGCACCTGCTAATTTAGGCTGACATTTATACACAATGCTAACGATCAACGAATGTGATAAATATCAAGTTTACGACTAGTAGGCCCTATTGATCACTAGTCAATAGTAATCATGAGTTTTTTTTAGTAAGGAAATTAGGTGTATTAAGATGTACTAAATTTCTTGTAAATTGACTTGGCTAATGCAAGTTATTGTTAGTTTGGCCCAATAAATGACTTATTGACTTATTGAGCCATACTAATTAATTTTAGCCTCGATTACTCTTACTTTGGATTTTGTATGATTCTTTAAAATGCCTTTAATCTACCACAGTTTGAATACACGAATACGTACTCGACCTTTTTAAGTTTGACAAATCAGAAGTAAGAAACAAAATCTATTTTCAAGGAATCTGAATTTAAATTTAAAAAATTGAATCAACCCGTTTCTACCAACTGCTAAAAGCCTATTACAAGTCTTGTAAATTTCAAAAATGTATGAATTAACTATAACAATTAGTAGCAAAAAAAGTAGAGTTATTTTAAAGCCATGTGTAAATGGTTGCAGAATGTGAGATGGGTGAGAGTAGACTAAATAAGACCAAGGTCTGAAACCATTGTACTGTACTCGTTTGTTTTAGGGGTTTGTTATATTATATGCAAAAAGCATCGTTCGTTAAAATCAGTTATAAGTAAGACATCCCTTGGGGAAATTCTTCAATTCTAGTTGATGAAAATGTGGATAAATCGTATAAAACACATTTAGGCCTATTGAAATCAGTTTACCAATCTGAGAATATGAACCTTTTGGGGTGGATTTATTGTAAAGCTTGCCAAATACTCTTAATCTTATAGGCTCTTATCTCTATGATATTTTATAGAATATTAAATTGTTTTATGCCTAACTGTTTAAAAAATCGGTTGTTTCGTTCTTCATTTTGTAATATGTTAACTAATCGTTGTGTTATTTAATAGTTCTGGATGGACCTCATCTCTATGAGATTACACTGATAACCACTAACTTAGAGTCTGTACTGGTTTACCAATTATCATTTACAACAAAGGTCTTATGCCAAAACAACCGCAGCGCAAACAGCTTGTGGTTAGCTAATGATCGTCATTTAGCTCATAGGAAAATGTTAAACATTTCCAATTGAAAATGTTAAATTTTTTATAAATTTGAATACTTACACAAAATTATATAAGGGAATTTCCCTTATAGGGAATACACTATTGCCGAATGTTTCATTGTAAGACCTGGACCCGGATCGATTTACATTAATTTTCGATTTGAGGCCAAAACACCATTCGTTTAAATTTATGGATCTTTGGATGCAATACACCCTGGTGTGGATTAACGTCCGCACTAGTGAGTATTACGAATACCCGCAGTACTATTCTTAATAATTAAACCAATTTGTATTTGTAATTAGAGTAAATATTATGCTTCAGTAACGATTTGTAACTTCAAATTTTAGAGTTTGACTGTATGATAGATTTTCTTACTATTAGTTTTGATTTATACATCAAACAAGCTGCTATACCCGTGCTTTGCAACGGGAAGAAAATGTGACCTAGAGAGCTATTAAAGTGGTGCTGATGTGTATTTTAAAATACACCAACTCTATGATTTAGTTTGAAAATATAAACTGATTTAAAAGTGTAAACCTAATTACTTTCAAACCCCTACTTTTGATGTTAGTAGATCCAAAATAATATGACAACATACCTTTCATATTGATGCTTCATGAATGACCTGTTTTATCATAACTCTTCAATTTTAGTCAAGCCTCTTTACACGTAGCTTACTATATAAATTACAAAATGAAACTTTGAGCAATACTTTACAAAACGTATACAACCTTTCTTTAAAACCAAACATAACCCTCCTCAATCTACATAAAATGTCACAAACATATTTTGTCGAGAAAATAAACAAACACCAGTTCATTGTACTGACCAGCTGTTTCATTAACTAAATTAAATTAAATCATTTAAACTTTGGAAGCATGCCAGGCGTAGCCCTTTGGAAATCAGCCTGTGGGGCAGAACCCTTAGAAAATTTGTCCATACCAATACTTTTTGGCAAATCTACACACTCTAAGCTTCATTTTGATGTGCCATATGCCCATATTTTTATTTGGTAAATGACCTTAACCGTTAACATAAAATTTGATTGTATCACTTTAATAATCTTCTATATATATAATACGCTAAGCCGATTTTTGTGAACAGAACTCCTCCCTCATTTTTGGACCGATTTTGATGATTAAAGTGTAAAAAGAATTGCCCTGATCTGTAGTTTTGCAAAGTGTTTTTAGTTTTTTGATATCTTTATTAGTTTGGGCAGGATCTTCCATCAAAGTTGGATTTTCTCCCATAAGATTAACATGGGGGAATCTAAAAATTTAATTGGAAACTTTGTCTCCACTAATTTGAGAGAACGGCTGGGCGTAGAAACTGGATAGGGGTGTCAAAAGAAAGGTCTTGGTCTGTAGATGAGTTATCAAAAGAAAAACGAAGTAAATTCCCTTAGGGCTCTGCCCCAGAAGCCTTTAAAGATCCCTCTACAGATTTGTTTACATTTTTGCCATGTGGATAATACTTTTTAATGAAACAGCTGTTAATTTGTAAATTGTATTTTAAACAAGACACATTAATTGGGAGTTACTGAATTGTCCAAAAGAAGCATTTGCAATGTTATTTTCTGATTTTAAAATTAAATTTCTTCTGTATCATGTCATGTTTTGCTATAACGTTCCATGACGAAATCAGTGGAAAATCCTTTTATCTCAGTAATCTTAAAATTATTTCTTATTGACCTTATATCTATTTTACGGGTTGGTGCCTGCCCTTTCCTTTTCACCATTTTTGTCTTTATTTTTATCATATTGTTCTAGACAGATCATCATAGCTTCATGAGATTATTGTCATACATGTTTTCAATCATTGGAAAAATATTCAATTGTGTAATACAATACAAAATAATAGCCTACAATTGCAGAAGGGCATGATGCCCATTTGAGCCGTGTCCATATTTTGTTAAAATAATAGTAGTTTACAGCAACTGGATAAAACATTTTACAATATTTATGTAGAAATATTTGCATGATAAAGAAAGTCATTAAGCTGGAAAACTGCATACTGCAGACTTTTCAGAGAGGTTACTTCGATGTATTCATTCAGCTTAGTGAAAACATAATATAAATATGTATACAAATAGGAACTTGAATTCTTAGAGAGCCTTTGAATGTTATTAGACTAACGAAAAGGGTTGTGCATGTTTACTAGCGCTACTCAGCAACAAAAACCATTTAATTTATCTCTAAAATATATATTCTTAAAGTGCACTGATCAGCAGCAAAAAAATCTATGTAATTTACCCATATGTTATTGAAAATAACACAGTATTTTGGCTGTAAATATGGCCCAATGAGTAAATAATATTTAAGCAGCTACTGCATACTGCATGTCATGACAGAAAGGTCATATTCCTTTTAAACTAGATCACATCATCCTTTATAAGATACGTTGATTAACAATGCATGTAAACGTCAATATTTACGTGACAGCCAATTTACATTATTTTTGCTTTTTGGAAATGCCTCATTAATTGCTATGTCATTTGTATTATTTGTTGCCAATGAAGCCGCATATAAATGAGCACGCCCCTAACAGTTTAAGAATAAAAGCCAACTTCAATTCAAGTATATTCCACTACACCTAAAATTCCGTAGAGAGATTATATTGACAACTTTATGTAATTGATATGGCCGAGACAGCTAACTGACATCCCCCATGTCAAGGAATTCCAGCTTTAACATTAACCTCACAACAAATTTCTCAAAACTGTGATAGAGGGTTATTCATTTTAGCACAAAAGTACGATATGAACTGACGCGACGTGACGAAGGAAAAATCAAACTTACACTGTAACGGATATACCTCCCTTTGAATTTAGAACGTGTCTTCCCAACAAACAGATACAGTACTGTATTTTTTTCAAATAAAATCATAGATTAATCTGCATTACACTGATGAAATCACGGAAGTGTTAAACTAAAAAAGATCCACCAATACGATTTTAATACTATTTAAAGGTTCTTCCAAACGATGAGATACCAGATAATATACTAATAACTCCAATGACGTACAGTATGGGAGATATTTTACTCATTGAATGATCCACCATATTTGGTAACTAATGCAATTAATATCAATATCATTATTGTTTTTACACTTATTAATCTTTAAACAATGCTAAATGCTCAAAATATGTACAATTTCACTCAATTTATCGCAAATAGATGATTTAGCGTAAGCCTTGAAAATAACCGTCGATTTCGACGGGTTTCACCTTGTTTTAACTATTTATTCATGATAACAAACTGAAACACAATTAAAAATACCCCCGCCGCAGCAATCCTGCAGACTAAGCGAATTTCCATTTCCCTGATTGGATTTACACTAAAATGTCTCCTTAGAAATATCACATTTATTCCCTATTTAAATAAAAGTTTAACGAGTACTTAGGTTTGCTGCAACAGGGAGAGTAAAAAGGTGTTTTTTGTAAAATGTAATAATTTAGTATGAAATGAATGCATTTTCCAAATTTGATCAAAATCTATATATATAAAAGACAAAGCCCTCACTGACTCACTCACTCACTCACTCATCACTAATTCTCCCACTTCCCATTTATCTAGGAGGCTGAAATTTGGTACACTGATTGTTTAGGCATTAAATAGGAAAACTAAGTAGTTTTTATTCTGATCGGTCTTTCGGGCTCCACCCCAGTGGCTCTGGAGTTTCCCATGTTAACCTTATGATTTTTCATATTTAAAAGGAATTTCTTAACAGCTGTTTCAATTAAACAAGTTGGTTCTGTTCTATGATGTTCAATAGCATTAAAGTTACAAGGATTACCAACAGGGTACAGCACTATTATTTTTTTTAAATTTATCCTACCGTACAGCCAATTTGCAACCAAAAGGTGAGTGAGCGTAGCGAACGAACTTCAACCTGGAAGCGAGTTAGCGTAGCGAACGAGCTAATCTGAAGGCAAGTGAGCGGAGCGAACGAGCTCCAACCTAAAGGTGAGTGAGCGTAGCGAACGAACTTCATCCAGTCTATATATATATAAGGCAAAGCCCTCACTGACTGACTCACTCATCACTAATTCTCTTACTTCCCATTTACCTAGGAGGCTAAAATTTGGTACACTGATTCTTTAGGCATTAAATAGGAAAACTAAGCTGTTTTTATTCTGATCGGACTCTCGGGCTCCGCCCCAGTGGCTCTGGAGTTTCCCATGTTAACCTTATGAGTACTCATATTTAAATGGAATTAATGAATCTTAACAGCTGTTTGAATTAGACAAGTTGGTTCTTTTCTATGATGTTCAATAGCATTAAAGTTACAAGGATTACCAACAGGGTGCAGAACTATTATTTCTATTACATTTATGACAACTGCTAATTTGCAACCAAAAGGTGAGTGAGCGTAGCGAACGAACTTCAACCTGGAGGCGAGTTAGCGTAGTGAACGAGCTAACCTGAAGGCAAGTGAGCGCAGCGAACGAGCTCCAGCCTAAAAGTGAGTGAGCGTAGCGAACAAACTTCAACCAGGATGTGATTGAGCCATGCGAACAAGCTCACTTATAAAGTTAAACGGGGCAAAGCCCGCGGGTACAGCTAGTATGTTCATAAACAAGCAAACTACAACAGTTTACTTAGTCTCCATAAGAATAACATGGGCATTTTAAATTTACAGATTTTTGGAATTTTCTTCGTAACCATTAGGCGCATAACAACGCTTTAATATACTGAACTATTTGTTTTTTTAAGCTCTACAAAATGGTATGGAAAGAAATCGCTAAATTTTAAGTTTATATGGTCAAAAATAGGAAAAACAAATTTTTACCCCATAAAACCCTGTTCCCATAGTCCGATCATGCTGGGCAAAACCAAAAATGAAAATAAACCCTAACCGTTTTACAAAGGTTTTACATTGGGTTTCCATGGAAACAACCCATGTTACGATAATTTGAACTATTTATTCATGATAATGAGCTGAAACACAAAATCCCCATTTATTTTCTCAGCACAGGGATGTTGCTGGCCACAGGGTTGACTGCTATAGTGATTGAGATCATATTAAACTGATGAAATCACGAAAGTATTTAACTACAAAAGATCCACCAATACGATTTTAATACTATTTAAAGGTTCTTCCATAGGAAGAGATGCCATATAACATACTAATAATAACTCCGATGACGTACTGTATGGGGAATATTTTCATTGAATGATGAACCAAATTACCATTATTGTTTTACACTTATTACTCTTTAAACAACAATAAATGCTCAAAATATGTATATTTCACCCAATTTATCGCAGTTAGATGAATTAATGTCAGCATTGAAAGTAACCGTCGATTTCGACGGGATTCACCTAGTATAATAGATAATAGATGATTAATTTGTAGACAGATGTTTATTGTTTAGTCAATAACTTTTGGGCCTTTATAGAAACTCCGACACTCCTAGTAATGCAGTAGAAATAGTGTTTGAGGTGGAACTAATTGCAACATAAATTATTCCAGTTAGAAATGGTATGTAATACACTTATAAAAAACATACTAAAAATATACATTTGTACTGTTACGCAAAATACGGTTTTTTGGCCTCCATTTAAAAAAAAAGTGTAAAATTTTAAATTATTGTTAAAAAATCTGGTTTGGTATCAAATTATAGAACATTTCATGCTGGAAAAGAATATAATGGTTGAATTTAAAATATACTGTTAACAGTGATGCACTATGGGCGAAAAAAGGTGCGTTTAAAAACGTGGCATTTTAAGTTTTTTATTTATAAGTTATTTTATAGGCCTACTTTAAAAATTTGTTTTTTTGCCATTTTTGACCCTTAAAACGTAAAATTTTCCAATTTCTCTCTAGACCTTTTTAAAGAGCTTAAAAAACAAATAGTTAAGTATATCAAAGGGTTTTGGTACGATTATTGGTAACGGGGAAAATTCAAAACATTGGAAATTTAAAATCCTCATGTTATTCTTATGGAGAATATGGTAAAAAGTTGTAGTTTCTTTGTTTATAGATATATTTTGATAAAACTTTGCAGATTTATTTATTTTATACTAAACAGTTAATATTTTACTAAAAACACACTTAATTAGTTTCCTTGTAGCAGCAAACCTTGGTACTCGTTTCGTTAAACCTAATGTTATTTATTTAATAGACTAGCAACAGAGCCCATTGTGGTTAAATACAACGTACTCTAGTAAAATAATGGTTATGAAATCCATACACCACTTTAATAACTAATATTTGGTAGCCTACATATTAAGCTCATAACATTAGAATCACACACTTAACATAAGAAACGCACTTTAAACACAAATGCAAATTGTTGACAACAATATTTAATCAAAGAAAAATCAATTAAACTAGAGGACCCATGCTGCTCCGCAGCGTTAAAATAAATATAATATCCGAGAAATAATCAAACTTATGATATCTTGAGCATAACTGATTCAAACGGACAATAGCTCAAATTAAAGCATATAATTTACTGATTATTTTGAGTCTAAAACATATAAAAAAAATAAACAATACTGGAGAGATTGATTTTTAATCATAGAAAAACCTTATGAAAAATATTTTTTATGTTGGTTGTTCACCTTCCGTTTTTTGAAAATCGTCCGATTTGAATAACTAATAGCTTAAATGAAAGCCGGGATTTCACTTAAGGTTCTTAGACCAAAATATATAGGATTATATAATTATAACTGGGGAAATACACCTTAAATTGAAGAGTTAAAAAATGAATCAAATTATGTTTTTTAGCGAGATGTTCCAAAATTATCCCTATTGTTTACTTTTGAATTTGTATATAAGTTGAATGTTAATAAACCATGTGTTATGTATCCAAACACCTAGGCCTACTATTAGCTAAATTCATACCTCTAAATTATCACATGTGTTTACATGCAGTAAAAGGGCAAAAGGTTCCACCTATTGTAAATTTCCATATTTCACATTCTCATCAAACACTGTCATTTATTTAATAAGCTACATTTATAATCACTGGAAGTTATTTATACAGTTTGAATTATTTTACAAAATTATTTTTCTCTTTCACTTTCAAAAATGTAATTAAAATACTCTTCATATAATATCAACCAATCATAAAAGTAACAGTGAATAGTGACATCAAGAAACCAGTGAACTAATTGTTGAAACAGATGTATGAAATTGAACATCAAGAATCAAGATTTTTCAATTGAGAATAAGTAATGAAGAAGCAAGACAGGAAGATGATTTAAAAATTTTAATTGGTGATTAACTTAACAGTATTTAAAATATCAAGATTTTCTCAATTATTTAATACATATCATTTTTACCTCAAGAAATATATTTGTGGAGAAGACTACTATAAACTTTTGGGTGAGATCAAATTGAACTTGTACTTTGCTAAATAGGCCTACTCACATTCCAAAATTTCTATTGACTTTTGCCGTTTTGAACTTTTACCTAAATTATAATTTTACTAAATTCAAAATTTGAACTTTCTTCTTTTCAAAAGTGTAAATTGAACTGTATCCAACATCACATAAGCCTACTTTAAGCCGGCACATTCCTAGAACCCTGAGATTAAGAGTTTCATCTAAATTTATAACCCTACTTATTTGTACAATTTGACTAATAAAAGGTTTATATGTATTCATCATTGTAAACCCTGGACATTTATTTATTACTTATTTACAGGAAAGATTAAAGAACTTTGCATTGGCGCCTGCAACGTGTGGCAAAAAAGTAGCTTATGTGATATTAGCCAATACAAAATAACTTCCAAACCTATCTCGATGTAATAGGCCTATTTCAGCCTAAATTTTAAACATAAGAATAACTAACCTTGTGTGCATATCCATAACTATATATCATTCACAACACCTCATCCATATATTGAACTATTATTATTAATCAATATTATAAAATATTATGGAAGATAAAGCATATAATTTAAGAACTAGGCCTACTACAACCAACAATGATACTAGTAACCAAGATGCCGTACGCAACGCAGTACATTCTAATCAAGCAACTCTAACCAACGATACACATTCAAATACACTAGTAACTATAGACACTACAAATAATGTTGAAACAAGTAACAATTATCATCATATTTTATTTGGAGAAATCCCAGAATCAGTTCTCTTTCATGGACTGGAAATCGATAGAAATTCATTAGAAACAAACGTTATTGAGGTTAATGACAGTGTAGGTTCTAGGTTCTATCTTAATCCTAAGATCAAGATGGCGGATCTGGATCTTCAGACAGAAAAAGACAGTGTGATGTCACGTGACCAACTGTGTACTACTCTAAGGGCCGCTTTCCCCAAATCAAGTTTAACTCTGATCGTGGTTTAAACTCTAGTTTAACCTCAGATCCACTTTCCCCAAAATAATTTCTCCGTTTAAACTAGGTTTAAGTTAACCCTCCGGGTGAGGCTGGTTTAACTGGCGATTCATGGGTTAAACCAGAAGAGAAGAAGAATAGCTTGATTTTGATTGGCTCTTGGCTGACTAGTTACGTTCGGCAGACGGCAATGACAAAAAATATCCTTGTTTGACGTTTGTCTTGTCAAACATAGCCTAAAATAAACTGAACTGGAAATAAATTAAGAAATAGCAAACCAGAACCCATGTAGACAATTAATTCATGACTATTTCAAATTTAAAAATATAAGGCTACAGATATAATGGTTTTAAGGTTTTTAAATGCGTAAAGTAGGCCTAAATTATTATATTTTCGGTAGGTAGTATTGTAGTTGTGTACAATCGATAGGTTACCTTGTCCACAGACACGCAACATTGGTTGGAAAGTTTAATCGCTCATAATAAGCCTTTTGGTTTGATTTTATTTTAACACGATTCTTACGTTACACAAAAGTAAATATTAGTTAACATTCGGGCCTAACCACTAGCCTATTATCATGTGTGAATTAACAACTACTGTAGTAGGCCTAAGCCTGAAATTTAAATTTAGTTTAGAAACATTGATCGAACGTATCTAATGCTGAGTAGCCTATGCCTGTCATTACAAAGGTTAGGCTGTTAGGCTCTAGTTTTTAATCCACAAACATTAATTTTGCGTCTTTCCCAACATTTTATTTTCACATGATTGTAATTAATGCAGTTATTTTATGCGTGCAGTAGGCCTACTGTTTGATTAAGTTTGAGATTAATTAAACACAAGTAACGAAATGCTTAAATATAATAGCAGTCGCCTGCAAATAAAAATGTTTCTTTTTGATGTAAACAATTGGAGACAATGACACGAAACTTGATTCAAATATACAAATAACCAAAACTCGAGAAAATTAATGGCAGATATGTCATAGTGGGGAGCTAAACAGCTAATATTGCAGACAAAATTGCATAACAGTGTTGCCAACATTGTTGCTTGCAAAGAAATCTAGGTTAAACCAGGGTTAAACTAAACTTTCATGACAAAATAGTGGGGAAAGCCATCCTAAGTTTAACCCACCGATTAAAGTTAACCGAGATTAAGTTAAACTTGATTTCTCCTAATAAAATATGATGATAATTGTTACTTGTTTCAACATTATTTGTAGTGTCTATAGTTCTAGTGTATTTGAATGTGTATCGTTGGTTAGAGTTGCTTGACTAGAATGTACTGCGTTGCGTACGGCATCTTGGTTATGGCTGCAATGCCAAGCCGAGGATGCAGTTTTCTATGACAGCAGAATTTCTCTAGGATTTTAAAATACTACCAATTATTGATCTCTACAATCAGGCTACAAATTTATTTTTGGTATGTTGCAGATCAAAATAACCATTGCAGAAAAGGCATTCATCTTAGCTGTAATAGTTGGAGTAATCAGGGGCAGAGCTCCAAAATTAACAAGACTTTTTGTTCGTACACTATTTCATACAATTGGTGTTCAAGACAAAATTACTATCGAAAAAAAAGAACATCTGTTCTAAAAAAATTCAAGAGTTTTGAAAAATCTAAACAGCGTATACTAAATAAAATAATAAAGAAAAGTAATTTGGATAGCAACGACATACAAGACATCTGCAAAAAATTGAGGATAAATGAAAAGAAGGTAATTCACTTAATAATTAATATACTTAATACCATGTTAATACCTTAATACTTTTCATTGAAATGGCAACCATACAAAGTAGGTATTTTAAGCCAAGTATGAATGGAGATGAGTGTAGGATGAGTGACGCGATGTTGTAGTCTTGTTAGTGACTAAGGTCGACATATTCCTAAGACACAACTGTTAATTAATAGCCCATACAGCTAATGAAAACCATGGGACCAACAGTTTATAGTGGAATCCGAACACCATTTTCGCCTTGGTATTCCCCCCCCCTCCTAGGACCCTAGGACTGTCCTGACCTGGATTATGTTAAAAATAAATATGAGCAGCAGGGGTGCCCACAGGGGGGTTTGATGTCGCAAAATGCGACATCAGAATTTTATTTGGGGGGGATTTTATGATTTTGGGGGGGATTCAAGCCAGTGGTTGGTTAAAAGCACATAAAAGATTAATCAGATAATTTTTACGACCTCCTTAATTTATTACTGGGGTAATTATGCAATCAAAATCCCGTTTGACATTTTATCTTGATTAATAAATCATTTTATAGTTGCTATAAAATATATAGATACTTTTATGTAGATTTCCACTTTCTGACTCGTATCATGTTTGACAGTGAGAACAACTCCATGCCAACTGCTGTCAAAGGATTATGGTTGGTTATTAAATTGTATCTGCAATTTGAGTTTGTTTTTACCTTTCATTATGAACTCATTCTCAAATAGTCTCATTGCCTTGAGGACCTATTGATGGTTTTTTAGGTTTGTTTATTATACAATATTCTTTATTCATAAAAAACCAGTATAATGATAATGATAATCATTTTGCTATTTTTACAACATGAACAACAACATGAAAGCTCGAGATAATATTTTGGCTCTCCCAAATAATTATGCCTGGGTCATTTATTCATTGGAAGAAATTGACATACAGTACTGTGACAATTTAATTAAGGTTTTTGATAGGCTATGTGTTTACGTTAACTTCAAGAACTGAAACACATGATTCTGGATTAATTAAACTGTATTTGTTATTGTCTTTTCTTGAATCTAGAAAGAGCTTCAAACAAATTTTACTAGTCTTAGAATAGATATATAATTATTTTTTTACGCCACACTACACTATTTTGACGAACTTCCCATGCAAGGATTTAGTCCAGAAAACAGCTGTTTGTCCTTAATCAAATGGGGTTTCATACAGTACTACTGTACTGTAATGAGTTTTGCCGAACACCAATCAGCTGATTATACTGTATTTGGGTGGCAATGAGTGGTTATAACAAAAACATAACCCCTCTTAGAGGTTATGACTAGTGATTTTTAGTCCTTTAGTTGGTGGTAATATAGGGATTTGAACGGATTTAGTAGTATGGCGTAAACTATCGTACGTCACTCGTCCAAAATGTGTTGGCCGGACTCGTATAAAAAAAAACACTACTCGACTTCGTCTCGCACGGGATTTAGGACTAGTAACGTAATATACTATTACCACACTATGATGTTTTTAACAGTTTTACATATAGGTACATTAATTGGTGGCTGAAAGTTACGTTTTGCAGGCCATGCCAGCTGTCATCGTCATTCGGGGATCGAGCAGGTTTTTACATCCCTAGGGCAAAATCAGCTGCCCGCTTTAAATACACAATCAGTATCCATAGTATTGCAATAGAGTTTTTTTATTGTCACCGCTGCCAACAACTATTTATTATTATTTTTGCTGATTCCTCAAATTATTTATCCACATGACCTTAAAGTTGTAGTTGTGTTGACTATATCAGTGTGCAGTGCATTATCATTGAGGTGAATTAGTGGTAATAGGGTATAGTGTGTGGTGGTGAATAATAGCGTTCGTACCACGGACTGAAATGGTTTTGCAGTTCTCGATCGTTTTAAGTCCTCGACCTCGTATCGAACTTAAAAACTACCTTGAACCAGCAAAACCTCATTTTGGCCCTAGGCACGAAATATACTATTAAGTTTAGGCCTAGTAATATTTTTGAGACTGAATATTTTACACTTATTTAAAAGGACCAAACTCAGAAGTGGATTAAAGGGCAATTTAGAAAATATCTCAAACTTTTTGACATAACTTCAAGTACTTTCTCCCCTACAATTTAATATGGTAAAAGAATTGTTTATGTAAAAACCCTGATCCCAAAAAAGTGGTTTTCGAAGTGATGTGTTTGTCTGTCTGTATGTGTGTATATGTGTATGTATGGTACAGAGCTACAGACCACGCCTGTGGTCCGAGTCCGATTTTGATGAAATTTGGTATTTAGGTATCAATCCATGGTCTCTCCGGATGTTTTTTTTTCATTTTGGATTTTTAATAGTGATATTCCATAAAACCCTATAAAATAATGGATGAATAAAATTTTCTCAGAATTGGCCCGAACGATTTTGATTAAAAATTAACATGTTATACTCTTTGACTATGACAAAAATTTTATAAACCCTCTTGCCGTAAAAATTATGGTTCAAAAGTTATTGCAAATTTTGTGATTTTCCCTTTTAAAACGTATTAACTCATGGAAAATCAGATAAAAAAACTACATGGCCAATTTTGATTCAAATTGTGTGCATGTTAAAAAAAATCCAACTCATTTAAATTAAAACTAAACTAACAAATAGTTTGCCACTAGAGTTTTAAAGGGAAATTGTCCATTTAAATTGGGTTAAAAGTTTGATTCAAACGCTTAAATTCCCATAAATTTAAAGAAGTGTCGGGGGCACCCCTTCCCTCCCCGCATTATAAACATAACTATGGGTTAACCCCCAGACCTTCCTTCCGGCATAGGTTAACAACGAATTTGGGGGGGATTCTGCGACGTGAGCTTTGGGGGGGATGGGCACCCCTGATGAGCAGCCAATACTATATTGTACACAGAAATGCCCGGTGCCCTGGCAATTTTGGCCATTTTGCAGAGGTTTTTTAAAAGTTCGCAGTGCCTAAAGTACTGTTGATAACCTAGTCATATTCATACTTTTTTTTGTTCAGAAAAGAAAGCAGATTTAGAATAAAATAAAATTTCAGGAATCCCTCCTGTTTCTTTTTTGCAAAATGTGAAAAAATGCAAAAAAAGAAATCCAAATTTTTTTAATAATTTTCAAAAGCAGAGACCTAGCATTTTTACAATAAAAACAATTAATAAATACTCTAATGTTTGGGAACCATCTGTTTCAGATTTACGAACTTATAAGAAAACAAGAGATGACGCCCAAATAAATGTATAAATGGAGAATATATCATCTACACACATTATTTAATAACACATGAATGCTGATTGTCAAAATTGTAAATATTGAAAATTAAATTTTTTGTACGAAAGAGCATCTATTTATTAAGTAACTAGCAGTTCTTCCCGAGCGGGAGAAGACAACCAGGAAGGCCTAAAAAAAGATGGTGGGACAGCGTGAGAACATACATCACAAGAGCAGGAGCGGGAAGTTGCAGCCTCACAAACTGCTGTGCCGGGCTTTGCTCAGGGAGATGGGTCGGGTTCACTAACAAATATCTTCCTTTTAACCTTTTACTTCTATAGCAACCGGGTCTATTGGTACTAGCTCGGTTTAGAGGGCGCCACTCCGTTTGGAGATCTCTCATGAGAGTTTACAACGGAGAGAAAAACTCTTCTCGTGGTTGCTATGGTAGTAAGGCAGAGAGTTAAACTTTACCTAACCCGATTTTCATGTCTGATGCCGTAACATCAATACCCTACTGTATTTAGTAAGTCTACCTGATCAATCTCAAACAATTATGCAAATATACATTATGCAAATATACATTACCCAATATTATTCAAATAAATATGTACCAACTGACTTAAGACTAAGATAATAAGATACCAGAAGGAAATTATCCAACCAAGCAAGGTTAATACCTCTCAAATTTAGGCAAAATCTGTTTAACTGTACTGAAAAGAATTGGCCTAAGCCACACTTGCAATCTGTTGTTTGATTGTCCACTAACCTAGACAAGTTTAAGGAGATCAATAAAAAGAATGATATTTCTGAAAGAATACAATTAACTTTAATCAATGATTGTGTTTAAGGCACTTTTGAAAGTTCAAACAAGGTACAAGAGTTAATAGCAAACAAATGTTGGTACTCGAAATCAGAATAATGACGTTGACAACAAAGATACAATACAAATCTATACAAAATCTCAATGGTTAAGGCACTTTGGCAAAAATCAGATAATGTAAACAAGTTATTAATCTAAATAAATGGACCCTTTTTGAGACAAGTAATATATCCAAACAACTTAATTATCTAAAGTGAGGTTACTCTAATGGCAAGTTACTACAAGTTATCACTTATCGGTTTGAAGCGAAGTCCCTCAGACTCAAGGGGGGGGGTTCCACAAGTCCGCTTAGACCAAGGTAGGCCTAAATCTAGCCGTGTCTGGAATAGCATCGTGTCTACTAAACCTGGTTTGAAAAATTCAAGGAGTTTTCCAGGAGAATTCAAGACAAATTCCTGAATTTTAAGAGCTTTTATCGGAACCCGCTCAACTAATCGCAACCCGCTCAACTAATTGCAACCCGCTAATAATTATTAATTATTTTTATTTGAAACAAAACTTTTCCAAAGAATGATATTTTATACAACATAATAAAACAGTATAACTGGTAGGTAAGGCGACAACAGTTATCATCTCCCGCGATCGTGGGAATACCGGTGAGCATATCTTACAGTCTCGTCAAAACCTGCAACCAATCGCGGCAAAACAGGTTCGCATATTTTATGATTTCAGCGACACCAAGAATCGTTTCCCGCGATCGCGGCCACACCTGTGTGCATATTTTGCGGTTTGGGCGACACCAGTAATCGTCTCCCGCGATCGCGGCAATACCCGTAAGCATATCCTGCGGTTTCGGCGACACCGATAATCGTCTCCCACGATCGCGACAATACCCGTAAGCATATCCAGCGGTTTCGGCGACACTGATAATCGTCTCCCGCGATCGCGGCAACACCCGTAGGCATATCTCGCGGTTTCGGCGACACCGATAATCGTCTCCCGCGATCGCGGCAATACCCGTGAGCATATGTTGCGGTTTTGACGACACCGATAATCGTCTCCCGCGATCGTGGCAATACCCGTGAGCATATGTTGCGGTTTCGGCGACACCGATAATCGTCTCCCGCGATCGCGGCAACACCCGTAGGCTTATCTCGAGGTTTCGGCGACACCGATAATCGTCTCCCGCGATCGCGGCAATGCCCGTGAGCATATCCAGCGGTTTCGGCGACACCGATAATCGTCTCCCACGATCGCGGCAATACCCGTAAGCATATCCTCCGGTTTCGGCGACACCGATAATCGTCTCCCGCGATCGCGGCAATACCCGCGAGCATATCCTGCGGTTTCGGCGACACCGATAATCGTCTCCCGCGATCGCGGCAATATCCGCGAGCATATCCTGCGGTTTCGGCGACACCAATAATTGTCTCCCGCGATCGCGGCAATACCCGCGAGCATATCCTGCGGTTTCGGCGACACCGATAATCGTCTCCCGCGATCGCGGCAACACCCGTAGGCTTATCTCGAGGTTTCAGCGACACCGATAATCGTCTCCCGCGATCGCGGCAATACCCGCGAGCATATCCTGCGGTTTCGGCGACACCGATAATCGTCTCCCGCGATCGCGGCAATACCCGTGAGCATATCCTGCGGTTTCGGCGACACCGATAATCGTTTCCGATGCTTCCAATGCTCGTTTCAATTTCGGCAACAAAAGCGGTAGTGTTTCTGTTAGCCGACAATTCTGATGACCAGGCTCCGGATTCCCGGAGGTTTGGGTGGATTCCTGGAGTTTTCCAGGACATTTCAAGGTTAGAAAAAATTCCCGGAGTTTTCCCGGTTTTCCCGAATTTCCCGGAGAGTAGACACCATGCTAACGTTACAATCTTAAGCACAAACCTTATTGTTGTGTTGAGGTAACCTAGCTCTGCATTCAAGTCGGAATCACACTCTCCTTGAGCGTACGGCTCCAAATACTAAAACAACACATTATAAACTGAAACAAGCAAATAATTAAGTGTTGAACGTTAGTATGTAAAGGCTATTGTTAGAATCTCATGAAAATGAAAAGTAACAAAAATAAAAATAGTCCAACTAATTTGTTTATTTTGCAAGATTTGTAGCACAAATTGAATGATGAAATATTGCAATTACCGTACTTACATCTTCAATCAAATTTTTTTTTGAGTATATTATGCCTTAAGACCCCAAGCCAATGTCAGCTCCTCGTCGTAATGGTTTTAAGACTAGGAGCGGACAATCGCCTACCCACCAACAATTTAAGTTGACGATTTAAGTAACAACACACAATTTGTTTAAACTATTTTAAAACAGGAAAATTTCCTTATTTAAATCACAGAATTTAAGTTAATATGGAGAGGTTTGTGACTTAAAAATATTGATGGTCAGAAATATTCAATCCAACTTCCAAGCAAAGAATGTCAAATAATTTCACCTCTAAACTTTCTCTTTACTGATATTGATGAAATATTTTTTCCAGTTTCAATTTATTCATAGCCTTTTCTTTTATACACAATATCCATTATAAATATGTAATCCTTTGGTTGATGGTTGATTGGACTACAGAGGTGAGATCAAATATCTTAACAATTATTATAGTATCATAATTTTATAATGTGGTTTTAGCCATCAGTGTTATTTAAAAATAAAAGAAAGCATAATCCTCTTTATTCGGTTTATAAACAAACAGTTATACTCTTACCTTTACACTCATGTCTTCAACTTGATTCTTTCTGGACGAGTAACTTTTTATAAGCGGGGGAGCATCCTGAAAATAAAATAGTTTTAAATTAACAAAGCATACTATTTGTCTTAAGATTATTAACCTGTCACAGAAAACCTGCAGACAAACAATGCAAGTAACTTAAAAGATTTAAAAATGTGAAATGGCTGCTATTTTGTTTAAAAAAAAAAAACAGGGGTTGCCCCCCAAAATATTCCATTTTGGGCAATGGTCAATGCTGCTAGTGGACTTAAAAAGTTCATTTATAACTACCCTACTAAGTACAGTATAGCTCATTGTTCATTCAAACGTTTATAAGGAGTCTTCAAGATTGCTCAATCAGCTAACCCTATTACAGTAGAGAGTCAAAAATCCGAACCAATTGGGACCGTAGGTAGTTCAGATTACCGATTTGTTCGGATTTTCTCATTTCCCTGCCAGGCGCTGACTGTTTGGCCCGCAAAATTGTAAAACATCTGTTGTCTCTGTGCTAATTAAATATTTTTAAACCCTCAGGAGTGGTTCGGATTTTTGACGTTTCGGATTTTTGACGTTCGGATTTTCGACTCTCTACTGTAATTGTTTTTTATGAACCCTGTATTGAACCACTGACTATTGGATACAAAAGACATCTCATCTTTATAGACCAGCTGTCACCATATTTTTATTTAAAAAACATGCTTGAGTGAGAACGCTAAGTTCACACTAGTGTTTAAAATTCTATTTTATACCCTTTTTTGTGGCTGACCAAAGTTATGGGTCATAACAGAGTTACCTATAGCTCACTATAAGTCATTCCATTAGTTTGACTTGGCAAAAATGTTTGTGTGTTCGACAGCAATAAGTATTTTAGATCAGTACGATCTGTCTGGCTCACAACAACTACGAGGATTTTTATTGTAACACTTAAACAACTTTGGCATGGGAATGAATTGTATAGTTGTATCAATATTCAAAGATTATGAATATATATTTATAAAACCAGACAAACTACTTACATCCAGACAATGCTCCACACTGCAGTATCTCATTGCACATCTACTGTTGTCCGACCAAAATGGACAATCTTTCTTCAAATTAACCTTAAATCACAATCAACATTTCAAAACCTGGTTAGTTCTTGTACTGTAGGCAAGCATTTAAAATTAAATATTAAATATCTATGTTTGAACTGTTTAGAAAGTTAGTCTTCTACACATTAACATAGACGGCCTTTGGCACGTGCAAAAGGTACAAAGCCCCCGCACCTTTAAAAGTGCTCTTGGTGCAAAATACTAAAAATTGCAAAAAGACTGTGATTTACGTTAACTCCTTCAATTATAACAAAAAAGAAAAAGAGGGGATACAATGAGATTTGTTTTAGTTAATATTGTTTAAATGCTACTATTTTGGTACCGGTAGTACATAAGGGTCCAGCTCAGAAGTTAGCACTGGGCTTCACACCACCCAAAATTAGCTCTGAACACACATGCATAATGATATTATTACCTAGGCCTATGTAATAAGTTCACAAGTAAGTAGAATCTTGGATAAATCAAAATATAAAGTAAAACCCTGATGATTTGGCATTGGTCCAAGAACTTTTTACACTGAATGAGTCTTTCACGTTAGTCCAGCAGATGAGTTTGACCCGAGATAGAGATGAGTTGTATTTGAAAGCTTGATAAAATTGTAGCCTTTTTACTTTCTGTTTCAATAGTACTTCCTCTATCCTCACAATAACGTGTCTACCCATACAATGCTCAGGAAGAGCCCCAACAGCTGTTGTTTACAACAGCTGTTGTACTACACAGGCTCTTCCTACAGCGTGAGCGCTATAGTATATAAGGTGAGGCGTGAGAGGAGAGCGGTAGGGAACGACCAATAGAATTTGAACTAGACACAAGCGACTGGTGCTAGACACGACTTAAGTGTACCATTGAATGTTTCCTCTATATTTTACTTCTCTGTGTTTGTAATTAACGAATTGGTGTAATCAGGATAGTACTGCAGATAGTCGTAGTACTCAGTAGTGTGGACGTTAATCCACACCAGTGAGCATCCACTGTTCATGCCTATAAATATCCACAATTCATGACCTCCAAGTAGCTGGATTACAGGACGATGCCACGGTCCTAGTCTTTATAAGATTATGAACTGCCTACCTCAATTTTATTCCTGAGCAAGATACAGTTT
The DNA here is from genome assembly GCF_028750875.1 of Macrosteles quadrilineatus. NCBI lineage: Eukaryota > Metazoa > Arthropoda > Insecta > Hemiptera > Cicadellidae > Macrosteles > Macrosteles quadrilineatus. The sequence continues at coordinate 73,296,503 of NW_026542597.1, forward strand.
TTTTAAAATGTATAGCTTTTTACATATGATTTCCAATACCACGATCAAACAAAATGGTTTTAAATTAAGATTGGGCTTTTTACTGGTACGTCTACGAATTGAGTTTCCTTAATTTGGAGTAAAAAACATACCTTATAAAATCTGAAGTATTCTTTGGTAATGAGGCTGGCCAATCTTGGGTAGACTTTGACATTGTTGAAATGGTCCACAGTTCCAACGGAGCAGCTGCAATCCCCGACTTGACCTTTGAGCTGCAAACATGTTACAGTTAAAAATTAAGAATGTTAATGAATTACGTTAATGTTACAAGAAAATGAAAGTGAACCTTAGGCCTATGACAAGAGGATTTTGTAACTTCAACAGAACGCTACTTGCACAAGCGTTCATTTGGTCGCATATAGTCAATTCAGCTGGAGACCCGGTTTTTGTCCAAAAATGTGGAATAGGCCTATCCTAAACAACCTACGCCCTATTTTGGTTAAGAGGTATTCAGTTCAGTACCTATTTTAAATTCACTCTGCAATGTGTAAGAATAATAACAGGTTTAAGGGCATAATGTTTTTATTTATTTATTTCAACGGCAAGTAGCCAATTTACAAATCATACAACATGCAATGCAAGGATGGTTTACACATACAAAATAAAACTAGGATTATAATGCATGGGCCCAAGATAGCATTTACGAGAAAACTTGGAATAGATAAAGATTGCAGATTACGACTCTCACTTCACAATAAATACATGCATGAACAGGAAAAATAAATATAAGTTACTTCAAAGACTAGGATATGGTACCGTATTACAATCAATCAATCAATCAATCAATCAATCAATCTTTATTTGCCATAAGGATACATTTACATATCATTGACAAAGTCTATTTGCAGTTTTCAAACCAAGTCTTAAAATAAACAACAAAATACTCTTACAGGCCAAATATTACAATTAACATTCAACTCCATTCACATTCTTAACTGAAATTAAAACCAAACTAAAGGACAATTTCTCCCAGTTTAAAATAATCATCCAGACTATAAAAAGGGGTTCTGAAGTAGATAATTATAAAACATAGCCTTAAATTTGTTAATTGAATGAAAATTTATATTATTTTTTACTGAATTATACACTTTAATTGATAAAATTATGTGGCAATTACTAGTTTTACTAAGACGATGGGATTCTAACAGCGCAGTATTTTTAAAACGAGTGTTGTGACTGTGATTATTAAATTGAAGATATTCAGGGTTTTTTAATATATAAACAATCAGATCATAAATAAACAAATTTACTGCAGTTTGAATTTGCAGATCTATTAAAAGAGGTTTGCAATGATCAGGGTGCGTCCCTGTCATAGCTCTTAAAGCCCTCTTTTGGAGAGTCAAAATTTCTTTTATTCTACCACTACCACCCCAAAGCACCAATCCGTATCTCATGATTGACTGGAAGTACGCAAAATAGGCCGTCCTTACATATTTCTTAGGAACCTGATTTACCAGACGATCTTAAAGATGCACCACACGAGACAATCTTGAAGATAAATAATCTATGTGAGCATTCCATGTAAGTTGATTATCAATTTGAAGGCCCAAAAATTTTACAGCTGTGCTATTATTTAGATCACTCATCGTGGGGATTTGTTTTAGTGTAAAAATCATGTTTTGGGTTTTTTCTTCATTAAGCAAAAATCCATTCGCATTAAACCAATTTGATGCTTTTAGCTTTGTTTCATGGACAAGATTTTTTAGTTCAGTTATGTTGGGGTTTACATGAAAAAATGTTGTATCGTCAGCATAAAGAATAGTTTGACTCTTTACTGCCAATGGAAGGTCATTAAAATAAATTAAAAATAAAAGTGGACCAAGGACTGAGCCTTGGGGAACGCCCCATTTTACATTCTTTTCTTGTGACGTATTGCCATTAATACTTACTATTTGTTTACGATTGTTTAGGTAAGATGAAAAGAATTGTAGAGACGGCCCTCGAAACCCATAATTTTGTAATTTGTTTATAAGAATTTTAAAATCAACACAATCAAACGCTTTGCTCAGGTCACAAAAGACATTGATACTGTACATATGAATAATTTCAAAATAAATTACAATAAATATTGTAGTAACTTATCGAACCCTTTTGGCCCTCAAGGTCAGTTAAGGCCTAATCACTAATAAGTTTACTAGCCTACAGAGGCCCTAATGCTAAATTCAATCAATCCTGTGAATACACAGTTCAAAACTTTTAGTTGTACAATGGCATTGTCTACCTCATATGAGACATCCCAAAATGATAAACGAGTCAACAGTGAATGAATCACCTTGATGGTAATGTACCACTCAATAATGACACATCATTGAAAGACTTCATAAATTAGGGAACTTATTATTCCAAGATTAAATAAGAAAGTCAGTATTTAAGTGTATTCAGATTAGTTAATAAGGCCTCTTTACAGTAGCCTATGTGTAAACTGCAAAATACCGGTACGGTAATAGTAAAAATCAAATTAAATATTATTTGGTACGGTAAACTTTATAACTTATTGTGTAGCAAAAAATGTAAAAAATGCATATTTGTGTTGTAAGCCTACTTATGCTGCAAGGCTTAACTTACTTATGGCTTGAATGTTAGACTTTGGAAGTAGGTTGTATTTTAGGTATGATTTTTCAATAATAAGGCCAAAGAAATTGCCTCAAGTTAGATAAAATAAAACTGTCAATTTGTTAATTGGGCATATGGCAATAAATCAAAAGCTTTACCGTAACTTAGCACAACAGTTTCATATTTACTTCTTGATTTTAGAACATGCTTGGCTTGGCAGGTTAAATGTCAATTCACACATATTCCGGCATGTCACAGAACAGTAATAAAAAAACTATTCTTTAATAGTCTAGATTTCTACTGCGCTATCTACACTCATCCGACGCAGTTCCATCAGTCGCTCTGCCAGCGTCCGTCAATCAATTTTATATTTCTTCTCACTGATATTTTTGATTTGTTCGGATGCCTGACAGACGTGTTTGAGGTTAGAAAAGAGTGATTTTTGTAGGTAGGCTACGTGTACCTATTTTAATTACGGTATTAATTAACAATCAACAAGATGGAAGATGAAAATTTGATAGAATATTGTGTTTTATTAAGTTAAAGGTTGAACTTTAGTTTTTATGTCCTAAATTTACTATTTTAAATACATTATACATTTAATTACCAGCTGGGGCCCATTTCATAATAAACTACAAGTTACAACTTGTAACTTGTAATTTCCATTAGATTTGCATTGGGCGATCAGCTGATTTACTAATAATATTAGTTTGTACTTTATTATGAAATGGGCCCCTGATTATAAAATGAAACTGTTCTAAGTATATAATATATAACTGTTCTGTGAGTATATGTAGGACTTAAACTAGACGTACACTTCCATATCTGTTGGCACAAACAATATATCAAACTATAAACTATTAACCAAACGATATATCAAATTATTCAATCGAATAATCGATATTACCCTACTCATTCGGTTGTTTGTGCCAACAGATATGAAAGTGTACCCCTTTATTTACAGTGTTTGATGTTTAAGTCCTACATCAATTAAGTTTGTGCCAACAGATATGGAAGTGTACCTAAATAAAGTGACGGGAGATTGACTGAAACCAAATTACTGACAGTTGATAGAGAAATTGCGGATGCAACTGAGACTTAACTGTAACTGGTCTGTGCCGGAACAGGTATGTGGGAATCAACCTTAAATGTTGAATTCCTCAGGGACAGAAAATATAAAGGCATATCCCTCTATTTCACTTAGAAGTTGCAACAACTTACAAATAAATTGCACTTAACTTACTTTGCATAATGTAGGCCTACATTTGTGTCAATTTTTATTAGTTATAAGTTAGGCTATAAGAGCATTCAAATCATTTATTTGTTAGGGAGGTCGTGGGAGGTAACTTTGGGCCTATTTTATAAAATTCCAGTTACAATTTGGGAGAGTACCTTAATTCCAAAGCATAGCGGTATTGTATGTCGCTAGTCGCTAGGTGGTCTAATCATGCAAATAAAGTAGTTTATTACACACCATTATAAACCATGAATTAACAAATAAAGAAAACTTCACCTGGCAGAAACATAGGTCTCCTCTCTTGGCCTCCTTTTCAAAGAACGCTTTCACCAAACAAAAATACACAATAAACAAAACTATTCTAAAATCATTATTTAATAAAGTCCAGTGTGCCATGGAACTTGAAATGTGTTCTATTTATCCACCGAATATAATTAGAATATTAACAAACGAATTACAAATGCGGCGTTAACCTCTAACCGACATAAACACTAACTAAATAAACACACGAACTTGACAACCCTTTGGATACGACAGCAGCAAACAAACAGATTACAGAAACAGAACAGAACAAAACACTAAAACAGTAAAAACTGTTGTTGGATGCTCTTTTTTTGCTGTTGCTGTCAAACTAAGTCAAAACCACCAAAGTTTAACAAGCTCAACACTGGTCCAAGGACCTATAAAGTTGCAGTCCTGCATCACTTCAAAACACAAATCTGATTCGTCCTACGTATGTTTTATCTATGGTCCTACGAATTCATTAAATCCGTGCTCTTGTCCAGTTATATGACACCACGTGTTATTTTATTTTAAAACTGATATTACTTCATAGCTCATTTCGTAATATATCATTTCATATATCGTCATATATATTGTCATATATCGTTGTATAAACACATTTCGTTATTTTACAACGACGGTACTAATGTTGGGTGGGAAACAACAAAAAAAGAAAATGAAAACAGAGAAAATTAAGGTAGGATGGGAAACTAAAAGAGTTTTCCAACCTATTTCAACAATGAATCCATACTTTCAAAAGTGTGGCACTGGTGTTATAAGAAACTCCACTGAACAACGTAAAGAACGATCTGATGCGGGGCACTGTGACTGACCACAACACGTTGTTAACCAACTTTCAACGGTGTTGCTGCTTTTAGCCTTTTCAAAGCAGATTATGGCTGTCCAGTTGGTAAACCGGAGTTTGTGTGTAAAACATGGAGCACAGCACATGAAATGGTTGATATCACCCCATTTCCAGGACATTCTACGGAAAAAAATCGTTTGATTAGGGGGATGTCTTTAATCAAAGAAATAAAATTACCCAACTTAAATTACTTAACACAGGTTATCGCAGTAAGGCAACTGTTTTCTTCAATTCTAAATGTTGGAAAAACAAATAGAGATATTTAGTTTCCAAACGCAAGTTTACAAACAACTCTGATGTACCTAACTAGAATTACCGGTACTCAAATTTAAGCATAACATTTTCCTCGGTTATGTTTCATACTATGTGTTATGTGGCTCATCGGTGAACTAGCATGATTGGACTATGGAAACAGGGGTTTGGGGGGTTTTATGGGGTAAAAATTGGGTTTTCCCATTTTTACCCTAAAAACCAAAATTTCACAATTTCCTTTCAATCATTTTGTCTTAAATAATTTATTTTAGTAAAAAAATACAACCGACTTCAAACGCTCTAAAAGAATGAAATAATTTCAATAAAGTAAACTTTTGTATTAGGCAAGCTCACGTATTTTAATTAAAATTATTTAATTTAAATAATATGTGAAAATTAAATATAATTTTGTATATTGGATGGGTTGTTGTATGCCTAATGGTTACGGAGATAATAAAAAAAATTAAATCAAAAATTCCCACGTTATTCTTATGGAGAATAAATGAATAAATCAACTGTTGTAGTTTGCTTGTTTAATGAAATTTTGTCATTATATTTATTTTATACTAAGCTATCAAAATTTCCATAAAAAAACACACCTCAATACATTCTCTGTAGCAGCAAACCTAAGTACTCATTAAAATTAATGTTATTTGAATAGGAAATAAATCTGACACTTTATTTTAGTATAAATCCAGCCAGGTAAATAGAAAATCGCATAGTTTGCCTCGGGAGGAATTGCATTATCTTGGTACGGTATCAGAATTTAAATTTATAAAAATTGTACTCTTAATTTCTTTCAAGGCCAAGGAGATTTTAAAAGTTGCTGGTGTAAAACCATATTTTAAGTACAATGAGTGTGCATTTAGTTTATGTTGTATTTAACAGTTACTTACCATTTCAGCTAGAGCATTGCGAGTGTCAGAACTAGTTTTACTATTTTTATGCACTGATTTAACTAATAGGTTTGATCCATTCGTCTGAACTCTGACTAAAATTAGATACACAATAAAACCAAGATTCATACTGTCTATACAAACCTTGGAAACTTTTCTGACATTAGGTAACTACACATCCAAGCCCAGCACATCATCAGCTGTTCACATACCCACCAATTCCAACACCTGCTGATTTGCTCAATTACCTTGCTTAACTACTGAGTTGGACCAATTAATTTGTTTGACAGACATGAGACAACTTTAATGGTGCACTTACATAAACATATTTTTATCGCTCGGATAACACTCGCTGTTGGATCAATAATACCTCGAGAATATTCTTTTATGTACCAGGGTAAAAAATCTGATGGTTTTTCTGTGGAGGTAATTGATTTATTGGTTATTTAACCTTGTTTTAATTCAATGCCAATTTGACAGCGAAGCTAAAACAACTAAGAAAACTGAGAAAACGTCAAGAATAAGAAATGCCAATTTTTAATCGCAGAGTGAAAAAATATTATTATACTATTTTGTGCATCAGATACAATGTCTTTTTACAGTATTCATAGCTTAGAGATTATAAAAAAAATTTATCAAAAATTGTACAAGCCATCTATAGTTTCTAATACACGTAGATAATATTCTAAAGGAAAAGTAATAAATGCAAATATTTATATAAAATACACTTTATTGTAGTTTATATAAATTCAAACAGTTATTTACAAAGTATCGAAAAAGTTTTACCAAGCATTTGAGAAAGAAAATGCCACATTTAACAGCTGGTGGAATAAAACATTTTGACGGTGACTGACTACATAGAAATGTTAAACAGGGCCCGGAGAACAGAATGATAAAACCAGGTTTTTAATCAGCTAATAGTGAAGAAGTATATGAATTAAAATCTGTTTACATTTTGTCTCTCATTTAGATTTTAGGTTGTGACTGTGAATTCAACTTAAATCATTTTAAAATGTACTCTACAGAGCCATACAATGTGGTTTTATGTAAAAAAGTGAAAATAAGCTAAAAAATATATCCCAAAGAACAAAAACTATGAATCTAACTCCCTTGTTTAATCCCAATGAAAAAATAAATCTGCAACTAGTGATGTCACTGAAGTCACTATTCAGGTGATAATTGAAAACACAGACTTTGCTATCTGATCTCCGTGGCCCAGGTATTATTAACTAAACCTACTTAAAGGAAAAACACATCTTTACACTTTTTATGAAAATTATTGTCAAGTAGTTAGGTGTATCACTATTGCTTTGCTTAACCAGACTCTCACATTGAATTTAAATAAAATAATTTTGCAATAAAAGTTATCATTTTAAGAGAAAATATTAGTACAAACCCTTAGTTACTGTCTATTTATTAATAAATAATTAAATAATACATTGGTCAATATTTAAATGCATTAAGAGAAAAGACATTATATTTGAAGAAATTGGGTAAAACATTTTACTTTTGGTAAAGTGTAAAATTAAGTAGTTTATAATAATTGTAGGGAGCATGGGCATGGTCTAGGGGGGGGGGGGCGTACCATTTTGAACTGAGGAACCCTTGGACCCTCCTCTTTACTCAGGGGCGATTCCGTATCACCCCAGCCTCCGCTTTGAAAAAGTTGGATAGAGGGGCACTTGATTATCACATTTATGTTTTGTCTAACGCAAAAAGGGGAAACTGTTGTAATACAAAGATAACAGTATTAATTGGAACAAAATAGATTATTTTTTCAATTGCTGTCAAATATTACTTTGATGGTTAATGGAAATGTTGTGAATGACACACTTTAAGCACGTTATTATTGATTTTAAATTTACATATTTGTCAGGTTACTTAAAAATTATTGGTCTAGTCAAATAATTAACTACCTTTTCCTTGAGGCTCTTACAATATTAAAACACTACAGTTGGGTTTTTAGAAAATATGACAAATCAATAGCTCAAGAACCATATTAGTTGTGATTCTTTTAAATGGAACGTGTATGATTTTATTAATAAATAGTATTTTTTAGGTGTGGTCACAACAAACCGACACATTTGGCTAAAGCACCTTGGACCAGCATTTCCATGTGTGGGATTTTTAGACTATGCGCAGGATTAAAACGGGATTTTCAGCTCTGAAACCTGATTTTCTTTTATTGCTGCTTTCCAGATAAGTTAGTCCTTTTTATACAGAAATTTTCAAATATTTTATTTGTATTTGTTTATCCCTAATTGGAACCATTTTTATGGATAACAAACTCAAAACATACTGAGATTTAACAATTAGAAATAAATCTTGATGAATCTTAGAAATAGATCTTGATAGAACTGCAACTACTCAAGACAAGTATAGCTCAATCAAAATTCTCAAGTGTTAATGATAAAACAATATTTTTAGCACCTTCTACTTCAATTTGAAATATCTCAATTTTGTATGAGTAATTTGAAGAAATTAAATCTTCAGCACGTAGCTGAGCCTATTACTAGCGTTGGTACACAATAGTCATCTTTGACTTAGCTGAATAGACCAAAAAAGCAGAATTTTTTAGCCAAGTTTACTCCTGTGATACTTTCCTAACAACTAGACAATATGAGGCACACATACATTCGATCCTTTTGTTCATAGGGAATCGCTACGATACAATAATTCAAACATTATTGTGTTTAATCACATGATTGCCAAGTGCGATGTAAAAGCACCTCCTCCTGTTTCACAGCCTCTTTTTAACAAAGAACCATTTTATATAAATTCTGAATGTACAGTTAAAGATATCTCTAATCAAGAATCCGTACTCATGCAAGACCCATCGAGAAATTTATTGAAAAGTAAATTAAATTCAAGAATTTGGGCTGTACAACATTTAACATTTTGTTTTATTATGCTTCTTCTTCTTAGGCATTTCTTACCTTGTGTGTGCTTCCCTAGTTCACCAATTTTGTGTTTAATGGTCCGTTTTATTATTGCTTAGTTATATTTTGATATTTTTTATTCTTGCCCAACCAATTTAAAAAAAGGTAGGTCAAATTATTTTCAATTACCGTTTACCAAATCAGTTTGCTGATTTTAAAAATGTGCTCCTATTCATTACTATAAAGGGAAACTCAAACTAGTGACTATCATTCATGACTTATGGGAACGTAATTTTAGAAAAAAATTAGTGTGTTCACACATGTTTCACTAAAATATTACTTACCTAAACACAAAAGTAATCTCGATTAAAATGCAAGATTATAGAAGCATACAAAAGGTAAGATGTACCCACTCTTACTGTTAACTGTTAGATAATATAAAAACAAAAACAAATTCATGGCACAAACAAATAGCCTAATTTGTTCTTCCACAAACTGAAAATGCCATTTAAGGTACTATATTCCTCAATTAAGTGATTTTGGAATTAGGGTTTCACACAACCTACTATAAAATGGATCAACTTCAGCAAAACGTGCTACTTGTACTGTATTTACAATATACAATATTAGTTTACATTTACAAAAATATTACATACAAATTACAGATTTAACTATTTTTACAAAACTTCAACAAACTTTATACAAAGTAACTATGGGTGAATTATTATGATGGAAAATAAACAGTGAAATGCAAACTTTATATGACCAGAATAGTAAAATCCATATTGTGATTGGATTGATATTTATAGTTCTAAATATGGTTAATCGATTGATTTAGCTTAACACATTGGCTAAGGATTGCAGGCTCAGTTTTATCTAATGTTTAAATTGGTTCATAATACAGTATAAATCCAAGTATCCGACTCAAACTTACTAACCACTTTACTACCCGAATCGCTAACAGAAAGAGTTTAAAAAATCTAAAACTACAGTAATAAGAATCGTTAAAAAAGAAAGAAGCCATAATTGCGGCAAAATCCTAAACATCTCCCACGGAAGTGTATACATAATTACTGTCACAGTAACATCATCATTGTTAACCATGATTGCGGCAAAATCTAGAACATATTCTGCGGTCTTTTATTCATTGACAACGTCTCCCACAGTGACGGAAAATTATAATCGTCCTCCACGACCAACTGTCAACTTTTCTATCACAAAATATATGCAGACGCATCCTATAATCGTGGAAGTGAAAACTCAGCCTATTTTCAACAAAATACCTCGAATATCTCTACAAATCCAATTAGGTAACCACATTTTTGACTATCCAAATATGGTATGGTCTCAATTGATTCAGATAATTGTAGTTCTACGTAGTTGGATGGGACCTATACAACCAACACATTACCGTGTGTATTTTAAAGCGAATATGAGTGAAGATTAAATGACATGACAGTTTTGTACTGAGTAAGCAACTGGTTCTTTATTCAGAACTATGTTATTAAAAACACAACGACCAAGGACAGATGGGTCTAGTTTTAAACCATCAAAAAGCTACTGACTTTTACCAGGCTCGATCTGGCCGCCTTCTGATAAGTACATCTGCACCACAGCAAGTTCCGAAGCCAATGTGTCAAGTAAGTGTAAAAATTAACACCTTCAACATTTGTCTAAATAAGTTACAAGGATTTTGAAAATAAAATGTGTGTTTGAATGAATAAGTAGTTTTACTATTGATTTTAAGGCACTAGATATTGGATTTAGTTTTTTTGTTATAAGTAAAAATATAAAAAAATTAAAAAAGAAAATGTTGTAAAATAACCAACTAACCATGCACACTGTATTTTGGTGTGCAAGTATTTTTTAAATACTTTCAAAGAATCAACAGGGCAAATGTTTTATCGTGTTAGTTACAAAAAACATAAAAAAACAAAAAACAGAGAAGCAAGAAAACGATAACGTGTTTCCAAAAGTGAAAATGAAACTTAAAATTATTTGAATACCGGTATATCCAAGCCATTAGAAAATCACTCGAGGAATGCCATCTAGGGTCATAAAACTAACTACAATCATCGACTATTGGTGTATCAATAGTCAAAGCTAGAATATTCACTAATATAAGTTTCTAATTAATTTACAATGTAAAAGATGTCTCCTAAAAGTTATAAATCAAAAGATTAAAAGAGAAAATCTTTCTAAAAGAACTTTTTTCAAACAAATAGCTTAACCTCGCATACCTATAAAAAATAGATATACATCTGTTTAAAAATTGTTACAATAACTTTGTTGCTGGTCCAATAGAGTGTTATCTTAGATAAGGTATTCTAATAAACACATTTACTTTGAAAATCATGTTCAACCTTAATATTATTTGTAACATTATTAAAATCTTTTTAATATTCTAATCTATAAAACATGGATAGTTTTGGATTTTTTGACAGATAGTACTTTGGTTTTCGACAAACATTTCCATTTAGAAAAATATATAAGTTTAGACATAACACTAACAATACCTTTTCTTATGGTTTGAAATTTGTAAGAAACGACACAACAAATAGTTTGAATACACACAAAGAATATCTAAAGAGCAAGTATATAATGCCATAATAAATTAAATTACAATACACTAATGAAAGTTTGCACGAAAAATGTATTAACTGACAGTAAACAAGTCAAAATTGCTTAATGAAGTGAATTGAAACAATATTTACAAATGTACATATATATGAATATGAACAAATATTTGTGCAGGAGAGTAAAATGAATATTCAAACAAAAAGAAAACATTGATAAAGATATATAAAGAAGGCAAAATATATACATTTCTAAATCAACTTTGTACAGTTACTTATAAAATATACTAGCAAGATGTACATACGGTACCAAAAACATGTAAAACGTATATCAATATTAATTATGAAATTATTTGCCAAGAAAATGGGATTTTACGAGAAAACTTCTTTTTAGTAATTGTAAGTTTATACTAAATTTGAAGATCATTAGATTCCTTGTTACTTCATGTAACGTATCATAATTATTATCTTAGCTGGAACTATTATTTTTTCCACTAGTCCCACATGCTAGTTTATACTAACCCTTAAAAATCTAAAACTAGAACTCAACGGTAATTCTCTTTCGAGAAGAGAAAATAATATCACAGAATTGATACTGTTGTACCTTACTTCTAAAAAATACGAGAGATAATTAACGAGATAACAAGTAGTTTGTGTAGTACGCCCTTGCGTCCTCGATCTTAGTTGAGGTATTTACGACATTTTCTCGACAAGCAGTGACAAGAGATCTTTTCGTCTTCTAGTGGGAATTTATAGTCGTAAGTCAATTCTTCGCCTTGGACGATTTTCCTGAGAGCAAAAATTAAGATGTGTTTCTTTCCAAGGATGTCAACCACTTTGGAGTAGCAGTTTGGCTGAAACAGAATAATTCAACTTAATTAACATTGTGGTTTTTTTTCAAACAATAATTCTATGTATACTAATCTTTAAATCAAAATTATATAAAGTTTAACACGCAGTGCTACTTACCAAGTTTTTAAACAAGCACACAGAGTACTATTACATACTCCAGAATATAAACTATATGTACAAGACACAAACATTTTGGTATATTTCAAGTATTTCTCAAAGTTGGTTGCCAAAGAGGTTATAACAAATTTTGAACAACATTTTGAAAGCAGCACAAACAGCTGGGTAAATGGAAAGCGAGGGAAGGTGACAATGTTGTAATGCAAATAATGAGGAAGAAAAATTACCACATTACCACAATATCAGTGTCAATGATCATGATGTAACACCACAATCGGAGGATTAGGATTAGGTGTTGGAACAATAGGGATGGAAAATGTTGCTACAAAGAAAGAGTATCATGAAGTACAGTATTATCACTGATAAATAAAAAGGAAATACACAAAATGTATGGAACATTTTGCTGACTTACTTGTGGTTGATTCAGACAAGTTTTGTTAAAACATTTACAAGTTTATTGCTATGTTTTAGAAATTGGATGATACGATTTGGTTTGTGTGAATAAAAAAAAAAAAATATAAACTATGAATTTTATCAAAAAAAGTTTCCTATTTGTCTGCACTCTGAAGAAGTTCTATCCTATAATCTAAAACAAGGCCAATCTACAACAACAAGGGGAATCTAATATGGAAAAACCTTTATTTTCGTCCGAGGATGAAAATAAAAGTTGGTCAAAAGGCTGGGAAAAATCTAGTTTCCGCCCTACAGCCCTTCAAAGTACCCATGTTATTGTGAGCTGCACCTTTTTTGTAGCTGCAGTTAATGAAACAGCTAATACAGGTAATTTTTATAGAAATCTGTGTATTTATAAAGTGTATAAAGGTGCATTAAAATCCGGGATCGTTTTTCACATTGCTTCAGGCTAGACTTAGGGGTTGCAGTATTATCACTACAAAAAAATCCATTGGTGATTTGGCAGGGTTTGAACCTAGGACCTCAGGGACTGAAGTACTGCGCTCTACCACTAGACAACTAAAATTCGCCCCCCCCCCCCCCCCCCCAATATACAAGGACAAATCTTCGGTTTTAAGTTAGGTAAATAGTTTGTGTATCTAAGAGCCTCTTGGTTATAACTTTCCAATTTAATTTCTTTCCAAAACCAGCCACTTTTCTTTTTCCTAAGTTGTTGTACCTGAAATTTGTTGAAATAGTTCCAACATACCTCACAGGAATGGTTGATGAACCTTGCCGCGTTGCCGTGCATCGTTGCATCGACTACAAAATGGTCATCGATGCGGAACATGTAACATCCGATGCCCTTGGAAGTGTAGTAGTGTTCTCTCTTATCTGTCAGTCCAGCTCTAATCACCTGCACAACACATTGTTTAGCTTGGTGATAAACTTCATGAATTTTAGTATTTAAATGCAACACATCAAAATAATACGATTTTAAATGTTTTTGTTTTATTACAGTTGGTTCTGTCATAGATTTGTGTAGAAATGTGAAACACTTGCATGTATTTCGGGGCCATACACATATAAGGTAACACACTTAAGGAGGGGGAGGGGGTATGGCATAGCATTACGCTGTGTTATATGGTGGAGGGGGGGGGGTTTGAATCACCGTTACGCAACGCACACATTCCTCTTCAAAAATACAAAAATAATCAAATTGATATCTAATGTTTAATTTCTAAGCTCATCAAACATTTACTGAACAATGATTTGAAACATTAAATGAATATTTTACAATTCTTAAATGTTTAATTTCTGTTGGAAATGTAAGTAATTAATTAGTTAATTAGATAAGTTAACTAGTAAATTAGTTATAAATTAAATTAGTTACATTTAATTTATTTTGTCGTTTTATTATATTATTAGTAACAATCTTGTTTGTTTGTTAGTAAAAATTTTGCTTTGATGGAAAAAGGGATGAACAATTGGATTAATATCATTGAGCATAATTTACTACAAAATGAATAACCAATAATTAGGGTCGCCGTAATTAGGCTGATGCACCATTGACTTTAAATATTCAAAATAGCCATTCTGTTTCTGTGAACCAAATATAGGCCTACCATTGAATACTACTGTCACTTAAATGCATTCATTTGGTCATAGCAACAGCCAATTTTCCTACATTGGTGGCTTTAACTCGTAGAACTTTAGCAACAATTGTTTATATACCACTGATAACACTGCGGTGATATAAAAACCATAAATACCCCCGCTGCAACAAACCTGCTGACTAAGCGAATTTTCATTTGTCTGAATTAATTTTCTATTAAACCTATCTAAATAACATTAGGTTTAACAAGTACCTAGGTTTGCTGCTACTAGGAAACTAATAAACGGTGTTTTTTAGTAAAATATTAATAGCTTAGGCTAGTATAAAATAAATAAAATTGCCAAGTTCGATCAAAATATATCCATTTACAGGCGAAGTACATCATTTTACAATATTCTCCATAAGAATAACATGGGAATTTTAAATTTAAAATTTGTTGAATTTTCTCCGTTACCAATTTGTACAAAAACACTTTGGTATACTAAATTGTTTGTTTTTTTAACCTCTTTAAAAAGGTCTCGAGAGAAATTGAGAAGTTTTAAGTTTTGAGGGTCAAAATAAGAAAAGCCAATTTTTACCCCATAAAACCCCGTTCCCATGGTCCGATCATGCTGGTTCGCGAACTAATTCAAGTTTATCCCGCCTTACACCTTTAAACCAAATTTCATCAAAATCGGACAAAAATTATTCAAGTTATCGCGTTCACGGACACATATATATATATACATATATGAAAAATTTGAACGATTGGTATTTTTGGCCTCTGGGGACATCAAAATGATAAAGTAAGTCGGTCCCGGGCCTAGGTCTTACCATGCCACCTGTGGTAATACTGTAGCTACTTCTCTATAGGGAAGTTCGCTAAAACCCGTCAAAATAGAACAAAAATATTAACCCTAATCTAATAATCTGAGTGATAAAAAAATAGAAATTAGGAAAAAGCAGAATACAACCCTAACTGGAACTGAAATAAGTTACATTTATTTTTTCAAACCGAACAGCTCAAATGTCTGTAGTATTTTAGGCATTGGTAAAAATGATCTTACCTCTCCAGCATACTCGATGACCATTTCACCACCGTCGATGTCTCGGAGGCAGAACAGCCCCCGACCGTGTATGTCTGAGCGGAACACTCCGACAGCCTCCTTGGAAGTCTCCTTCAGGTGGCGGAACCTCATGGCCATCGGCAGACTTGTACTGGTGGCTCGGCGACTGTTGGAAACACACATAATTATTAAGTCTTTTAGAATGCCTCAGAAAAGTTACAGGCATCAGAAACTGACACTGTCTTTCTTCCCTTCAGCTCTAAGCGGCCAGACATTTTTGAGAACAAGGGTTTGTTCACTGAACCATATAGCAAAAAATGAATTGAAATATAAAATTTATTAGTCCATATAAATTATCAATATCCAGTGGATCCAACGATGAGAAGAACTATAAAACTAAATTTGCTGCTGTTGAGAAAATTTTGTTTGTATGCCATTTAATGGGTAACCTTAATGGGTAAATGTCAATAATGATTCTAGAAGTGCCTGGAGATTTGTGGTTTGGTACCAAGACGTCAAATTTTATGAAAACCAAGCCTTCACATCACTTAAACGACAAACAAAACCAATCAATAGAGTTTTAGGAGGCTGCAAAACAAAAAATTCCACCAAAACTTGAAAAACTCAAAAAATGCTTATTCTTTCTCCTTCTCCATATCCTACCAAATAAAGAAATACTAAATTTAACATAAATAAATAAATATAGGATGGAGAGGACACAGCTAACTCACCTGATGAAAGGTTGCAGATGAGTCAAAGAACACATAAAATCACACACATAATATACTTAATATTTCGCCTCTTTCAGAGGCTTCTTCAGAAGTAGGCCTAGATGGTAGTTACGTAAAATTATTGGTCTTTAGAAACGTAAAATTATTTTCCTAACTAAGCATTATTATGTAGCCTAGCTCAAAAAAGAAAGAAAAAAGCATAGCTTATTTAGCAATAGAATCATAAAGTTGCGTTACGTCAATAGTTCGAAATAAAGATTTACGTAATAATAAATTGAGGAACAGGAAATGTGTATGAAAACTCCACAGCTGGCTTTAAGTGTCAGATAAAGTCAGAAATTGTATCTTTAAAGCCGTGTTTACACAAGGCCAGTAGAGCAGGCTGGTTGAGGCAGGTTATGTGCCTCTGGTTTAATTCAAGTTACCTGAGGCAAAGAGCCTGCCCGCCAACTGGCTTCGTGTTAACTTGGCTATATATTTTAAAATTTGTAAAACTTGTTGACACTTTTATAGCCTTGGCCAGATCAGTAACATTACTATTCGTAAACAGGAGACTTTTAGTAAAGATAATGTAAGCTTTATAAGAGTTAGAGAAATAATATATTAAACAATTACCTGATTCCATTGATGATTTCCGCCTCAGTGCTAATAATAAGCTTTGGAGGTTGCCTGTGTCTTGATGCCAGCCAGCTGAACATGTCGTATTTTCTCTTCTTGTTAGAAATAGGCTCAGTACGAGCACAGCCAGTTGGGTTCTCTCGCAGCACTTCACTGTGCCCAAACAGCTTTGTCTTGTGATACACAGGTTTGTACTTGGTACAGCTCTTCACACCCGGTAATTGTTCCAGTAAGAATTTCACACTGTTGTTTTCGAGCCCGAGTATTTCCGCGTACGACTTCTGGGAGTTGCGAGGCAAAGGAGGCAACCGCTTTTTCGATCTTCCCTCTTGCACAGCATCAAATATCTTCTGCCAAGCGTCTTCCACGTCTTGAGAACATATGGAAACTCCATCTTGTGATGTAATCTCGTACATTAACTTGGGATGAGCCATGTTAGCTACTGAGGAACTTTTCTTACTAATTTTGCAGGGTTTCTGCTTATTTCCAACCACTTTGTTTTCTTTTAAAGGAAGCCTTTTCTGGACTGCTTTGCTTTTGGTGTTGACAACTGTGTTTTCTTGTTTAGTAGTTTTAGTGTTATTCATAATAGGCTCAATTTTTTCCAGTAATGGTTCAGATTTGACAGTATCAGGTTTTGCAATTGTTGTACATGGGGGTTGTTTATCATTTGACAGATTTAGATTCGTTAGTGGGGAATTCACGTAAAAGACGTTACAGCTATTTGTCTTCTCTTTAGAACTAGCTTTTACTTTTGTTATGACAGGCTTAATTGGTGACTTTCTTATGATTAATGCGGGTTTACTAACGTTGATACTATCTACTGAATTAATGACAGGTTTAATCAAATTTCTTTCTTTTTGAACTGGTTGACTAATGTTGATATTTTTACAGGTGGTTCCATCAAACATTGGTTGTTGAATAGATTGATTCATCTGCGAGCTCAATTCATTAGTTCTCAAGGAAGGAACTAACATCTTTTCTTGTTCATCACTTATTTCCATAATTTTCGGAGTTCTTTGTTCATTCCAGAAATTTGAAGAGCAGTTTGTCAAAGAGTGGTTATTAAAAACAACCTTTTCATGAGAATACTGAGTATTATCTAAGTGATTATTTATTGATGCTGAATTAACGTTGCTAAAGGAGTAAGGCAACCCAGGCAATGGGACTGTTTTCTGTATGCTGTGCGTCTTCTCGACTGTCACCTCTTGGACAACAGGCTTATTGATGAAAATGGAGTCTTGAGCCGAGTTCACCATTTTCATGCTGTTCAAATCTTCCTGTGTGACTTGTCTCGTTACCTGTTGATAAGTGGTGCGCTCTTTGACCTTGTAGGTTTCCTGATAGTTGTACGTCCAAGGTTGAGAATCTGATGGAGGGTAGACAGTTTGAACATTGTTCTGTACGGGATTTGGTGGTGTATTGACCACCACGTAGCTCTGAGGTACGTCTATGACAGGTTTTGCTGTTTGGAAGACTTGTGTAGTGGTTGCCGAGTAGCTGCTGCCTGTTATTACTCCAGACACAAACTGACTCGTGGACATGACCGTGTTGCTGATAACCGTCTCCATACCCATGTACACAGGCTGAGGGTTGACATTGGTGAGGTAAACATTGGTAGGTTGCTGATTGATAACCATTGTTGATTGTTGATCTGGAGCATTCACTACCAGTTGCTCCACTCCGTTGGGTTGTATCAGCGTACCAAGCACAGTAGGAGCTATCACAGGTTGCAGGCTGATCTGAGGCTGTATTTGTAATGTCACAGGAATCTGTTGCGGTTTTTCTTGCATGTCCAGGGTTGTGATGTATTGGTATTGGATATTATTGGCCTGGACAGCTGGTTGTGTCTGTAAGTTTTCAATGTACGATGGCACGACATTATGAGACGGTACTTGATGAATGATGAGCGCAGGAGGATTGGATATTTGATATTCTACTGTTTTTGGCTGTACAAGACTCATTGTAGTCGAAGTACAATCTGGTTTCCTCCTGCTGTATGTCTTCCTGCTAACCGGTCGAATTCTAACAGGAGAAGTCCTGCCACAAGCTGGACTAACTGTTAAGAGGGTATCCTCACATTCGTAAGAAGGTCTCATAATTTTTTGTTTGGCAGGATATGTGTGATAGTCATCTATTTTGTTTAGAACTACAGAACAATTAGGAGTTACAGTTTCAACTGCAGAACAATTAGGAATTGCGGTTCCAACTGCAGAACAATTAGGAATTGCGGTTCCAACTGCAGAACAATTAGGAATAGCAGTTCCAACTGCAGAACAATTAGGAATTGCAGTTCCAACTGCAGAACAATTAGGAATTGCAGTTCCAACTACAGAACAATTAGGAATTGCAGTTCCAAAAATTGATGAGTCATCTATTTTGTTTAGAACTACAGAGCAGTTAGGAATTGCGGTTTCAAAACTTGATGAATATGTTTGACTAGATGGTGGTGTGATGGTAATAGGTGGGTTTACCAAGTTTTTACTGTACAAAGAGGATAGTTCCTGTGACTCAACTGCAAGTTTGGTTTTTTCGTCAAAGTCGGAGGATCTTTGGTGTTGATTATTATCTGTATCAATTTCCACTACATTTGATTTCAATTCAGGAATTTTCGTTGGAAAATTTGAATTTGAATTCCCTACAATCTCTAGTTTTGCTTCTGGCGAGTTGGTTTTCTCTTCTTCACTAGAATCACTTTCACTGCATGAGAGAAAGTCTACATTACAAGTTTGCAAGTGCCGTTCCAAACTTTGTGCAGTGCGGTATGTCCTGTGGCATCGAGCACACTTTACTGGATTTTCATCTTCAGATTTATCTTTTACCGTACAAAAATCTGTGACTCCATCTAACTGACTGAGTTTCCACCCATCTTTAAGATCTCTTTCAGGACTGCTACAATCACTACTACAACTGATATAATCATCTTTGGCGTTTATTAGATATGAGTCTTGTTTAGACAATTGTGGTCTGCAATTGAGTCTTTGAGTCTGCAAACTTGGCGGAGATGATATCTCATCAGATAAAGAATCTGCATCACTACTTTCATCCCCCGCACCATCAATTTGTAGAATTTTTGACAAGCTAAATTTTTTGGAGTTCTCTTTGCCTTCAGATTTGTCAATCTTCTTTTTATCTGTACTGCGTGACCTAAGTTTTCTCGGCGGCAAGCCATCAGGCTGAACTTCACATTTCTCTTTCAACTCTATTCTTTTCAAACTAACTTTGCTTTCAAAAATATTTGGGAAGAGATCATAGTTTATATTTACTTTACCAGAGCTCTGAATGCTAGGATTTGTTTTAATAATGGGTTTACATTCTTTTTCTGGCTTGAATTCCAAATTAGATGGCTCAAAATTCATTAATTTAGGAAAAATATCTTGCATTGATATTCCATCAATTAAATCATGAGGAAGATCCATAAAAAGAGCTTCTTCAAGGTCGGGAGGGAGCAGGTCATCTGATGCCTGCGGATCATCTTCTTCCTTGATGCAAACATTGTCAATGATGAGGTCCAAAGTTTCTTTAACTTCATTTTCATCAACCTCAAAGAGAGTTTCTTCAATCTTAATTTCTTTCTCCATACATACATCTTCATTCACTGTACATGTATCATTTTCAATTTCCATATTTAGACTGAAATCTTCATCTCCACTCACACAATTTTCTTCAAATGAATGATCAATGGTATAATTTTCATCCTCCAGGGATGTTTCACAAGTATAAACAATCTTTGTTCTAATGTGGTACTGCACCAATCTCCAAGGTTCAACGGAAGACCAAAATAAACGTGTACACTGAAAATTGCATGGTATAATCGAAGATTCCTGGTCTGACAAATCAGCGTTGAAGTCTCCAAGGCTGCTGATGGTCAAAGAACCGATCACCAATTTTATACTTTGTCTCGGAACACTTTTCTTCTTCTTCTTTTCTAGCTCAACATAAACAGGGCGTGACACAAGAAAGTCTGGTCCAGCGGTTAAGAGTCTGGAAGAAACAGTATCATTTTTATGGTTGGCACAAAACAATGACTTGTCTTCATAAAAAACACAGTCACCTTCCCTGGCACATGGGAAATGATAAGCTTCAGGACATGTTCTATTGCAACAACCGACACTGGCACCTTTCTTTGAACAATGGGAGCATCGTATGTGTCTGCTCCTGGAAACAGCACTTTGTACATTTTGGAGGGATCCATCTATTTCTTCAAAAACCTCACTGGACCATAAAGCACAGTTTGTGTGAACCCAATCATTCTGGCCACAATACAGAAGCCTTCCTTCTTCAGTTGTTTTTCCTTCGCCCAGTTGCTTACAAAGAACACACATTCGATTATCCACCGATTTATCTAAGTTGTAGTAATAGTCAGAGGTCAAATTAAGTTTTCCCTTTAGCGTAACACTAACATCTTCCAGGACTATTTCATCAGGTTTTTTGTCTGGAACCGTTTCAACATTTTTTGTGGTTTCTGAAGGATGATTTATTCTTGTTGTGGGATCAGGTACATCAGTGCCTTTAGGATTGAACCAAGGAAATATATCTTCTAGTGTTTGATAATAAATTTTTAACAACTCTTCATTGTGGATTATTGTCATCATTTCCTCCATGTCTTTGTTGAAACAATCCAAGGAATCATAATCGTTTGAGTTAACTTTCTTTTTAATGGTGAGCAGTGACACGGGAGTTTTGTTGCAAGACTCTAGCTCCAGGCAGATACATTGGTCATTTGTTGATTTAAGTTCATCATCAGTGCTTCCAATCCCTAAAAAACAAATTTCAACATTAATAAAAAAGTACATATCTTCATCAATTTTTAATAGTATTAAAAAAACTCTTTTGTCAAATATCATTCTCTACAATATAATCACACGGTAAAACTACTTGACACCAAGCAAAAAATTAATCTTTTAAATTCAAGCTAAACCTGAAACAAAATTGTAGGCTACATCATCCAATTTTTACGGTTTTAAGGTTTGTGGTAGAAAAAAAGTTTAAAATCACTGACTAACCAAATTTGATTAAGGAGAATTATTTGACTAAAATATGTTAAAGAACAAAATTGGTATTGATAAATGCAAAAAGACTATTAAAAAATTATGAAGAATAACTACAGTATGCTTTCTTTCAGTGTTTTCAATGTGTAGAGACGTTGCTCAAGTAAACTAAAAACTTTATTTACCTGAATCACTTTGAGAGGTCGCATGAGGAGAGAACTGAGATGGCTTCTCCTCTCCGTTCTGGTAACTGATAGTGTCACTGTCCAGTTTCAGTTGTAGCTCACCGCTTTTGGCAATCATTGAACCATCAGCTGCACTAAACTTTGTCCTTGTATCACATAAATTCAATTGCTTTTCTGAGGTTTCATTTTTTGGATCACAGGCTAGACTTTCGGCGTTTTCCGCAGAAAAGGTTGGTAGACTTTTAAGGCACTCCTCTTCACTTTTCAAGGTTTCTTCCTTTTGACTCTCACTTTGCAGTTTCTCTGAGGATTCGGCGTCAGACTGTTCACTAATGTCCGGGAACCTCAACACGGTCCTCTGTCGAGCTCCAACTCCGCAATTACAAACCTACAACAAACATTGTCAATGAGGATATTTTTTTAAATTTTATTTTCAGTCATTGTAATTTACATTACAAGACAAAACAATTTAACTATTTTTTTTTCATTTGTCAAACTATAAGTTATTTTTAAACTGATTTTACTTTCTTTTAGATTAATGAAAGTTGAGTGTGTTGCTAACCTTGTGGTTAATGTCTCTGACTTCTGTGCAGAGGGATGGATTCGATCCCCAGCCTGTGTACAACAATTTTACGGATATTGACAGCTTTCACCTGATTCATTCAATGTTTTCAATAAGAAAATTATACTGGTTTTAAATTAATTAAAAATGTCAACATTTCAACAATTACTTTATCATCCCTATAAATATTGGGTCTATCATTTCTCAAAGATTGTTATTCTAGAATAAAACTTACTGGATATGGCATTTTCGTTGGACTACACTTGAGGAGGTCACAAGCTTTACGGTTTTTGCTGAGGGATTTCAAAACTGCCAGAAATCCTGCCTTCATTTCTGTTTCTACAGCCAGCCACCAAGGTGCAGGAGGCATTTTGCAACACATCCTGGAGATAAGATTACGATTAGTAAGGTCAAAGTCAGAAAGAATTTTACCAGCTTGAGAAAAAATGTTGTAGACAACAGAATTTCAAAATTATAAGTTTTATCTTATTCAAAATAATTGTTGGAAAGCTGAAAACTCTTAATACACTATGGCAAATAATAATTACTCTTCAATAGAAGTTTAAAGTCTGAACTCGACTTACTTGCACACAAACTCAACACTATCAGGCAGGATACTGAGTATGTTGTATTTCTCGTTTGACAGGCCCTCGCACTTAGCGTGCACCCAACATTTGCAGCGTTCACACTCCATCATCTAAGAGGCAAAACAGTCATAAAAATTGGAGAAAATATTGTGGCACTACATCAATATAGGTTTTCTAACAAATCCAAAAAACAATAAGATACTATATGATGAAAGCAACTATCTTAACCATCGTGGTATGTTTTTCATTTTTGAGCCCTAAGTATTAAGGCTGTGTCAATGCTCTATACCACAGATTCTTGGACAATGGTACGGTATCCAGAATTGATCGCCAAGAGATAATGTCGATATCTGACACGTCTGCAAAGATTTTTGTGATAAAAAAATTAAACGCTTTTGCCACAATTGGAGTTAACGTCAAACACATTTTGGTGACCGTGGGAGACACCCTTTCAGGAGACAATCAGAATTTCGACTTGATCACAGAAGATGGCATTAATGTTCACAAAACTGTGAGAGATGTTCGTGATATGACAGTGATCATGGAAGACGATGATGATTTCGTGACCGTGCAGGAAGTGATCTGGATCTTGCCGCTACTGTGGGAGTTGATTTAGATTATGAAGTTTTAGTGACCGCAGTATAAGAATTTTGCCACGATTGCAAAAGATAATGGTGATGTTTCCTTTTTGGAGGGGAATATTCAGTGGTTTGCAGCAATTGTTCATGGAAGACAATGATGATATCGTGACCATGCAGGAGGTGATCTAAATGAAGCCGCAATGGTGAGAATCTATAATAATGTTTAAATGACCATTCAAGATTATCAGAATTTTTCTACAATGACCAAAGACAATAGTGAGTTATGTCCGTTATGTCAGGGAACATTCAGTGGTTTGCTGAAATTGGGGTAGGCAATGATGTTTCTGTGACCAAGATATTCGGGATTTTGCCACCATTGCGAGAGACGAAGATGATCTTTCTGAGATTCATATTTTTTCCCCTTGTGCTATTTAGGATTCTGCCTTGATCACGGAGACAGTGATGGATGTTTCCAGGTAAAATTTGAATTGGCTAATTACAATTTATTATTGTATGTTTAATTTTTACTTCACTTCAAAAACACCCCAATCCCCCAAATTTACTTTGTGTAAAGATAAAAAGCAGGGTTGGCATATTATAACCAATCCAGAAGAAAATTTCAGAAAGAAAATTCTGTAAGAAATATAAGTAGTATTGGTAGCGAGATCAGTATATCTTAATATCAACAACTCTCTACTAAAGTAAATATAAAAATCTTTACAAGCATCAGAGACAAAATATTATACAAAGATGTTTCTTTTAAAAACTATCTTATTATTTAACACACTTTTTTTTATCCAACCAAACGGATATTTAAAATCAAACCAAACACTACTTCACACTCAAAATCGTATCAAATACAGTTCTACAAAACTTATAAAACTCTTATAACCAATTATACAGAATAATGCCACTTTTCAATAAACTGACTCTAATATTTTTAATTAATAGTTTTTTTACATTTTGAATAGGCCTACTGTTTTTTATTTTAATCAAATACATTTTACAATTACAATTTAAGTTTAATTCCATACTTTAAAACACAAACTGCTAACTTGATAATAACACTCAAAAATACTTGGCAACTAAAGCACTCAAAGCTATTTATTGATAAGACTACGCTAAATTATTCTTTACCTGCTGAAAATTTGCTAAAATACTAAAATAACTTATCTACAGCTTTGTGATTATTTACAATACAAGACAAAACACCACAAACAAAACAATGAACATTAAAAATATATTTGAATTTAGATTTTTAGTACTTTTTATAAGTAAGTACCTAATTATTATTTTTTTATGTCACGCCTTTACATCCTAGGATGCTAGGTTCTAGCCCGGAACTGTTTTACACATTGCTTTAAGCTAGTCCAGAGGGTCGCGGCATTATCACATAGATAAAATCCATTGGCGATTGGCGGGATTTGAACCCAGGACCATGGGCTCCAAACGCCCCATACACTCTACCTCGCTCTACCACTAGACTAGCTCGTTCCCCATAAGTAGTTGTTTAGATGGTACCAAAACCACCATACAAGTTTAAAGCATCAATGATGCCAAATAGTGAGAAAGTGCAATGATACCATTCCCGCTCGAAGTTAGTGCGAAAAAAGTGAAAATTATTGGGTTGGAGATGAGGGATTTATACCCAAAAACCAGAAAAGAGGAAGAACATCTCCTTATTGACTTCCCCTTACAAACGTTTATTTAATATTTCATTATTTGAAGGGAACAAAAACTAACGACAATTTACTAATCTTTAAAAGTTAAGCGTAAAAACAAAATAAATATAGCTGATAATAAGAAATTTTCATATCCAAATTGAACCCATCATTAGTAAATTTTTAATTAGAGAGAGAAATTTTGTAATTTTAATAACAACTATAACAACTAAGTACTTAGTTTACAAAGTATTTGACAGGTACATATATTGAATTCTAGTAATGTTAATTTGTACCAACAATTTATAAATATTATTTATTAATCTTAAATTAGTACATAGGTTTAGACTATTAAACTATTTGATGAGCAAAACAAAAACTCCCCAAGAAACATTAATTTAATGAGTTTGTTACGGTTTTTGTTATTGTTTTATGTAATTTGATATCATGTTAATGTAGGCATGTATGTGAGTAATGACAACAGGTCGTGCAGAAAGATGCACAAAAACACATCACCAAACGTCAAGAGATCAATCAAAACTTATACATACCAAACTTTATTTAACCACGCAGTCATGAAGCTAGCAAGTTGTCTGCAAAGCTTATAAAATCAATGATGTTGCAATAAGATTCTGGGATTGGTATGGAATCAATGTCACCAAATTAGAAAGTTTTTTAAGGAATCAACAATCAGAATCGACCTCCTCCTATTTTTAAGGTTTAGCCACATAATTCACAACCTATTCCACATTTTTTCATGGTTGACAGAATTCATGGCTGATTTAAGGCTACAAGGTTTTTACAGGCTTACTGAATGGAAAAGGGTCGATCGTACAAAAAAACATAAAAACTTTAAAATTGATAAGATGATTCAGATATTTTACTGTCACAGATAATGTTCAAGACAGGTAGGTTTAAGGGAATAAAAATGTAACACCACATATTTCATCCCAACTAAAAACTTCCTTCGTTGAAAATCCAGTCAGTGGCGTTTAAATATTTTAACTATTGTCAAGTCTAAAGTGGTTGGGTTTTGTGAGCAGGATTGGCTATTTTCCATTCAGGTCAGGCTTCTACCCTGACATCCTTTAAATCTGAATCAACATTTAACACAAATGATTAAAGAAAATATATTAAATTTGGATTAAATTGAAAGTTTGATTGATCTCCCAAAGTGTACACTAAAACTAGTGAGCTACTTACATAGCATTTCTAGCTAAGCTAAGCTTGCGGGTTATGTACAGCATGGCCAAGCGACATTTACAAACCTTTACCTTAGTGTCGAAGTCATTCTCATCATAGCACCTCTGGCACAGAGGGCAAAAGTTACCCTTCTGTCTCAACTTGAAGCAGACCTTACACAGTGGCAGGTTGCCTACAAACTTGTACACTTCTGCCTGGTTGCAGCTCTTACAGCATAGACAGGATTGGCACACCTAAAAAACATCATATTATTTAAATAGACACATTAGAAAAAAACACCTGAAGTCTAGGATGCACTCGCAAAGAGGTTAAGGGACTATTTAACAAAGGGTTAGCGTTAGATAGTAAAGGCTTTGGACTAAAAGTATGCATATTCCGATATTTGCGGGCCATGCTCGGGACAGGTCAGATCAAGCTATTATTTTCACGACAGCAGAAAATGTACGATAAATTATTGACAATTTTGCTGTAACCGTGGAAGATGTTTTTGATTTTGGATGCTGCAGTAGATAATCAAAATTTGATTGCAATATCGAGGATATGATATAGAATATTGTATGAATCAACTGTAGGACTAAGCATTCCAACTTTGGCCTCACACGATTTTAGTCCGAGACCCGAGGTTATTCCCGAGGAAATTGGGACATTCTTAACCCAACCAAACTGGAGGTGAAAAAGTGTGGCCCGCAGACCCCTACCTTTGACAGTCCTCCACACAATAAAAAAGCCAATTGCGTTAAAAACAGCAAAATATATTTTTTATCAGGGATAGATTTTAATATTTTTTTACTCACCCAAGGTCTATCTGCAGAGTGTAGTCTGCTAGCCACACGGTCGGCCGCGAGACACTCAGTGTGGTACGACTTGTGGCACTTCTGACAAGCCACCTGGGACCCTCCACCACGTCCACAGCCACAACATAGTGTACACCTGGCACACACCCAGTCCACCTGCCACCAGTCACCATCACTGCCACTGCTGCCACTAGCCTCCACACAGTACTGGTGGTACGGCTCACAGCAGCACACACAATGGATGAGCTGCAATCACGTGGTTCAGGAAGTTATTTTAAACGTCATATTTGGAGTGTCTTTTTTCGTAAATGCAAACTCACATATGCAAAATAATAAGTAGGCCCTACTATATTTGTAAAGCTTAAAAACTACTGTTTAATGAACAAGCCCAGTTACCTTGTCTAATCCCGCGCTGCCACAAATGAAGCATATTGCACTCGGGAGGGAAGCATCGCCGATTCCTATCAGAGCAAAGCCATTCCTGCCGACCTCCTCAGGATCGTAACTCTCCCAGAAGTGAATGGAGATGAGTCCAAGGTCGTCCCCAGCAGTTTCACCGTTGACCAATTCATAATGCTGACGAGAGAGGTCTTGCAGAGTTCTTGCCTGAAAAATTTAATTTCACATAAATAACAAAAATAGAAGAAATAGAATACAGAGTTGTTAAAGTGTGGACACCCTCTATTAACTGTTATGGCTTACACAGGGAAAGTCATACTCTGCACACCTCTATAAGGCATGAAAGTGCACTTTTTGTTGACATACCAATTCTTTCCCGAGCCCCAAAATAGGGTATTTTGAGAGCATTTGAAAAATCTTTATTACAAAGCCCCATCAAATGACACCTTCTTTTAAAGATCTGCTAAATAGTTTGGTTGCTCTTTCTACATAAATTATTGTTATAATAACTAAATATTGTAATAGCTGCCATTTGAAGACATACCTTTCCATCCAATAGGCCTTCTTCGGTAGAATCACTATTTCCCTGAAACACATGGAAAATAATGTAAAAAAAAAACACATTCAAGTTAATTGTAAGCTGGACAGCATTTCAAAAAATAGTAAGCTAAGTAGCATCATAAACGACAGAATATTTGGTGTAATCTTTTAGTCTTGAACCTTTGACTATTGATACAACTTCAGTATCCAATAGTCAATGTCCCAAACTGTAGGCCAACGAATAGAAAACATTTTGTATTGGTCAACTTATCTTTTGTGCATGTCAACACAATTTAAAATTGGGGATTTGGTATAAAAATTAAAAACATTACTGCAACAATAAATACAGTCTGCATGACACGTGCATAGAAATTAAAGCAAGTAGCAATAATCATTCCCATTTTGTTTAAGTATTTTTTTTTAGCATTTCTTTTTAATTCATAAAAGTTGCATACGTTTGTAAGATTTCACATCAATTTACTGTTTATTTTTATTTTTTTTTTTTACTTGCAAACCTACTTTTATTTACTGTGAAAATAATGAATAGCTGGGTGTGAGTACTGATAGAGTTAGCAGACAGAGGGTTGCCGGTTCGATCCTGAGAAAAGCGGGTGGCTTTTTTATGGTTTTACTATGCTTATAGTAATACTCTGGGTAGCCGGGTGGTTATAGTGTTCGCCTTCAAATCTGAAGGTCCTTGGTTCGATTCCAAGTGAGATGTTTCCAGACCAAGATGCCATTTGGCATTGGGCTATGAAATAATGATGCTACCTAACAAAAAAGTTTATGTTAGATAGGACCGTTCCCTTTCAATAGTTTAACAAATTCCACTAGCGTAGATACACACAAAATAACACACACAACATTTTATGGACTATCACCAATATTACCAACTTTAGATTAACAACTTACAGTGGTTTTGGGGAGAGATTTATTCTTTGAACTTTCACTATCGTTGCAAGGTTGTCTAATCCTTGAACCAGACTCTGAACTCTTTCCATCCAGATCCTCAAGCGACCTGAAAGACAATAATTTCTTAAATGTTTTATTTTTATCATAACACATAATGACAATAGAATGACATTTTCACAGTGATAAATAAATCAAAATGATGTTTTAGTTGAAGACATTGTTCTACACAAATCTTAAGCGATTTTATTATTTAAATTTATTTTGAGTACTGTAATTGAAATGCATAAGATTTTTAACAAGCAGAATTTTTCCTACCGGCTGTTCCTGGAAAGATCAGACGTAACGGAAGCAGTTCCATCGTCAGTTGCTTTTCCTGAGTTGGTCTGTTTCTGTTTAGACGGTGATGTGTCTGAAAGCAGAATAAATGGTGACGTTTTTTGGGATAAATTTGTATATTTCAATATTGTTACAAAGTATACAAAGTAATTTCCTGCTGAATTTAAAATGTTTGGATCCATATTTCTCTGAGGAATTATTATAATGAAGTAAAATTTTTGTAACCTAGTAAATTCTGTAATAATTGGTTTTTAGGACATTTGAGTGTCATTTTTAAATCAAATTGAACATATTTACATTAGTGGTTATCAGAAGACTTGAAACATCAGACTTTAAATATGTGTTGGTTTATGTTCTGACCACAGAAACAGCTGATATTTCCATTAAAAAATATGTTACCGCAGAATAAAGACCTAACACAGAAACCTCACTGAGCCAGTTAAAACATGTTTGAATCTACTGTGATTTTTGGTAAAGTACTAATAAATTTCACTTAAATATGATCAGCTGATAGTAACAGTGTAGTGATGTCAGTTCTCTTGCCTACCGTCCCACAACTGGTATACAGCCCGCACGCCAGTGACATCAGCACTCCAAGGTTAAGGTGTAGAAACTAGCAAATTCAAATACACTGATTTTTAGGGACCAGTGAGAGTTCTGGGTTAGTTCTTTATACTGTGATTTTACCCATTAAGTTTTGTTGATGATTTGCTTTGAATATGAAGTTATTGCACACGTTTTTAAGGGAAAGCGGCTCACCTGTCAAATTTATTTGCATTCGCAAGGAATTAAATTTGTCTTTATCACACTGAAGTCTGAGACGCTAACCGCTAGATAACACCTCAAATTTAGCTAGTACTAATTATTACAAATTATTTATTAAAATGTCGAGAAAAGATGGAAATGAAATAAACTAATCTCTCCACCTGTGAATGTAGCCACGGGTTGTCCCAGCACGAGCGATGCACTTCTACAAACATGCTTGACTCTCGGCCCTTTCAATTTATGGAGCCTAACTAGCTTTTCTTCTCTTTTCCGTTGAATTCTGGAGAGCTTGTCTTCTTTCCCCTCTGGTTTGCCATCTTTATCTAGTTTAGGATGCAGCCTTGGACGACCACGTGGCCTCTTTTCTGTAGTAAACAAATTGTCAGCATTATTTCTAATTTACTTTTACAGATTTTTAATGAATTTCCTTATAGGCTATATTTATATTGTAAGCATCAACATTATCTTAATGGTAAGATCTAGATCTAAGAACTTTATTCAGATATGGGACAGCTGTCATTTATTGTTTCAGGGTCCCATGAAGCCAAAACGCAATTAATTCAAATTGTTTTCTAGGCCTTTCAAGACATACAGTAACAACTCAAACTTGTTTTAACATGTAGGAAACTTTCTCCAACTTGCCTATTATTTTATTATACTTCTCTTTACACAAAATATCTTAAATTCTGTTTTTTTTTTCAAAAAATGTTCATCAATTAAAAACTTAGGATAAAAGTTCAATTTATTACTTCTTCTATTATAAAATGAGCTTCATCATTTTCAAAAGGAAAGATCACCCAATATCAATAGGCAACATTGATAAACCTAAAGTGGATAGAACCCAACATCTTACCAAGTACTAATCTCCTGTTGTATCTTGTTTCCATAAATGTAAAACTGGTACACAAATTAATTTTTTTGTTAAATACAATCAAATTTTCAATGTTGGTTCACAATAAATAAGTAGGTAGGTAGGGTAAAATTGCCTAATCATGAAATAATTTGTCACAAGCACATTAAAATTGTATCAACTTGTGATTTCGTCCCAAACCAAATAAAAACAGCATAAACCCTACCTTTAATCTCCTGGTTTATCTTCCTGATAACTTTATTCACTGTCAGTCCAGGTTTTGTTTTCATTTTTGTATCTGCATCCTTTCTTGCTATAGTTCTTAAGGCCCTTTTTGTAATGATTTTAGCTATATCACCGTCGAGTTTTCTTTTTCGGTCCATTTCAATCTTTGGTTTCTGAAATAAATAAAATAATTATTGAAAGGAAAGCAAGCAAGCATTTATTAGGCCTATAGGCTTAAGTGCAATAAAAAATGTTTGATGGTAATTGAATTCTAAGTAAGAATTAGCTTTGACTATTGATACAACTAGACATTCCATCCCCATGTTAAAGTTGCCACCAGTTTTTGTATCGAAATCGTGGTAGTTAATTTGAGCCACCAACAGATTGTGCTGATCTTACTATTGTCTGACGAATATACAAGAACCATTTTTCCAAGCCAAACTCATGGACCCTACTCTAAGCTATAGCTAATTGTCATGACCCGTCAAATACATCAGAAACCAAAAAATATCAGATAGAAAATATAATTTCATTTAGTCACTAGAGTATTCTGTCACTAGCTCACACAACTATGTTCTTTTTTAATAAAAATTGGCAACAGCAGGTCCATATAGATGGGATGTCTACTTCAGTATCCAATAGACAATGGTTAGTAATAGCTGTGTTACAACAAGCAGATTCTAGAAAATTGAACTTAACTTGATGCCTTTACTTAAATTTAAAATTTAATTAACTATTGATGTGAGAAACTAACCTCAATGGTTACACTTTTTAGACGGGATTTACAATCAGTTTGCTAACACATCAATATCAATAAAGGGACATAATTTAAAATCTTTGGCAATCATTTCCAAATAACAGGATCTTAGATTAAGTTATATCTTTCACAAATAAACATAAATTACCTATGCAATTCTTTTAGATAAACTCAAATTTCTGGAACAATTAAACTAACCCAAACTGCAAAATCTGGTTGTTGGAAACGTAACAAATATAAACCTCCAAAGAGTAAGCCTACAACTCATAGCATAGTTACACATTTTAAATTTCCTTTCACTTTTCTATACATACTGTAACATGTACGGTAAAACTCTGTCTGAACTCTAATCATGGATACTCTCTAGAATAAAAATAATAAAATCACCCTGAAAAAACAAATTAATTGCAATTACAGTTTACGGTAATCTGTTACATAGTTTAATGTGTGCCAATTTCGCCATCACGAGTCTACTGTAGAGTTGTATTGATTGGTGGGCTATAAGTGTCAACTGCCTAGTGGCAATTCCTATTCTTGAAAAATCCAACCATCCAGATAGGGTCGGTTTCAGTTGATTAAGATAAATTGAGTTCTACTGAGTATTACCTGTAGACTGACCACTTCAGACGAGTCGTCCTCTCTCATGTATCGTGGTAGCCACTCTGACAGTGGTCTGGCGAGCTCATGAGGCATGCGGTAGGTTTGGAGACAGGTTTTGAGCCAACACGCTTTACATCGTTGACCATTATAAGCTCCCGTCCCGGGGTCCTTTACGTAATGAGGCAGATAGCAATGGCCTGTTGGATTGTGAATACGATTAGTGTAAGAAATACATGAGTAGTCACAAGTCATATGAAATCAGACAATTAAGTGTCACCAGGTACATAATAAAACCACAATACACAATAAAACAATTGTAAGGATTTTTAATGTTTATAACCCAGATAGTTGCATGCTGTCGCAACAATAAACTTAAATGCATCTAACATACTGTTATTTTTTTAAATCTTCATTTACCTTTTATCACCTTGCTGTTTGAGTTGGGAACCTCAAACAGAAATCATTCAATCACTTATATCACGTAGTTTGAAACATAATTGTATTCAACACTTATGACAAGACACTCTTTATAAGATGCTAAAGTTAACAATAACTTGACCTATCACTATCAGTTTGTTTTGGTTAAGAGGTGACTATTGAACATAGGCCTATTGTTAGTTACTGTCAGCAGCAACCTCTATCGAGTGGTTTGATTCAACCATTAAAACATTTCCTTTTAAACTGGGTACTAACACAGGAATGAATGTGTAACTCACAGCTTAACATGATTTTACTCACATGTGCCTTCTGCAGTTGCGTTTTGGAAACGTATTGACTCTATATTGTATAGGTAACAATATTACCAGGGTGTCTAGTTTATTTCCATTATAAAATTCAAGACAAATTCCAGACTTTTCAAGACTAATTCCAGATTTTTCAAGACTATAGTTTTTTCCACAATTAGTGGGTTTTGATACCAAAATGTATCGATTCTCGATTCTTGATACCGATACCAATTTTTATCTTATATATATTTATATATAATATATTTAATATAATATATAATATATTTACTTTGTCTTTGTCATAAAAGTAGTATTATGATAATGTTGTGTTTTCAAGTAAAGAAATAATGCAGCAATAAAAAATTCTAATAACAATTTTTTTTTTTTACCATGAAATCTTCCGCGTACCGTAAGTTAGGACATCATCATTGACTGCAGCAGTTACAGAAACGTGATCGTTGTCGTCCGCGATCACGGCAAAATCATGAACATTTCCCGCGGCCGTGTATACATCATAGTCGTCTCCCGCGGTCACGGAAACGTAATCGTCGTCGTCCGCGATCGCGACAAAGTCATGAATATTTCCCGCGGCCGAGCAGATATCATCGTCGACTCCCGCGGTCACGGAAACGTCATCGTCATCTCCCGCGGTCACGGAAACGTCATCGTAATCTCCCGCGGTCACGGAAACGTCATCGTCGTCGTCCGCGTTCGCGGCAAAATCATGAACATTTCCCGCGGCTGTTTAGACATCACCGTCGTCTCCCGCGGTCACGGAAACGTCATCGTAATATCCCGCGGTCACGGAAACGTCATCGTCATCTCCCGCGGTCACGGAAACGTTATCGTCGACATCCGCAATCGCGGCAAAATCATGAACATTTCCCGCGGCCGAGCAGATATCATCGTCGTCTCCCGCGGTCACGGAAACGTCATCGTCGTCTCTCGTGGTCACGGAAACGTTATCGTCGTCTCCCGCGGTCACGGTAGCGTTATCGTCGTCCCCAGCGGTCACGGAAAGGTCATCGTCGAGGTCCACTATCGCGGCAAAATCATGACATTTCCCGCGGCCGTGTAGACATCATCCGCGGTCACGGAAACGTCATCGGCATCTCCCGCGGTCACGGAAACGTCATCGGCATCTCCCGCGGTCACGGAAACATCATCGTCATCTCCCGCGGTCACGGAAACGTCATCGTCGTCGTCCGGGATCGCGGCAAAATCATGAACATTTCCCGAGGCCGTGAGGACAATCATCATTGGCTTTCGCGGTTACGTAAATGGAAGACGACGATCGCGGCAAAATCATAAAAATTCCCGACTTTGAAATCAAATTTAAGACTAAATCCCGACTTTTCAAGACCATTTTGAAATTCAATACTAATTCCCGACTTTCCCGATTTTCCCGAC
The DNA here is from genome assembly GCF_028750875.1 of Macrosteles quadrilineatus. Classification (NCBI taxonomy): domain Eukaryota; kingdom Metazoa; phylum Arthropoda; class Insecta; order Hemiptera; family Cicadellidae; genus Macrosteles; species Macrosteles quadrilineatus. Next base: position 73,331,537 of record NW_026542597.1, read on the forward strand.
TACTAGACACCCTGTATTACACACTAAACATATTGTACAAGTAAGTACGTTTAGCCTATACCATTTAATACTTTTTGATGAAATGGCAACCATACAAAGTAGATATTTTAAGCCAAGTATGAATTTACCCACCCGTTCCTGTTAAGCCAAGTATGAATTTACCCACCCGTTCCTGATTTGCATGATAATCTTTCAGCAGTGTTGACATCTGAGTTCTTCCGAATCCATAGGGCGTTCATTATTCTCGATATAAACTTTCTACAAGGTTCACAGCTGAAGATGCCAAACTTGCGAGCTTGTTTCAAGTAGCGATAGAATCGGATGGCTCCACACACGCCACAAACCACTTTCTGCGGGATCAAAGGACCTCCTGGAACCACAAAATCGTATTTAATATGACTTCATCTCTGAATTTACCAAACTAAGATCAGCTGTGTCTTCAGCAAAGATCAATGGTTAAAGCCCAATGATTAGTTACAGATAAGTCCAATTCAAATTTCCAAACGATTGAAAAGCTAATGACTAAACTTATGGGATGAACCGGCAAATTCTGTTAAGCAACCACTAGGCCCATAACTTCCCAGCTATCCATTTACTGTAATAGGCTAAAACCTAAACACATTTAGAACTATTCAGAATCCACATCAAGTTTTGACAATAGCATAAATTGTATCCTGTTAAAAAATACTGTGTTTTTCACTTTTACAAACTGATGATTGTGATTTTAGGTATAAAAGTAACATAAATACCTGCAGAAAAAGGACCTTTGATGGCAGGAGCTTCAGGCTCATTGACCTTGAGTTTGGCCTTACGCAGGATAACTTTGGAGCGAGCACGAGGCTGGAAGTCCTCATCCTTCACACTGGAGCCTGCAGTGCTCACAGACGAACTCCACCCACTAATGCTCTCCGCGTCACTAGACTCTCCAACTGTAACAGACGATAAGAGTTAGTCCTACACCTGCGAGCCTAGGCTACAACGAGGACACTCAATCCCCAGACCAAAAATATCCATTGAATAACCGCTGACAGTTACTGTGCTAGCAGTATGAAGTGGAATAATGAAAGTTTGCGTTTCATTTCTTATTTTAATAAAATTTGAAATTGGAGCATCCTGTGACTGTGAGTTACCTCTTCTGCTGCATAGCTATGTTTCTATCACATAGCATCCATCACCTGAAGAAAATGTTGAATTATTTTCACTGAAACAATGTTGATATCATCAGGGATATATATTTTTGGAGGAACAGCATCCCTTATACGGTTAAGCTCTCTTCCAAAAAGTATTACCTTGGCAACTTCACAAGGCATCAAAGGAGATTCTCTATACCGTACATAAAATTTATGTCAAACCCACCCTTGTAAAATAACTGTACCTATTACCTATTATACCAAATACCTATTAGTATCTATTACCTATTATAATCAAATACCTACCTACCTACCTACCTACCTACCTACCTACCTACTTACCTACCTACCTACCTATAATCAAATTGAACATTTATTTACATTCATATAGACTATTTTTTTTATTTTTCAGGATTGTGTAACCTAAAAATGTATATCAACATAACCAGCTTGCATCCTAAAACCTGTATCCTAAAACACTAGGCAAAGTTTCCAGTTTGGTTTTATTTCTTAAATAGATTCAAAACAACAAATTCTACTCAGAACGAAGCTCAACAAGTAGGCCTACTTATTAAGTAGAGTTTTAAAGGTGCATCCTATAGCCTTAATATTGATTTACACATCCAGAGTTTCATCAAAATCGGAAAATCATTTAACTTCGGGCCTGGGCGGAAACAAATTAAATAGGGGTTTTGACTTCTGGGGACCAAAAAACAAAAAAGTAGCCAACAGTGGTCCTGGAACTAGGTATTTCAATGACGATTATAAGAAATAGCTAGGGTGAAGTGGGGTAAGTGGAACCAGGTTTTAGCATACAGTAGTTACATACAGGTAACTTTGACCTTACATTGCTCAGGTAATATTATACTTGTAATTTGTGAACATTTTTGTACCATATTAACTACAACTACAGTAGGCTATTAGCATTTTAGACACATTAACTTAAAAAAAGAAAAAAAACATTTTTCTAAATATAAAGTTAATAACAAATTTTTGTTTTGTGTTCCAGTTGCCCCATCATGGGAGCGCAAGTGGAACCACCCACATCTGAATTATAATATATTGCATTTAAGAGAGCAATAAGGGCAAGTGGGTCAATGGGGAAATTTCCTGTAATTCAGGGACTTTTTGAATTAATAAAATATCTCTATGCGTTTTTAAGTTACAAACTTTTTCATAGACCTTTGCGGAAAACTTTGTAGGCCTTAAATGTAAAGGAACGTAAAATTGTAAAATCTTATAAAAATAGCAAGGAAATTATAATAAAAAATAGCACTTACATTGTGTGTGGTTGTACTATAACTCTCAGGGCACATGATTCACTTGAAAAATGTAGGCTACTGTAGGCCCTATAGTTTTTTATATCTAGCACATGGGCTATTATTATGGTCAGTTAGTGAAAAAAAAACCCCGTCTTCTCGAACTGTTTCTAATATTCCACTTGACCCACCGGCAAAATTTTGAGGGCAAGTTACCGGTACATTTTTCATATGTTATTTAGCTTTTTAAGGTTAAGAACCTTAAAACAAGGTCCAGAGAACACAATAGGATGGCAATTGTAAAGCTGAAACTTCTCATACGGTATCAGTTGATTGATAAGCAGCGGTTACACTTGCCCCCTGGTTCCACTTACCCCACTTCATCCTACTGTTAGTTAGGCTTACCCTATAGGAAAATTTTAGAAAAAATGCATTATATAACCAACTAGCAACTTGTTGGACCTTATTACACTTGGTAAACACAAATATAAACAAATTATAATACAAACGCAAGACCATAAGATTACATCATGTAGGCTATCAAAGGCCTAGTAAATAACAACTTAGTAACATAAAAAACAGCGGTACTTACGTATTAAACGGAGGCCACATTTTGTCAGCGCGCTGCAGCGGTTATGTTAGGTTGGGTTATCATAATAGAAACTCGTCTGGTATCGTTCGATTCATAACGAAGCGAGGAAAGTCCTACACACATAATATTTACGATAACCCAACCTAACATAACCGCCGCAGCGCGCTGACAAAATGTGGCCTCCGTTTAATACGTAAGTACCAAAACAGCTTTCATAATCCAAGCTTTTTAACCTAAATAACTTTAGCCAGAACTAAAAACATAAATTAACTAATAATAAGGCCTATTCTACCTGCAGGCAGGAAAATAAAATTGAGCAAGCAAACTTACGTTTCTTCCCAGTCGAAGAGCTGGAGGAATCATCGTCAGTAGTATCGACAGAAACTCTCAATTTCTTTACTCTGATACCTTCACTGGAGTCATGAGAACTTGTATCATCGTCGATGTCTCTGAATCTCTTGTTGGGCTTGATAACTCTGGACGAGTGGGCACTACGCACTGGCAACACAAATTTTCTCGCAATACTCCTCATAGGATTGGGGCTTCCACTGGGAGTTTCTCCATTTCTTCCTGGACACTTAACAGCTTTCTGCATTTGATGTTTGAGAGTTTTCTTCCTGAGTATATTCTCGTTTGAAGAAGGCTTTGGCACATGTTTTACATCTTCACTCTTGCAAACTTGCTTATTGATTGCACCACTAGGCCTACTTTGAGAAGTTCCTCCGAAAGGAGATGACAAAGGTATTGTCCGTTGTTTACCAACCATGAATGGGTTGAACAAAACTCCCCGTGCTTTGTGTTCATTTTCTACTTGTCGTCTTCTGATAGAACATTTATCTGCAGCAAATTTTATCTCGTGTGGACTGAATCCGTGAAATGGAGGACTCTAGAAAATAATAACATACTGGTATTATAGGTTCCAAGACTTTTCAATGACATAGAAAATTCATTTAGGATAATAATCATAACTGTGTGTGTTGGCTTAAGTTAATAAGTGTAAGTTATGGTCTTGTTTATTTTTTTCAATGAGATCATTTATCCTCAGAGTTAGGTGATTTAGGAATTAGATAATGCACTCACCTCTGGGACTTTGATTTTACTGTAACCATGATTTAACTTTGATCTAACTTAACTTACAAACATTTTTGATTAAGTTACAGTGATAAAATATTTTCTACCGCCACCTAAACTTCATCTTATGACTTAAACACGATCAGGAAAGCCTATACTTAAGCCAAGTTATCTGCAGACATGGCAACTGTGAACACAGCAGGATAAAAATTAAGAAAACATCTTGACTTTATTGTATAAAATCAAATTTAAACGCTTAATTAGGCCTAGCAGTTATTCCTTAAAATTCCACTCACTTGAGAATTCAAAGCTTAGAAAATTAAGTTTAGGCCCTAGTCTATATTGATTTGTATTAGGTAGGCCTACGCATGTCTGAGTTTTATACGTGTAGACTATATTTGGTATTTTTGTATTATCCGGAGGCCACCCTTATGCAGCAGCACGCTGCTTGGTTATGTTAGGTTGAGTTATCACAAATATGTTTGTAGGACTTTCCTCGTAATTGTTATGAATCAAGCGATACCAGATGAGTCATACTTTCACACACCAAATCCCCTCCAAGTGGGCCAAGGTCAGGTCATTGATCGGAGCGTGCGCATCACCTGTCACCGCCTATATCTGGATCAGTGTCCTGCTTGAGTGATGACTCATCTGGTATCATTCAATTCATAATGAAACGACGACATAATGAAAGTCCTACAAACTCATAACCGCATACGGTACATAAACATAAACACAGAAACCCAACCAAACATAACCTCCGCATCACGCTATACCTACTTGGCGGAGTAAATGAGCCAGCTGGTAGCGGCGACGCATTCAACTCAATCCTCGCCGACATTGCTGCCTTCTGGGAGGCAGAACTCAAAAGTCGATAATTGTAGGCCTAAACTTAATTGTGTCAAAATTTTACAGTAGGCCTAAGTCAATTAAATTATGTTCTTTCCAATTATGTAGCTAGTTTGGTCTCAAGTAAAAAAAATCTGTCTTAAATAAAACAAGTGGCCTCCTGGTAATACAAAAATACCTTATGTTTAGATTCAGAAGCCTACGATGGACATGATTTTAAGTTAGGCCTAAGTTAAGTTTTAGGTTATATGTTACCTAAACTGTAGACCTAGGACTTTTAGTTGGGTAGCTATAGTGGTCATAGTAAGTAGCCTACTTGCCTTAAATGGTAATCAAAAGGTCATCAGTTTGATCCTGATGAAAGTTAAATATGGGCTTGTAAAATAGCAAAAACCTACCCTACAACATATTAAACTTTCTGAATTGGTAAACTTAGGTAGCTTTCAGATGGAATACTTAGACCCAGCAGTCCTTGATAGCCTAAATTAGGCTATAAATAAATGGCACTGGTTAATGGAACAGCTTGTCTAGATAAAAAAAATCCAAAAGAAACAAACCCCCTCCCCTCATACAACACTCATACTTTGGTTAAAATAACGGCTGCACTTTACTTTAGGTCCTACACTCATTTGAATGAAAATATTGATTATTCGATTGTTTCATTCGATAAATCGTTTGGTTAGTTAGGTTAGGTTAACCTTACCTAACTAACCAAACGATAAATCGAATGAAACATACCTAACTAACCAAACGATATATCGAATGAAACAAATCGATAATCGATCGATATTTTTATTCAAAAGAGTGTAGGACCTAAAGTAAAGTGCAGCCAAAATAACTCTCACCTAGGCCTATTTAAGGTAGGCATACTTAGTGTGCCAAACATCAATGCGGTAGCTATCAAGCTATGCTAAGGTAATACTATTGCAAAAACTATGCCTAACAACCATGGATAATGACACAAGTTCTAGATTAGCAAGTTAAGTTAATTGCATCATTGGCTAACCTAAAATATTGATCAGAGGCCAAGGCATAATATTAGATCCCAACAAATTAACTTCTTCTAGGCTCTTTACGGTAAACTTAAAAGTATTTCACTTTAAGTCTTTTGAAAACTGGAGCCAGATCCTTGAAAGCTCTGGTTTCGTTTGGCTGATGTAAACAAAACAATGTCATCCATGTTGCAAAGTTTACCTACTTACTAGCCCAATTGTGTAAGTGAAGCCTGTGTAAAAATTATTTTATAAAAGCTTAGCACCAAATAGTAAATCTACTAACCTGAGATTCGTCTTCACGGCCAAAAATGAATCGAAATATAGCCAAACCAAGACAGATTTCTTTCGCTGCCTTTGTAAATTCGTTATCCTCCACTGGGGTAGTATCCGATGTAGGTCTAAACGCACTTACAAGTTTTCGACCAGAGCCTGCCAGTTTGGCTGGCTTTCCTGGCTGCCTACTTTTAGTCATGATTAACTAAATGATTATTATTGTTTCAAAACAATCGCTATACATGACAAAGAAAATCGTAAGTACATCGTAGTAAAATATATTACAAGGACATAAACACGACATTACGCTAGACGTCTCAAATAAGTCATCGTTGTCAGGCTGTCCAACTGTTTAGCTAGTAAGCTGAAATCGCGGGAAACAATCTGCTGCCAATTAGATCTTCTCATACTCTCCTTTCCATTGCGTTAGATGAACACTGTAACAAAACCTTACTGAAGCATAATATATGCTCTCATTAAAAAATGACCATCAGTATTCGTGTGGACTATCCCCAGCATAATAGAAAAATTCATATTTGCCTAAAATAATTGAATGACCAAGGTAAGCTGGGTACAGTTTCGAATGATCGAAAAACTACTAACTAAGATCCTACTAACTAAGTGACCTCTTGGGCAAATGCTAAAACAAAACAGCTACTATTTGATTATTGAGTTACAATTTATTATAATTACAAAGCAACATCACAGAGAGTGTGGTTGCACTGGCTAGCATTGCAAACTACTCAAAACATAAAAGTGCAGAGCAGAGCAGAGGACGCCTTCAGTGATACCTTTTATGATGGTTTGGAAGTTTCAAATTATAACTCAAATCAAATCATTTATTGTCCATAAACATATATATACAATGCATAGACAAAAGTCACCAATGTCAAAATAAAAGAAAAAAGAATACAATTTCAATGTATATAAAACAATATTACCTCTTAGTGTACAAACCTGGGCTCAACTTAGATCACTCAAAATGTAGTTTTCCAAATTGTTATGCCGAATCGGTTAGATCTGAAATTTTTGATGAATACGGTCTTTTTTTAACTAGCCAATTCTTCAGAGCAATTTTGAATTTAGTGCCTTATAATTCCTTTATATTGTTTGGTAGGAGGTTGAAATAAATTGACCCCATCACAAAAGGACTTCTGCCAGTTTTGTTGAAATTCCTCCTCACACGGTGAAAATCATCCTTCCGTCTCGTGTTGTACCTGTGGATTTGACTATTTTTATTTGTGTGCTTTACATCATTTTTCACAAGCATAATTAATTGATAAATGTATAGTCCATACAAAGTGAGGAGATTTAAATTAACAAAAATATCTTTACAAGACCTTTTGTACCATACTTTGGCTATCAGTCTGATTGCTCTTTTCTGGAGAACAAAAATTGTATGTAAATTACAGTCGGGAGAACTTCCCCAGAAAATAAGGCCATAAGACAAGAAAAGAAATATGACACCAAAATAAATTCTTTTTAACGTATCTGTATCTAAATAAAAAGATATTCTTCTGAGGAGGCTGATTCCACTTAAAAGTCTAGATCTTACATGAGATATATGATTCTTAAAAGTTAAGGTCTGATCTATATATAGTCCCAAAAACTTACAGCACTCTTTACTTTCAAAGATCACATCATCCTTAACTAAATCTATCAGAGGAATGCCCGTACTACTCAATCCGAAAACTACAATTTCTGTCTTATCTAGGTTGACTTTGAAATTAATATTTTCAAAATATGAGCTGGCTCTATGTACAAATTCGGCCATGCCCTGCTTGAGTTCATCAAAAGACTGAGCCCAGCATACACCTGACGTGTCGTCAGCATACATACTAATTTCAACCTTATTGATAGCAGGAAAATTACTAACATAGATGTTATACAGATAAGGGCCCAAAATGGACCCTTGTGGGACTCCTGAAACAACATGTTTTTGTTCTGACATGACATTGTCCAATGACCAACCATTGTCATAAAAAATCTCTGTATACTGAATACGATTGGTTAAAAAGCTGCTAATCAACAATGTCAGCCAAGAAGGGAGGCCAATCTCAACTAACCTATTGACCAGGATTGCATGGTTGACCCTGTCAAAGGCTTTAGAGAGATCCAAACACACCCCAGCCACTTTACAACCACTATCCAACTTGTTCAAGGCAGTGTGGACAAATTCTGCAGCAGCCGAGGTAGTACTCCTACTCTCTCTAAAGCCGTGTTGGTATTCAGGTATTATGCCAAGTTCAGTAGTGAACTTTTTTAGGTGCTTAAGCATAAGTTTCTCCACAACCTTACTGAAAGTGGATGTCAAAGAGATGGGCCGATAATTGGAAGCATTATCTTTCGGACCCTTCTTGTGCAATGGTTTTACAACAGTTAGTTTTAAAACATCAGGGAAAATACCACTAGCAACTGTATATTGTAACAAATGACACAAAATAGGAGCAAGTTCATATTTACAATCTTTCAAAAGCTTTGGAGAAAAGTCATCCCATCCACAAGATAGTTTGTTAGTAAGGCCGTTGATCAGCGCTGCAATGTTTCATCCAAGGTTACCACAGGGCACATAGGAGTCTCATCCCTACTATTTGGTTTCAACAGAGATGTGATTTGGCCTTTAGAACAACCCTCAAATGGGTTTACAAAAAAATCATTGAACAAGTTACTTACACATACAGGGCTATTTACAACAACATTTTCCTTATCTTTCAGAGAAATATTTACAAACTCATTTTTACTTACATTAGTCAACCTGAGATTATAGACCAGAGCCCAAGCACTTTTTGAAACATTCTGAGAGGAGTCTATCTTAGATTTTATTAAGCTAGCCTTCTCATTTCTTACCTCAAGTCTAAACTTGTTTTTGAGTTGCTTATAAGAATCCTTAAAAGCTAGATTGCCTGTTTGTTTGAAAAGGTATGATTGGTATAACATATCTTCCTTTAATTTCAAAGTTTCATTGCTTAACCTAACCTTATTGGACAACTTGTTACCATTGCTGTCACTATTTTTAACATTTACTTTGACCGATTTTTTTGGACAGTTCCAATCAAGGTACCACTGCAGTGTACCAGAAAAATTTTCCCATTTAACATTTACATCATTAGAGGAGTAAACATTTTCCCAACTTTCGGTATCTAGACACATTTTTAGGCTATTTACATTTATATCAGAGAAACTTCTTTTAGAAGTTCTTCTTATGCTACTTTTAATATTTACATGAGATAGGCTGTCATCAAATACATCAATTACCTGACGAGTTGAATGATTCCCTAAAAAAACTCTACTAGGGTAAGTAGGATTGTTAGCAACCTTAGCGGAGTCCTGTCTCTCGGGTACAGATCTAGGCTTGGCTAAAGGGCGCGGCCTATGACTGGGTTTCAGTACCTCAAATTCCTTGACAAACAACCCACTAGGCCAGAAGTCTGGGTTTAAGACCCGTTCGAAGTCCTTTTCAGGAACCTTAACTTTAAAACTAGAGTAAAAATCAAGCTTAGTCACAAGTTTTTCAGTTTTTAGGTTAGTAATTATGTTTTCATTTTTAAAAAAACTATCGATTTCACCTGCGGTTGTTTCCGGAGCACATCTAGACACAAAAATACTTTTAACTCATTTCTGCAGCCTTAATGGTTGATTTCAACAAGTTTGAGCCTATAATTGTAAACAGGGCACATAGGAGTCTCATCCCTACTATTTGGTTTCAACAGAGATGTGATTTGGCCTTTAGAACAACCCTCAAATGGGTTTACAAAAAAATCATTGAACAAGTTACTTACACATACAGGGCTATTTACAACAACATTTTCCTTATCTTTCAGAGAAATATTTACAAACTCATTTTTACTTACATTAGTCAACCTGAGATTATTGACCAGAGCCCAAGCACTTTTTGAAACATTCTGAGAGGAGTCTATCTTAGATTTTATTAAGCTAGCCTTCTCATTTCTTACCTCAAGTCTAAACTTGTTTTTGAGTTGCTTATAAGAATCCTTAATAGCTAGATTGCCTGTTTGTTTGAAAAGGTATGATTGGTATAACATATCTTCCTTTAATTTCAAAGTTTCATTGCTTAACCTAACCTTATTGGACAACTTGTTACCATTGCTGTCACTATTTTTAACATTTACTTTGACCGATTTTTTTGGACAGTTCCAATCAAGAGGTCCGTGAAGTTGGCGTACCCATATTAGCGTATCCACTTTTGATCATACCAATCGTTAGTTCTCGATAGTTCCCAAATTTTTTCGTTAGTTCTCAAAAAATAAAAAAAGTTATAGCCGATTATAAGTGGGTACGCTAACTTCACACTTCCGGGTTCTAGCACGGGCCGTTTTCTGAGGAGAAATGTTTACATCTATATACCAATCGTTAGTTCTTCGTTAGTCCTCGATAGTTCCCAAATTTTATCGTTAGTTCTCAAAAAATAAAAAAAGTTATGAGGCATACAAAGTGGGTACGCTAACTTCACAATTGTACAATTTCCAGCGGGCACAGTTTTTTTACTATAAATGCCTATATCTATATACCAATCGTTAGTTCTTCGTTAGTTCTCGATAGTTCTCCAATATTTACGTTAGTTCTCAAAAAATAAAAAAGTTACGAGGCATACAAAGTGGGTACGCTAACTTCACAACTATACAATTTCCAGCGGGCACCGTTTACTGACTATAAATGCCTATATCTATATACCAATCGTTAGTTCTTCGTTAGTTCTCGATAGTTCTCAAATATTTACGTTAGTTCTCAAAAAATAAAAAAGATAAGAGGCATTCAAAGTGGGTACGCCAACTTCACAATTATAGAATTTCCAGCGGGCACAGTTTTTTTACTATAAATGCCTATATCTATATACCAATCGTTAGTTCTTCGTTAGTTCTCGATTGTTCTCCAATATTTGCGTTAGTTCTCAAAAAATGAAAAAGTTACGAAGCATAAAAAGTGGGTACGCCAACTTCACAATTATTATAGAATTTCCAGCGGGCACAGTTTTTTAAATAAAAATGCTTATATTTATATACCAATCGTTAGTTCTTCGTTACTTCTCGATAGTTCTCAAATATTTACGTTAGTTGTAAAAAAAAAAAATACGAGGCATACAAAGTGGGTATGCTAACTTCACGATTATACAATTTCCATCGGGCAACGATTTCTGACTATAAATGATTATATCTATATACCAATCGTTAGTTCTTTGTTAGTTCTCGATAGTTCTCCAATATTTACGTTAGTTCTAAAAAAAATAAAAAAGTTACGAGGCATACAAAGTGAGTACGCTGACTTCAAAATTATAAAATTTCCAGCGGGCTATATACCAATTTTTAGTTCCATGCACTGTAATTTGATTCATCTTCACACAATGGAAATCAAAGTACACTGACATTAGAATAACTATCACATTATGATTCTCTCGAAGAGAAAGGATTTCTTATCAGTTCCAGGATAGCGCGCGCTTATCTGTGATATCCGCAATAGTAGTTGCAGGTGTCACTTGGTTAGATTATTTTTTAGGAGTGATAATTTTGATTACGGTATCAAAATGATTAACAGTTGAATATGTTCAATTAATTAGAACATCCAAAAAAGACAACGCTTCCAAAAATTGGTTTTAGATAAGCAATGAAATCATATTTATACCTACTTAGTTGTGTGAAAAAGTGCATTTTATAAAAAGTCCATCATGGAAACAAAATAAACTATCCATCAAAATGAAAACCAGAGTCTGCTAAGTAAAATGGTATAAAGTAATTTATAAGCAGTGATTATTTGAATTGGACTAAGCAGATAAAATATGTACGATCAAAGAACTTCTGTTTGGTTAATTGAACTAATCGTTTGTATTGTTTGTATTTGTTTGTGTTCGGTATTAGTATTATAAAATTACATCATTAAACGTAACACGTAACGAGTGACAGTTGCACGGATCGAGACTGGAAGGTCATACGGACTTGAACAAACTGGAGACTGGAGTGGTGGATGGAATTTATGTGTACAACCCATTACTAGCATGGCGTATTGGGTATGGCGGGGTCGAGACAATATTTATTTAGTTGTATAGTAGTATACTGTAAGCATTTTTCGTTGAATGAAGGTGCGCGCTGGAAATCAGAAGTATTAAATAAGTTTATCTATTTATTACTGGCTGTACGTCTATTTATTTAATTTTTTTAGAACTAACAAAATAAATCGGTGAGCTATCAAGATCTTACGATTAATATTAGGATATAGGCACTTTTAGTCAGACAAGGGTGCACGCTAGGAATGATTTGGGTGTGAGGTTGGCATAACCACGTTTAAGACGTTATTGCCTTTTTATTTTTTAAGAACTAGTAATAATATTGGGGAACTAACAAGAAATAACGAAGAACTAAAAATTGGCAAATAGATATAAGCGTTTTTAGTCAGAAAACGGTGCCCGCTGGAAATTTTGTAATTATGAAGTCAGCGTACTGACTTTTTATGCTTCGTAACTTTATTATTTTTTGAGAACTAACGTAAATATTGGAGAACTATCGAGAACCAACGAAGAACTACCGATTGGTATATAGATATATGCATTTAAAGTCATAAAACGGTGCCCGCTGGAAATTGTATAGTTGTGAAGTTAGCGTACCCACTTTGTATGCCTCGTAACTTTTTTATTTTTTGAGATATAACGTAAATGTTGGGGAACTATCGAGAACTAACGAAGAACTAACGATTGGTATATAGATATAGGCATTTTCAGTCATAAAACTGTGCCCGCTGGAAATCGTATAGTTGTGAAGTCAGCGTACCCACTTTGTATGCCTCTTAACTTTTTTATTTTTTGAGAACTAACGTAAATATTGGAGAACTATCGAGAACTAACGATTGGTATATAGATATAGGCATTTATAGTAAAAAAACTGTGCCCGCTGGAAATTCTATAATTGTGAAGTTGGCGTACCCACTTTGAATGCCTCTTATCTTTTTTATTTTTTGAGAACTAACGTAAATATTTGAGAACTATCGAGAACTAACGAAGAACTAACGATTGGTATATAGATATAGGCATTTATAGTCAGTAAACGGTGCCCGCTGGAAATTGTATAGTTGTGAAGTCAGCGTACCCACTTTGTATGCCTCTTAACTTTTTTATTTTTTGAGAACTAACGTAAATATTGGAGAACTATCGAGAACTAACGAAGAACTAACGATTGGTATATAGATAATAATAGGCATTTATAGTAAAAAAACTGTGCCTGCTGGAAATTCTATAATTGTGAAGTTGGCGTACCCACTTTGAATGCCTCTTATCTTTTTTTATTTTTTTAGAACTAACGTAAATATTTGAGAACTATCGAGAACTAACGAAGAACTAACGATTGGTATATAGATATAGGCATTTATAGTCAGTAAACGGTGCCCGCTGGAAATTGTATAGTTGTGAAGTTAGCGTACCCACTTTGTATGCCTCGTAACTTTTTTATTTTTTGAGAACTAACGTAAATATTGGAGAACTATCGAGAACTAACAAAGAACTAACGATTGACATATAGATATAGGCATTTATAGTAAAAAAAACTGTTCCCGCTGGAAATTGTACAATTGTGAAGTTAGCGTACCCACTTTGTATGCCTCATAACTTTTTTATTTTTTGAGAACTAACGATAAAATTTGGGAACTATCGAGGACTAACGAAGAACTAACGATTGGTATATAGATGTAAACATTTCTCCTCAGAAAACGGCCCGTGCTAGAACCCGGAATTGTGAAGTTAGCGTACCCACTTATAATCGGCTATAACTTTTTTATTTTTTTAGAACTAACGAAAAAATTTGGGAACTATCGAGAACTAACGATGAACTAACGATTGGTATGATCAAAAGTGGATACGCTAATATGGGTACGCCAACTTCACGGACCTCCAATCAAGGTACCACTGCAGTGTACCAGAAAAATTTTCCCATTTAACATTTACATCATTAGAGGAATAAACATTTTCCCAACTTTCGGTATCTAGACACATTTTTAGGCTATTTACATTTATATCAGAGAAACTTCTTTTAGAAGTTCTTCTTATGCTACTTTTAATATTTACATGAGATAGGCTGTCATCAAATACATCAATTACCTGACCAAAATGGTCAGAAATACCACCATCAACAACATAGGCTTCAAAGTTTTTGGCATTCGTAATAACATGGTCGATTGAACTACCAACCGAGTTATGTGCTAATCTAGTTGGAACAGTTGCAAGAACATCATCTAAATCATACACTTTTACCAGATCGCTGAAATCCATATAAAGCCTATTTGTACATAGTGAATTAATGTTCAAGTCACCCAAAATTACAATGTTTGCACGGTTACCTTTGTTTGGTCCATTAACTCTATTGAGAACAGCATCAAATCTCTGAAAGAAGTTGTCAAAGTTCCCGTTACCAGATCTGTAGATACCTAAAATTAGGATCACAAAATTTAAGATAACAAGTTTACCCATGACTAACTCGCAGTCTAGGTCGGCACAGTATTCATTAGTCCAGGGAATGGTAGAAACAAGGCTAGATATGTCAGAATGTGCATAGAGAACTATACCCCCACCCTTGTGATTCTTTCGGCAGAAAAATGATATCGTTTATAGCTATCGAATTTAAAGAGTTCCAAATCCTTATCTGTTCGCTGATGTTCACTTAAAATTAGGAAATGAGGCTGAACATCCTACACAAAGTGCTCAACTGCATCAATTTTATTACCTAGTCCTTCGACATTCTGATGCAGTAGCCTAATGCAGGGGATTAATTCACTGGTTGACGAGTTGAATGATTCCCTAAAAAAACTCTACTAGGGTAAGTAGGATTGTTAGCAACCTTAGCGGAGTCCTGTCTCTCGGGTACAGATCTAGGCTTGGCTAAAGGGCGCGGCCTATGACTGGGTTTCAGTACCTCAAATTCCTTGACAAACAACCCACTAGGCCAGAAGTCTGGGTTTAAGACCCGTTCGAAGTCCTTTTCGGGAACCTTAACTTTAAAACTAGAGTAAAAATCAAGCTTAGTCACAAGTTTTTCAGTTTTTAGGTTAGTAATTATGTTTTCATTTTTTAAAAAACTATCGATTTCACCTGCGGTTGTTTCCGGAGCACATCTAGACACAAAAATACTTTTAACTCTTTCTGCAGCCTTAATGGTTGATTTCAACAAGTTTGAGCCTATAATTGTAGGTTTTACCCTTCTATCAAACTTACCCTTCCTTGTTTCAACTCTTGTAAATGTGTCACTAAAAATAGGTGCTGAGTTATTTATAACCTTCACATTTTCTGTTTGTTTTACTTTGGATTTACTCTTGGTCACAGAACTATAAGATCTGTTGCTAGGTGGAGAGACAAAAATGTTTGTTTCTTCATTGACGTGAGAAGGACAACTTTGAATATTGACAGATACTGGCTGATAAAGCTGTCCTCGATTGACTTTCAACATTGACTATACACAGCTTTCAACTAATGGTCCTGGCTAATTAAACATCAAACATTGATCTAACTACATTCTATAACCATCTTGCATTTATCCAGCTTAAAATAGCACCCCAGAGTGTTGCAATGTGTATCAAAGAATTGAATTAAATTGGACTTAAAGAGCATTGAAGAGATGATTAATCTTGGCATGGTTGGTGACTGTGTATATAGATCCTGGAATTTGTTAATGTGACAGGAAAGGTTCTGCCAGTGCAGGTGTTGATTCTATTAGGACTTCATTACTCCTTTTCTAGATTAGGAAACAATACATCTCAAACAGGAATATGAGGAGGGTGAAAAAAGTCATGAGGTTGATGTGAATTTTGTCTCTGCCATTGTGATCTTAT
Organism: Macrosteles quadrilineatus; assembly: GCF_028750875.1. Lineage (NCBI taxonomy): Eukaryota > Metazoa > Arthropoda > Insecta > Hemiptera > Cicadellidae > Macrosteles > Macrosteles quadrilineatus. The sequence goes on from NW_026542597.1 coordinate 73,347,525, forward strand.
GACACATGACATTCTGTACTTACTTCCGCAGTCATGACAACTAAATCCCTTGATTTTAGATTCTGTATATAGACTACTTCTTATCCAATTGTAAAATCTGGAACATGCTTTGAATAGAAATAGGGAAGTAGTCTCATTATTGTTCTAAAATTCTATTACCATAGACAACAAGAATTAAATATAGACCGTCAGCCGTGCTGCGGTTACCATAGGTTCTGGCGCACAACGCTGGGAGCGCCATGTAGTTACGGTCTACGCGCTACGTAACCACACGGCGTTCCCAGCGGTTTAAAAAATCCGGCTATTTTTTTTTATCCGATTTTCTCTTATTTCATGGTTTTTGTAATAGGATAATAACAAAACTTCTAAACCGTAATTTTTACAGGAATGTGAGTTCTTTGATTTTGTTTATAATTTAAAGGGCTACAACATACTAAATTTGTATCAAAACCATCCAGGCCATTTTTAAAAAAAATTGATTTTTTAATTTTTTTATGGGAAAATCACCATTAAAAATCAAAATTTCAAAAAATCCTGGAAATACCATAGGTTAGTAACTACTTACCAAGTTTCAACAAAATTGGACCACAGGTGTGGTTTATAGCTCTGTACACATCCACACATACAAACAGACAGACACACACACATGGACAGACGTCACTTCGAAAACCACTTTTTTGGGTTCAGGAGGACCCAAAACAGATGTATCCACTCAAAACTCTAACTCCAAAATTTTGAAGAAAACAATACTTTCTCCATATAATATGTATAGGGGGAGAAAGTAAAAAGATTTGTGTTGTAAGAAGAGTTGTGTAAGCCAGTCACATAATAAGGTAGTGACTAAAAATATAGGTACCTTAATTTTTGTTGCTGACCAACTTTATGGGTCTTAGTCTTAGTTGCTGTAGCTCGCGAAAAGTCATTCCACTAGTTTGTCATGACAAAAAGGTGTGTGTATTTAACAGAAATTAGTAATTTAGATAAGCACAATCTGTCACAATTTTGTTTAAAAAGCTGGCGACAACTCATGGATGGAACGTCTAGTTGTTATCAATATTCAAAGCTAATATTTTCTAGCTTGTAATAGTCAAAGCTTGTACAATATATAAGTATATAAATAATTGCAACAGCTGATCATGTTAAACGATTCATTATTGTAAAACTAAACATTGTTTATTTATGGTTCTTCTTGTTAACATGGCTTATTCATTTTCTCTCTTAATTTTTCATTAATTATACATATACACTCTACAGGTTGAAGAATTAGCTCAAAATGGTTAAACAAGATGGTGAGAGGAGAAATAAATTCAAAGAATTGTTTGGTAAAAAATAGTTGTATTGTAAAATAATGCATCCAGTTGAGATTGATCCAGTTGAGCTGTTTCTGGCCCGAGTTATCTTAGCTGTTGCACACCAACCCTAAAAATATATAAAAATAAAAAATAAGATAATAAAATGAAATAAATGTTAGCATAGACAAAAAGAATAAAATATAGACTGTCAGCCGTGCTACGGTTACCATAGGTTCTGGCGCACACCGCTTGGAGCGCCGTGTAGTTTCGTAGCTAACTACACAGCGCTCCAACGGTGTGCGCCAGAATCAATGGTAACCGCAGCACAGCTGACGGTCTATATTTAATTCCTTTTGTCTATGATGTTAGTTATGTGTAAAATTATGTCTTGAGGATATTGACTACATTTTTACCAGCATTATTGAAGGAAAATTTCACTACTAATTACATCATTCGTTGATTTAAACATAAAGAAGGCAGAAAGGGTTGGATTAATAATAATTACTAGTGCCTTTTGCTCGAATTCGAGCAGTTGCAAAATATTATAAATATTAGGTGCTATTTAAAAACGAATAACAGTCATAATTTCCGATGTCTTAAAAGAGTCAACTCAAAGATAATGTAATTAATCACTCCAACAAAACTGAAAACGAACGCTCTCCAGTTATTGAAACTAAAAACTAACTCACAATGAAAACAAACGCTCTCGTATGTATCATGTGTTTTGTTTACTATGAACAGCTGTAATAAGTACAAATTATTCGTCTGTTTAAGTAAACAAAATCTTTTCTTCATAAGAAATACATTGGGATTTTGATGGCCTTTGGGACAAAGCCTGAGGACTTTTATTACAGGAATTGGTGAAAGGGGGCGTCTCCACAAAAAATGCTTAATTTTGACACATCGTTTGTAAAAGTCCGTCCATTATTAACGGAGGAGTAGTGTTTCGTAGAAATCGCCTTCACGTACTATAATGATTATTATTTATGTAAACTGAGACTGTTTATTTGTCTAATGTGCAAAGGATTTCAGCAAAATCACAAAAAAATACTTGTTATTTAACAACTGAAGCAAAGAAGTATTTGAATTTATAGTGATAATCTTAACGTAAAAGTATGAATTATGAGCTCTTAAGTAATAGTCATCAGCTAGTATTTAATAGAATACTGTATCCAAAATAACCACCAAGGATACTGATACTACTTGTATGCTTTTGAAATTTTACATGAATACCATGAATTAACTTGTATTTAGATTTTTATAAACTAAAATCTTAAGTGATTTACTCTCAAGGTTTTTGGGATAACTCGAATAGAGATTCATATACTTACCAAGGTAATCATCCATCAAGGTTCCAATGGCAAACTGAAAAAGAGATTTTAATGTAATTAAGTAATTTTTAAATGTTTTACACAAAAATTGAGTAGGGATGATGAATGCATTTCATAGGACATTCACGAGGCTACTGTTGGCTACCACATGTAATTGCCACTGGTTACCGGCCGGGCAACTGCAGTTGATGGTACAGGCAACTGACTCCACCAATAGCCCCCGTACAACTAGTTTTGAGAAGATGCTGACGAGCAATGAACATCTTCTCCTTCTCGCGTTACTAATCGAGAAAAGAAGGCGAAGACACAGGCGTATGTTCCATGTCCATCCAATTCCAACCTCCAGGAAGGACAATGGCCTTTATTAAACGTTTGACAAACTGTGTGCCGACAAAAAAGTTTTTTAAAACTATATCCGGATGTCCAAAAAGTCAATTGATGAACTTTTAAGTTATACAAATCTGTTTTAATGCTGGTTATGACGGTGTTTTAAGTTCAACACAAAACCATTCCACAACTAGCACAAGTGCGTCTGCCTCAGCACGTAAACTGTCTTACCCCAATATAGTTTATGCGCACCGTTCCGCGGTGGCGGCCAATAGTGGCTTCATCTGAAGGCTCCCATTTAATACAATGCCCCGGAACGAGTTGCCGCTACTGCGGTTGCCGGCTACTGTTTTGCAAGGAGACACTGCTCGGCCTCTGTCGTGTGAAAAGGCCTATAGGTAACTCCCAACTGGTGGGAGAAAGGGATATGATTTTGTATAACCACCCTTTTTTGGTTCTGCAGGGAGCGTCAAATCATGTTATATAAAATCGTGTCAATTCAGCAGGGTTTATTTAGTTAATATACCTCATAATACTCTTATTCAATATCGTTTTGCATATCAGGTTGAGGGAGTAAGTAGCACAAAGGTTTATGTTTGAAGGATTTTGATTAGGATAACAGACTTACTTGTATCAAAAAGAGTTAACTCTGGCACAAGAAACAAATCAACAATTACATATTTTAATATTTATGCATAGAGTAATATTTGTGTACTTTTTGAGCCGGTGTGGACTCTTTCCTGTTCAGGTACGCCTGCTTTCCGCTACCAAAATCCTTACTTATAAAATCATTAAAATGTTCACGAATCGACAAAAAGGCACATAAAACAGTAAGAATATACAATTAATTTAGTTGCAACTTTTCAATACTCACAATTCCAGAAGCATCTACTCGAGTTCCTACTATTTTCAGTCTTATGTCATCATCTTCTTGAATAACAACATCCTGCACAACATAACAAGAATGATAAATAACGATATGCCTAAACAAATGTTAGTTGTAAAGTACAAAAATACTGAACATAACTCAAAACTGTTTGATAAAAAATAACCAACCAATCAGTTTCTTTTTTATTTGAGTAATGGTCTGAAACCAATTGTTATTTATGTATTTTGACCTCCTGAACAAAGCCCCACTAGAAAAACAGGCCATACTGCAGGATCCATGACGTCACACTAGTGGATAAATTTCATTGATAAATTCATTGCCACCATTCCCATGTTTTAGGTAAATAAACAAGCTGGGTGTTTGTACGATTTTAATGGTAAGAGTTTAGTACAACTATCCACCACTGTGACGTAGTGTTGCGCTGCCCGTGCTGCAGCATGGCCTGTTTTTTCTAGTGGGGCCTTGTCCTGAACAGGAATAGTACTGCTACCTCAAGGTCATCTACATAATAAGACCACATGATTTATGTAATCTCCGCTCCTTCTTGTAGATTGAAATGTAGAATTGAAGTAGAAAATATTTATGCTCATGGACAGTTCAATCAATTTAGTTAAATACAATCAACGGCTTATAAATGAGCCTATATTATATCTATGCTATAAAGAATGAATTGGCTCACAGTCTGTGCCAGAAAAAGGACAATGGCTCATTTAAGAGCTGTTATTCCTGTTTTGAAGGATCTAACTATTGACAATCAGTAATCAATAAGTTAATATACTTTATTCTTTACTATATGTAACTTCCATGGTGCTCGGTTAACACTATAATGAAACAAACAAAACCCTAAGGTTTGTACATTAATCAAAAATATCCTCTAATGACAAATAATTAGTATTTTTATTTTTACCTCATCTTTTGACTTGTAACACGGAGGATTGAAGTTCGGACAGAACTGCATGTCTGCAGGGATAGACTGGAAACAGAATAAAAGTTAAAAATAACAAATACGGAAGGATAAAAAGTACTTAATTATCAACAGTAACAAGGAAGTAGTCTCGATGCTATTACAAAGTGTGACACTGGGTCAATGGTTTAAATGATCTACACACTTAAACAAACTTAATATTATCTTGAATCCTATGTGTTTGTCAGCAGCTTTACGTTAGATGTCATTTGAAGAAGGGGAAATTTCCTATTGTATCACCGTTATGTTAATTGTTAATGACATTATACACTCAACGTCTCAAACAAGAAATTGCTAGGAGGGGATTCCTGGGGATTTAGACAGAATATGACTCTGTTTAAACACATTGTTGTTGAGTTTCTGTGTTGAGCATACAGACGATGATAACAAAAATCACAGGATAGAAAAAAAAACTAATGCAATATAGCCTACAACCAATTGTTGCAATATCTCTGACATAAAAAATGAAAAATCTCAAAAACTTACATGATGGGAAATAAAACAGGAAAGTGGGCCAATTTCAGCAAACATTCCAACCTAAAAAAAAATAGAATATTAAGTTTGCTATAATTTAATAAGTATACACTGCTGTTACAACTACTACACTCAAAAAGCTTTAAATCCATCAATGAATCACTGTAATACAGTACATAGAGAACAAACAGCAAACAAATACAGCAATAACATCTGAACAGTGTTATACAAACAGGGGTTTTTACATGTGTATGTACATGTGATGTACAAAACAGTAGGCCTATGTATGGGTCGTAGGCAAATGTCTGTTTAAACCAAGCAAATCCAAGTAACAGTCTAAAGCACTGCAATTTTTTGTTTTTTCTATAAATTAACTTACGACTCAATGGATATCAGAAGCTGCTTTCAGTAAAAAAAAGGAATAGGCCCTAGGCCTAATAAAAATAATTCAAAACATAATATCCTTTTTTCATAAAAATAATCCACAAAAATACACTCCAGCAACAATTTATAATTTTAAAAACACAAATTCACTTGTCACAGACCAATTAGTACTTACTTTATTGACCTGGGTTACTACTCCATCGAGGACTTCACCTTTAAAAGGTCTGAAAACAATGGCCTTGTATTTGACAGGATAGACGACAAAGCCCTGTCCAGGCTGGATAATACCTGCTCCAATACTGTCTATTGTTGTAACTGCGATGACAAACCCATATCTGGAACATTACAAGTCATAAAATGTCTTCAATAATCAATAAGTAAGTACAGTTAGGCTTATACTCCAATAACTCCAATGTTTTATTTTTATTTTGTGTTTTTATGCCAGTGGCATTTTTTACATTTTGAAAGGGAACTGTCCAGACCCTGGTCTTGTTACAATCTAACGTCAACCATTTTTGGTAGAAAGATAGCATCATTAATTCATAGCCCTGGATTTAAATAAATGTGTAAGAAATAAACAGTGACTTACTTTCCTGTACAAGTACCTTCAACTTCTGTGTAGAGTTTCTGTTTTACTGTTTCATGGAGTTGAGGTCCAAAATAGCGTGGGTGAAGCAGGATCTCATGCTCAAGAGATATCTGAAATAATATGCAAGTAGGCTATATATATTTACACTTTTTTGTAAAAAGAATGTTTGTTTTTTAACACTTAAGTCTCTATATCTTGTTTGAGACGGGAACACTACATCAGTGGATTGAAATAGGGTAGACAACATTCCTTTGCTGCACCACTTAGCCTACTGATCGCTGTTAAGAAATCAGCCTGATGACTTAATGCAGAAGAAGTAGCAACCCATGGAGGGGAGAGTGATTTAACAGCTGCTGGAGAGTGGGACCGCTCCATTTTAGAGAGAGACGGATGAGCACTACTCTCCAGTCCCAACAGTTGCAACCACTGAGCCTCAAAAACAACTGGATTGGGTAGCTGAGTGGTTATAGTGCTCGCCTACTATTCAAAAGGTCGCCGGTTCGATCCTGAGAAAAGTCAGTAGCTTTTTGATGGTTCGAAACTGGACCCAGCTGTTCCTGATCATTCGGCTTTAAATAAATGATCCTGGCTAATGAAACAGCTGATCTTATTCAGTAACAAAGCTACACAGGTCATCTACACAACATCACACACCATTCTACACTCATCCTTCGCTCATATTTGGGTTAAAATACGCACCTAAGTGGCGTCCCCATCTTAATGATTGATAATTGGTTCAAGCTCCTCCTCCCCATAAAGTAATTTACACAAAGTGCTTGCATCTCGGGGGTCTCGCAACTTCAATTAGCTTAATGCTAAACTCAGGATTGACACGAGTCCCGATCCTGTCGGGACAGTTCCGACTCCAGACCCTTTAATCCGTGTTTTTTTCCTGAGGGGAGGGGGCTCATCCCGATTTTCTTTTTCCTATCCAAAGGTGGCAACTTTTTTAAAACTTAATGACTAACATGCTGCCTAAATTCATCTTGTGTGTGTGAAAGTAGCCTACGTCCTTTATCTTGCGACTAAGTTATATAGTTATTACGCTATGCAGCCGTATTTTTCCGCAAAAGAGCCACCAATAGATTTTAACATGGGTGGTTTTTCATTTTAGGCCCCTTTTGTATGACCACAGTTCCTGGTATATGACCTTGATACTATTGTGTTCATGAACATGTCCTTTATCTTGTGAATATACCTATAGGTATTGCGCTGTATTTTTTTTTTTGCTAAACTGCCAAATTTCTTTGAAAAAACTTCGTTATTGGACTCCATCATATTTTCAAATATAAAAATATCAGTTTGATCAATAACCAAACTTAGCCTGGCCAAAAAGCTAACCAAATAAGTAGGATTGTAACAAGTTAGTTATTCAAGTCCTTGTATAAATTAATATTGTTCTAATATAGGCATAGAGGTACTTTCCTGTTAAAGGGAACATTCATTATTATCGATGATTTTTTCTCTCGATATATCGATATTAACAAATTGAAACATATCAGCTGACAACTACGAAAAATATTGTTCAGTATCAACAAACATTAATGAAATGAAACGTTCTAAAAAAATAACCTAACATAACTAACCAAACTTGCTGTAACATTTAAAAATTCCGTGTTTATAACTTGCCTTTTATATTCAAACCCAAAGGGATTTTTAAATGGTACAGCAAGTTTGGTTGGTTATGTTAGGTTGTTAGCTTAGAACAGTTTCATTTCTAAATCCATATTACTAGACTATTTTAGCCTGAACCAGATCAGTTAGTTGTTGTCAATTTGTAATGGATCGGAAAACAAAAACATCGATATATCGAGAAAAAAATCATCGATAATAATGAATGTTCCCTTTAACAGGAAAGTACCGGCATAGATATAAATAACCTATTGGGTCAAATGTTTTTTTTTTATAAAGGACTGAATAGCCCAGGTCTAATTAACTTAGCATAGGCCTAGGCCTACATGAGATAATTAGGTACATTGAAAACTCTAAGCCTATTTATCGGTGCCAATTTGCAAGCTTACTTACATGATAAAACATGCTAAATTATGTAGAGTTTTTGTTAGTTGTAATAAAATATATTCAAAAATCAAAATAAGGTAATTATTGACAAACGCTACACTGACGCTTACGCTAGACAGACCGGCAGACGATTAGGTTAAGTTTTATTGTTACTTCTTTTTATCTATTGCCGACGCGACGCGGCGGTCTGGTTGGTATTTTTACCCATGAGACCTCAATGTTCTCTATAGTTGTCCATTAGCAAACATGACATGTTTGCTAATGGACAACTATAGAGAACATTATCGTTATCTCTTAAAAAAGAACATTGTTCTTTTTTAAGAGATAATTTTTATTTTTTTTTTTTGTAAAAAACATAGATGTGTGGTACAGTATATATCGGTGTGCATGTTCAGTACCTAATCAAATCACTTCAACTTCTGCTGCTCCTAATCTATAAGTAGTTTGTTTCTTGTTTTGTTTGGGTCTATGTGACTAAGTATGTGGTCTATTTCCTCTTAAGCAAAAGAGTATGGGATAGCACTAATTTCTAGAATCTACACACGTGAATTTCCTTTGAAAGATATTGAGGTCAGTGGCACGTAAATTTAATTTGTTAGGTGAATTAATTGCAAATTCCTGTTGATTCATTACCCTGGTGGTAAGGTAATTTTACTTGCGATGTGATTTTTCACCCCCACTAATTAACTTCACCGAGGCAGCATCGTACCATTATCGTACTTGAGTAATTTAAGATGAATATGAATGCTAGGTGTAAAAAAGGTGGATTATCAAACAGATCATATTGACCCTTTAATGTTATGTTGACACGATCATCACTTTATCACTAAATAAATATTGTGAGATGGGGTGCAACCAAGGCCCCACTAGAAACTAGAAAAACAGGCCATGCTGCAGGATCCATGACGTCACATTAGTGGATAGATTCACTGCCCTTTTGCCATATCCCATATGTTTTGTATAATGCTTCAAGACTATTATAGGCCCATATTCGTTGTGTTTTTTTTTGAAATTGTAAATTTTGTATATACTAGTGTACATGTTGCTCGAAATCGAGCAATTGCAAATAAGTACAGGAGTTATTTATAAACAAATAACTTGTTTAAAAACTAAAACAGTCATAATTTCCGATGATTTTAAAAGAGACAACTAAAAGATTAATAACTAATGGGAATACTCACAATTTACATAACAGTCCTATTCCAGTTTAAAGGGTTAATTTTTAACAATCAAACTGTCCATAGACGGGAAAAGGTAAGCTTACAATTTAAGTCAACGTAAAAAGGCTGTCAGCTTTTATAAAACACCGTACCTAAGTTTTTTAGCCAATTTGTAGACAATAAGGTGTAGGCTACTTTAAACTCTACATGACAGAGTTAGACAAACACTGGCAGAACTCTGAAATGGTGTTATATCATAGGCTTACTCATATGCCAAATCCTTAAAATAAAAATTCTATAATTAATAACTTATATCATTAAACACAAACCAACATCTTTTTTAACATTTGTAATACAACATATAGATAATTTACACATCGACTGTTTACAATTAACATATCCTCTTTTACTCACTATTAATTTTTGCAACGGGAAAAATCTGTTTCATAATCATTGACATAGATTTATAATAAATAATCTATCATAAAGTTTAAGATTAAAAAAACCTGCCACATAGTTGTTTTATTTTTTTTTTATCAGCTGGCTGAAATTTTTAAATAGGCATTTGACAGTTCTGGTTGTTTACATTTAAATGTCAAAGCAAATGTAAACATTGTGAATTTTCTCCTGCTTCCATGGTGACCAATTATTAATATTGAATTTCTGACAACAGCTGGAGTTTCAAAACAATTTTTGTTTCCCATGTTAATCTTATGGAGAAATACGAAACTTTAAAGGGCCCCAGGGCCTCACTCTCTAATTATTTTCCTAAAAAGAAAGTTTCCTGCACAACTTCACGATACGCTCTTTCCAATGACACCAAAAACATGGCAATCGGTTCAGTAGTTTCGGAGGAGTAATTGTCACAAAAATCCTGCTTGCGTATTAAATAAGTAATATAGATTGTGGAAATAAAACTGATTTTATTTAGTACCTACATACCAATCTTCATCAAAATCCACTACAGGTATTCAGCTCTGTACACATCCACACACACAAGACAATACATCACTTTTAAACCAAATTTTTTGGGTACAGGGGTATCAAAAACAGATAAATCCACTCAAAAGTCAAAAATTTTGACTAAACACTACTTTCTCCATACACTATGTATAGGGTGAGAAAGTAATACTTTAAGATGATTGTTAGATGAGTGATTAGTCTTGTTACTACTAAAATCGACTGTTCTTTAGTCAGGATCATAATTAAAATAAACTTAACCTGCAGCCTGATACGTAAAGCTATAGAGCTCGGCCAGCCTGAGTACCTGTGTGAGAGACTTCTGTCTCGTCGAGATGTCTCTGCCCGCAGCACGAGGCAGGACAAGTTGTTACACTTTCGCAGAGTCAGGCATGAGGTGGGGAGGCGCGCCTTCTCATACTTCGGTCCCGCCTTGTATAATGCTCTCCCTAATCAGGTAAAGGGGGCCAACACTCTTACCTCATTCAAAAAAAGATTAAAAGCATATTTGGGTGAGTTTTGAGTCCTTTGCTACAAACTATTGTTGTTGTACATTGTTGATTTTTGGATAGTTTTAAGATTGTTAAATTATAGATTGATTTTAAAGACTGTTTTATAGATTGTTTTATAGATTATTTTTATAGATTGTTATTAAAGATCGCTATTATTGATTGTTTTCACATTGTATCACCACAGAGAAGATTGATTATTTATATTGTTTTTAGATTGTTTGATGGATTGTTTTTATTTATAGTTTAAGTAGGTTAATGACAAAGAGTTGTTTTGTAAAGCAGAATTGTAAATATCTGAAAAACGCTTGCTGAATAAAGACCATTTATTATTATTATTAAAATCCCAATGAATAGGTAAAGCTGGGTCCAGTTTTTAGTGACTTATGGATTCATTCTGTTTAAACCATCACATACTTGTAGAATCATGTACTTGTAATTATGTGCTACTTTGTACATCGTTATATAAATGCATATGTAATGGCTGTATTCCTTCATTGCTTGGGATAATACTCTAGTTTACAACAGAAAAGTAATGAATAGAGAGTACTCTTTTGGTACACTTCAGTAATGGAGTGGTGTCTAGGGCAAAGTCCAACACCGACTCTATACTGCAACGCTCACGGAGGTGAAGACCCTGTGCGATAGCACAGAAAACGTACTACTATAACCCAGAATGCCAACCGCATGGTAAAAAGCATTAAGCGGTTTGAGAGAGCTTTGCCTGTCAATCCGTAGGCAGCGCCACCAGCGTTGCCATGCAATAGCATAGCATCGCTGGTGGCGCTGCCTACGGATTGACAGGCAAAGCTCTCTCAAACCGCTTAATGCTTTTTACCATGCGGTTGGCATTCTGGGTTATAGTAATATGTTTTCTGTGGCGATAGGAATCTCCACACATTGCTCGCAAGTATATTTCAGCAGCTCTAGAGCTGAAAGGGGCAAACGGGTGGACATCCCATAAGCATGTTTCCTCTGCATCTTACTTCTCTGTGAGTTTACTAATTTTTCACATAATGTATGGTTTTTAAATAATTCATTCATTATTGCTTAAACTTCTGATGGCTTAAAACTAGTTTAGTTATGACAAGGGAATTTTTCTCAAGGTGTAAGAAGGAAGATTCAATAATCAGAGGGAATATTTCCAAACAAAAATGTATCACTTTTAAAGTTTCAAACTATGAATTCTTCCTCCATGGAGGTCTAGCATCTAGACTGTTGTTGTCTTTGGTGTAAAAAGACCTCCCATTGTCAACCTATAGCTTCATCAGAGGGTACACTAACTCATCTGCAATTTTCATAATTTAGCTTTGTAACCACTTAACTTTCATCACATGTTTTGTTTTGATCAAAAGATATCCATATACTGTGCAAGCAAACTCCAACAGTTTTCTTATTCAAGAATAACATGCAAAGTTTAAATTTAATATTGATATAGCAAATGATGTAAAGAAGTAAAAAGATGTATTTTGTGTGTTTTTAACTTTCCTTTAAACAACATTTTTGTATTTTTCCAATATGGCGGCCGTAGCACAGCATGCACAAATTTTAATTTTTAATTATATTTTTTACTGGGTACTCGGTACTAGTACTACAAATGCAAAGTTTCCCTGCTTAGGGAATTATTTCCAGTTGAGGGGTATTTTTAACTTACGACTGAACTAATGGTACAAAGGTTGAAATAACATTGCCAATCCTCTTTTATAATAAGGTATATATTTATTAATAAATATCAAAGGATTTGTGTTACATGGTAGTCATCAATCTAGCAGTGTGTTGCCCCTTACTGTATTTTAAATCTTAATGTAATATTAATAACAAATCATTTTACATCTTGGATATGCTTCATGCCGATTTACTTCCCTGACCACCCGAGCCTGCTAACGTTGAGCTATTTTGTCTTTGTATGGTATCAAAACTTAATGATTATCCCTTGAGGAACTCCGATATAAACACAATTTTAGACATTACACATAAAAAATCTGTTCACTTTTACTATATACAAATCAGTATTTACAATAATGAATGCTTTTACAAATACAGCTTTTACTGGATTCAGTCAAGCCTTTTCTTTACATGTTTAGGTGGTTAATCAACTGGTATATCAACCATTTTCAGTTTTGCCTTTTTGTGTCAATCAATGTGAATTTTATAAGTTTTATTAACTAGAAAATTGTTATTTTAAGGTTGAAGAGAAGATTGTGTATCCAATTGTACTACCTAGCCTTAGTTAATTGTATCTATAATAATAACTAAACTGTACCATGTAGACTATTATAGTTTAAACATACAGTAGACATCCTCTTATGCGGACTCCTCGGGACCGAGGCTAGTCCGGATAACAGTTTTTCCGGTTAAACCGTCGTCCCCAAAAACTTGTTAAAACGGACTGTTTAAATGGATACTGTATACAGTATTCGACTTAAATTTAGAAGAGCATTGTATTTAGACACAAAATCACTGGTCTCAAATCTTTCCCATGAGAACAGTCATTTCAGTGCCGCCCACTTTCTGCCGATCTAGTCCAGTTAAACTAATGTGCTGATAAAATTTTCCGGGTTAAAGAGATGTCATTTCCGCCAAGTGTAGTCCGGTTAGAAGGTGTCCGGATAAGAGGGAGTCTACTGTACTCTCTTGTGTTGGTTAGTCTAGGCTATTATTCATTTTGTCTAAAGATAGTTCACAGAATAAGGTCTTCATTTTTGCTAGTTTTTAATGCATTTCTAATCAGTGCTCGATTTTACTATTTGTTTATCAACTATTTAAAACATTTTAGGCTTTAATCATAAGATTACAGGTCTCATTTGTAAATAAGCTCATAAATTTCAATCACAATTTCAAACGGTATGGCACAAAAGTTACCCAAATGAAATCTACTGAATTTGGTTCCTTTTAACAACCTCATTTACTAGCTTATTTCTTCTGTTTGATCTTTTTTTTAAGTAACTAAGTCTGACTAACTGTCAACAGAAAATTTAGCCTTCTTAACAAAAAGTGGATCGAAATTGTCATGATCTACATTTCAACGATTTATCGAGTTGCTTTAAAAAGTTTTACTATACTAACCTCAAACAAAACCACAGACACTAAGGTGTAAGTGTTTTTTAAGTATGAGCTGTAAAATTGCAGAAGCGAAAAGGCAAACAATTTTTTATTTATCCTTCAAACTAAAACGATACAAATATAATCAATCAGGCAATAAATAACATAATTCAAACATACACCATACTATGTCTACAAGGCAAAATAGACCTCTTACTGTATATCTTCTTTTTTATAAAAATATGAATGCTCTCTGTCTTTCTCCCAATACAAACATTTTAGCTATACACCGTCTCATCGTTTTTGTAAGAAAATAACTGTTCTTTATGGTGAAAAAATCAGATTAGGTGATAAAAGGAGTAAAAAAAATAATAATTAAGAGTGACATACACATTCGATTTAAATAAGGGTTAGTACAAAGGCGTAAATTCCAATTACAAAAACACCAAGTTTAAATTATACTTAGAAAGGAGGGAAATACTCAATAGGAAGAAACACCTTTTGAAACTATATCTATCTTTTCATTATCCTAACACTTTCCTTCTAGGCTATACAAATGCCCAAACACAATATACTGTTAATAATACAGCAGTCATTGTAAAAGATAAAAAAATTGTATTCAACAACTGGTAAATTTAGGTGTTAAACTGGGTTTTATTCTGTACAAAACGTTATGATTGGTTTAGTGGTGTAAAATACTTATAAGCTAATCGTACCATAAACATTATAGGTCCGAAAGATCTTTCCTATCATCCTTCTGGTAGCATTAATGAGTTTATTCAGTTTCGATAAACGTATTGGAACTTAATTTACGCATATTGAAAGTCCAGCGGCTGGGCCGGGGAGACTGAATAAATGCATTAATAGATCATTGACAATTCTTTTAAACGGATCGATAATGTAGTAAATTTACTTCTAGGCTAAATTATTTACAATTTGAAGGACCCGAGGGTCCACAGTGCTTAGCTACAAACGCTGATGTTATGGCTTAGGTTGGCAGCACTGCTGATGGTCGCCGTCCCACATTCTGCAACAATCAACAAAAAATAAATAATATTACGTTGCGTGGTATTTTTGAAATGGTAATAAAATACAGAAAAAAATTACGGTTGCAAAACAAAATATATATTACAAGAAATGCAGTTTTCTTTGGTGATTAAAACACAACAGTTAGAAAAGAACACATTAGACACAAAATAAATTGGAAACTAATCTTTGAAACACTGTAGGCCTAGTTAGGGTACAAGTTGCATTGTGCAGGCTACGATTGTTGTCGACAAGCCGAACAGGGTAAACCATTTTTCAATCAATGTTCCTCATCGTACACTATAAATGGAATATGGAATTACAGACTTCAATCTAATAAAAATAAGCTATAGTATTTGGTTGCAGTCTGTAAACAAACATGGCTATCATCAACTGTTTTGAATCCTCAACTCTGAAGGTAGGTTCGTGAAAAAAAAAACACTTGGTTGGGTAATACACCAAAGAAGAAGGAATTGATAAACAACCAACACACTTAAGAAAAGAGTCCCAGGTAGGACTACTAGAGATAGTATACAAAATGTTAAAAAAGTCCCTCCTAAAGAAAAGATTGCTAGGTTTTACCTATATTTTTCTCAAACTTAGTTTACTACCTACCTTAGTTTACTACTTAAGTTTACTAGTAATCATATAAAGGTAATGTTTGTAGTTTCTGTCATACTGTGATATTAGGTCTCAACTAAAGGGGGAAATATAAAGTTTAACAAGCTTTTGTCGTGCCTGGAACTTTAGGTGAGTAGTGTATCCATTAGTGATGTGTCAAAACCAAATATCAAATCTCAAAACCATCAAAACTTAAGAAAAGTTTCAGTTTCGAGATTCAAAAGTTTTGAAATTGAAAATTTTGTCACTTTAATTTTTGAAACTGCTGAGATTTTTGTGTCATTATTATTGTTTACAAACAAGCTGGTAGCAATGGAACAAACAGATCACCATAAACACTAATGAAACAAGTAAATTGTATTCTTAACTGCAAAAGGCATCTTAAATACTGGAACAACTTACAATTCAGTTTCATATGAATATTTATTAGACACTAAGAAATTTTTATTGGCCACTAAATGTTCTAATTATTATCATTATAATGTCATATCATCTGATCGTTAATTTAATATGGTGAGATTAATTTATTTTAATGTTAGTTGTTTATAAAAAAATTATGTTTTGGGTTTGAAGTTTATCTGCCACATTTATGTTATTATTTCTGTATCAGGACTAGGAGTCAATCTCTTTCAGTTTTGATCACATAATCATAATGAAAATGTTATCATTACTTGTATTTTTTGGGCAACTAAAAAGTTTCGCGTTTAGGTTTTGAGATTCGAGATTCGATTTTTTAAGTTTCTGTTTTGGATTCGAAATTTCTGGTTTTGACCATCACTAGTATCCATTCATTCCATCAATGCAACTCTAATCTTAGCTTTTTGAATTTTTTTACCACAATGGATCCTCTTCTACCCACTTTAAAACTGGAAAAAAAGTCATATTACTGATCAAAATTAACTTAATTATTGTACTTGTCCAGCAATTAAAAATATACATCAGTAAAGGCTAACAGGAAATCAAAACTGCACTTACCATTCTTGGCAGCCCAGGCTCCTACAGTATGCGACACTTTCTTGGTTTTTTCTGCTCTGGTGGTTCCAGTGCTGCTAAGATAGCTTCATCAAAGACATTCTTTAGTCCTTTCTGCAACCAACATCATATAACTAGTACCAACTATTTATAACTATGTTTAAAAAATCAATCAACACTTCTAGGTTTAATCCTAATTCTATGGTTTGACATTCAACCAATAAGCTAGCGGAACTCTAACTCTTTAAAAGTTACCTTATCAGACACTTGGCCATTCCCTACTGGTATTTAAACATTCTTATTTGATATACAGTTTGAATAAAAAGTCAAGACATCCCCCCCATCTAATATTTTCTAAGGAAACATACAGAGATACCCCTTTGGTGGTTGTGCAAACTTAGCAGGAGGTTTCGGTTAATGATTTTGAAAATTTTGAGTGTCCCCCAAAAATGGGGGATTTTGGGGGCAACTCAAAATATTTAAATGTAAACCCCCTTTAAGTGACACCTCATTTTAAAGTGTTTCCAAAAACTTAAACTACTAGTGATTGGTGAAAACTAGAGTTCGCTATCTGTTCTCTTCTCTATCCAAAATGATATTAATATTGCCTGTAATACGTATTGAAGAGTATAAAGAAAAAATCAATGTAATGCTTATATTGGCTACCATTTTGGAAAGAGAAGAGATACCGTAGATGGTTTTCATCATTCATTAAGTTTTTGTAAATATTTAAAATCGAGGTGTCACTTGAAGGGGGTTTACTTTTAAAAATATTAAGTTTCCTCCCCCAAAATTCCTCCTTTTTGAGGGACACTAAAAAATTTCAAAACCATAAAACAGGGTGTCTAGTTTATTTCCATTACAAAATTCATGACTAATTCCAGACTTTTCAAGACTAATTCCAGATTTTTCAAGACTAGTTAGTTTTTTCAACAATTAGTGGGTGTTGATACCAAAATGTATCGATTCTCAATTCTTGATACCGATACCAATTTTTATAGCTTAACCAAATTTTCTAAATAATACTACACCAACCCCTGTCTTTGTCATAAAGTAGTATTATGATAATGTCGTGTTTTCAAGTAAAGAAATAATGCAGCAATAAAAAATACAAACTAGCAAATTTGTTTTTTTTATCATGACATCTTCCGCGTACCGTATGTTTAGACATCATCATTGACTGCAGCGGTTACAGAAACGTGATCGTTGTCGTCCGCGATCACGGCAAAATCATGAACATTTCCCGCGGGCTTGTAAACATCAATGACATCATCGTCGTCTCCCGCGGTCTCAGAAACGTCATCGTCATCGTCCGCGATCGCGGCAAAATCATGAACAATTCCCGCGGATGTATAGACATCACCGTCATCTCCCGCGGTCACGGAAACGTTATAGTCGACGTCCGCAATCACAGCAAAATCATGAACATTTCCCGCGGCCGTGTAGACATCATCGTTGTCTCCCGCGGCGGAGACGTCATCGTCATCTCCCGTGGTCACGGAAACGTCATCGTCGTCGTCCGCGATCGCGAAAAATCATGAACATTTCCCGCGGCCGTGTAGACATCATCGTTGTCTCCCGCGGTCACGGAAACGTCATCGTCGTCGTCCGCGATCACGGCAAAATCATGAACAATTCCCGCGGCTGTTTAGACATCACCGTCATCTCCCGCGGTCACGGAAACGTCATCGTCGTCGTCCGCGATCGCGACAAAATCATGAACATTTCCCGCGGCCGAGCAGATATCATCGTCGTCTCCCGCGGTCACGGAAACGTCATTGTCATCTCCCTCGGTCACGGAAACGTCATCGTCATCTCCCGCGGTCACGGAAACGTCATTGTCATCTCCCGCGGTCACGGAAACGTCATCGTCGTCTCCCACGGCCACGGAAACGTCATCGTCGTCGTCCGCGATCGCGACAAAATCATGAACATTTCCCGTGGCCGAGCAGGTATAATCATCATTGGCTTTCGCGGTTACGTAAACGCAAGACGCCGATCGCGGCAAAATCATGAAAATTCCCGACTTTGAAATTAAATTTAAGACTAAATCCCGACTTTCAAGACCATTTTGAAATTCAATACTAATTCCCGACTTTCCCGATTTTCCCGACTACTAGACACCCTGATAAAATGAAACTTCCTGCTAAGTTTTCACGCCCACCAAAAAGATATCTCTGTATTATTTACTTAGAAAAATATTAGATGGAGGTCTTGACTTTTTATTCACTCTGTAGATGTTGTCAAAGCAACAACTAAACAAATAGGAAAACAATTTAAAAATCAGTGTATACCATAATTCCATTTCCATAGTAACCAATTTGTTCTATTCATGCAAGAAACTCTTTTCTTCAAAATTACTCACAAAAAAACAATACAAAACCATCAATTATTCCGTGTTGAGGTCCTCTGGATTAAGGCTCCATGACAAATCTGATGGTAAAATCTACCTCGTCATACAATCCAACTTAATGTAGAGACCAGTTGGATCTTGGCGAAACACATGTCAGTCACATTCAACTGATCACTACAACAAGCTGGACTACATGACTAGGTAAAGTGTAACATCAGATTTGTCAAAAAACCATCATCAGTCCAATATTACTCTATGAAGTAGGAACATGAAAATTAAATAAAAGGAAGTAAAAAATTATCACATTTGGAAACAAAATTCTTGGAAAATGTATGGGCCATTTTTTGAAAAAAGGAGGAAAAGACAAAATAGAAAAACTAAGAAAACTGTATAATATCTGAATGTAGTTTGTGAACATAATTGTTAAAGGATTAGATTTGCTGGCCACATTTTGAGTAGAGGGAAAGATAATCATTTGAAACAAGTTTTAATAATGAACTCTGAAGGAAGACGACTAAGAGGAAGGCCAGGCAAAAATTGTGGAAACAACCAAAGTGAAATATAGAGTGAATAGGAGCAACTGAGGAAGATGCAGAAGATGAGAGATATGGAGGGGTTTTGTTGGTGCAACCATATCTCTCCTTAGATATGTTAAGTAAGTATAACATAATGCTTTAATTGGCAGCGTAATCACAGTAGCTGTGATGTTAAAGTGCTTGCCTTCAAATTTAAAGGTTGGTGGTTTGATCACAAGTGGGATCGGTTTTGGACCGAGACATCATTTTCATTGAGCCACAATTGATGATGGTATCCATAAAGGTTGATTTGAAATAGTCTATTAAGAACACGGTTTGGATCATTCCTCACAAGAAACGTAGAATAGGCCACCGACAAGATAAACGAATGCAGATAAAAAATTACTTAACAATTCAACTCACCTGTGTTAAGGCAGAGCACTCGACATATTTGACGGCTTTCAGTTCCTTGGCTAACTTCTCCCCTTGCTCGAATGATATTGGCTTTTGTTTGTTTTTAGCCAGCTTCTCAATTGTGCCAGCATCATCCCTCAAGTCTATCTGTGTGCCTACTAATAGAAACGGCGTTTTTTGACAGTGATGCGTTATTTCTGGAACCCACTGTGAAACATATTCAAATCAGTATACAATGGTAGCATTGACTTTTGATATTGAAGTTGGCATTACGTCTAAATGGACCATCTCTATGCATTTCTGATTTTTAAAACCAATAATTAAATTTAAAGACTGTGTTGAATGAGTGTCTTACACTGATCTAGGCTACTATGGACCGGGAGTAGACATCCTATCCTAACTGGACCAGCTGTGGCAAACTTTTCATTCAAATTGAAAATCATTGAGTCACTCACAGTCAAAATTTTATTTCCTAATAAGAATAAGACACAACAACTATCTCTAGAATATAAAACTTAAGTCAAATAAATAACTATTGACTTATTACCATCAATATTGGGCTACCGCTACCTACTATACATCTCGCCACCCTAAGTTGAGGCAGCCCAAACTGACCGGGAGGGTCATTACCGGCTGGTCCCGCACGACCCTTTATAATCCGATTAGCGACACTTCCGTGAACGCTCTAGTTCAATAATTATCATTAACAAATTTTAAATCCGATCTATAAATTTAGTCATTTACATTAATAACTTTGATTTAACAAACATTTCCGTTTTTGTCCCATTAAAAACTGACAATGTTTACGGTTTGTGAGCTATAAACACTAATTGGTTTTTTGTTTATAGCTTACAAACCGTAAACATTGTCCGTTTTTGATGGGACAAAGACGGAAATGTTTGTTAAATCAACAGAGTTAAATAATGTTAAATAAATTAAAAGTTATTATTGTAAATGACTAAATTTATACATTGGATTTAAAATTTGTTAATGATAATTATTGAACTAGAGCGTTCACGGAAGTGTCACTAATCGGATTATAAAGGGTCGTGCGGGAACAGCCGGTAATGACCCTCCCGGTCAGTTTGGGCTGCCTCAACTTAGGGTGGCGAGACGTATAAATCACTTTCGTAGATGCTTTACCGGATGTTAATGTTTTATAGAAATGCCAACAGTGAAATCAGCTGATTTAGCGAGCTATTAATTAAGTGGAAATGAGCTATTTTGCGTACTGTTTACAGGTGTGGTAATGAGATAATTTCCATGCAGTGGTAGGAAAAACATGTTTTGTTGTTGCCTGTTATTTCACAGAGTCAGGGACAACGCAGGGTACAATTCAAACGCATGCAGTGTTTGCTGGATGGCAGTCTGTTAAGACATAATCACAAGACGTATTGAAATTAATACTTTTAGGTTATTAATTCATTCATAGTTTCATCTGTCGCTGGTACAATGTATCTAAGCGGGCTATTTAGTAATGACACTTATTCTTTTGGTAGCTGACCATGATTACCTACCTTTTCTTTGACGTTTTCAAATGATGACGGAGACACCACAGAGAAACACACAAGGAAGACGTCGGTCTGTGGATAACTGAGAGGGCGAAGCCTGTCGTAATCTTCCTGACCTGAGTTAGAGAAAAATAATATAATAATTTATTACTATCACGATGTTGGTTACCAAAGTCAAACTACTTATTTCGTTAGTAGTTTTTCCCTCCCCTATACATAATTTATGTATAATTTACAAACTCCTTTCATCAAAATGTTTACGTACAATTTATGGTATTCAGGTTAGCTAGTCACTGTGACAAGTTCAAAAGCTGATCTTTATAATTATGTTACATAAAATTAGGTGTACGTTCATTATATCACATAAAATCCAGAGGAACAAACTAGATAAAACCACATACAAATATTGCTACTATAGAGGGTTAAGTTATTGGCATATTTCAGTATTAATTTTTTTTTTACTTGAACCTTTTTGTTCTAGGTCTTCAAATGCTTTTCGGGTGGGGGAGATATATTATATTGATTTTAGTAAATTTTCCCATCTTAAGAAGCCAAAGTCGGATCATGGTGAGGTGGTTGGCGGAGGTACTTTTGTGAAAACATTCTGCGTCTTGCTACTCAGTATTACTGACTCGCTCCTACCGCTTTGTTGTCCTAAGACGCAAGGCACGAGCCCGGGATTGTTTTGCACATTTCTTCAGGCTAGACCTAGGGATTGCGGCATTATCACTTAGATAAAATCCATTGGTGATTTGGCGGGATTTGAAACCGAGACCTCTTGGACCGAAGTCCCACGCTCTAACCACTAGACCAGCTCGCTCCCCGAAGCTACTAGTAGTATTGGTAAATAAACATATTTCATTCTGTTGTCATACTCCATAGTGAAGCACTTAGTAAAACTAATACACAATTTAGGAATATTCTATTATTTAGTTATAACAAATTGAGACAATTACCTGCCGTGTCAAAAAGTCCAAGTGTATAAGGTTCTCCACCAATCATCACCGTTACAGCATAGTTGTCAAATACCTGAACAGAAAATAAGTTAAAAAACAGAACAAACAGTAATTAACACAGTCAGGATTGACAGTTTATCTTCTTAGCACATTAAATATTTAGCACTGAGCCACAATTTGGTTTAAAAACTAGTTTCAATTGCTAAAGCAGGCTCACAAACCAACTTTCTACAAATAAGAGTCAAAAGTTGCATTGTTCAAGTTAGAATGGAGTAGGCCTAATGACCAGCCATGCCCCAGTATAATTTAAAAGTAGGTAAACTAAAAAGCCATAGCTTCATGGAGTAGCCTACGACATTCACGATACTTACCGTCGGTACATATTCTGAGGGAAACTTGTTTGTGGTGTAGGAGATGAGGAGGCAAGTTTTACCAACGGCTCCGTCACCAACAACAACACACTTGATAGTCTGCATGGTGTTCTATCAACAGAGAAATAAGGCCTTTTAAAAATTTATATAGCCTTTATAAACCAAATTTTTAATGGTGAAACTTATTGTGCAATAACTTAGTGTGCAATTACTGTTAAAGTATATATATGATCTGGAAAACAAATAGGGACGATTGATGCAAGTCCCACGCATGTATGATGTTTTTTGTTAAAGTTATAGGACTTTGAAATTTCGTTACGGAACAGGGTAATTTTGAAAAAAGTTTCAAATACGCATAAAAAACGGTGTTTTTCGTATTTAAGAAACGATTTTGGTATCAAAAGAAAGCTTAAATAACGTCCTCTTAGAAAAAAAAACAAATTTATTTCTTAATTCATGGTAGTTTTAATTCAAATAATTGTTTTATTGAAGCATGTCGTAAAAATCGCTTTCAGAAAAGGGACCTCTTGTCGGGACCGCAAAATTTGTGAGATATTTTATCCTTCGTGAACTGAACTTTGATGCAGTTCTCTTAATTTCCACTAGAATGCAGGAAAATTCATTTTTTGAACTAAAATCTGTTTAAATACCCCCGCTGCAGCAAACCTGCATACTAAGCGAATTTCCATTAGCCTGATTGGATTTACACTAAAATGCCTACTTAAAAATATAAAATGTGTTTCCTATTTAAATAGAATTTTTTTAACAAGTACTTAGGTTTGCTGCATCAGGGAGGGCCAAACAGTTTTTTTTGTAAAATGTTAATAGTTAGTAAGAAATAAAAATATTTAACAAATTTGATCAAAATATGTTTATAAACAAGCAAACCACAACAGTTTACTTGTTCTCCGTAAGAATAACACGGGAATTTTAAATTTACATTTTTTTGGAATTTTTTCTGTAACCATTAGGCGCATAATAACACTTCAACATCCTAATTATTTGTTTTTTTAAGCTCTACAAAGTGGTCTGGGAAGAAATTGCTAAATTTTATAATTTTTTGAGTCAAAAATGGGAAAAACCTCTTTTTACCCCATAAAACCCCCCATAACCCCGTTTCCATAGTCCGATCATGCTGGTTCGCGAACTGGTTCAAGTTTATCCTGCCTCACACCTTCAAAGCAAATTTTATCAAAATCTGACAAAAATTACTCAAGTTATCGTGCGGATGGACGATAACTCTATATCGTGCGGATTTTATATATCTCTATATAGATATATAAAAATTTGAACGAATGGTGTTTTTGGCCTCTGGGGACATCAAAATGAAAAAGTAAATCGGTCCCGGGCCTAGGTCTTACCATGAGACCTACGGTAATAGCTACTTCCCTATAGGGAAATTCGCTAAAAGGGAATATTAGAAATAGGACCTCTTGTTGTTATGGCGAAATAACATTGAACAACAAAAGGTACCTTTTCTCAGACCGTGCAGAGGCTAACAAAATGATTTATTTCGACCTTTTGCATCTTTAATTCGAGATTTTAACCGATACTATCATGTTCTATGTTAAATGATGTATAACAATGGATAGACACCCCAAACTCGATATTTTTGACTTTAATTACTTAAATCGGCCGTACTAAAAATTTTGCATCTCCGACAAGAGGTCCCTTTTCGCTTTCCATATTATATAGTTTTACTGACTATTTGATCCCCGTGCGTAGGACTGGCCCACAGCTAGCTGTTTTGTAATTTTTTAATAATCATTATACCTAATTGTGTTAACTTAAAACTTAAAAAAAAATTATTTAATTAAAAATTAAATAAAAATTGTAGGTACCTATATTTTAACATAGATCGCTTAAATGTTTTTATTTAGTAAGCCCTACATATTATTTTTCCAAGATATGAAGTATGGTAATGAATGGCTAATAATAAATTTTGAAATACTGCACCCTAATTTAAATTTAGACACAAATCTTACTAAACTTATGTGCTGTATCTTGCTTAAATGTTTTTTTTAGTAAGCCCTACATATTATTTTTCCAAGATATGAAGTAATAGCTAATAATAAATTTTGAGATACCGTACTGTTATTTAAATTTAGACACAAATCTTACTTACTATGTGCTGTATCTTAGGCCTAAAATCAAAATTCTATAGTTATTCCTTATTATTCAAATTTGAAAAAAAATATTCCATAAAATAATTGTACACATACTTACTAATGTATACATGGCCTATGATTAACTTAAGTGCTATGCGACGGTTAAGTTTTTTAATAGTAAATGCTACACTGTGCTTCAATATCTGATGAATGACCTTCATAAGATAACAGGTCTATCTCTTAGGTAGGGGAAACAACAAACTTATCAACCACATTGAAATAATACTCCAGGTAAGTCAATTCGATGCTCTATCCAATGTTTAAATATAGAGATTTCAAAAGTCTTTTGAATAAAAACTGTCACATCCATTGATAAAATTTCATACAATTACTAATTTTGTAAAAAATGCTTTTTTACCAAGTCTGGTAGGTGTTTTTGAAAGTCCTTTCTTAAAAACATTTTTTAGATTCGTCTCAGCCTTGGCAAAACTGTTCAATTTTATTGTGAGAGTATGTAAGGTATATAAGGCAGAGTATGTATTTTTAGCCTACTGTTACCATTCTTTGTAAGTATAGAAACATCAACTACTTGCAAATAAATTATGATCAAAGTGTTTTAGCGAATTTCCCATATAGGGAATAAGCTATTACCGTAGTACTCATGGTAAGACCTGGACGCGGGACCGATTTTTTTTTTCGTTTTGAGGTCCCTAGAGGCTAAAAACACCATTCGTTCATATTCATATATATATATATATTTATATATTTATATATTTATATATATATATATATATATATATGTGTCCGTTAGCACGATAACTCGAGCAAAAATGATCCGATTTTGATGAAATTTGGTACAAACGTGTAAACCTACGTTTATTCGAACGAGTTCGCGATCCAGCATGATCGGACCATGGGAACGGGGGTTTATGGGGGGTTTTATGGGGTAAAAATAGGTTTTTCCCATTTTTGACTCAAAAAACATAAAATTTTGCAATTTCTTTCTAAACCATTTTGTAGAGCTTAAAAAAACAAATAATTTAGTATATTGAAGCGTTATAATGCGCCTAATGGTTACGGAGAAAATTTAAAAAAATTGTAAATTTAAAATACCCATGTTATTCTTATGGAGAATAAGTAAACTGTGTTGTAGTTTGCTTGTTTATGAACATATTTTGATCAAATTTGGAAAATTTTTTATTTCTTACTAACTATTAACATTTTACAAAAAAAAAAACAGTTTTACCCTCCCTGATGCAGCAAACCTAAGTACTTTTTAAACTAATTCTATTTAAATCGGGAATAAATGTTATATTTAAGTAGACATTTCAGTGTAAATCCAATCAGTCAAATGGAAATTCGCTTAGTCTGCAGGTTTGCTGCGGCGGGGGTATTTTTATTCATATTTTGGCTATTTATTTAATTTTAAGTCACCCAGGATGATTGAAAATACCCCCGCCGCAGCAAACCTGCCGTCTAAGCGAATTTCCATTTGTCCGAATTGATTTTCAATTGATCTATTTAAATAACATTATTAGGTTTAACGAGTACCTAGGTTTGCTGCTACAAGGAAACTAATAAAGTAGTGTGTTTTTAGTAAAATATTGATAGCTTACTATAAAATAAATAAATTTGCCAACTTTTATCAAAAGATATCCGTAAACAAGCAAACTACAACATTTTACAATATTCTCCATAAGAATAACATGGGAATTTTAAATTTACCATTTTTTTAGTTTTCTCCGTAACCAATAACCGTACAAAAACACTTTGATATACTGAATTGTTTGTTTTTTTAAGCTCTTTAAGAAGGTTTAGAGAAAAATTGGGAAATTTTGTGTTTTGAGGGTAAAAAGTGAGAAAAACCCATTTTTACCCCATAAAACCCCCCATAAAACCCTGTTCCCATGGTCCGATCATGCTGGATCGCGAACTCATTCAAGTTTATCCCGCCTTACACCTTCAAACCAAATTTCATCAAAATCGGATAAAAATTACTCAAGTTATCGTGTTCACGGACACATATATATATAAATCTATATATATACCTATATATATATATATATATATACATATATAAAAATTTGAACGAATGGTGTTTTTGGCTTCTGGGGACATTAAAATGAAAAAGTAAATCGGTCCCGGGCCTAAGTCTTACCATGAGACCTACGGTAATAGCTACTTCCCTATAGGGAAATTCGCTAATAAACTAATTTGTTGAGCGTCTAGTGGTATAAGTATCCTATTACTAGTCTCACACACACTTTGGCGAGACTAATCATAATACCCCACCCCCACATTTCCACGACAACATTAGAAGGCAAAATCCGTTAAGCAAAATGTTTTTAACAAATATAGGGGTAGTGGCAAAAAAAAACCAAAGAGTAAAAATTTCATACAAGGTGAAGTTGAATAATTGAATTTTTATTGTAATAAGTTGGATTAGGCCTACTTTTAATTTTGAGGATATATAATTTACACTTAGAACCACTAACTTATTCGTCAGATGTGGATATTGAGTTTCCAGTTAAGCTAGCTGCCTAGCAAGTTTTTCACTGTATAGGCCTACACAATTTCATGCTACAGATACAAGTCCCTACAAATAAATAGGGGAATTATCAGCCTCAAAGACATAATGGAGAATTTTCCACTTTTTCAAGCTATAACCAAATGTGATTCTCAGGGACAACAATCATACAGTCACAAACATTCTGCTGTGACAATATGGGATTTAAAAAGGAGGAAGTATAAAATATCCTGAATAGTAACCCAGAATACAGTTCTGGTCATAACTGTAATAAGTTAAATTAGTGTTTAAGTTAAGTTACAGTTCCGCATAGAACCCACAATATAGTAGGCCTATTGTCAAATTAAATATCAGTTTGATACTTAAATATCTAACTGATTAAAATATTTTATTCTATATTAGCCTACTCTATTAAGTGTTGGCTTCAAATAGTGTAGCCTAGGTTCTATACTCCTATTGATTTTCTTTTATGGCCTAGGTCTTTTGAAAATAGCGCCGCCTACCACTCTTACATTGCACTGCGGTACAGATTTAAGTTTTTAGTTAGTTTGGTTAGTTCATGATAATCATAAACGCTGGAGCTGAGGTCGGAGGATAAAGGGGGTCAGGCAATATCCCCGTTTTATGTCACGGGAAGAAACGGCACACCGAATCCTAACTGTATTAGAGTGAACTGGCCATTCGTGAAGTGCTTGGGGGCCGACCAATATCTAAAGTTTGCTTATTGACATATTCCATTAAGTGGAAATGAGACTCATCACTCATCCACAGGTTGTGAGTTAGCTCCACAGGCCATCTTCCATTAGCTGAAGCATATGCTCACAAAAAGTAATGCCAGATCGAAAGTCACACATATTCAAGGCTTGCACAACCTCAATTTTGTATGGATGCATGTTAAGATCTTTATGGGTGAATCTCACAAAATGTCACACTTTAAATAGGAAATAATTTTAATTATTGGTAGATTGAAACTTTATATTGTATGAAATAAATTTTCATATCAGCAGAGCTGAATTTGATCATTTACTATTTTTCCCATTATTTCAAATTTAGTTGACATAGAAACATTTACAATCAGGTAACGCTTGAAAACTGATAAAAAATGCAGTGATAAATTTTATTAAATGATAAAATAATTATATAAACAATATAATAGACCCTTAATTATTAAAATTCCAATGCGTTACATGATTGTATTGACCGTTACCTGAATTGTAGTATAAGGATGAATCTCACGCCAATATGTTCTAAAAAATAAATAATTGCCAATAAAACTGTGTCTAATTACTTCCCTCAATCCCTATTCTCCACTGCATTACTATCTGGGAATATTAAATATTCAATTTATTTAGTTAAGAAAGTTTATTTCACAAAAATACAATTCGGTAACGTGTCATCGACTATTGTCTGCTACTTCACTGCACATCCAGACAGCTGGGCATAGAGAAAAACAACACAATAGTGACATTAAAAATAATACTTTATTTTATAAGTAGGCTAACACTAGGTAATTAAAAAAATAGCAAAATTAACAACAAAAAAATGGCTAAAGTTAAGTGAAAGATTAATTTTACCATGTGAACACTTCATGAAGTGAAGCATTTAGTATTATTCATGAATAATACTAAATTAATAAATTGCCAACTAATAGCAAAACTTTACAACATAGATAAAGTGTACAAGTAAAGTAGTTTTACCATATTAACAGTTCATAAAAAACCATAAATAATACCATTAAATCGTCAAACTATAGTTTTACCTCTCCAGTAACGTTACCGAAATGTTCGTTACCGGATGTTGAATTCCAGATTAAATACAACGTAGTAACGAAAGGCGGCATTATGCGACCTTGGAAGATTTAGGTTAGGTTTATAACAACAAACTTACCGTTTTGTTATCGAATTAAGGTACATAATTTTTCTTACCTGAAAATGTTTATTTTGAGGTATTAATCAACGTTTAAAACAAAAGAAACAACATAATATATCTTCACCACATATAAGCACAACGAACAGTGATCGTTTCGTTCCCGCTCAAAGTCGCGTCATAGATTTAGCACTTTCTCTTTGCCGTTTTTGGCGTGGAGCAGACCAAGGACCATGAAAGTTGAAAATATAACTTCCTTAGTCAATGGTAGGCCTATATTGTGTTTTTAGTATTTGCTTTCCTCTTTTACTGTCTTCAGCTGTCATTTTGAAAAATTGTCATTGATATTTTCGTCACATATTGCGTGTTTTAAGACAAGTAGCAGACGATAGTCGAGGACACGTTACCGAATTGTATTTTCGTGAATAAACATTCTTAAGTAAATAAATTGAATATTTTTTATTCTTAAATAGTAGGTAATGCAATGGAAAATAGGGATTGAGGGAAGTAATTTAACACAGTTTTATTGGCAATGATTTATTTGTTAGTACAGTACATAATATTGGCTGAGACTTAAATTAAACTACATTAAATTCGTGAGATTCACCCTTATGCAAAATTTGTCTCACCGTTGGCGCGAAAAGTTCAAGTGCTTTGCTAAGCCGTTGGATAGACCTACAGGGACTTCTGGCAATCGCTTAACTGATTGAAATGTTTTCTGGTGTCCACACAGTTCTGGTACTCCCACCTCTTCTTCCATCCCTGACACGCATGTCTCGAGGGGGCAGACGAAATGAATGCGCAAGGCCGTGTACGCACATAACTTTCACTCTTTTGATAAAATGCCTTGACGGCGAAACAGCGCTGTGGTCCGGTCCAACGCTGCATGGCAACTAAACTTCCAGAGGTTGGGAAGGCAGGGTAACTTACCCGACCTCTTTCCTTCTTCCCACTACTCACCAACAAAAAATAGCAAAAAAATAGCCTGTTTCACTGTATCACTCTGTGTATTACTTTAATTACTTAAAAAGTCTAAATTTCCAATTAATTATACCTTATAAATTTAAATAACTTCTTGATCGGCATTGTACGTGTTATTAAATTTACGGAAAGTAAATAAAAGATGTACGTCTTATAACACTTTTCCCTTCTTCCCACTACTCACCAACAAAAATAGCAAAAAAATAGCCTGTTTCACTGACTCACTCTGTGTATTACTTTAATTACTTAAAAAGTCTAAATTTCCAATTAATTATACGTTATATAATTTTAAATAACTTCTTGATCGGCATTGTACGCGTTATTAAATTTACGGAAAGTAAATAAAAGATACGTCTTATAACACTTAAAACATATATTTACGCTTATACTGTTACTCCCAAGACGGTTTTAAATATATACAAAAAGATGGTAAGTGGTGATCGATTTCGATTGGACACTCCAATCATCATCAGACCCAATAGGCGAATATATTCGCCAATAGATTCGCCTATTGGGTGTGATGATGATTGGAGTGTCTAATCGAAATCAATCACCACTTACCATCTTTTTTGTATATTTACCATCTTATGAGTAACAGTAACTTATAAGCGTAAATATATGTTTTAAGAGTTATAAGATGTAGGTGTATCTTTTATTTACATTATAAATTTGAAATTGATTGAATGAATATTTATCAATAGGCCTACTATAAGTTATTTGTTACCAGACAAATGTATCAGAAAGGTAAACAGACTCATACATCTCTAATCAACTATTGATTAAGTTAGCTGTGGTTATCGGTGGCTACAAAGGCTTTTAGACTAAGTTAAGTTAACTTAAGTTAGGCCTACTTGGCCGTAACCAATTAAACTTAGTTAGGCTAACTTATCGGTACTTAAGTTACAGATTAGCTCAAACTAACTTAAGTACAATTTAAAACGGATAAACTAAGTGGTTTTTAACTACATTAAACAACACCTTATGCTTGAAGCCAATATTTAAAACCGCTTAACTTATTGTTAAATAAAGCAACATGACATAAGTTAAGTTTAAGTAACTTATGCACGGAGCCCCAATAAGTCATAGCTTAACTTAGGCTGCTCCCCGCTAATATAGCCTTACTGTAATGTAAGCTGTTGTAAATGAGTTATAAGTTGTAGGCTATTATGATCTTGTAAGATAGTGGTTTGTCCCTTAAATGAATATTAAGCTTATGGTAAGCCTAAAGCATTTTTTAGCCAAAATAATGTTAGATTTACTTGTTAAATGACACAGAAAGACACAGCACACAAGAAAACTTTTGAGGAATACCTGAGACTCAATTACTCAAAGTTATGAGGAATAAGTTAGCCTAACTCATGCCTGGATCCAAGCTCTGTAAGCTTGTTCAAAGTTTAAGTTAGCGTGCCTGAAACTTGATAACTTATTTTAGGCAGTACACACTTAGATAACTTTTGAAGCTAGACCCCAATGCATGATAAGCTTCACAGCTAATTCTAAGAAGTTAAACTTGGTAAAGATTTGGCGAGTTCCTACCCTAATCCTTGAATAGGCCTAGTGTTGGGCCATAGTATGAATAATCTTCCTGACTTTTTCAAACATTGATCTATGACGTAAGGTTTAAAACTCCAAGAAACAAAAGTATTAACTACCTTAGAACTAGGTGAGAGTGAAGTAAAACGCTAAAAACTTCATAAACGTCAGTAAGTTTATCAGAATTCTGACAGGTTTACTCATTCATAATAAGAGGCCATTTTGTTTGCAATTATGGACCTACAAAGATGTGTCAATTCTACCAAAATCTCTAGTAAAGTAATGAGACTTTTGTTAATAATCATCAGATAAATTTATAAATTCGGAAGTACAAGTTTATTTACGAATATAAGTTATATTTAATTAGAAAATTAGAGAAATTACCTTACCAACAATATGCAGGGCGTCGACAAAGCAATGCTCTACAGTTTTACCAACACCGCCAACTAATTATCATTTCATTTTACAGACCTTCAAGAAACTGTTTTTGAAATTCCCTAAATTTCTTAGGGTTGAGTTCATACGTATGAAAGTACGTTGTCTTTTTTCACTCATCAGGACTATCCACGAATACTAGAAAAGTCTAGTATCATAGATAAAACATACGCCTCAAGCTACTATTTTTCTAGTATTCGTGTCACTATCAAATAAAAAGTTTGATGGTGTTTCCGCATCTGGAATCTGATCCGAGTCTCATCTTCTCCACGACTTTGCTAGTATTGTATTGTTGAGGGGTGGACTCGGGGTCCAAGCACGTCTACTGGAGCTTATTGTGCATTCCCCGATTGCCACTAACAAGGTAAGAATATCCCTTGTCCTTGACCAGGTCCTGGTTAGCGTCTGGTTCATCACCTGGCTGCTTTTGACCAAACAGGACCGTTCTCATAGCACCAAATTTGTAGAAATCCAGAATTATGTGCTTTTCAGTCTCATCGGACTGGTTGCAAAATCGGTACTCCTGTTTGTCATTGTGATATCAAGAGTTTGAAGGTGTTTTAAGACATGTGTCTTGACCCTCATCATACCTACGGGTTACACCCCTACGCCTCCTTTGAAGGTCCTTCTGCCGAGGATGGAGTGGCCGTTGCACCTCTAGGGTGCACGGACAACCTTGTCCAGACATCAAGACCCAAATTTGGGCCTGTTGTTCCTCTGGTATTTCGGGATCCTTCGAGATGGATCTTGCTCTGGATGAGATAACCCTTGAAGTGTTGGTGATGTAGCTTCTAGAGTCGCATCGAGGTTTGGTTCTGGCAGGGTTTAGGTTTTCTGGAAACCATAACGTTCCCAACAATTAACTACTAAGTGAGGCTGAAGATTGAGCCCAGGCAGAGCCTTGCATACCCGGGTAAGGCTAGTTACTCCAGGAGGTCGCCTGGCATCCTCGAGAACCGGCACGAATTACTGCTGAGGAGACCGGTGGCATTCACTTCTTCGGCAAGGATCACTTGACACCATTGGGTTCGGCTGAAAAACAAGGGAAAGGGAGGGAAAAGGGAAGAAGAGTTCTTCAGTAGGAAAGCGAAGAAGGAAGAAGAGCCAGCAGCAAAATAAGAAGTATGCTGGTCATAGAGCCCGAGAAAAAAAGAGGGATTTGTGGGTTGGCTATAGAGTCCCCAACCTACAAGTGGTCTTCCGTGTAGTTGACAGACAACAACTCCTGAGAGTTCCATGACATATAGTAGGTATATTTTAATTATTTAATTTGATTTTAAAATCCGATGGCATCTCCACTTTGAAATATTTTCACATAATAATATCATAGACTAACTCCCTGACACGAACGAAAAGTTTTCTGATCGCATGAATTATTGATTAAACACATTAAATAACTTGGGACAAAATATAGTGCTTTATGATAAAATAAAAAGATGAATAATGTTCTAAAATTAATTAACAAGAACACGTTGATAAATAATAATATACAAAAACAATAATCAGCAATAAACGAATACCCCCGCCGCAGCAAACCTGCAGACTAAGCGAATGACGAAACATGGACTGAAGATAATTTTTAGTGAGATTCTCAAAATACCATAACAAATAAAATAATTTAACACATTTTTCATTAACAGAAATTAAATTTCAAACTCTATTTTTTCCTCTTTAATTCGTCAAACTCTTTCCAATGTCTGTAATGTATTATCAACCAACAGTTATTCGGTTGTATTGTTTAAATGATGAATTATACTGTTGGAGATATTATATATAAAATTACAGTTTTGTCTGCACATTGCGTAGAATCATGCAGTTTTTGGTTATTACGTTTCATAGCCTAAGAAAGCCGAAACGAGTCTTATCTCAATTTCTGTTAGCTGATAAGAGTATTGTTGAAAAACTCGCATGATATCCTGACATGGGACAGCTGCATGTTGAGGTAAATTATTCCAATTTTATCACTGTTAAGTTATCGCCTTTTTATAGTAGTTATGCAAGACTTACAATGTGCTGTTCTATGAATATTTGGTTCGAACTTTTCACATGGAATAACGGTTTTTGACGTTTTTTTATATATAAAGTTTTAAACACACATTACGTGATGGTGCTCAAAACCCGTATGACAAAATTGTTTCATCAAAATAAATGTTATCCTCATTCGCTAGTACATTAGTTATGCAAGACCTATTCTATATACAGTATGGACTATTCTGTCTGTAACGCCAAATTGTCAATTTACGCGGCCTACT
This sequence comes from Macrosteles quadrilineatus, assembly GCF_028750875.1. Taxonomy (NCBI): domain Eukaryota; kingdom Metazoa; phylum Arthropoda; class Insecta; order Hemiptera; family Cicadellidae; genus Macrosteles; species Macrosteles quadrilineatus. The sequence continues at coordinate 73,381,906 of NW_026542597.1, forward strand.
CCGAGAAAACTAGAGTACCGATGTACCGATCAAGATTCCAGCCATTTTTCTGTATTCACTGGATTGGCGAGAGTGTCTTTTGTATGGTGTCGCTACTTAGGAAATAAAATAACAAACTATCAAAAACACAATTTTGTGCGATTTTTGTAAAGTTTTCCCCCAATGAAGGTTTCAACTGATTACAAGATCCCCGTTCGTAGAACGCCACACAGCTAGTTATGAACTAAAACCTTGTTTATATTTTACTTACTCCATATCTGTAAATCCTCCACACATCCTTGAAAATACACAACTCGTTGAGAAGACTTCTATTTGTTGTCATTTTTAAAATGTTTTAAGACAACTACACTAATCATTATGTTTTGTTACCGAACGTTATAAACACAGTGACATTTGATATTACAGAACATATGTTGAGTAAATGGTGATTACATTCAATTGATTTGAATACAGGGAAATAGCATTACAGTATAAAGTAAGCTCGTCTACCATCATGTCGTTTTGGAAAGTGACAAGTATTTTAATCAAAAGTCCTTGCTTCGCCCTTTTTCATATCATCCTAAGTGTATTGTTTTGACTGCAATGTTACAACCAATAGTGAATGGTAATAGTTTGGTGGCTGCAAAAGTGTGTCCCGATATTTAAAAAACACCAGACTTACTACAGCCCATTTTCAAATGCATACCAATTTGACTCTGTCCCTATGGATTTCGATACTACTTATGTCCAGCTAAGAAGAACATTAATCTACGTTACCAAGTGCTGTTGACCAAGTAAGTTTTAAGTATGTATATTCCTCTTTTCTAGCATAACAACACACTTTACGCAACCATCCTTATGTTCAAATAAGGACATCTTAGTAATATCATTCTTTTAAGAATTCGCAACAACTCTTGGTAAACTCATTCACCAACTCAACGTCAACCATTACCTAACCCAAGTTTCCGTAGATGAGGAATGTTTTGAGTCAGTGAGTCATTCACTTCTAGAAGCCTTCTATCTTTAACATTGTTGTAGGCCATGAATGACTGGTGGAGGCGGAGGTGGCGCTGCCTCTGCGGTCTATTTTAACGTCACGACGCCGACCGGGAACGCCTATAGTAGTGCTGTGGACTCGGTCAGTGCTGTTAGTGCTCGACAACATGACGGAGTTCATGGGTCTGGCTGAGAAAGTCAGCAAGTTCAACCAGGAGGCGCTGAAGCATCTTGAGCGGCAGACGTTGAACCCGTTCAGCGGCAGATTCAGCCGGTCTCCTTCGCCTAGGCCAAAGTTCAACAAGGACGAGTATGGCAAGTAAGTGTCTTTTTGCAAAATATAAAGTGTCATAATTATTTTACGAACGTAATTGTACAAGTTAGGTTTTTGCACAAATTTTTGGAATTGTGAAAGGAAATTAATCGTCCTATTGAATTCTAATGGATTAAATAATGTTCAAAGAGACCTTTAGAGATATTTAGGCCTATATGAAATTCATTTCGCTACATATGTGATATCCTTGGGGGCAGGTGGTGTATTATAATAAACTACAAATTTTGTATAACTGTAAAGAGCATGCCTAGTAATGTGGTTAGGAGGTCACCAGTTCGATGAGAAAAGTTAGCTGTGCTTGATAGTTCAAAACCCCTTGAACATTGGGCTAAAATCAATGCTTGTGGCTACATAATCAGCTGATGTCAGTCAGTAATAAAGCTATCACATAATTTTATTTAGTTAACGCTAATTATTTGCTGACCTTTGCCTTTAAAAACGCATTCTGGCGTGTCAGCGTAGTAGATATTTAAAAAATTCTATTCCAAATCTATAAGATGAGAGCCATCTTCCTCCGCAAATTCTGAACTGAAAGAGATGTTATACATCATACCTTGTTGATTTTTCACTTACTGTATGTCACAATCTATATCACATATATAAAGGTGTAGCAATATTAAAGGTCATATATTTATAAAGCAATGGCCCTCTTTTAGCAATGTAAATTTTTCTTGTTGAACAAAGGGTTGCATACGAGTTTAAAATTCCACGACAATGCATTATAATTTGACAATTTTGGGTGAGGATAAAAAACGTTATTTTAATTTGAACATTTTAAAGTTACTAATCTGCATGGAGTTTTTCGTTATACTGAATAAAAAACCGCAATTTTGAATGCTTTGCGGGTATAAAGTGGCTCTTTACTCCCTAGGGAGTAAAAACCTTTTTAGTCCCTAGGAAGTAAAAGTCAGCTTTTGTAAACTTCAATATTGTAAACAATCGCATGTATCGAAATTATGTATCGATTGATTAAATTGGTTGTAGCTTATTGTTGCATTCTTGTGTATGGTTCGACATATCCATAGTATGATGTTGGCTACACTAAAAGAATCGTAATAGACGAAATGATTGACTAACTTACAAAACAGCTGTTTCTACTTGCGTACTTCTTAGCAAAATTCAAAACAATTTGGAAGTCGTTTTGAGAGGTTATTCCACATGAAAAGTATTTGGTTTCCTGACTCAAAATTTGTTTAATAATGTTGCAATATGATGAAAAATATAGTTCATCACACGGACAAAAAGGGTTTTTTTATCATCTTTCAGTATAACTATAAAGAGAACATTCACTCCCTTTCCACAGTTGTACCGTTCACTTCAAATAGTACAAGTGTAAGTAGTAGACTTCCCATCATATTTTACAACTTGCCATTTTAAAGGGACTCCATGGTGGTGCCTCAGTGCACTAATTACGACTAAATATTTATAAAGTATCGTATTTCAGGGGAGTTTTCACGTGATGCTTTTCCTATCAGTTAATATAAATAGCAACTAGGCCTATACCTACTATGTATGGTCGCCATTTCATTGCAGTATGGATACAGTATTAACAGTATAGATAATTTACGAATATGTTGTTACTAGGGGACCAGTGCGCAAACTGCACATGTTAAAAGGGTTAAATACTTGTTTCAGAAGCAGAACAAACAATGCGATTACCTTTTACTGTACTAAGATTATGTTTGTTTAAGACTGTTATTAGGCAATCAAACTACTAACTTTCAAAGTAAATTACGTTTGGTAATATTAGATTTACACCATAAACAGTGATTTACGCACCTTAATGAGTTCACAATAATCGTACAAGTAGTCCATTTAAAATCCATTATTTCACTTTTTATTCTGTTATTATTACGATCCATGCCATAAAAGTTCATTTATGAAGTCTAATTATGTAGCCTAAACGCTTACTTGTCTATACAACATTTTATTGATAAAATGTATCGTAAAATGTAGAATCCAATACCATGTGAAGATAGTGTCCAAAAGTGTCCACGTTGAAATATTTGGATCCACGGCGTGTAGCAGTACGCCACTGGTCTAATGTGGTACAGTAATGAGAGCCTCCAGCGTTTGCTCTGGAGGATTGCTGGCTCAAATCTCACCAATCCCAATGGTTTTTTTAGCTGCGTAACAATTCTTTGGCCAGGATGATTTTAGGTAAATTTTGCGAATTCATAATTTAGCAAATTTCCTTTATACCTAAGTTTCATTGGCAAATCCGTAAAATATTGTAATTAAAATATCTCTGTTTGCCTTAGAAACTTCATGTTAAAAATCCTCTATGCGTTTTTCTGCAGCCACATGAATTGGTAATGGCAAGGACAAAAATTAATGCCAATTTGGCAGCGAACAACGCATTAACTGCATTGCCACGAGAATTATGGATCGATTGTTGAAAGAAGTTGCATACGATGCAGTCCAAGTTCATTCATTAACTCTGCCATTCGGCCAGACATGAAATATAGTTTAGTTTTATTTTCAAGTACTTAAACCAAATAAATTACTTCTTGGTATTGTTTCTAGTGGTTGAGACGTTCGGTAAAATAACAATAAAGGTTAACATTTTCAGGATCGAGATCAACGTTGGACAAAGGACAAATGGAAGAGAATGATTGTCAATCTATGCAATTCTCAGAATTCTGAAGAACATATTATCGGAAATTATGTTCAACTGTTCCTCAGTCCTTATTCTAAAGAACGGATATCCAGATAGTGGGAAAATATATATTTTTCTCTTTGTCAATAAATTTGTATTGAATATATAATTGTTGGGTATGGATGTCAAAATGGATTATTGATTGATGGATATATTATTGATCCTCAAGCTTAAAATATTTTAGTATGGTGATCTAAGTAACCAATATGGTTCTTAGTATTGTGTCTGAATGTAAAGCATTTAGAGGATCATGTTTAAAATAATATAGCGTAGTGAATAAGTTACTACCCTACCACATACAACTTTCAAATTTCAATTTTTTTGGCCATAGTTTATTCTTCAGTAGGCTTAGTTGGTTTAGTGGTTAGAGTGTGTCATTTATGTATATGATGTATAGATGGGTTAAACTCTCTGGCATTACAAGATCGTCTGAGGCTCATGATTGAACGATGTAGAATCAGATGACATTGTTCAAGGACATTCCTGGTTACGTTTTATGGTTTTATTCATTGCACTACTTTCTTCTACTGGATTTTCCCGATGATAGCCAAGCTAAAGTATACAAATTGTGGTCTTTCCATCAAGATTTGAGAAAGAGACACGCAGTACGACAGAAATACACCAAAACGCAGACCCTGAGATTCCACTGTTGCTGGCGCTTCTCCAGCCCTTTGTATCAAAATTTTCATAATTCCACGTGCTTGACACCGTCCTAAACAATTGACCTGAATTTCAAACAAATTCACGCGTTGACTCATTGTTCTCAATTTTGGACTTAACTAATCCAATATACACTAGCAATATACACTATTACAAGAATATGTGGGTGTTTAAAAATGTTGTTCAAGATAGAAACCTACGATTAAAAGTACAATATTTGTCATCCTTATGTAGTTTCCCTTGAAGTCTGCGATAAAAGCAATGAACTCGTTTGTTTTCATATGCGTTTCAGTTCTTATAATAACTAGCTGTTGACGGGCTTCACCCCGTTTGACTTCATAGGCATTAACAAAACTATTGATTGGTTACGTTAAGCTGAAATCAAAACAGAATACAGTAATACAAACAAATAATTACACCTGATAATAGTAAGGTAATACCGTAATACGTTGTATTGATAGTCAATGGTAATACTTTGAAAGAATTACAAACAAATAAGTACAGCTGAGGTATTTTTAACATTAGGTATGAAATGGAAAGTCCCCTTTAGAAAGGAATTGCGAACTTAAAGGAATTTATGAAATAATGGATAGTTTTGCGCAATGTTTCTCGTTATGACGAACATTTTAAGTATATGGTTTATGGGGGTGTGACTGTTTTATCAAATGTTCATGGGTACTTTGGGATTTATATATGGGTATACTTCAAGTCTTGAGGGTGCCCGTTCGACCCCGAGTACGGTTGATTCTGGGCCCAGATGAAATTCGTTGTTGGGATAGGGCTAGTTAATGACGCTCTCTAATAAACACTATACGTTAGATGGTAAGAAGGGATGAGATATATAGGTACTTGCAGTATTAAAGGTTGACGGATATAACTATTGCAGTTCATAGGACTTATGTGTAATCCCCTAGTTAACATCTGGCAATAGTTGATTATTGGCAGACCGTCGGAATTTTGGCTTTCGTCTAACGAGGAGTGGGGATCTCTATTTCCGATTTTTCGGATAAACATGTTTTTGGGTAAACAATTGGTTTCAACTATCTTAAAATTACGTCGCAGCTCAGTATTTTAGCAAATAATGTAAATAACGCCGTGTAAATAAATATAATCTATGAGCTTGTGGGGAGTATTATGCTTCGTATAACTTTGTAACTGACTAAAAACCAACTAATTAATTATAAATAAAGAAAAAACAGCTATCAAGGAGACATGCTTCAACTTCGGTTCCATACAAGAAGCTCCAGACTATTCTCTCTAAAAATTCTGTTAAATAGACTTAGAAGTTAACGTTTTTAGTGCTGTTGAATAACAATTGACACAATCTTTTTGACACCCCATACTTAGAAATTGGTTCAATTCTCACAGAGAAAAGTGTACACATAAGTAGTTTGCACCATAATTGCAAGGGATAGAAGTAGTGTAGCTTAGTCTACTTCCCTGTGATAGTACCATACTCACTATAATACTTACTCATTGAATACATGCTTTACCTGGTCAATAGGCTAATTAATTTAGGCCTTACATATAAAGTGTTGTATGTAACCTATTGTTTCTCATAGGTCTAGACCTAAGTAATCATTAAAAGAGCGTTGCTGCGAAAGATACAAATATCGGATTTAGTATTTGAATAACGTTACCACGACCGTATCGCACCAACTATACGACCGGTGTGATTTTTAGGAGTCGTCATAAGTCGAGCTTCAGCCTCTCAATGAGTCAAAGCAGACGACAGTTTTGGCCTATAGCCGAGATGGCTGGCTCCACTTACAAAAACATCCGTGTTGGGACGTACCATCAGCGTCAACAAAACCAGTCAGTGTAGAAATATTATTCATAATTAGGAGGGAAAATAGTATTGTTTATCGTCGGATAGAACCTCTTGTTTGATCAATAAGACACAACACTTGTGAATATACTTAAAGCTGAAAAATAGATGCAGTTGAATAAATATTATGATCTGCGTGGTTTTTTTTATTAAGATCAGTTGTTTCTTTTAAGCTGTATTACCACTTACCTGTCCACATAATGATCAAACCTGTATTTGAACACTATTTTACAGTTGGCGTTACTTTCTTCGTGTAGGTTTCAACATTCAATGGTCTTTCTTAATTGATGTGGCATAAATTATTTGACTATTTTTAACTTACGATTACACACTGGGAAAGTTTTCTATGTCTATGTCCCCATCTTGACGTATGACTATAGTGGTTATTGATAGTATTTTTTACTATTGCAAAATATGTTTCTGAAATGTAGTCTTTCAATGGCTGAATGGTAAAAATCATCCCTTACCGACGTAACACATTTTGAATCTTAGAGTTAAACTTGAATATTGCAAAAATGGACAAAAAACATGAATTGAGTGACTACTAAAGATTAAAGAACTGTGTCAGCATTGATCAAATGAACTAATTTAATTTTTCTTGCTCAAAATTTTAATGTACTGTAGAATCTATTGGCATCTTGGTAAATTAACGATGAATTGGGGATAACATTAAGATATTTTCATTTTTGACAACGATTGGGGACGTTAATATATTTTTTTCCTCTTTATTTCATTTTATTCCAACTGACATTTAAAATCACCTCTGTTATCATTAGTGAAGAAAAATAAGCTCACTGTAAATTCTTACCAAAAATAAGAGAGAAACATTGCACACGTGTTACTGCAAATGAAACACTCGTAGACAAAAGCTTTAGCAGTTGCAGTAGGATGAGAATTCTACCTTTAACATTTTTAATCAGTAATGGGTCTTACTCTATCTTCATAATTCGTTTCGCAAAATATACTTTTCACTTAAACAGAAAAGTAGGCCTCAAACGCGCGGAATGTTGCTAGTTTGTTAGGAGTTATATCCAACAATGCCAGTAATGTTATCATTAGGCAGCAGACCATCAAAGGCGTTTACTTGTAAATGTAAACATGGAAGGAAGCCAATGAGGTTAAGTGTTTGCAATTGTAAACTGGGATAAGTGAGTTTTGATGTCCAAACGAGAGTTTGTAGCTGAGTAAAACAAGTGTCTTAAGAGTTATGTTTTTATTTGTGATGTGTTCCAATTTGCTTTTCTATTAACCTCACAGAAATTGTCACATTGAACTAATAACATTTTCCCCTCAACATTTCAATTCAATGAACTGCAGAAATCTTTTGGCGTCTCGGTGAAAAGTAATAATTTCAAAATATTTTTAAAATGTTAGGAATAGAGTGATTGTTTCAGTTTTTTTAAATATGCATTTACGGAAGGGCGCAGCTGGTATCACGTGGTCAAAGTACGTTACATCTTATCATATACTAAGTGAGCTCCATTTAGCTAGTCCACCAGTCTGTGATATTACCAAAAATACCCCCGCTGCAGCAAACCTACAGACTAAGCGAATTTCAACTTGTCTGATTGGAACACTTATGGTGACGAGTGTATTTTCAGCCGAGAGATCCTGGTATGGAGCTTTGTGAGGTGATTAATTATATTATATGCGTGCCCAACGTAGGGACGCCGATGGTGATGAATGTATCATCATACACTTCAACTTGTTCTTGTTCCAGGCCTGCTGCTGGCTCCAAGACAGAGCTGCGAGGTCAGAGAGCGTTCACACAGATCAGCAGAGAAATCCTGGAGCTGTGCGAGGTGATCTTTGATATGGGCGCCCGACGTAGGGACTCCAATGGTGATGAATGTATCATCATACACTTCAACTTGTTCTTGTTCCAGGCCTGCTGCTGGCTCCAAGACAGAGCTGCGAGGCCAGAGAGCCTTCACCCAGATCAGCAGAGAGATCCTGGAGCTGTGTGAGGTGATCCATGATATGGGTGCCCGACGTAGGGACTCCAATGGTGATGAATCTTTCATCATACACTTCAACTGTTTCTTGTTCCAGGCCAGCTGCTGGCTCCAAGACAGAGCTGCGAGGCCAGAGAGCGTTCACACAGATCAGCAGAGAAATCCTGGAGCTGTGCGAGGTGATCCATGATATGGGTGCCCGACGTAGGGACTCCAATGGTGATGAATGTATCATCATACACTTCAACTTGTTCTTGTTCCAGGCCTGCTGCTGGCTCCAAGACAGAGCTGCGAGGCCAGAGAGCCTTCACCCAGATCAGCAGAGAGATCCTGGAGCTGTGTGAGGTGATCCATGATATGGGTGCCCGACGTAGGGACTCCAATGGTGATGAATCTTTCATCATACACTTCAACTGTTTCTTGTTCCAGGCCAGCTGCTGGCTCCAAGACAGAGCTGCGAGGCCAGAGAGCGTTCACACAGATCAGCAGAGAAATCCTGGAGCTGTGCGAGGTGATCCATGATATGGGCGCCCGACGGAAGGACGCCGACGGTGATGAATGCATCATCATACCGTTCGGCGAACTGTTCGCTGTGAGTGTTAAACTTTACTATGAACAAAGCCTATAGCTAATGACAACATAAGTCGAGATTTAATTCTGATGTTCAAGTTATGGCCAGCCCTAGAGTAACAGGTAACTTTTAGAATCAAACCATCGATATAGTTCTTAGATAAAATACATCTTATACACGAACTTCTCCATTATTCCAAACTGAAAGCACATTTTCGTAAACTATTGCACATTCTATGTCGTCATCAATTTCCATAAAAGGAAAAAAGAGGAAATATCTTCTGGATTAGTTTTAGCTATGAAAGTAAATCAAAGGTAAAACGATAGGTTTATTTGATCGTTTGATCCTCTGGGGATAGGATGTATATTTTCTGTTAAAGAGATTATAAATAACATTCATATTGATAGCCACAAACTAGTTAAGTAAGAATCTTACATTGTTTGCTTCTATCATCACTATTATTTGTTTACAACAAATTAAAATTTGAACTTTATTTGACACGTGGTTCATGTCTGGTTACTTTTAAGTGTGCTAAAGGTGGTTGAAGTTGACTTTGTAAGTTGAATTTTATGGCAAACTTGACTGAGGGTGTTTTATTACTTGGCTTTAATACAAAGGAATGGTGTTAAAGCTGGTCCAAGTCATGAAAAGTAAACAAACACTACCTATACCCGAAAGTAAAAACAGTGTCTTAATACTTTCCACAGCTGATCCACACGGATGATAAATCTATAAAATGAGTATCTTCAATCCATCCCGTCGGGCCGTGTTAGAACCGTACTAAATTTTATCGCTCCCTCAAGTCTCTATTGTTAGTACTTGGTTGTTCCGCGAATTTCATTTGAGCTGGAATCAGATGTGCTCCAAATGTTTCGGAACTGACCCGAGCAAAAGTATGTTTCACAGCCAATAGTTTCTGTTGCCAACACCTGACCACCTGAATACTGTATTGACTTTGAATAATACCTTGACTAATACGTTGTCTTACTAAGTATCTTGATCAGTCTTGTAAAAAGTAGGGAAAAGTTCTCAAGTGGATCAAACATGCCTTTTGTTCATTTCTCATCCTAATTGATCGGTTGAAGATAATTTGAAGGTCGGTAATGATTTTTATGACCATTTAGTTCCTGAATGTTTTAGTTTCTTTTATATCATCAGATTAAATTTCTTTCCTTTATCATTATTGCGACCAAATACATTCTATGTTCATCATCTATTTATGAACTACAGCTTCAATCAATTATCAATCATTGAGGGGTTATTCTCATACCAGAAATTAAACACTCACACGATCATGCATTGTTTAATTTAACAAAAAATAAGAAAATACATTTAGTGGACATCACTCATGCATTATAACGTACACATGCATAATACATTAAACAAACAATAAGACAAGTTCAGCAGAATCATTGCTCTTCTTTCATAGAAATATTAACTACTGTATCATAAATATAATTCATGGTTACTGTATACAAATTTACATAATGTACAATGATGAAAGTAGGCTAGTATTGTGATGAAAGAAAGAAATAAGAAAACGAACTCACTTTAGTTTCATGTAGGTTGTTTTTATTCAAATTGGGTCTAGGTGTAGGCCTATACTATCTTTTGTTATCAATCCTATAGGGTTTCTTCCTTCAGAAAAAGCTACAAAATAAACTATTCTCCATTCGCCACAAGTCATCATTATTCTCTTTCTGATGAATACAAAAGTGACAACATCAAAATTTTCCAAAGATAAACGTAAAGCCTAAAGCTAGAAACAAACCAGTAAAACCTTCTATCATCGGTTACGCTATCTTACGCCATCGAACGGAAAGATGAAGATTTCAAAGTTGTCTATATAAGGGCTGGCGGGGGAGATGCGCTGGACACGCGCCAATACTCGGGTTATTCGCAGAGATACTGGAATGTGTAAACAACTGATAGTTTTGACATTGCGGTACCAATGGCTTTACAAATTTAGAACTATCATGGGAACGCAATATTTCAAACTCGCGTATTTTCGTATTTGCGCCAAGACGTTTTGTTTTAAGCATGATACAAGTAAAACTTAGATTCTCAATGATACATGGTGCTTTTCGGGTTTACCGTTAGATTCAATTTTGATATAATGCTTAGTAATTGCATTAAATAGCTTGACATTTGTTGGTCATAGGATTTTTATTTTGCTGTTACTAGTTTGAAGATGCCCTACCAAATTGTTATTCAAAAGTTACAAAGTGTATGCAAAGTTTGTCTTCGATTTTGATTTTTACTGTGCGTTTAGTGAAACAACAAATAAACTAGTTTCTATATATTGACTAGACAAGCCATTTAACATTATTTTAATGAATATTTTCTAAGATTACAATGGTGAAATCTTTCATATCCGAAGATTATTTTTAGATCTTTCTCCTTTTCTCTTTGATAATGTTTATCTTATAAATGTGATAAAAATGTCTCGAGCTAATTAAGATCGTGAAACAAACATTCCAGATTGTATAGTAAACCCATTAGTTTCATAAAACTCGACGCTTATTGGAAAACCACAGTGAACGCAATCAAATACACACAGTTTATGTGTGTATTTTTATAACTATATTTCTATGCCTACAACTCCATTCGGGGACGTCTGTTTTCAATTCCAAAAGAACATTTATACCTCCTATCACAGCTTGTTGTATTCGTACAAATACTTCTATTGTGCACACGTTTTGCATTTTAAATATATGATAACTAACCATACATAGCCGTCCTCCGTGAAACGATCAATACTTCATTCAATTGCATTGCATTGCAGACAAAGGGAACCCAAAATATTTAACATGTTTAAAGTTTGTAGTGGATTATTTTTATTCTAAATAAAATCAGGTGAACACTTAATGTTTAGTCATATACCATTACCATTGTCACACAAAATATTACAGAGCAGTCACGTCAAGTTTGTCGCACAAAAACATCTTATTATAGAACGGTAACCCACTCACGTCAATTGTAACTCAAAACATCACATCATAGAACGATCACCCAGTCACGTCAGGTTTGTCACACCAAACATCACATCATAGAACGATCACCCAGTCACGTCAAGTTTGTCACACCAAACATCACATTATAGAACAGTCACACAGTCACGTCAAAATTGTCCCACCAAACATCACAGAACGCTCACCCATTCACGTCAAGTATGATACACCAAACATCACATTATAGAACAGTCACACAGTCCCGTCAAGTTGTTTTTTACACCAAACATCACATTATAGAACAGCCACACAGTCACGTCAAGTTTGTGACACCAAACATCACATCATAGAATTGTCACCCAGTACGCTGGTAATATTTACCAAAACAAAAGGCATAACAACACTTATTTGGTCATTAAACTTTTGTCCAGTTAGACCTGAAAATGGTTATACAGTCACTTAATATTAGTCACATCTATTTACCCTCTCCGGTCACCTTAAGTCACGCAGTGTTTTTGTCTCAGCCCAAATTTAGACTCCCCACCTTTCTACCTTGCGTGTTGTACGTCAAGTTGCCAATTTAAAAATAACTCAGGTTTCCGTCCATACCATTGAGCGCGATTTCTGCAATTTTAAATCTTCCCTGTAACGTGATACAGTCAACGTTCCAAAATTCCGAAACTCTAGCTTTTGAAAAGATTTGTGACATGCTCGAACTTCGGAAGATGTTTTTGTATAAACTTTTTATATTTGACAGGGAAGTGAATGATACCCTGAAATCAAGGATACACTTTTAAGCATACTTATTTAGTTTTGTGAATACAGTACTGTATTCTAAATGTTGAATGGACCTTTTACTGTATAGCTTATTCAAATTTGTGCTGTGTTAATTAGTGTTTACTATGGTAAAGTAAAATAGTTCCTATGGTATGAACAAAACTGTGTAAGTTTTGAATTTTAGAAGAGCCATTCGTAATAAATAAAATGACATTTTCCTTAACAAACCCCATATACTGTAACTATTTAATAAATTACACTTTGAACCAAAGCGTCAAGTTGTTAAACTGAAAGCTTTTATAATTCACTGCTTGATTTTTTAAATTTCCTAACTGCCAACTTGTTCAAGACGGCTACAATACATGACAGCAGATAGGTATGAAAACAGATAAGTATTTCTAAACTCCTGTTATGTAAAACGAGCAACAAAGTTATTTCATCTTTCAGCGCGACAGTTTAGGTACGCTGCCAGAACTGTCAAACAAGTCTATCTCACAGTCGAAGTCTGAGTGCATTCAGGCTTCTAACCTTGCAAGGTTGAAAGACTGATTTGAAACGTGATTAATATCATTAGATAATGTTATCTGATAACAAATTTAAACAACATGGACACATATTTTTTTTAAATTTTAGTATCAATATCGTTGGTTCCTCAAACTTATTTTTGGATCATCGTCTTGACGAACAATTTGAATAATTATAAGTTAAACATACGCTTATAAATAAACAGAAGACAGTTTTAGGTTAGCCAGTTTTTAGTAGAAGACATTTTGTTAAATTTATAACTATTAACTATAAAAATCTAGTCGTGAACTGTTGATTTAGCTTTTGATGTTTCTGTTAACAAGGTGTTGTAACAGGCCTTTACAAATGTAGGCCTACACTATCTCCTAAAATACGGGAGAAATTGAGCATTCAAACTGTGCCAACATAAAAACCCCGTTACATCAGCCTCAAATTCTGCAATGGGGTGATTAGGCTATTTGCTCTCTTCAAAGTCAATAGTAGGGTATTTTATCGTAAAATACCTATTTTACATATGTTATATATATTTCTAAGTAATATTTGGTTTGTTTCAGTTCTACACAAAAATCTCAGACAAAGTGGTCGGCCTTTTAATTGCAGCCAAGAAGAGAGGCTTCGTCTGGTTTGAGCCGGAAATTCTTTTTCAGGTATTGTGATTGAAATTTTATCACCTCAGATTTGGCATCTTCGATGCAATACTAAGACCTGACAAAATGTTAAATGTTTTTTTTTTACGAAAAATTACTCAAGCCCATAAAAACATTTATACTCTAAACAGTTTGGTGGATACAAAGAAACATTCCGGATTGTATATTACATTTTCCTACAGTCACCCGACAAAGTTGGCTTCCTTGTACTGTTTATAGTACAGAAAGCTGCTAATTGCTGCATATTTATACTTTTCCGTACGGTTTATACTTTGTCGTACGGTTTATACTTTGCCGCACATCAGGATTCCAACGAAACAACACAAAACAGTGTGGTTCTATTATGCACGTAATCCGTGTACGCTTGGAAACAGGTTGGCAACACTTAAAGATAATAATACTATGAGCAGCTGATTGACTATTATAACTACGATTTAACCTGTCATTTCGTGTTTATAGTTTCGGTATTTCTGAACTTTCTGGACTTTTCTTTTAAACGTTTTTAAAACAAGAAAATACCTTTACCGCATTTTTTTAGGCCCGGAAACCACTTCAAATTACAAAAACATACGGAACTATATTCTCAAAATGCGGAGTACATTTCTTGCCGAGGAAAAATAGTGGAGTGATACGGACCGCGGGTACTACTTTCTCTAGGGCACCATTTGTGTTGCCAGCTGAACCTAAAAACGTGTTGTATAGCGTTTGAAAGACTAATAATTATTTATGCTTTACAGTGACTGTAGGAAAAATATAATGTGTAACACGAGTGAAAAAGGCCTTTGCTGCACTCGAGATCATTCCGCACGAGCCGCCTCTCGTGTGCAGCTAAGTGCCACTTTCACCACTAGTTACACACATAACTATTATCTTAATTTTTAATTTCTTTACACCCGATTTGTTCTTGTTGTTTTCAAATTCCTTCTTCAGCCTGATTATTAAGTAATGCTTCTAACATTTCGAATGTGTTCAAATGATGTTCTTTTCATTAAACTTTACAAAAGTATATAAGTCTATTTGAGAAGACTAATGGGCATAAAGACAATGCATCCCCACCAAAATTAAAATTAATTGCGTGTAAAATTGCATTCACTATAAGCGCTGCTAACAATCTTGAAATAAAGTAAACTTACAATAAGTTAACCTTTGAAAATACGTCCACATCTCCCAAACGAATATATTTCGATCCACATAACTATGTGTGACATGTTAGGAATAGCGAATAGGTTTTAGGAAATACTTAGTCCTATTGAATTATAAAATATAACCAAATATTTTTGTCGTTCCAGAGAAGGGACGACGATGTTCTCATTGCCTTGTTGAAACCTATTGAGGAGATCAGAAACGTCATTAGCAGACAGATCTCAGCTTCTCCATCGCCTGCACCTCCAGCCGCTCCAGCAAGCACGTCTTCTGGGGCTGCTCCAACTCCTTCACCCCTCGCTCGGCAAGAGAGCACTTCATCTGAGGCATCTTTAACAACCACCGAGACAGAGAAGGCAACCCCTGAGCCTGCACCCGAGTCGTCTACAGAAGGAGGTCAACCCACCACCCCGACGGAAGATGCTCTAAAAGAAACAACCTCTACCTCTCCAGTAGCTAACACAGTTCAATCTTCCCAACCTCAAGTACAACTAATGCCCGTCAAAGAGGAGCCAGTTTCGTCTTCCGAAATTCAACCTGAAGAGTCTAAGGAAGAGCCAACCGTTAGCGAAACTACATGTGAAGCTAAATCAGAAGCGAGTTCTGAAGCAACCCCTGAAGTTAGTCCTGTAGCCAATTCCGATGTTCCCCAATCTGAAATCGAAGAGGCTTCCGAAGCAAAAACAGAAACCGAGCACACTTTGCCAGCGGCTGTCGAAGACTCTGCAGAAATAACAAAAGAAAATGCGTCTGCCGAAGAAACCTCGTCATCATCTGAAGAAAACGTTACTTCTTCCCCAGTTGTAGAATCAGAACCCTCAGCGCAACCTTCAGAAACAGCTGACGATGAAGGAGCCCATCCAACAGAGACTGCTATTATCTCAGAAGTTTCAGAGGACCAAGAATCACTCACTCTTAAAATAATAGTTGAAGTTGAGCCTGATCAAACTTCACCCGCTCTTCAAACAGACACAGTGGCCTCTTCTGATGAAACTGCACAGACCTCTTCCGATGCTGCAACAGCCATTGAAGAATCGTCATCCACCGGAAACGATCAAACTGATGACCAGCAGACCACATTTCCCCCCGCCCATACGATAGAATCCGAAAACAGCCTTCCTAGTGTTAAGAACGACGACAATGTACCCACCACGGAAAATGATCAAACACCACCTTCCAATGACACAGGGGAGAAGACTATGGGTTGATTTTGTACTGCTTTATGACCAAGTTACATTTAATTGACTAAGTAAACCAATCCGTCAGGGAAATTCAATTCAATACGATTTTTAAATGCTACTAAACATCAGCAGAAATGAATTTAATTGGCCAACAAATTTAGATTTTTTACATTTCATTTACCATACTTACTGATCATCAAAGATGTACTGTTTGGTAGTATGATTCGCTTTGTTAATGTTTATACTATGTAATACATCTTCATGATAACTTTTATTTTCCAAATAACTTATTGCGTGTCTGTATTTTCACATACATTTCTGAAATGTTTAGGATAGGTTATCAAATCGTATAATGGCTTACGCTGCTGCTACTTTTGTACGAAGTTTGATGTTAATAATGTTACATTTTCCTAACTTGTATCGTTAGTTGTGGTTTTAGCTGTTACACTCATGTAAATAACAGGGAAATCTGGAAGTTTGTGATATATTTTACACTAGAACAATAAAATATCGTTTTCATACTTATACAGTTTTTTTCCCTTTCCATTTTGTATTCTGTACCTGCCAAAAGCCAGATCCATTCTGTTTCTTCGTGATGCCAATAAAGCCTGGCACAAACATCGGCTGGTTGAGTTAAAGTGTTTAAAACATTGACAAAAGATTACGTCTGCCTGACATAATTATTAAATAGGGCATAGGCCTACTGCTGACCACAAATAGTTAAATAACAAAATGATAAAAAAAATTTTGATATGTCTTGCATTTGAAAAATTTGCAACCACCCCGGGGGTTGAATGAATAAAAAAAACGACGTATACGTCGGGTAAACTTAACACAATGTACTCTAAGAAATATTAACTATTTTCCTTTTTATTTTCAAAGCACAGCCATTACATTTTCAAAATATCAATTATACAGACTTAAAGTTCGTGTGTTGAGTAGTATATTATGAAATAATGTAGCGGGCATTTGTTCTGATTTATCTGTTTACAATTTCAGTTCAGTTTGGCAGTAATTTACCACTTTCTTACATATAAAAAGATACAGGGCCATGTGTTTTCAAATGAGGAAAAAATCATCCAGGGTATTATGATGCTACAAAAATAAGCAGAAAGAAAGATAATTTTCAATGACCAACACAATTTACTTCAAAGAAGTAAGCTGATTTAGGAAAAGAAAACGGCATGCTTCTTATGATCAAGTCATGTTTACTACATATCCACCTATTAGAGCATAACAATGTGGTTTAACCCATTGGTCCCCAAAGGTAGTTAGTTACCCTTCCATAGTAACATTACCTATAACCCTTCCGAAAATCAGAATGCAACTGAACAAAAATCGTCTGTTCTATTATTGCCTTACCTATTTTATCTGAGGCATAATTTCCCCAGCCAGAAGACCTCCGTGGATTGTGGGTTCAAACACCGCCTCGGCCATGTCTGGTACCTTATGAATTCTGAAATGATTAGGCCTATGAGAAGCCAAATAATGGAAGATAACTGATGGTCAAAGATAAACACTACTTTCATGATTGTTTACTTGAAGTAGCTAAGTTGATCAACCTACATTCATGCTCAGCTATGAACTACATTCCCCTAATCATCCCCTAAGGGAGTTTAATCTATGATAATATGCAACCAAGTGTGCAACACTGTCTTAAAATCAATTGAAGGGGAACGAGAGAGTCAATCTTTTCCCATGAAAAACATTGTTTTGTACAGTATTCAGTCCAGCCCGTTCACAAAATTTAGGCGGTCTGAGGAAGGTTTCTCCACTATAATTTATTTGCTCAATGTATATGTTGCAACTGATTGACGTTTTGACAGACCTCGGCTATTGTTTTAAGGGTAGGATAAATTGGAGGGGATAGATTTCTTCCTTTAAAACCATCCAAATTTTGAGAACAGAGTATAGTGATCAAACTATGACAAAGAATGAGTCAATCTATCCTTATAAATAAACAACCTTACTTAAAGTATTAAAGTAGCTATGGCGTAAAGGAAGTAAAACTAATCCCACAAACAATCACATATTTTTTTATCAATGAAGATTTCAACTTACACTTGGATGCGCATTTTAAGCTGAATATGAATGCAAAGTGAGGGTAAAATATGGTTAATTTAACTGTCTAAAGACCAGCTGTTCTTTAGCCTGGACCATTTCTTAAAAGGTCTACATAAAAAAGGCCAAATAGGCCTAAGGGTCTAAAGGTCTAAAAGGCCATAGTTTTTGGTTTATCCCAACAAAAAGCAACTGAGCTTTAGGATCGAACCCTCTTAACCTCAACACTTTTTCTACCCAGCTTGTTGTAACTTATGCAGCTATGGAGAAGAGAAAGTTAATATTTTCTTACAAACGACCTTCTCTATTGCATGACTTTACTATTGATGAATCTATGGTTGCATAGAAGGGACATCAGCAGTGAGAGGACGTCAGAAGGCCAAGGCTCCTGGCACGATCTACTGATATTCCGCCAGACCAACAGCTGTTTATCAATCTATCAGCTGCAACTCATTGAGCTCCAAATCTTCGTCATCGACGGGGGCGTGGGAACTCTTAACATTGAGTGTCTGTTCACCGTTGTTAAATTGCATTGGCAGAAAAACACAAGTTCATTTGATAAAATCACTGCCAATTTCACGTCAAATCACACCCAAGAAGTTAATCATGGTTGAAACTCATTTGGAAAGGGCTCTAAAAATGTTTGTGCATCTATGCACCGTAGTATGTGGGAGGAGTTAAATACATTTTGATTTGACCATGCGCCTTCCCAATGCCTATTAGCTATTAGTTGTTTTCAATTTATTTTCATTTATTTACAAGCTCGTACGTGCACATGGCTTAAGCTTACGTGAACAGAAAAATCGTTTTAGTTTTTTTGT
Source organism: Macrosteles quadrilineatus (assembly GCF_028750875.1). Taxonomy (NCBI): domain Eukaryota; kingdom Metazoa; phylum Arthropoda; class Insecta; order Hemiptera; family Cicadellidae; genus Macrosteles; species Macrosteles quadrilineatus. The sequence goes on from NW_026542597.1 coordinate 73,400,994, forward strand.
ACCTATTTATTTGAAAGAGTGTTATGTTTTTAGGGTTTAAGGAATAGAAACCACTTGGCCTGTTGAGTAAAAAGTATTTTTTCATTCATCCTCCTCCAATAGAGTTATCAAACAAATACAATCACCTGAGTAAAATAAACACACACACAACCTGTTACCTAAATGTCAATCTCACTATAAGGAATCTTCATAACTACTATCATTGAATTGCGGACACAAGGGAGTACGTTTTATCATTGACTATTGGATACAGTTGTTGTAATAATAGTCAAAGGTTTTATCTATGATACTATTATACGTCGTTCACAATATTTAGGTGGTTTTTTAGGGGAAGAAATATATCCCCTCCACTTCACCCTTCACTCTAAAATAATAGCTAAGCAGCTGATTGAGCACCATACAATAAATACAATAAAAGTGGTGGGGGAACTTCCCCTCGATCCGCCTAAATATTGTGAACGAATTATAGTCAGTTCATCCCATTTAACTGAACCAGCACTAGCCGTTTTTTCAGATACAACAAAGTTAAAAACCTCACAGAGCTAACTATAGAAATTCAATTTTTTTTCTCGGTTTTCAAATCTTTGCTTGTTAGCGAATTTCCCATATAGGGAATAAGCTATTACCGTAGTACTCATGGTAAGACCTGGACCCGAGACCGATTTAATTTTTCATTTTGAGGTCCCTAGAGGCCAAAAACACCATCCGTTCAAATTCATATATATATATATATATTTATATATATTTATATATATATTTATATATATATATATATGTGTGTGTCCGTTAGCGCGATAACTCGAGCAAAAATGATCCGATTTTGATGAAATTTGGTACAAACGTGTAAACCTACGTTTATTCGAACGAGTTCGCGATCCAGCATAATCGAACCATGGGAACGGGGGTTTATGGGGGGTTTTATGGGGTAAAAATGGGTTTTTCCCATTTTTGAACCTAAAAACAAAAATTTTGCGATTTCTTTCTAAACCGTTTTGTAGAGCTTAAAAAAAGAAATAATTTAGTATATTGAAGCGCTGTTGTATGCCTAACGGTCACGGAGAAAATTCTATATTGATAACATTTGGCAAATTTATTTATTTCATCCTATACTATTGACGTATGGTCAAAAAACACTTTTTACCTTCCCCGTAGCAGCAAACCTAAGCACTCGTTAAATCTAATGTTATTTAAATAGGGAATAATATGTCTTATTTATGGAAATATTTTTAGTAAAATTATTTATTTTTTATTTAGTAAAAATGTAATCAGACGAGTTGAAATTCGCTTAGTCTGCAGGTTTGCTGCGGCGGGGGTATTTTTTTATGTTTTAGTTTACGCTTAACTGCCCATTCAAGTTTGAGTATTTGGGTTGAAACGTCAATCGCCTAACACATAAAGTTGTAAATAAGTGGTACAATTGAGATCTTGATGGAGTGTGATGCTGTAAATTCCTGATTTGTGTAGCAAAATAAAGCAATGACAGCACGCTCTATCAAAGGCTAAACTCTACTGTAATTATTATCATTATAAAACTCGACATAACTTGTAGGAAATGGGATGTCTAATAATCCTCATAGTCAAAGCTACTATGTTAGGTACTATTTTACTCATATGCAAAGCTCAATGTATTAGCAAAGCAAGAGCAAAGTACGGCAACGTCTCACCCCAGGTGGATCAGAGCCAAGCGACCGAAATACTAATACAAAACTGGCGGCCAATTTAAATCATTTGGATATTCGCATTTCAGCTACATACCTTTATGCCAAACACATGACTTGGGAGCTCGAGCCAAAAATTAAAATTCACAAGCCGTTGCAAATTGTAATTTGATTACGTCCGGACGAATATACTTTGAAATTAAATTAAAAATGTATTTCCTAAGGCAACGTTTGGTTTAGATAACCCTGTCATACACATAACCTCTTGATAAATCACGTGTCAAGAACAAAGGGTATGGCATGAAATTGAAATACAATAATAAACACACTCCAGCACCTATCTGTCAGCAATTACGTAAGCACGCACGAAAACAACACTCTAGAACGCACCAGCCAAAACCGTCCATGTTGAGTATTTTCCCACCTTCATCTATATTATTAAAATAATTTGTTGGATTTTGTGTGCAGCAAATCGACCCCTAAATATTTATTTTTATAGATTGAGTATCAATTTAAAGCTCTTACCGTGTAGATGTACCTTTTGAGGGTTTGGATGATATCCCGTGAAAACACTTCGTCTAATAGGCTTTTAAAATATTATAGTTTCTGCTGAATTATGTTGTCAATCCTCTGAATTTATTCAACTTTACATGTTTATACATTAAAACAGATGGCCACGATACAATTTTTGTTTACATCCATAGGAAAATAGGGTTATCTGTAGTTGGTGATGTTTCAGTGAATGTTGTAATGTTATTTGTATAAAATGTAAATAAGAAAATTACTTACGTTACATATTGTGTTTCGAGAGGAGTTTTCGTCTTCATAGTATGTTTTTATTTATTTTTTAGGGAATTCAAGTAAAATATTGTGATGTTAGTTGTGTAAAATGTAAAGAAGAAAATGACTTACGTTAGACTGTGTTTTCATAGTATGTTTCAGTAGGGCTATTTGTCATTTATCTAGGGTGCCTCGAAGAGATAGCGCACACAATAAAAATAATAGGGATATTATGAGACATAATCGTTTACATACTTATCAACTATGTAACACCTATAACAGATTTTGAAGTCACGAAGTGACTCAGGTTGCTAGTAATATTTAAATAAATACTATATTTTTATAATTCCTATCCGTCAAGCTTTGTCAAAAACAAAAAAACCTTATTTTCTTGATGAGTCTTTTGCTCGAGTCGTATGATAATACGCCCCTGTCATTTTAATCGGCCCAATTTTGTTGCGCGAATTTAAGAGTAAAGAAGGTGTGCAGTGCATTTCAATTCAAGGAGCAATACCAAGGTAGCAGTATTAGGAATAGGTAGTCCTTTCAACAAAATGACACTTCAGTTGTAGGTTATTTTACTACACCCGAACATGATCTTTTTTTACCCGATTTTTCTCTTTCTTTACACCTTTTAGCTATTTCCATAATGCTTACGTTGTAATTGATGAAGAGTATCTATGCGTGTGTTATTTGTGCTTTTTCTATGCAATTCGCATTTTTTACGTTTTGAAAGGGAACGGTCCAAACCCTAGTTTGAATAGTTAGTTGGTAATTTCTGAGCCAATTGTGAAGTATAACAGTTCATCAGGCTCTGCTGATTTAAACAATTTAACTCTTACTGCGGCCATAGCGTGAGATAATCTGTGTAGGTAGCTTTTTAGGCCCCGTTTATGCACCAAGAGCGGGAGCGGTAGCGACAGCTGGAGCGATTTCTAACACCATTGAGTTAAATGGGGCTGTTTATGCACGAAGAGCGATAGCGATAGCGGTTGACCTCCCGCTGCGGTTTCTAATTCGCCCGCTGTGTAGTTAGAAATCGCAGCGGTTGCTTGGAATAGAGCGGTTTTCAACTACATTGAGTCAAATGGGACTGTTTATGCACGGCGGGAGCGGGAGCGGCTGCAGCCAGGGTTGTCAACCTGACCCACGCGCACGTGCACTTAGGACAAATAGTTGGGCCAAAACTTGAGGGTTAGGACCATCGATGTATGTAGAGTTATATACATCGATGGTTAGGACTGACTAAGATCAGGCGTTTCTTTATCCAGCACTCTTCATTAAATTATCAACTACTTTTCTTATGTATCCGATAGCGTTAGCAACATTTAACTTTTTCCATACAAAATTCCATACAAAATTTCCATACAAAATTAACTGTGTGCCAAGAACACACATAAGAACATCCAAGAATTGTTTCACGGTATATTTGGCCATGAAGAAGCAATAACCATTAGATCCACCTACGTATTTGGCTTACAAAACGCTGGTAGATTGGCGATCATCTATTGCTAGTCCATTTTAACCCTTGTACACTAGTAAACATTGTATACTAGTATTGATACTAGTAAATAAGTGACTGTTTAGATTACCAAAATCTATTTTTAAAGTATTGATTTGCTTAGAGAAACAAACTGGGTGATTGCAGTGATAGAGTACGTAAAATAAATATTGACTGGAAATGGCATACACGAACTGCCAAACGGATACAGTGTATTAACCTTTTAGGCTGACATGTGTGAAGGTCTTGAAGGCTTCTTGAAGTGTGTTTTTTTCCAAATGATCAGGAAACCAATGTTTAAATACATCACAATTTCAAGCGATTGGAAAGCTCAAACATCACAATCCGAGTTGTCAGTATTTACAGACAATTTTACTTTGCATTTCCGAGCAGGTGCAGTCTGCATCACAAGTATGACAACTTGGAACAATTTACGTCAGCACTGTTACTCTATGTTTAATGTTACTCGAGAATATACCTGAATATAACGTGTAAAAGTTGTTCTTGAAAACTCGCTTCGGCATATAAAAATGCCATGTTTTACTGCACTTGGAATTAACGCCAGATATAACTGGGACAGGTGGCGTCGTCCTGTAATCCAGCTACTAGGAGGTTACGAATTGTGGATATTTATAGGAATGCACTGTGGATGCGATACTCCCTGGTGTGGATTAACGTCCGCACGAGTGAGTACTACGACTATCCGCAGTACTATCCCGATAATTAGACCAATTCGTATATACCAAGGCATAAATTTGGTTCGGATTCCATTATAAACTGTAGGTCCCTTAGTTGCCATTAGCTGTATGGGCTATTAATTAACAGCTGTTTCTAAGGAACAAGTCGGCCTTAGTCACTAACAAGACTACAAGATCGCGCCACTCATCCTACACTCATCTCCATTCATACTTGGCTTAAAATACCTACTTTGTATGGTCGCCATTTCAAAGAACAGTATTAACAGTATTATGTGTATTGTAGCGGTAGCAATGTCAGCCGTAGTGGCCGAGGTCTTGGCCAGGTGGACACTGACTCCGAGCTGTAGAGAGTATTTATACATTGTTGGCACCTGTCTGCGTCGCATACCTCCCGCCATAGCCTCAACAACACGTGTACTTGGACACGTCCAGCCAGGGAAACCTGGGAAAAGCTTGTAGGTTATGGAACACCTGAATCCAGAGGAATGCTTTGAAGCAATATTAAGTCAATGGAACTCATCTTCTAGGTTTTCAACAAACACGACCTTGACAATATACACATACACTGATATACATACACTGATATACATACACAGATACAATTACAGTCTAAATAATCTGTTGTAGTATAAATCAACCACAGCTGATTTGTGATGTGGAAAATTGGGTGCATCTTCTAGTCTGAATGTGAGCTTAAATCCCTCTATGGAGATTGTCAAATTTTTAGACCATAAAAAAGAACATGAAACACAATTAACACACACAGGAAGTAACACGAAGTTTGATTTCTGTTGATTTCCACTAGAACATTCGCTGATGTCGCTCTTTATTTCATATTTTTGCGTCCCTCCCAAGTACTGTGGGTTCTTTGGTAAAGTCCCCCTCCCACATTTCTTCAATTTAGTATTTTAAGGCACAGATTATTGTTGTTTAGGTAACGGTGTAGTTTTGTAAAAATGAACAATAATCAGCCTATGTTAACGTAATCCAAGATTTTTTATGATGTCTCGTCAATGAGGATTTTACAGTTTATTTGATTTGCGGCCACCTATATTTCGCCCCGTTGCTTCAGCTTTAAAGCATTCTTTCTTTAGTTCATGTCTGTTTTCATAGCCTGGACTAAAAGTAACCTCTAAAAATTATTGTGGTATATGTGTTGATTTAGCTACATAGTCCATATGTACCGAACAGAAACCTATAGATATTGTCTTGACCTGATCCACATAGATGAAATATCTATACAGGAGTCTGTTTAGTCTATGATGGCACTATTTTTACGCTCGTGTAGATTCAGCTAATTGTTCTCGTTGCAGAGATAAGTTGACAAATTGCTCGATGCTTTGTTCGATGGGAAGTTTGCCCAAAGACAAAGATCACGAATGTAGAAACTTAGTTTTGCTGACCCATTTCACAGTGATGAGAACACTTACATATCTATCATTTAATATTCCAGATGGTTTAATTCATTTTCTAATCCTACTAATATTATAAATGAGAAAGTTTGGATGTATGGATGTATGGATGGATGTATGGATGTATGTTTGTGACAAGTGAACGCGAAAAATACTGGTCGGATTGGGCTGAAATTTGGCATGATGATAGCTCACATTCCCGATTAACATATAGGCATATTCTTATTTCAAAAATCCTATCGGGCTCCGCCCCAGTGGCTCTGGAGTTTCCCATGTTAACCTTATGAGAAATGGAATTATTGAATCTTAACAGCTGTTTCAATTAAACAAGTTGGTTCTGTTCTATGATGTTCAATAGCATTAAAGTTACAAGGATTACCAACAGGGTGCAGCACTATTATTTCTTTTACATTTATGACAACAGCTAATTTGCAACGAAAAGGTGAGTGAGCGTAGCGAACGAACTTCAACCTGGAGGCGAGTTAGCGTAGCGAACGAGCTAACCTGAAGGCAAGTGAGCGCAGCGAACGAGCTCCAACCTAAAGGTGAGTGAGCGTAGCGAACGAGCTCCATTCTAAAGGTGAGTGAGCGTAGCGAACAAACTTCAACCAGGACGTGATTGAGCCATGCGAACGAGATAATCTTGAAAATTAAGAAGTTAAACGGGGCAAAGCCCGTGGGTTACAGCTAGTAATTCATATAGGTGCATATAGGTAGGCAAAGTTTCACTGATCTAGTGGGTCCCTATGGTCCCTTCTTCTGATCTCTAGAGGCCTTCTTCAGCATACTTAAAATTTTATAAGTTTTAAAACTCGATTTGGCAAATGCAGTTTAAAATTCAATATGCATAATTTATTTTAAAAGTTGCATACAACAAAATTCCATACTGTTGTTGTATGGAAGAACTAAATTATATATGTCAAGGGTTATTGAATGAGAAGTTATCGTCATCAATAACCTTAGTGAAAAAAAAAACTGGAAGATAGTTCTTGAAAAGGAAGAATTCGTACAATGAGTTTTATTTTTTTTATTGATTGGTGAACTTTCAGCATAGGTTGGTTTGGAGCCATGTAGTTACGGCGTTGAAAAGATGGCAACCATTGATGATTTTTATGGTTTGAATAAGGCCCAGAAGTGAAGTCCTGCCGTTAACCTATAGCCACAATTCGCTTGAAAAATAGTGCCAACGGTATGGAATATCATATTTATTGTATCAAAACGTCTTGGATGGGTAGACTAAGATTCAACGGGCTAATAGTTTTTAAAGGCTAAATAGTATTTCTTCGAAAAGATACTTCCATATGTTGTGTTCTCTAACACAGATATTGAAGAATTCTCGTTCCTTCTAATTAATGTCATGCCGTATAATACTGCAATTTGTAAATTGCCATTGTTTATATATTTTGTAAGTACCCCAAAGTAATTATTCTCTATTGTGTCCAGCCGATGTGCCAGCGTCACAAATATCTAGCCTTGGGCAGACGAATCTTCGGCATCCCATTACAGTATATTTTAGTGTAGTGGCTGCATGAGGTTATATAACGCCTGCCTTTCGTGCGCCAGCCACGTTATAAATGAACCGCTATGCTTTGTTTCCCTTTTGTCAGGCGTTGAAAGATTGGTGATCATTTTTCAGATTAATTTTATTTATGAGCGCTAACAAAAATTGTAGTAGTTTATTTATAGAGTCTGGGTTTTAAGGGTTGAACTTGTAAAAATATCCTCACCGCAGCAAACCTGCTGATTAAGCAAATTTCCATTTGCTTCATTGGATTTTCCTAAGCTATTTCCTCAAATAGCATCAGGTTTAAAGAGTACTTAGGATTACTGGTGGGGTGTACAGGCAAGTTTGATGAGAGTTTTTAGTTTAATGTAATATCTTAAAAGAAAAACCCGGGCCAAAAAACACGATGAAAGAAACAATAAAATGTCAGGTTAAGGAATCATGCCCAAAAGGTGCAGAAACATGCGCAAAGAATAAAACAGGAAATAAAGGGGCAGCAACAAAAAAACTTTACCTATAAACCAAACAATATTAATAATTGACAAACCTCTGATTGATGTTGAATTACATTTGAAAAAATAACTTGATTATCTATGTATATAAAATCCAATGTATGTTTGTTTGTATGTATGTTTGTTTGCTTGTTTGTCCTTTATGGACCCCGAAACGCATTGCTCTCTATTTTGTTAAAACATAATTGTATCAAAATACCGTCTTGTTCGCCCCTATACAAGGTAGCTGGAATGTTCTGAGCAGTTTTATTCTAAGCATTCCACCGTTATGAGAACAGCAGTAAAAACTTGTATTCCTACTGACAATCTTAAAACTACCAAGTTTTATGCAATTACCAGTAAGTATATTTCAAAAATTGTAAATAAATACTGCTGATGATAACGTTTAAAATGCCTATATAATGACGAGTGCAGATAAATTACCCGAAGACGGTTCTTTTTCCAATTATTCCCTTATAACTTATAAAAACCATACAACTTTAAAATTTAACATGAGACTCAGAAATAGGTGTTCAAACAATTTTATTACGATTTTTACGATAACCGCGTTACTGTTGGAATTGGAATATATTACCTTTATGTAACATATAAATTATCAATTATCAATTATTTAAGATGGGGACGCCACTATGTGCGTATTTAAACCCAAATATGAGTGAAGGATGAGTGTAGGATGAGTGGCACGATCTTGTAGTCTTGTTAGTGACTAAGGCCGACATGTTCCTTAGACACAGCTGTTAATAGCCCATACAGCTAATGGCAACTAAGGGACCTACAGTTTATTGTGGAATCCGAACCACATTTTTTCCTCGTGATTAACGAATTGGTCTAATTATTAGGATAGTACTGCGGATAGTCGTAGTACTCACTAGTGCGGACGTTATACCACACCAGGGAGTATCGCATCCACAGTGCATCCCTATAATTTTCCACAATTCGTGACCTCCTGGTAGCTGGATTACAGGACGACGCAATCCGTCCCAATCTTAGCATAGTGTAAGCACATATTAAAGTATTAAAGAGTTGTAAGACAGAATTCATTTTTTTTATTTTATATACAGGCGCTTTAGCATGTAGCCAGCCAGATATAATCAAAAAGAACATGTAGTTGAATGTATATACAGTAGTGTGCTTACCACATGTCTACTCTTTCTTCCTTCTTTTTTAAGCCGATGGCTAGGCTATGGCTTTTTGAAAATTATGGTGTTACTAATCAAGCTTTCTCTTTTAGTTGTTTATACTCATTATTATTCCATCGTTGAATTTCTAGATGTTACTTCAGTTTAGCACGATTTAATCGTTGGCTTATTAGAAAGAAAATAATATATTGGTGCAACTGCGCAGCACACACTGGCTATCCTAATACTGACTACGGCTTAGATAATAAGAATTAATCAGTGGAATTAATGAGAATGAATTGGAGGGTTACTTAACGGTTGTAAGCATATCTATAGTCAAATGTTGACAGGATTTCTAGCTCACTGTTCTACGAGAATTAAAACGCCGTATCAAATATTGATACCGATACCAAATCAGATTTGACTGGGACGGTGGCTTTGTCCTGTAATATAGCTACTAGGAAGTCACGAATTATGGATATTTATAGGCATGCACTGTGGATGCGATACTCCCTAGTATGGATTAACGTCCTCACTAGTGAGTACTACGACCATCCGCAGTACTATCCTGATAATTAGACCAATTCGTTAATACCAAGGCTAAAAATGTGGTTCGGATTCCATTATAAACTGTAGGTCCCTTAGTTGCCATTAGCTGTATGGGCTATTAACAGCTGTGTCTAAGGAATATGCCGGCCTTAGTCACTAACAAGGCTACAAGATCGCGCCACTCATCCTACACTCATCTCCATTCATACTTGGCTAATTACCTACTTTGTATGGTCGCCATTTCAATGAAAAGTATAAAGCATAAAGTGAATGAGACCAGTCCAATCTTGTTTTCAGTAAACACGAATGTCTGTTAAACGCAAGATATTTACAACGTTGACTCAGGTAGATCACACGGGCCAGTTTGAGTGCCAAATCATCGCTCTGCTGCACCGGGGAACCGGAAATGTTGCAAGATGTAACCAAGGTGTCGTAAACAACATAATTACAGTGACTCACCACATAATGTCACACCGGAGGGAATTATTGCGTTTATTTCTCTACGTTGGCAGTAGTGTTTGTCACAAGCGCCATTTCCCGCTAAAACGACCGCGCCAGGTGATGAAGCATCTCAACTTTTGAACCTCAAAGGTTATCTCATAATTTTCTCATTGTAATTTACAACTACTGTACACGCGTTGTCATCGTGCTTCTTTATTGTCCATTGTGTTCGATTGGTCGAATTATTGCTTATTGTAAAGGTTTCATCGATTTTATAATTAGTGTTTGTGCGATGTATTGTAATGTATTGAGTTTTAGGAGTCCTCAGAAGTTTTAAATGGTATTTCTGAAAACTGTTGTATATTTATTTCGTATTAATGGCATAAATTATACTGGTGTCAAATTTATAATGTTGGCTCACTCCGTTTGTGCAGAGGTAATTTTGTTGTTTGATATTTTTATTTCTTGTTGTTTGAAACCGCACTGAACGAGAAATACAACAAGAGGTAGCACTAGCACACCTGCTAGAAAATGTAGACGCAAATCTTATTAGGTAAATTTTGCCAACTAGGGTAATCAGCTCATTGGCTCATTGCTTAATGTATTACAATTTCCTTGTACAAGTGTGCTAAGTATAATATACTTTATACCCTAGTATAAGAATGGTGTCTAACGTCTCGCAGTTATCTCATTCAGTGCTACCTCGAGTTGTATCTATCTCTAGGTCAGTTTCTTAAACCAATTTCAAATTTATTTTGACAACTAAAACGTTCTAATTAAGGGTGCGCTCTACCTCTCCGCCGCGCGTTAATAATGCAAGGGTTTAGGATCTCCGTTATTGCCAGCTTAGTTCTTAACAGTTTTAAAATATATTTGTGTTAATTTATTCACTTCTTATATCTGTAGGCTTGTACTTTTTTTAATTTTTTTATAATAGTAGAATTTTTAGTGGGATGTGACTGGTAAATACGTCTAAATAAGCGTTTTTCTAAAGCATTTTACACATACGTCATACACTTCATACAAGTTACAAGTACACTTAATACAGTTCATACACATCATAGAAGAAAATTTAAAAAGTAGGGTCATAAATTTTAATCTAAGGAGTAAGGAACAATTTTCAGATGAAAATAGTTTAAAAGTTAAGTGAGTTTAAGAGGAATCAAGCGTCTGCAAGCGGTTTTCGCGGCGCTATTCAATGGCGCAAAATAGCCACTGTGGTCCGAGTTGAGATTTCTGAGCTGAGGTAAGAGCGCACCCTTAAAACATCATCGTTTATTACTCGTTCTGCAAAACGAATTTAGCCTAAGATAAGATCTTAACTCAGCTGATCCATAAGAATATTGAATTTGTGAGGGAATATTGTAATCAAATCATAATAACACATGTGACATAAAAAAACCAGTGAATGTTTGTTATGATTACCAAACTCAGCAAATATTTACCAAAATTTATTAGGTAAACAATAATTTTACATTTCTCATCAAAGCAACATGAGCAGGCACCACGCAGAATTCTTAAAAGAGAAGCCCATCAGAGGAAGAGAGATGAAGACAAAAGCAGTCCCTGCAGATATGTTTGATACAATGAAACTTGTGTCTGCAAAAAAGGCACTGGGAGACGAAAGTTTGTCTCCTGAACTAGAAAAACCAAAAGACGACAAGGTTCACCTATACCACGAGGGCTACGTGGATGGTAAGTTGTTCTTAGTCCCAGACGAAAATCTTGAAACAATGAAAAACGACGTTCATACACAACTAAAAACTAAAGGGATAAAGGGTTTGATTGGAGAAGACTCTGATTCCTACGATGTGACCAATTACGACAGGGCACATAGAAAAATGGGTAATTTCATAGACAGAGTAGATAGTATAAGTGACTCAGACGATGAAAAAAGTAAGGATAGTGAAGAAAAAAGAAAATCAGAGAAGAACGAGAAAACGAAAAAAACAGAAGAAGAAAGTGATAAGGACTACAAAGAGAAGGAAAAGGCTCAGGAAGAGGAGGAAGATAAAGGAGAAGACGAGGAAGAGAAATGTAAAGACTCTGATTCCTACGATGTGACTAATTACGACAGGGCACATAGAGAAATGAGTAATTTGATAGACAGAGTAGATAATATAAGTTCTGACTCAGACGATGAAAAACGTAAGGTTAGTGAAGAAAAAAGAAAATCAGAGGTGAACGAGAAAACGAAAAAAACAGAAGAAGAAAGTGGTAAGGACTACGAAGAGAAGGAAAAGGCTCAGGAAGAGGAGGAAGATAAAAGAGAAGACGAGGAAGAGAAATGTAAAGACTCTGATTCCTACGATGTGACTAATTACGACAGGGCACATAGAGAAATGAGTAATTTGATAGACAGAGTAGATAATATAAGTTCTGACTCAGACGATGAAAAACGTAAGGTTAGTGAAGAAAAAAGAAAATCAGAGGTGAACGAGAAAACGAAAAAAACAGAAGAAGAAAGTGATAAGGACTACGAAGAGAAGGAAAAGGCTCAGGAAGAGGAGGAAGATAAAGGAGAAGACGAGGAAAAGAAATGTAAAGACTCTGATTCCTACGATGTGACTAATTACGACAGGGCACATAGAGAAATGAGTAATTTGATAGACAGAGTAGATAATATAAGTTCTGACTCAGACGATGAAAAACGTAAGGTTAGTGAAGAAAAAAGAAAATCAGAGGTGAACGAGAAAACGAAAAAAACAGAAGAAGAAAGTGATAAGGACTACGAAGAGAAGGAAAAGGCTCAGGAAGAGGAGGAAGATAAACGAGAAGACGAGGAAGAGAAATTTAAAGACGAGGAAGAAGGAGGAGAACAGAATGAAGTAAAAGGCGAAGAGGACGAAGAAAAATGTGAAGAGGACAAAGAAAAAGGTAAAGAGGATGATGAAAATGGCGAAGAGGAGGAAGGAAGGGTTAAAGAAGAGGAGGAGGAAAAGGAAGAGATTGGAGATGAAGAAAAATGCAAAGAAGAAAATATAGTAGAAGAAGACAATATAATCAAAGAAGAACAAGGAAAATATGGAAAATATGACGGGGTGTTAGACAACAGATCGGAAGAAAATGTCGAAGATAAAGATGTGGATGGTGGAGGAGTAAAGCCCTTGGCACAAGCGTTACGAGATCCAACCCGTTTGCGTCTTCTCATATCAGGCCACTTTAGAAAGGACCAAAAACCAATTTATATAGTCCAAGAATACCGAGAGGAATTAGAACTATTTAAAGATCAAAAAGCCGATTTCAAATCACACCGAAAACTGTGTGAGGATGGAATAGACGCTTTCGTATCAGGGAGATTCTATGATGAAACTATTCTAGAAGAGGCGGAAGGAAACCCAGTAGCACTAAATATTAAACAACAGAAAATAATGATTGATGGAGAAATAGCTAAAGTGTATGATGATTACTTTGAACAAGTCTATAACTTAGAGTCGACCGACGTTTTGCTTTCAGGGGAGTTTTTGAAAAGTGAAATCACCAAAAGGATTACTCCGTTCTTATCTCTTGCAGTCAGGAAAGGAGAGAAAAATGAGGAAAATGACATTCGAAACGATGAAACAAGTGTTTCAGAAACCAATATTTTCACTTGCCACCTCAAACCTACAGTACCATTTCCCACTACGAATTCTTAAAACATTTAAATACATTGTCCAATTATAAAGCATGGTGAGACTTTTATTAAGAGAGTTAAACGCTTTACGCCGATGTACTAAAGTGCCGTTCTTGTGTCTGAAAATATACTGTTTGGATCATTCTGGAAACCAAACTTCAATAACTTTATTTTGAAATGGATCAAGACGAGCCACGATTATGAATTTACATAAAGAGTTTCGTTTAAAGCTAATTAAAAGTTAAACATAATGTGGCCAAATCATTTGAACTTGTATTCTCTCTGTGTAATAACCCTACTGTGCCTAAAATTCTAATAAACAGGTATTAAATTTGTTGCCGTGTGTCAATCGAACTTTTTGGAAACCTAATCATACCGTGAAAATATCCCAACAAAATTTTAGATAATGTACACATACAAGTATAATCAGATACATGCGTAGTGTGGGCCCTTCAGTACCTGGACCGGGCACAGTGGGCCCTTCAGTACCCGGACCGGGCAGAGTGGGCCCTTCAGTAGCTGGACCGGGCAGAGTGGGCCCTTCAGTAGTCGGACCGGGCAGAGTGGGCCCTTCAGTAGCCGGACTGTGGGGTGTGGGACCTTCAGTACCCGGACTGCGGCGTGTGGGCCCTTCAGTACCCGGACCGGGCAGAATGGGCCCTTCAGTAGCCGGACTGTGGAGTGTGGGACCTTCAGTACCCGGACTGAGGTTTCCTTTATTGTCCGGACCCCTAAACGTATAGCTCCCTTGAGGTTTTTATTCTTGGATTGCGTCTTGTTTATTGTACTAATAATTTTATCATCGTATGATTTTTAGGAAAGGGAGTTCTCTACTATAGAGACAGTTCTCATCCCTAAAACCAAAAATTAAAATCAAATTAATATAGAAGATGGTTATAAACCACCCTGATTTATTTCAGGGGTTGTTAAGACCTACTTTGTCAGATCGAGATTTCAGTACAGTGTCATGAATTACAACTTCTAAAAAGTATGCAACGAGCAAAAGATTAACTAAAACTCCTAAAATTTGTTAAATTTGTTTGGTCTCCTAATTGAACTTTCCTTAAAAGTAATAAACAAACAAAACCCGACAAAATGGTGTATTATTGGCTTACAATTATTTATCCTCACCTTTATTTCATGCATGTCATTTAAAAAAGTAACCGTCGATCTAATAGATTTATTTCTCAATTTCCAACTGCAAATCATCTTAGATTAGTTTATTTTTTAACTTTTGTTTTACGTCTATTGTTCGAACAAATAAAAACACCAAACTAATTTTAAGAGGGAATTGTGAAGGATTTTTTCGCATTAACAAAACTTGAAAGTTCGCCAAACATACAGACAGGAATAATTGCAGACAGACAGGCAGACATCGTGCTCCCGATCACAGAGGTTCTTTAGATTCTTTGCCATGTCAGATGTGTCGACGTATGCTTGGAGGGCGGTAGAGGAAGGCATTGTTTAGAAGCAAGCGTATCTTTCTCTTTGTCAAATGGAATTGGTGTGGAAAGCTTGAGATTAACATTGGCAAAGGGTCCCGTAATGTCATACATTCCTTTTATAATTCATTTATGATATAATGTTTAATTCAAATTCCTAATTTGTAAATGCTACACACCAATATAAGATAGTTATTTTCAGTATTAAAAATGCAATTAAAAGTGCTAATAATTAACGTATTGGATCTTTTTCTGAAGATGGCCATTACTATTTAAACTGTGGAAAAACTACAGTTTAGGTTAGGTGATTTTTTAGTTTTGCGATTATTTTTGTTCAGTAAATTCAAAAAAATTTGTGAGTAAAGCTATAAACTAACCTAACCTAACCTAAACTATGGTTATTCCACGGTTAAAAAAATTGGCAGCCCTCTTCTGAAAAAGACCCAGAGGTGAAAACTAATAATATATGTTGATACTTAAATACTTTCTTATTAAATGGCGAACTTTAAAGGAGGTATTTTAAGCCAAGTATGAATGGGGATGAGTGGAGCGATCTTGTAGTCTTGTTAGTGACTAAGGCCGACATTCCTTAGACACAGCTGTTAATTAAAAGCCCATACAGATGATAATGGCAACTAAGGGACCTACAGTTCAGTATATGTGCCACAATCGTACTAATTCGTGACTAATTCCCCCCCCCCCCCACATCATTTTATGAACAAATAACCAACTCAGTTTCTTTTGAACAGGCTTAAGACAACCAAAAGATTTGTCGATGAATGATAAATGGTGACAAACAATTAGCAAAGCTGGGATGGGTGTGGACTACATTTTACTTTAAATAAATTAATATAACATCTATTCAAATAACAACTTTCTATTTTATGCATCTATATTATTAGTGCTTTAAGGGTTTTCTCTGTATTATCCCCTTCTGTCCTACAAAACCCATTTTAACGATTGTGGTGTCATTTTAAAGCTTATGATCTAGCGCTGGCACGAATAGTAACTAAAATGGCACAAATTGGGTTCCTTTGTTCCTAGGCCTAGGCCTTCGCCCACGAGCGTTTAGTCATAGATTAAGAAAACAGTTTGCTTAATCCATGGTTTAATTTATGGCATATATCTACTGTAGAGTTTGCTTTCAGAGATCCACTGATGCTGAATAACTTTCTTTAAAATGGTTTTGGATCGTAATTTTAACAGCTGACAGCTGATCCTTCAGTTGAGTGTATGAAGTCAGATTGTAAACAGGAGACGAAACAGTCTATGGAAACGGATTTTAAATAGGCACCTTTTATGAATAATCTATTGACATAGGAAATATCCCCTTATGGTTCATATCTACAATCAACAGATTTAATTTATTGTCTTTAACAATCATAATCTTTGAAAAGTAAAGGAGTGTGAATTACTAGTTTTGCCTGGGGAAACTTGAACAATATTAAAATGCGCCATTTACGCACAAGATCCTTCGTTCATATTAAACTGTTTCACTATCCAGTTCTATTTGTTTACATTATAGAAACAGCTGTCATAACAACACACTAAACATGTGAAATAGTTATTTGTGTAACTAGTGGTGAAAGTGGCACTTTGCTGCACACGAGAGCAATGTTTACGCACGAGCCGCAGGCGAGTGTGGAATGATCTCGAGTGCAGCAAAGGCCTTTTTCACTCGTGTTACACATTATATTTTTCCTACAGTCACTATAAAGCATATAAATAATTAGTCTTTCAAACACTATGCAACACGTTTTTAGGTTCAGCTGGCAACAAAAATGGGTGCCCTAGAGAAAGTAGTACCCGCGGTCCATATCACTCCGCTATTTTTCCTCGGTAAGAAATGTGCTCCGCGTTTTGAGAATATAGTTCCGTATGTTTTTGTAATTTGAAGTGGTTTCCGCGCCTAAAAAAAATGCTTAAAAGGTATTTTCTTGTTTATTAAGATCGTAGGAAGGTTTTAAAAACGTTTAAAAGAAAAGTCCAGAAAGTTCAGAAATACCGAAACTATAAACACGAAATGACAGGTTAAATCGTAGTTATAATAGTCCATCAGCTGCTCATAGTATAATTATCTTTAAGTGTTGCCAACCTATTTCCAAGCGTACACGGATTACGTGCATAATGGAACCACGCTGTTTTGTGTTGTTTCGTTGGAATCCTGATGTGCGGCAAAGTATAAACCGTACGGCAAAGTATAAATATGCAGCAATTAGCAGCTTTCTGTACTATAAACAGTACAAGGAAGCCAACTTAGTCGGTTGACTGTAGGAAAACATATTTTCAAGGAAATTGTGAAAGTTCTTGAACTCCCATACCGATTTGCAAAGTTTTAGTTATGATGACATGACTATTTAATTTTGCATGATCTTTCACAGGGGAGATTCTTGGTCAAGACACTTATTTATATCATCCCTTTTACTAATTGTTCAAAGTACTAAACAGATTGTAAAAAAAATGAAGTTAAAAAAATATATGTATATTTTCAAGGACACTTTGTCAACAATTGCACACATTGTGGTTTTCCAAGTGGTATTTTGAGTTGTGGGTTTAAATTTACTGCGATGTTTGCTACGCAGTGTTCTCTCTGAGATATTTTCAAATTTTACTGTCCAATTATACGGCCATCACGACAGTACTGCTGCCAGGAAGACACAGCCTCCTGTATTTATAGTCGGCGCCGCTCTGTCAAGGCCACAGCCATCGCTATCTTATCTCTTCTTCCTGTAGATTCGCGCCAAAGTTTGACAACCGTGTCAGCTGAAACCGAGCTTCTCGGCTAAACTACATGACAAATAGTCAATCCTGCTGACAGGCAAAATAAATCAAGAAAATATAGAGCTTTTAGTTTGCATTGTAGATGGGTGTTTAAGTTTGTGTATTAATGGTGTTGAATTTTTCATTACTTGAATAGTAGTCATCATGTGTACTATTTTAAAGTGTATTTTTAAACTTTACTGATTTTAAATCAGCGAGCAAAGAATACCAAAATAGTCTGTTTTTAGACGGACCATTTATCAAAACCCTTACTGATCAAAGACATATGGGGCCAATTTTAACAATCAAAACGCTTCAGATTTCTTAAGGATCGAACCAACTAAAATTCTAAATTCTCACACTACCTAACTATAACCATTCTGCTTCCAAGTTATCCAAAACAGTGGTGGTTCCCTAACCTTTGCTGGTTAACTAATTAACAAATATATTATTATTTTACCTAGTCACCCGCACATTATGCAGTTGTATAGTGCAGTGCTGTGTGCAGTATGTAGTTTTTTTAGTATGCAGTTGTTATAGCAATATTACAGAGACCTGTCCACAGTATCAAGGAACTACTGAAGGATATTACAACTGAACTATCTAACCCCAATTCCTACCCATTTAGAAAATGGTTTCCTAATTTGTGTATTAAAATGTGCATTAAATTTTAGTTAAACAAATATTTCTAATAGCATTGATTCTTTTTTTTATTGACTAATTCAATGTATTTTATGTTTTATATATTTCTTCTTAAAATCAAAATTAAAAAGGGGGTCCCCACCCCATAAATGTTTTTGGGAAGCCTGAACAGGCGTAAGGTTCGAATCTCTAAATAAAATACTTTAGAGATCCGTCTGAAACTCCCTCACCCTCCTAGATTCTAAATATATATCTTATAAACTCAAATATCCCCACAATCTTTCATCTCAGAGAAGGTTATACAATTCAATGTTTAGAAAATGACATACAGCCTTTGGACTATAAAGAAGCAAAACAACCCGAGCCGTTTACTTTTGCCAGCTGGCTGGAAGATGGATGAGTTATTATTGACATGTTATAACAACCATCTGGACATCCAGATTTAGAATTCAACTTTGAAAATAACAACATCCGTCGAATGCCGAAGAAAGACGTCACACGTAAATTCTCAAGTGTGCAAAACAGCCAAAGGCAAGCATTCTTCAACTCTATGTGTAAAGAGAGTATTATTCAGTGGTTTGTTGACTTTATTTTACAGGCATTTAGTATATTCAATGAGCTTTGATTTTGGAAACATGGATGTAGACAAACATTACAGTAGTAGTTACCAACGTCAACGTCAAGGTCAACACCTCTTCAGAAAAGAAGGCTACGACCACCTATAGCAAATTAAAATAATAATTGTGTGTTAGTGTTGGCAATTCATATTGATAAATGTATCGTAAAAAACTGTACAACCAAACAACTTCGTTTTAAAAACTTATATACAATAGATACATACATTGAGGTGAAACAGAAGTAGTTCATAAAGTTATTATAGTCAATGGTTATACATTAACAATTATTACAAAGATTGTTTTTGCAATTTTGAAACAACGTTATCAAACAAACAAATACTGTTTCTGTTCGTCCAATCTCCAATCCATACAAACATCTCACTAGCTTATGGCAAATGGTGCTTTAGTGCATCTACATTAAATTAGAGAAACATGTTTCAGTATTTCAGGCCAAAAAGCAGAAATTAAACTAATGGACAACAGATTAAACTAACAACAGATTGGTTAAGCCGATTGTTCTTAACATTATATAATAGTAGATTATCATTAAGATTGCAGTATCTAAAGTCAATGCTGCATCTGGTTTAAGTAAATATGGGATGTCTACTTGCAGTATCCAAAACTCAATGGTACATCTGGTTCATGTAAATGGTTGTAATAACTTGCAGTATCCAAAGTCAATGTTACATCTAGTTCATGTCAATGGGAATAGGATGCCTAATTGTAGTATCCAAAGTAAATGCTGTATCTGGTTAACGTAATAACGTAAATGGGATGTCTACTAGCAGTATTCAAAGTCAATAAGCAAATGCTAAGTGGATATCGTCAATAATTGGATGTGTACTTGCAGTATCCAAAGTCAATGCTGTATTTGGTTTACGTAAAAGAGCTGTATACTTGCAATATCCAGTCAGTCAATGGTACATCTAGTTCATGTAAATGGAATGTGTACTTACAGTAAATATAAATAAATAAGTGGCTGGGTAGCTAAGTGGTTAAAGTGTTTGTCTAACAATCAAAAGGTCACTGGTTCGATCCTGAGAAAAATCATTAACTTTTTTATGGTTCGAAACTGAACCCAACTGTTCCTGATCATTGGGCTATAAATAAATGATTCCGACTAATGCACCATGCTATGATCTTAGCCAGTAACGAACACGAAACTTCATAGATCACCACATACCTACACTCACCCTTTACGTATATTTAGGTTAAATACACACCTAGGGTATATGAAATAATTTATAAAAAGTATCCTGTTAATGAGACATTTTTTCACATAAATGATGGGGTTTCCTATTTAGTATCTAAAGTCAATGGTGCATAGGCTGTAATTGGTTAATAGTGTTATAGTTTATTATGCTCAACGGTATTTGTAATTTTCTTGCAGTATAAACTACTTGTAATAAGCCAAATGTTTAAATCTTGTATACCTTTTTATTGTTATATTCCAAGACCGTCCATGGCAACCAATGAACCAATCAACTCATAAGGCCCACGTTACAATTTTAAAAGTTTAAATAAACGTAGTGAAGAGTGAAGAGCCATGTAATTTGTACCATTTCAGGCTAATACCATCTAATACGTTCCCATAGTTGGTTACTATGACCTTGAGGAGTATGTTATGTTTTTATTTATGCTATGACTGTGCTAAGTTGCTTGGGTATCGCTTTAGCAGTTCATAAGAGGAGTATAAATACCCCCGCCGCAGCAAACCTGCCAACTTCAATAACTATCTGGCACATGAAACTTGGTCTGAACTATATTTTGCACCAGTTGAAGATAAATACAATGTATTCTTAAAAATTTTTACTTATTATTTTGACTTGTGTTTTCCAAAAATAAAGTCAAGAGTTTACTCAAAGGCTAAAAGCTGGATCACTCCACAATTAAAAAGGAAAAAGGAAAATATTATTGACCTTAGCCAACATATAAGGATAACCAAAGACAGGGAACTAAACCAGACATTAAAACAACTCAAGAAAAATTATACAACAGATATGATAGCAACCAAAAAGAGGTTTATTGAAAGTAGCATAGAAAATGCTGACAATGTTATCAAAGCCACGTGGAAAATAATAAATAATGAGAATAAAGAAAATTCTTTTCACAACGATGAAATTAAATTAGTTGTAGACAAAATATCATATACAAATCCTAAAGATGTTAGTGAAGTTTTTAACGAGTATTTTGTAAGTGTTGTTGACAAATATATTAACCCTAAACTAAATAATCATAGACAGTTTGTCCAAATGCCAATTCCAAATAATGTATCCAAATTCCATATTAAACCTTTAGATGAACCAGAACTCGAGCAAATATTATCTTCTTTTGATAACAAGTTCACTTCAGGCTACGATGAGATTCCAATGCCCATTATAAAAAGTTCTAAAAACGCATTACTAAAACCCTTGGTACATATTATCAACTCTTCTTTCATTTCTGGAATTTTTCCAAATAAACTAAAAATTTCTAGAATCAAAACATTACACAAAAATGGAAAAAAAACAGTACCATCTAATTACAGGCCTTTATCAATATTGCCCACCATATCTAAGCTCTACGAGCGTGCAATGTACTCCCGATTGGTAAGTTTTTTGGAAAATAATCAATTATTTGACGAAGAACAACATGGTTTTAGGTCTGGAAAATCTGTAACAACTGCTGGTATTGATCTAGTTGAGGCTATTATTGATGCCATTGATAGAGGTGACAACTCTGTTGGAATTTTCATGGACCTTAGTAAAGCTTTTGATAGCGTTTCGCATCAGACACTTATTTCAATATTACAACATTTTGGTATTACTGGTAATTCACTAAATTGGTTTAA
Source organism: Macrosteles quadrilineatus (assembly GCF_028750875.1). Lineage (NCBI taxonomy): Eukaryota > Metazoa > Arthropoda > Insecta > Hemiptera > Cicadellidae > Macrosteles > Macrosteles quadrilineatus. Next base: position 73,423,071 of record NW_026542597.1, read on the forward strand.
ATCATATTTAGAAAACAGGCAGCAATATGTTGAACTGAATACGATTACAGAATTCAATCAATTACTTAAAGTCAAATCATCTCTAAAACAAGTCAAATATGGAGTCCCTCAGGGGTCTATTCTTGGTCCAATTTTATTCCTCTGTTATATAAAAGGCCTGCCTTCAGCTCTAACAAACTTAAATAGTAAATTATGCCTCTATGCTGATGATGCAAATTTAATAGTTTCTGGTAGATCAAAAAATGACATTGAATATATAGGCAATAGTAGCCTTGAATCTATATATGAATATTTATCTTGCAAAAACTTATTGCTTAACTCAGAGAAAACCAATTATATAAATTTTTCAACTGCCCAAAAAAAACCTTTAAAACCTAATTTAAAAATTGATAACAATTACTTAACTCAAGTGACTCAAACTAAATTCTTAGGACTAATAATTGATCAACATTTATCTTGGTTGTACCACATTGATAAACTAAAAAGTAAAATTTGTTCAGGTCTATTTATGCTGCACAACTTGTCTAAACTCTGCTCGTTGAATGTTTTACTGAAGGTTTACTATGCTCACATAAACTCACATATTGCATTCGGCATTGAATTATATGGTGCAACAACCATTCAAAATTTAGATGGTATATTAATTTTACAAAAGAGAGCCATACGTATCATGTTAAACTTGGGAGAAAACCAATCGGCAAAACAGTATTTTGCTAAATTAAATATCTTTACAGTGTATGGATTATATATTTATAAAACTATAATTAATCTAAAAAGTGAAATGAATACACATACACTTCCAAAATTGGGAATGTCACATAATTATAATACTCGGCATCGGAACTACCCAGCCATCCAGAGGCATAATTTAGAGTTTTATAATAAAAAACCCACTGCTGCAGGTACTAGGTTTTTTTATGCTCTGCCTAAAGATTTAATGGAAATTAATAATATTAAGACATTTAAAAAGAAATTGAAAATATTTATATTAAGCAAATGTTACTACTCATTTAGTGAGTATTTTGATAATATTTTATAGAATTAATTGTATTTATTGACGCCATTCTGCATTTATATTTGTAAAATGTAAATCTTGAATAAAGTGTTTCTGAATCTGAATCTGAAACTAAGCGAATTTCCATATACACAGCTAGATTCCACTAAATTATTCCCTTAAAATTGTCAGATTTATTTCCTATTTAAACACCATTAATATTAATGAGTACCTACTTTAGGTTTGCTACTACAGGGAAGAAAATAGGGGGTTTTTATTGAAATATTAATAGCTCAATATGAAGTAAACAAAATTTCAAAATGTCATTAATATATGTCAATACACAAGCAAGCTACAACACTGTATTTATTCTCTATAAGGTACATGGGTAATTTTAAATTTACATTATTTTGCGATTTTTCCGTAACCGTTAGGCATGCAACAATGCTTCAATATACTAAATTATTTGTTTTTTTGAGCTCTATAAAATGGTTTAGAAAGAAATTGCAAAATTTTATGTTTTCATGGTGAAAAATTAGAAAAACCCATTTTTACCCCATAAAATCCCCCATTAACCCCTGTTCCCATAGTCCGATCATGCTGGTTCGCGAACTCGTTCGAATAAATGAAGGTTTACACGTTTATACCAAATTTCATCAAAATCGGATTATTTTTGCTCGAGTTATCGCGCTAACGGACACATATATTAATATATATATATATATATATATATATGAATTTGAACGGAAGGTGTTTTTGGCCTCTGGGGACCTCAAAACGAAAAACTAAATCGGTCCCGGGTCCAGGTCTTACCATGAGACCTACGGTAATAGCTTATTCCCTATGGGAAATTCGCTAAAAACAACAACGGGAATGTAGTACGAGGGCTTAGCTCACTCCTCCAATAATAATCAATAACTCGTACCATGCTTGTACTCTGGTTTTATAAACAAAAAGTAGAGCACAAATCCAAAAATTAGCCCTAGAAGAAGATAAAAGAAATTTCGTTGAGACTACCGCTCAGTTTCACAGTGGTTACATTGACCAGACATAAAAAACAAGTTTCAGAAGTCTACATCGACAACAAATAACATGTAGTATAACTATGTTTTGGTTCTAAAACTGTGACCCACGTCTAAGTGAACCGTTGTATTTTTCCTCCTGTACTGTAGATCAGCAGATTTCTCAGATTTCTGTCTGATTCTGATTTCGTGAAAGAAACAATATTTCAACATGGTGGTTAAGTGTTATTTATCTGTGTTTTAGTGATTCTTAACTACTTCATCCCCTTTAAAACTACTATGACTTCAAGAAGGTAAATTTCTAATCCTATATTCTTTATATGCTAAATTTTTTTAAGTTAAAAATTTTTCTCACGATTTAACCTGCTAATCTAATGGATATAGATCTGTTGACTAACAGCTGTTTGCATAACCCTACCTGCCCACTTTCATCTCCTGGATTAGGCCTATCTCTTCTTTGTCATACACACACATCTTCAATTAGACTATTCAATCGAACGTAGGCTCCTTAACTAGTCAATGTAAATAACAAGCAATACCTCACTCCTCGTCATAAGGAATTAATAAATCTAATCAGATTGATAAGATTTAGTGTGATGTAGGCCCAATAGGCAATAAATAAGTTTCTGGGTCCAAGTGGGAGGTAAACCCCCAGCTTCTTTAGGTTTAGATTGAATTGGGATTAACCTCATCTTCATTATTTATCTTCCAGAGATAAATCTTATAGCTGTGAAATATCCTCAATTCCAATGGTTAGGGCCTACCTACCTACTTTGCTGTCAAAAGGATCAAAAGGAAGTTATTTTTTCTCGATAGGCTAGGCCTATATCAATATTTAATTTTTTGATCCGATATATCAATATTATGGAATTGAAACTCAGCTGAGGCCTACCATGAATAAATATTGTTTATAAGGTCATCAACAAACAATAGGCTACCTTACGTAGTTAAAAAATATTGAAATGAATCTGTTCTAAACTAACCTTAGGCTACATAACTTAACTAGGCCCGGTGCAGTTTCTTAACTGGGCTATGCTATATTGATTGAAACTATCGAATTGAAAATATTGATTAAAATCGATATTTTACAATATAAAATCAAACTACCTATCATTAAACCTAACCTAACCAGACAAACTTGCTGATGGTGAAAAAATCACATGAAGGTTTCGAATCGATAGTTTCAATCAATATTAGCGTAGCCCAGTTAAAAAACTGTACCCACTAACTAAAATAGACAACATTGAAAAATCCCCTTTTGGTATTCTCCACTTGCTTTTCTCTTATCAAACAGAATTTTGAAATGGTACAGTAAATTTGGTTAGTTATGTTAGGATAGCTTGGAACAGTTTCTATTAGCCTAAAAAAAAAAAACAGTAGCCTAAGTTTAGTCAATTTGTAATTTAAATATTAAAACAGAATTGATAAAAGGAAAACAAAAATATCGATACATCTAAAAAATCATCGATAATAGCCTACCTAATGAATGTTTCCTTTAACAGGAAAGCAGACCTAAGTTTACCTACATTCAATGTTGTAAGTTAGGATGTTTAGCCTGATTTTTAGGTTAGAGTCAATACTCTAACCTAAAAATCAGGCTAAACATCCTGGCTAAACTTATTAAGCATTAAGAGAACGGGATTGACTTCACGTGCTAGCAACTTTTCCAACAGAAGAAAAGAAGAGCATTATATTTTATTACCGCATGTTTCATAACACCGTGCTTTTTAAATTACCGTATTGAATTAAATGATTTGAAATCCTGATATATGCAGTCTTCCTACATATTACAATGAGACAAGAAATAGAACAGGTGTGGTAATTTATTTGGGGGGTAGGGGGGTAGGGGGTCATCTGTATGTACTGCAAGGGGGCACCGCTCAATGTACTTAGTACGCCACTGTTAATGGGTCATAATGTACATTTTTTCAGGATCCTAAATACCTCTGTTCAGGCAATTTGGTAATTTTTACACATCTTTGTAAAAAAGTGTGTGTTTTCCTTCAAACACTAGTCTTCACTTATCTTGGTGGCCCAATAAAAAAATGGAATTTTGGTATTAATTTAATGGGGGAAGGTTTTAATTTTAAAACCTTCCCCCATTAAATTAATACCAAAATTCCATTTTTTTATTGTTCCATGTGAAAGACCATAGCTTAGGATAAGATTTTGGTAAGTGGTATAACAATAAGACAAACTACAATGGAATCATGGGTCGAATGAATTGTCATTCGACCCATGATTCCATTGTAGTTTGTCTTATTGTTAAATACCACTTACCAAAATCTTATCCTAAGCTATGGTCTTTCACATGCCCAAAAATAGAGAACCTAGGCTACAAAGTTAACAAGTTCAACATAAAGGTTTACCGTATTCATTGTCTGAAGAGTAAACCAGTAAACCATTTATAGGCTTAATTTAATTTTAAAACCTTCCCCCATTAAATTAATACCAAAATTCCATTTTTTTATTGGGCCACCAAGATAAGTGAAGACTAGTGTTTGAAGGAAAACACACACTTTTTTACAAAGATGTGTAAAAATTACCAAATTGCCTGAACAGAGGTATTTAGGATCCTGAAAAAATGTACATTATGACCCATTAACAGTGGCGTACTAAGTAGGCTACATTGAGCGGTGCCCCCTTGCAGTACATACAGATGACCCCCTACCCCCCTACCCCCCAAATAAATTACCACACCTGTTCTATTTCTTGTCTCATTGTAATATGTAGGAAGACTGCATATATCAGGATTTCAAATCATTTAATTCAATACGGTAATTTAAAAAGCACGGTGTTATGAAACATGCGGTAATAAAATATAATGCTCTTCTTTTCTTCTGTTGGAAAAGTTGCTAGCACGTGAAGTCAATCCCGTTCTCTTAATGCTTAATAAGTTAGGGTTAGAGAACTCAATCTTGAGTTTGTCATTGCATTTTTCACATCTACTACCTATATTACTATATTACTATATATTACTACCTATATGAAACATTGTGAACAATATGGCTTTTTTTTTTTAGATTAAACCCCACATATTATATACCAAAATTACACATTTGCAAACTGACCCTACATTTTTTTAAAGTACCTTGGGCTCTGCCCCAGAGGTTTTTAAAGTTCCCGTGTTATCGTTATGCGGAACATTTAAACTTATTTGTTTACATTATGATCAGCTGGATAATTGATGTTAATATTTTGGTTGAAATCTGAGGAAACGTGTGCTACAAAGATTAGGCCTCTTGACTTGGTTGAAATGAAATAGGCCTATTTACGATTTGGGTTGGTGTAAACATTAAAATGGAAAAAATCGATAAAGCCTGGAAAATTTGATATAACTTACTAAAAAGAGAACTAAATTAACACTGCAATTCTTGAGCAATCTTTGAAAGAGCATATTTGCAAACTATGGAAACATAGGAAAGTCATAGAACACCTGCAAGTAAAAGAAATAGAAATACTGTACAGAAATGTTTTTTTTTTAGTTTTTTTTAGAATCTATAATTGTTATTATGGACAACCTAAGTGGGAAACATTCCTAGAAAACACTAAAAGAAATAGGATCAGCTTTTAAAAAATAATAAGATATTTACAAGAAATGTTGATTATGTAGTTATATCGTGAGTTTTTTTATAACCTTTGAGTCGACTCTTTTAAATTCATCGGAAATTATTACTGTTATTCGTTTTAAAATAACGCCTGTAATCCTTATATATAGGTAATACGTGAAGGCGATTTCTACGAAACACTACTCCTCCATTAATAATGGACAGATTTTTACAAACGATGTATCAAAATTAAGTATTTTTTGTGTAGACACCCATTTCACCAATTCCTGTAGTAAAAGTCCTCAGGCTTTGCCCCACAGGCCATCAAAATCACAATGTAATTCTTACGAAGAAAAGATTTTGTTTGCATAAACAGACGAATACTTTGTATTAATTGCATACTAAAACAGCTGTTCATAATAAAGATGTAATACAGACAAGGGCGTTCATTTTCAGTTTCGATAACTGGAGTAGAGTGATTGGTTACATTATTTTTGAGTTGAAACTCTTAAGTTATCGGAAGTTATAACTGTTATTAGTTTTGAAATAACGCCTGTAATACTTTGCAATTGCTCGAATTCGAGCAACAGGTGGGGGCGATGTCTACTTGTACCGGCGTCTAGTTGTACCTGCTGCATTTTGGTGACAGGCGTCTAGTTGTACCTCGTCCAAAGCTGTAGGTACAACTTGTCGATGGTGCGGACGTCTAGTTGTACCTACGACTAGTTGTCTCTACGTCTAGTTGTACCTCTTAAAAATCTACAGGTACAACTAGTCGGGTACGCCACCGTCTACTTGTACCTCATATGTCTGCGTCTACTTGTACCTCATATGTCTGCGTCTACTTGTACCTACGACTACTTGTACCTACGACTACTTGTACCTACGACTACTTGTACCTACGTCTAGTTGTACCTACGGCTAGTTGTACCTACGGCTAGTTGTATCTCCCCTTTAACTTGTCACCAGTTTAAAGGATTTATTTTATTTCTTTAAAAATCATACAATCTTACAACAATTTTTTATAAACAACTTGCTACAAAAGCCAGGAAAATTTGGCTTGTCTGTAACTCATTGAGAAACCCCTGTTCTTGATAACAATGTACTTGTGTCCCTTGGTCAGTCCTTATCCATATTAGACTTTGGTTTTCCTTATTTCTTGTCAAGATCTGCTATCATTGTTTTTTCCACTAAAACTCTACCTTTCTATAGAAAACTAACATTATAACTAGCTTAAACAACAACTTTAAACAATTATCTTAAATAAATAAAACATGAAATGTATTTACGACCTTTCACCAATATTGACTGGAAAGTCAGAATTTCAATAAAAAGCAAAAAACTACTGGATTTGGCCACCATTATGGAAAAATGGAGGAGTTCCACCAAAGATATTTTTGGAGACTTTTGATATGTTATTCACAATACTTTTCACTATCGAACAACAATGGTTTTATCTGTGTTCTAATTATTTCTAGGTTCAGGTATTTTTTTTTCTTATTTTAAGGCGCCTATTACAACTATAGCTGCCATTTCGACCCTGGACATCAATGCGTAGCTTTCAGCCTCCAATTAACGTCTGTAAAACTACTAAAAACATCGTAGTGCGGTGAAAAATATTTGCAAATCATACTCAATTGACTCGGAACACTGCAGTCCTGATTTAATTAAGGGTATTATTAAAAAGTACTCGTGCAGTAATCAATTAAACAGGGTAACGAATTGAAGGATAGATACAACTAGACTATAAGGACGCAAAATACGCGTAGGTACAACTAGTCGTAGGTACAACTAGTCGTAGGTACAACTAGACGTAGGGACCACTAGACGGAGGGACCACTAGTCGTAGGGACTACTTCTACTAGTCGTAGGGACAACTGGTCGCATCCGTACAAGCTAGATGATACTACTTGTCCGTGGGATACACGTCTAGTTGTACCTACGTCTACTTGTACCTACGTCTAGTTGTACCTCCTAAAAATCTGCAGGTACAAATAGTCGGGTGTGCCACCGTCTACTTATACCTACGTCTAGTTGTACCTACGACTAGTTGTCCCTAGGCCTCGAGGTACAAGTAGACGTAGGTACAACTAGACGGCGGGACAACGAGACACGGTCCCAACAGGTGCACTAGTACTTTGCAATTGCTCGACTTCGAGCGACAGGTACGCTAGTTAGTTTTAATGAGCTTGGAGAAGGATCTGTAGGCTAAAAAACCAGACCCAGATGCCATTTGTCATTGGGCTGAATCACTGATTATTGGAATCACTTACAGAATAAAGAAAAATAAAACAAAACCATAGCCTAGTAGGCCTAGTAAGATTGTTAAAGAAGACAAAAACCTAAAACTCTCTTGCGGTTGTCTTTTTGTCATCTCCCGCGGTCACAGAATCCGCTTAGTTACATTTTAGTTATACGCAAAGCTGTTCAATAATTGTTGCATTACTTTTCATGTGGCAGCAAAACAAAAGTAGAAGTTATGTAGGCTGGGCCTACAGTGGAAAGACTCAATGGTACACTTGCCGTTAAGTGGTGTCTAACACTAGTGCTGGTGTTTAGGGCAAACATCCAACCCCCTCTCGGCCTCATTTACTACAACGCTCATGGTGGGGGATGATACTGTGCCCTAGGAATTTCCGCACAATGCTCGCCTTTCGGACTCCTCCTTGCTCGTACAAGTAGTATATTTCTAGCACAACATAGAGCTGAAAGCCCACCTCTTCCCATGCAAGTCCATCCTCTGTACCTCATTTCTCTGCGAGTGCTCTCATTGTCTCACCCTGTATATAATCAAAAAGATCTATAAGCTATTAGAGCTATAATCAATAGTAACATTTGTCAAAAAAATGTCCTATCAATGTTTAAAATCTACAGGGACAAGCCTAATTATTTTGAGGCTGTATCAAACAAAACTGTATCGTTGGTATCAAACCCAAGGCTATAGGTGGTACAGCTATTTGCGGAAGTATTGGGCAATCGACTCTTCTATTGTTTTTGGATCTCACTGCCACAATAACAACTCATTATGGATAGTATAGTACTCGCTTTGTTATCGGAAGTTGACAGTTTGATTCTAAGAAATATCAGTATCATTTTGAGGTTTTAAAGTTGTCCCAGCTATACTTGATCATGAACTGGACCTGTCTTAAATAAACAGCTGGTCTTGGTCAGTAATAAAGCTATCATTTCTTTCATTCAACTTTCAGTGTTTACTCATCTTCATATTAAATATACTCTCTGGTTGTCAGCGGATTCATAATTCCATAACTAAACTAATCCACAGAACACTTATTATAGACCAAGTAGTAGTACTTCTGCTAAATACAGTGGCCTCTTTAATATTGTAGTCCTGTATTTTTCCAAATAAGATAAGAGACGCTCTTAATAGTTGACGTTTTTTTGGTGTTTATATGTAGCAATTATTTTTAATTTCTGTGGCCATTGAAAACCCAAGTGATCTTTGGCCTCGTCAACTTTCTAACTCCAGGATCCACTGTATTCTGCCAGCTCTAGGTCTACTCCTATTCTTCTTAGGTCTATGTAACCTCATAAAACCATCACACACAATCTTTTCAATGGTCTCCTGTCCTCTGTAGTACCTGACCATGTCTCTCTCACCCCTCCATTGCATGGGGTGGGATATGATGTTAGCCGTTACTGTTTCAACATTTAATTGATGTTCAGTTAAGATAGGTAACTGTAACATGAGTGACCAGTTAAAGTAATAAGCCTAGTTTATTGCTGATCTGGTAAACTTTTCTTGTGTTTCAATAAATTTAACACTACAATAGTTAGTTGTCACTAAACCAATATTGTGCTTTACCAGTTTCCCCCCAATTTGGATTGTAATGACTGCACACAATATAAATAATTCTATAAAATTTTCACACTAAGGTACAGTTAACAAGTTTGAGAAAGTAGAAAATTGTCATGTTCCAAAAACATTGATTAAGATAATGTCCCAGAACAAATCATCTATACAAATTATTTTAACAAATGAAGGATTTGACGAAAATGAATAGCCTACATTACAGTACAAAAATACGTCAAATAAAACTTGTAATGATATTTATATTGTTTACTCACAAAGAGTGTAAATACATATAAAATATGGTAAATGATGATCGATATAGATTGGCCCACTCCAATCATCATCAGACCCAATAGGCGGATGAATAGGAAAAAGTTTTAGAAATCTTAAATTTGATCGTTCATTTTTTATTAGTACTCAGAAATTTTAAATATTCGACATGTAAAACATAATACTGTATAACCACACAGTAATCTATTTTGTTATGAGTATTGTGCTTATAATTACAGATTACTTCGCAATGATATACAGATTGTTAATGTACTAGCAACCAGCAAATCCGTGATATATTTTGAATCAATTCACAATTTTCTATTGCTCTTACTTAGTTAAGTTGGCGATTATAAATTTTTTGATAATCATTAACTTATCACTGACTTGTGATTTGTTTCAAGCAAACCTTGAACAAAACCTGAGCGACCAAAAGTTTGTTCGCGGGCGGAATTTTACCCCCGCGGATTTGGAAGTCCAATGAAAATAGACAGAGCGTGATTAATTAGATTAGCAATAAACCCCGGAATTTTACCCCCTGGCCAAATGTAGAAATTATTAAGAATGATTGATCTTGTTTCTATTTTATTTAATTGTAAACATTTTATTATTAAGTAGCCAATCTTTGTTTATTTATTTTGTAATCTTAACTAAGTAAACGGAATTTGCTGTTTAATTTTGATCATATTAACCAACAGTTGGCTTCAATGATCGAAACCTGATACTCGAATCTCAAAATTAAAATTAAAACCCTGTTCGATTAGTTGATGTTACAAATAAATTAAGATAGGCTACTTAACAATAAAATATTTACCATTAAATTAAAACTGAATGAAGATAATTAACCATTATCACCAATATTTATATATCTGGCCAGGGGGTAAAAATCTGGGGATAAAAATCCGCGGAAATTTTGAGCTGACCTCATGAAGGGAGTAAAATTCCGGCCCGTACACTCTAGGCTTTTATAATTTGATGTGTTCTGATTAAATTCAAAACCGTGAAAATATACGTTTAATTCTGCGTTTAATCCATCGAACTGATGTCTCGAAACTCAAAAGTTAACGGCTGGAATTTTACCCCCCGGGCAAACGTGACGTAACAAACCAGGGGGATAAAAATCCGCTACCCATTTACAACGACCAGTTCTTAAGAAAGAAAACTCGAAGATTCAACCATTGATTATACAAGCCTACATACTCTATGATGGTTTCCACCCCGAAGCTACGTATCAGCGTATTAGCCACTTCACTTATTGCGGTTACAACCTAACTGTAGACATACAATTGATTCCTATGCAAATTAATGACCGTGTCAAGTTTTGCATATGCATAATGCATTTTGTTTTTAAGTTTATAGTTTTAGTTCAGGGATTAAGTTAATGCAAATTACGAACTTTCAAAGTTTTTGTATCACGCAGATTACAATTATTCCGGTTACTTTTTTTTTTAACCGGCCGCTGCTATGAAAACATTGGCATTTGCCATCCTTTAACCACCTTCTTGCAATAAGGCAAAGTTTCAACAAGTCGTGATCCGTCGGAAATTTAAGCAAACTAGCGGTCGTCCAGTGGTCGAAAACTCGACCAAAAATATGTAATGTTCAGATATTACTATAATTTAGTCAAAGGCACAGACTTCTCTATTTTCATCCTACACTGTAAATAAAACATGTGATTGGAATTTATTCGATTTGTTTTGATTTTCTGTTTATATTGCGTTGTTATTTCGTCATCAGCATAAAAACCCGTAAGGTCCGTGTAAATTTTTTAAAATTTTAAATTCATTTGTTGTGTTTATTTTTAACTAGCTGTACCCGCGGGCTTTGCCTCGTTTAACTTCATATGTGAGCTCGTTCGCATGGCTCAATCACGTCCTGGTTGAAGTTCGTTCGCTACGCTCACTCACCTTTAGGTTGGAGCTCGTTCGCTGCGCTCACACGTCCTGGTTGAAGTTCGTTCGCTACGCTCACTCACTTTTGGTTTAAAATTAGCTGTTGTAAAATATTAAAAAAAAAAATAATAGTGCTGCACTCTGTTGGTAATCCTTGTAACTTTAATGCTATTTAACATCATAGAACAGAACCAACTTGTTTAATTGAAACAGCTGTTAAGATTCATTAATTCCATTTAAATATGAGTACTCATTAGGTTAACATGGGAAACTCCAGAGCCACTGGGGCGGAGCCCGAGAGTCCGATCAGAATAAAAACCACTTAGTTTTCCTATTTAATGCCTAAAGAATCAGTGTACCAAATTTCAGCCTCCTAGGTAAGTGGGAAGTGGGAGAATTAGTGATGAGTGAGTCAGTCAGTGAGGGCTTTGCCTTATATATATATAGATGTCGAGTTAGTGAGGTTTTACTGTACATGGATTTTAAATTGTATTAATCGATCGACAAATTGCAGTGTAGTAGGCCTCACAATCAGCTGTTTGACACGCTGCAGGGAGGGGGGAGTTAATTTACCGGCCTTGCTGTACCACACCATTCTTCCTTAACTTGGGCAAAGGTTTTGCTGTGGTTTGTCTGTTTCTGTTAGATGCCAGAACTGTTTATAGTCGTGGATTTGGTAAGTCTTCAACTATTCTGTACTATTTGCTGTAAAGGGAAATGTAAAATGTATTGTTTGTTGTGGCAAGCTGTTGAGGTTTAAAAACGGACGTGTAAAATTGTCAGTCGTGAAGGAATAAGTTGTAATTAATAACTTTTTTATGTAAAATAAGAATGCAAGTAAACCCCCTTAATGCGTGATTTAAAATATAAAATAAAGTAACCGATAATGTAAAACATACTCAAAAGAGTTGTCGCTTTCAACTGTTTGGGAATTTATCTAGTGAAAAATTGTTTGTTTGTGTCGCAATCTCCTTTTTTATGTAAAATTGTCAGTCGTGAAGGAATAAGTTGTAATTAATAACTTTTTTTATGTAAAATGAGAATGCAAGTAAACCCCCTTAATGCGTGATTAAAATGTAAAATATAAAATAAAGTAACCGATGATGTAAACATACTCAAAAGAGTTGTCGCTTTCAACTGTTTAGGAATTTATCTAGGGAAAAATTGTTTGTTTGTGTCGCAATCTCCTCTTTTTTATAGAGATGTTGTTTGTTGTTGTAAATTAAATAACATGATTCTGAAAGCAGTGTGCTATAATTGATCCTAGAATAACGTGTAAAAAATATTTTACCTTCCTTGAAATTAAAGGTATATAATAAATTCGTCTTATTGCGTGATTATGTTCCATATCGGACTCCGTATTTTTAAGACTGTTCAATGCGATTGAAGCCAAAATATATTTGAGTGTTTTCACTTGTTTACGTTCAGAATTATACCACATGCCTGTTACAACTCATCTCAAGATGTGTATGGTCTAAATTTATTCCACACTACATATAGATTGTACACTATCCTTATTCAAAATACAGTAATGTGTGATTTTATTCTGAATACAGTAGTTTACTTTTAATGCTTCCCCAGGTAACTAGAAGGTCGCCGGTTCTATCATGAGAAAATTAGTACAACATAATTATTACCGTATTTCCCTATAGGGAAGAAGTAGCTATTACCGTAGGTGGCACGGTAAGACCTAGACCCGGGACCGAATTACTTTTTCGTTTTGATTTCCTTAGAATCCAAAAACGCTATTCGAAGACATTTATATATATAGGGTTATATATGTGTCCGTGAACGCGATAACTCGAGTAATTTTTGTGCGATTTTGATGAAATTTGGTTCAAAAGTGTAAGGCGAGATAAACTTGAATGAGTTCGCGAACCGGCATGATCAAAAAATGGGAACGGGGTTTTAGGGGGGTTTATGGTGTAAAAATTGGGTTTTCTCACTTTCACCCTTAAACCACAAAATTTCCCAATTTTTCTCTACACATTTTTAAAGAGCTTAAAAAAGCAAACAATTTAGTATATCAAAGTGTTTTTACGGTTATTGGTAACGGAGATAATTCAAGAAATTGTAAATTGAAAATTCCCATGTTATTCTTATGGAGAATATTGTAAAATGTTGTAGTTTGCTTGTTTATGCATATATTTCGATCAAACTTGGCAAAATTATTTATTTTATACTAATCTATTAATATTTTAATAAAAATCACACTTTTAGTTTCATTGGGGCAGCAAACCTAGGTACTTGTTAAACCTAATGTTATTTAAAAAGATTTAATTGAAAACAAATTAAGGCAAATGGAAATTCGCTTAGTCGGCAGGTTTGCTGCGGCGGGTGTATTTTTGGTTAAAACTGGATTAGACGTCCTCGATCATTCATCGTCTAATATATTGCCCTAGCTAAACAAACCGTTGACATTATAGTGACTAATATAAGTGATACTGATTATTCCATTCTATTCATCTATAATCTTATATTTTCACTGGGTAGGTTATGGAGCTCCACACTGCTGGCTGGGCAACTGAGTGCGTAAACGCATTTTCCCGTCTATCCCTAAAAATGAATATTGTATCCAAACAAATTTATCCTGCATTCATTTACAGATTATACGTAAAAAAATGCACCTCTGTAAAGTTAAGAAGACAAATATCACCTCTGCATACGTTTTTCAATAGCTCCATTACACGAGGCTCTACCAAGAATATAGCAATCTCATGAAGCCCAAATGCCGAAGGAATTTTTCTTACGGAATCAATAAAGACGAGACCAAATTTTGTTTGTTGAAAAATTTAGAAATACTTCGAGTTTTCAGTTTTGCAGATTCTGAGCCATTCATTGAAATTATTAAGTTGGTTTTAATTCTGCCCTTCTATATTATCTCCCTATTGTAATCGGAAAACTTTTAGACTCGCGAGAACTCACATAAACTATGGCGCAACCAGATTTCAATTTTCTACTCCAGGTTTCGGATAGGTTGCAGCATGTCCCACGTGTTGCGGTCTGTACGACCGTGAGATACTCCCAAGGCTGCCAACCTTACGGCCATGACTGTGTGATGGTATGATGATTTTGTTTACCCTCCAATTTATATAATGGCGGGAGAAGACGTTGACTATACACTGCGAAGTGGACAGTGGACATTTCTTTCCTATGTCACCAGTTCTGTAATGAAATAACGCCAACATAGTGTGCGGTTGTATACTCAATGGTAATACCTTACAAGTATTTTTTGTTCACGTTGTTTTCCATTAATATAGGATTTTTCATTTAACATTTTAAACGTTGTTTGTTTTTATGTTTAATTTCTACATTAAAGACAGTTATTGTTTCAGTATTTGCAATTCTTGTAAATAGTACCAATCTCCTAGTTTTGCTTGCATTTGATTTAAACTAAAACCATGCATTAACTGAATGATCGTAGTTCGGCTTTAGAATGGTTTCTTACTATATTCGTTGTCAACTTCGGACTCATTATGCAATTTTAATCCCGCAACTGGTGTGGTGATTAAATCGCGGGTCTTCGGTTCTCAAGCGTCTGGGTTCGAATCCCGCTAAACACATTTTAGCTCTTAGTTAATATCTAACAACACAGTTGACCAGTTTTTCTGAGCCCCTTAGCTATTGGTGCATATATCTAGAAAACATCATCCAGAAGGAAACATATTTTTGCGAATTGCCAAATTAATCCAGCCATTACTTTTTCCATTGCTCCCACTGAACGATAGCCGTTTGTGAGAGGTCTAGTTGCGGGGTCGGAGGACAATGGAGGTCAAATGGTGCCACCTCGCCCATTAGATTACCTCTCTGACGGCATCATTCCGCACCTCTCACCGATGCTGAAGTCCATGTTCACTGTTCACATCTAAATAGTGTGTTTACCCGCGCTTCACACAAATAAGGAACATGTAACAGATGTAATGCGGTAGCCTACAATTTTGTTTTTGCGATACTTGTGTTACTGCTATACCACACTTAACTATACAATAGTACTAACTAGTACTACTAACTACTAACATAGGTAGTGCTAACTACTATTGTAACTAGTAGTATAACTACTATAAAATAGTAGTTTTCATCACTAGGACCGAAAGTGGCTCTTTTAGGTACGTAATTGGGGTTTACAAGTGAGGCTCAGCCGAGCTTGGAAATAAGATTTATTACCTAAAAGACATTTTCGCTCAGTGTAAATGAACAACTATTTTCTTCATACTGTGAAAATAACTTTCTGATCGTTTCAAAATTAGACCACATAATTTGATGTTAAACAAATTCGTCCTCAATTTTTATATTTCTTTTTTTTACTAACACAGCTTAAAATATCGTGTGATTCGCAGTGTTTGTTGAGGTCAGCCGAAAAAAAATGTACCATATGTTTTTTCTCTATTTGAAGTTACCCAAAAGCGATGATTTTGAGGACGATTTGGAGAATTAAAACCCGCTGTTATCTGTACAGTATGATATAATATAAATTCCACTTATTCTTTCAAGTCTTTTGTTTATTATTACAACCATTGTTTACAAGGATCCTGAGTAAAACATGGTAAAACCATAGACTTTTAGAATAAATATAGACTGTCAAAGGAAGGTTCCACGATGTGCCGCTAGGAGTGCCGTGTAGTTACGGCGCACACCGCTGCAAGCGAAGAGCCGTATGATGCTGTCATCGATATAGATGCTGTACCAGCAGCAGACGTTGCAGCGGTGTGCGCCTACGTCTTTTGTACACGGCTCTCCTAGCGGTGGACGCAGGAACATATGCTAACCGCAGCACTGCTGTCGGTCTATATTTATTCTATTTGTCTATGGTAAAACACATCGTGGTTGTTGATATTTTTGTTGCCAAGGAAAACTTGGAATATTTACTTCCATCAGCCATAAGCCCCACCTTTAATCAGATAAGTTTTAAAACGCAGTGCTTCTAACAGGTTATTTTTTAATTCGTTTTTTTGGTTATTTTTTGTTATTACTTTTATTTGGTAATTTTTTGGGGAGATTTTGGTTTTAGCGAATTTCCCTATAGGGAAGTAGCTATTACCGTAGGTGGCACGGTAAGACCTAGACCCGGGACCGATTTACTTTTTCATTTTGATGTCCCCAGAGGCCAAAAACACCATTCGTTCAAATTTTTATATATGTATATATATATATATATATATATAGACATATATATATATACTAGCTGACCCGGCGAACTTCGTATCGCCTAAGTTATAGGTTTCCCCTAAGACAGACCGATGGAAAGAAAGTACCGTTACGTTTAATTTTCAAGATGATCTCGTTCGCATCGCTCAATCACGTCCTGGTTGAAGTTCGTTCGCTACGCTCACTCACCTTTGGGTTGGAGCTCGTTCGCTACGCTCACTCACCTTTAGGTTGGAGCTCGTTCGCTGCGCTCACTTGCCTTCAGGTTAGATGTTCGCATCGCTCGATCACGTCCTGGTTGAAGTTCGTTCGCTACGCTCACTCACCTTTGGGTTGGAGCTCGTTCGCTACGCTCACTCACCTTTAGGTTGGAGCTCGTTCGCTGCGCTCACTTGCCTTCAGGTTAGCTCGTTCGCTACGCTAACTCGCCTCCAGGTTGAAGTTCGTTCGCTACGCTCACTCACCTTTTGGTTGCAAATTAGCTGTTGTCATAAATGTAAAAGAAATAATAGTGCTGCACCCTGTTGGTAATCCTTGTAACTTTAATGCTATTGAACATCATAGAACAGAACCAACTTGTTTAATTGAAACAGCTGTTAAGATTCATTAATTCCATTTCTCATAAGGTTAACATGGGAAACTCCAGAGCCACTGGGGCGGAGCCCTTTTAAGAATTTCGAAACGGGAAATAGTTTACGTCCGATTCGCATACCTACAGAATTTACACACCAAATTTCATAACGATCGGTGAAGTCGTTCCGGAGGAGTTTGCAGACAAACACTGTGACACGAGAATTTTATATATTAGATATATATATATATATATACGTCCGTGAACGCGATAACTTGAGTAATTTTTGTCCGATTTTGATGAAATTTGGTTTAAAGGTGTAAAGCGGGATAAACTTGAATGAGTTCGCGAACCAGCACGATCGGATGATGAGAACGGGGCTTTACGGGGGGTTTTATGGGGTAAAAATTGGTTTTTCTCACTTTTGACCCTCAAAACACAAAATTTTCTGATTTCTCTTTAGACCTTTTTAAAGAGCTTAAAAAAACAAATAATTTAGTATATAAAAGTATTTTTGTTCGATTATTGGTAACGGAGAAAATTAAAGAAATTGTAAATTTAAAATTCCCATGTTATTCTTATGGAGAATATTGTCAAATGTTGTAGTTTGCTTGTTTATCGATATATTTTGATCAAACTTGGCAAATTTATTTATTTTGTACTAAGCTATCAATATTTTACTCAAAAACACACTTTATTAGTTTCCTTGTAGCAGCAAACCTAGGTACTCGTTAAACCTAATGTTATTAAAATATATTTAACTAATAAACTAAACAGACAAATGGAAATTCGCTTAGTCGGCAGGTTTGCTGCGGCGGGGGTATTTTTTATTTAAGGTAGAATGGGAGGTCCTTTTTTCTATTTTTTCATTTTTTTTTATTGTCTTAGTAGATGATCACTTACCAAGTTCAAAATTATCCTACGTAGTTTTTATTGACTACATATTTTTAATATTCCAATAAAACGCCGGTTTTTTAATTTTTAGCGATATTTTGAGTTTTTTTCAATGTTATTATTTTTATTTTCGTTATTTTTTATTTTTTTAAACTCAAGTACTGTTATAAGCCCTGAAAACGGCACTAGACTCTTATAATACTATGTCATATTACTTCAATAATTTCAATTGTAATTAATTATAATACACACTCATGGTTAAATACAGTTTAGTTGACTTTATATGTTCTTTTATAGAATCATAAAGCAAGGAAGACTAGATATCATTATCTCCAATAGTCACACTATCTAGTAAACTTGATGATTCACTAGCTCATGATAATAGATTAGCAATCTTGGTTTGCTCATGGAAACATTTTGCTCATAAGAAATTCGTTGACATTCAGTTATTTTATCACTTTCAAAGTTGTCAGTGTTTAGTGTTGGTTTTGTACGACGGGCAAACAAGAGTCTTTGGGAAGAACCGTAAAGTACATTATGTTTGGTTGGATAAAAAACACACATTATCTTAATAATCTATAGTGATTTTTTAAATTTGTAATACTTTTTCTATGAATATTTTTTTAAACGGAGCTTTAAGTTATTTATTTTAAGTTCGTGGTTGTACGTATTATGCTCGAAATGTGTTTCTTTTTTATTTAAAAAATACAACTTTTGTAATTTATATCAAATGCTTAGTTAAATAAATGAAAAAATCTCAATATTCTGCTTCATAATTTTAGTGTTAAATGGATTTTTTGTCAATTTAAAGTATTGAGTAGGATCTTAAATATCAATCTTTTTTTGTTTTGCTTGTACCTAAACTTTATGTGATCTAAATTTGTAACCAAAGTAATTTATTAGCAAATTATTATTAATCTTTTGCCAACAATCACAGATACACAAAATAATATTAAAATATAAATAATTTTTAATGATGAGCCTAAGGCATATTTATACACAAGTGATTTTTTGTCTTCAGGAGATGATCTGGTGACGTTCATTTTAGAGGGAATCATCCCAAAATTCATTTTTATTTGACATTTAATTGTAGCTTTAAAATTCAACTGAACTGTACATGACTTGTAGCTTGTTCCGAATGTGGATTGCTGCAACGCATCCCTCCTAGTATTTACGCTAGTTCAAGGGCGCAGTGATCTTTCGAAAACTAAAACTCATCAGTCTACTTATACCGTGGAAATCTACCTTCTAGTTGAATTTGTAACATTTCATCATGGTGCTCAACAGTCAAATAACTAAGGAAGCTAGTAGTAACACATGACAGCTTGTGGTTACAGTTGCAGGCCTAGTAGTAGGCGTGGCAGCGAAGGTGGAGGGGTGAGATAGTACTATGGGTGCGTTCACAAAGAAAGCTGGTTACAAGTAACTTACTTTCAGCGCTTGTTCCAAGCGCTTGAGAATGCTGTTGTGTGTTCACAACAAACGCTTGCATTTCAAGCTCATTGTAGTCTCAGCTCTGGTTGAGACAACATCTTCCTCAAGTGATGAAGAGTTATTTTTTTATTGAAAATGTAGAATTAAAAGGATGTAGAATTAGGAAGGTGTTCATGCAATTAACCGCGGAAGTTAATCACGTTTAATTACATCCTCAAGAAAATTGAAAGTGATTTAGTGAAGTTTTGGGGGGATTGGCATAAGCAACCTATCCATGCACCAGAACGAATTTTGGACCAATAAAAAACCCTAAAAAATACTTGAAGGGAGTTTTAAACACCCTATGTAGCTGATTAATTATGATGCAAAAAATATCGTGAGATATATTCAATTTTTTTAATTTTCTAGGTAAATAAAGTAAAAGTATACAAGTTTCATCTATAAAAAATCCAACACAACACTTAATTAATATTGAATTAAATGTGTTTGTCTATCATCTTAATAAATATATGTTATATTTGTCCTATTGGTTACGTTATTGAACATTCTAGGAAAAAACCACAATATGTGGGTAATATATTTTTTTGGAAATTGGAAGCTCTAAATACTTGAGCTATCAACTCATCGACATCCATACTGCACTGTTAGCTGTTTGTAACTGACTGGTTCGGTCAACAAGCGCCGGAAAACAAGTACGAAACGTTCTTGCGTGCTTGTCAGAGCTTGTAACAAGCGCTTGCTAGCCGGCACAAGCTTTGTCTGTGAACACACACGCTTGATACTATGTTAACTTTTCTCACGCCGGTTCGAGCTTGTAAGCGCTTGCCAACAAGCGCTTGTAACCAGCTTTCTTTGTGAACGCACCCTAAGTTGGCGCGGCTGACTAGCGCGCTGTGTGGGTCAGGGGAAGCAGACCACGCCCCTTCCCCCACCACTGACCCTCCTCCCACCACAAAGCGTCAGTCACGTCTGTGGAGGTACTGCCGCTCAATAGTTCGCTCTATCATTGACCACGCCCCTGCTATCCTAACTTACTCAATCACACGCCGGCCTATCACCAACCAACGACTGCGTACAACTAGGTATTGGCATAATTAACTCGCACCGCTTTGTCGCTTTTGCTTATGTGAACTTTAAATCTTGTGAATGTGAAACATACTCGTACGCCTTTAAGCTGCTGTGAGGGAAACGTTCTCACATTTCTTTCACACAAAAGTTGAGGTTTGTGTAAAAAATATTACGTATGGCCAAAGGGTCGAACGTATTTTGTTTAATCTACCATTAAGCAAGCACAGTTTTCATCCAGAATAAATTTGAAAAATCCGAGTTGTCTCTTCTTACAATCGTCTACATTCTACAGAACTATCCACGCTAGATTGATATTATTATGTCTTTGAGAAGACTATCGCTTACATCCAGGGGCTACAAGGGTATATAAATGGACCAACTTAGACCCGGATTGACCACACATTCCCCTACCATTCATCTACTGACAATAAAAAACTAGCCACTACGGTGTACTATTACGGCCGCTAACCATAACGCACACTAATAACATTCCTCCCCTCCTGTTGTCAGTGTATGTACTATAATTAAGAGACCTCCGTTGATTTAAGATACTTAGTTATAAAGCCATTTATGTGTTATTTTAAATCACCTAAATTAATGAGCATAAGAAACAATAAAATACACCACCCTCTTCCCCACCACCGTTCTCATGATCAGGAAGGATAAACGCCTGCACGAAATAGTGTCAATATTTATAACAACGTGGTGTTATATTTATCCAATGTAAAATGGCATTCAAGTTGCTTGACGACTTAGTAGCATGTTGGTCAAATGGTATGCACGGACAAACTTGTCGTAGGAAAAAACATCAACAAGATGACAGTGTTTCTCGTATAAATTTTTACTGTATTTATATAATTTAAAATATCGGTCAAATTGTTTGACAAGCGAATAACATGTCGGTGAAATGGTAGTTACTGACAAACTTGTTACTGGAAAAACCTCAATGTGACATGGCGCTTTTTATTTAGTCAATTTAAAATCTCAGTCAAATCGCTTGATGAACTAGTATTCTATCGGCCAAACGATCGACAGAAAAAACTTCGGCCTGAAGAACGTGAATACTGCCAAGTGGTTTCTCGCATTTATTTAATTTTTAAATGTAATCATAATTCCTTAACGGTCTAGTATCTTGTCGGTCAAATGGTTCACAAGGACACATTCTGGCTGGAAAACAACAATACGGCATAGTGGTTTCCAATATTAATGTGGCTAATTTAAAATTACAATGAAATAGCTCGGTCTAATGGTAATGCACTTTGAAAATCTCTGTAACTAACAATGCATTACAACTCCCAATTTCATACTACTATTATTGTACTAGTAATCACTAACATTAACTCCCAGAAAACACCGCTTCTCCCACTATGTCAGTGTCAATTACTTTTAATCACACTGATAATATCTTTCCCTCATAGTTTTCAGTGATATTTAAATCATAAAATTTTACACCATTTTGGAAATACCTTCCCCATAAACTTTCGAGAACCAAAGGCTGCGAGTGTGTGGTTTTTTATTCCTATACTGTTGCTTTGGGGGGGGGGGCAAGATCGATCATTAGGACTGTTTTAATTCATTTTCCTCCCAACAAATTATTATATTTCGTATGATTGTCAATTCAACTAACTTGAGGAGGATAGTTGAACAAAATGAAGTGAGTTTTCTCTTACTATACAAGCTATTGGCATGCAATCCGCATACTTGTGCTGTCACGGTGACGGTTTTATAGCCAACCTGACTTCATGTGTATTTAAAGATTTGATTTACTCGACACTTTCGATTGTAAAAATGTGTTTTCAGTCGTAGTTATTTTCCATGGCGCATTTCCATCGACTCTATTCTGTCCTATCATATCCTATACCCTAATACGAGCTATGTCTGTCTGTAATATAAGTCTAGAAATCCAGCGTAAGGATTTTAACTAAATTTTGGAATTAGAGGCTTATAACCCTAAAAACGTGATTGGCGACAGGCACCTCAGGAAAATTCGTATTTTGCTACACAACTCATTTGAACATTTGAACATTATACATTGGCCTTATGGGTTTCCAAGCGTGCCAAGTAACTATGATGGTTGAACAAAATAACAAGGGAAAAGTAAACAAAAGACTTGTAACATTTGTTTATAACAAGCCTTTCACAGTATTCTAGCAAATTACAAAATACAGTACAAAGGGGAAAACTCAGTTGTAATTATTGAGCAAAGATTACACTGAAGATTACTCGATACAGTGGAAAGTAGAGCATTAGTAGATGATTGTTTCGTGTTGGTGACGTTTGAGTGCACTGGAGTCAACTCAACGGTTAACTCTTATTTTACTTTTTGTATGCACTATTTTTTATAGTTTACATAATTTTTCCAGCTGTATTCAATTGAATTAGTATTTAGGCTAATTTTATCACAATAATCTTTATAGTAAACAACATACGTTTGAACCGGACATACCTGTCTTCACCTAATCCATCATACTATTAGAGTATTTAAGATATTATGCTCATGCTGATGTTTTTCCCTATTTTGCTCTTACAATCGAATCGAAATAAACTATACCGAGCTAAGCAATGGCTCAGTCCCCCGGTACTCTTTAAGATTCTGAGTGATATATTATAACACTCTTATTTTCTTAGATTCTGATCTTCCGACTACTACGTTTATTTACCGTGTCTGTGAATTTCCCGTCAACCCAATTACTCTTCTGCATTATTTAGTATATTAAATTGACAGTTTTCGACCAAGCTAAAAAAAGGCTAAATATTCAACAAAACCCCACCATATAACAGATTTTATGTTTTCTGTAATTTGTTTACATTTTTAGCACGTATTCAATATTGTCAGATAAAAATGTGTGCTTACAACATACTTGTGCTGTAGTAACTATTCCACAACAATTCAACGATATAAAAGCTAATTTTATAATAAACAATAACAATTAGTTTTTGCTGTAATACCAATTTCGGATTTCGACTACTTGAAATTTGTTTACCTCATATATCAGTAATATGATGGTATATTACGAATATCAAAACTACAATTAAAAAAACCCAAAACTACAATTTTTCATTCACAAAAAGTGGCGTGGAGCATCGAATTTGATCCCATGCCGCCTTCAAAACAGGCTAAGCCACTATGCAAGCAGCAGTGCTCGTCTGTATGCCGCTTGGAACGTTGGAATTTTTGAAGGCGTGCAACAAATAACACTGCCACTACGATACGAAGACTGGATCTACTGGATACGAAGACAAAAATCTTTAAATGTTCTACTTTTTATTTCATTAATCTAATTTACATTTTTTCCTACCACTGGGCACTGCGTGGAAATGATCGCATTGAATGCTACACCTGTAAACAGTGCGCAAAGTAGCGTATTTTCGCTATATTCATTCCCGCTCGCTTAAGAGTCTTCCTTAGTGGAAGCCATGTTGGATTTCTTCCCCATAAGAACAATGTTAACTTTGGGTCCAAATATCTCATCAGCAAATTGTCATATAATTATGTATAAGGAGTTAAATTTAAGGAATTGCGGTCCTCTAGAGATTGACGTTTTTTATTTCACAATTTTTAATTTTTATAATGAATAATTGATTATTAATTAGCTTAAAATTAAGCTAATTATTGAAAGGAAATTAAAATGGATTTTCGAAATTCAAAAACCTCAGTCACGAGTCTATTATGTTAAAAATACAATTTATAAATTTCAAAGCTATATCTTAACAAATAACGCCGTTACGTGTCCACAAATGATGTAATGTTTAACATTGTTCTTATGGGGAAGAAATCCAACATGGCTACCACTAAGGAAGACTCTTAATCAGCTGATTCCATTGTTACGTTTCTTTAAAGCACTAACATCAGGTAATGCATCTATGAAAGCAAACATAACCTAAATTACTTTTTATATACAACTAAAAAAGTAATCTCTTTGTTATGATAAGTTAATTATGGTGATAGAAAACCACTTTGGTCGACATCAGCCCAAGCGTAGCCAGACATAAAACATGTTAATGTTTACATCTCAACTTCCTAATGAAAAGAGAGTCAGAGTCTACTAGCAGAATCCAAAGTCAACGCTTGCTTATGTTTACGCTATTCATGTTAAACATAACATAACGATTTCTACAGTATGATAACGTTCATCAATGCTTAATGCTTTTATTCATCAGTGTTATGAATCTATGTAAAGCTTGCAAACCAGACAAACTGTGTACGTAATCAAAATTGCAAAAAAAAAACTAACTAAGCGTTGCTTCTCATAATTTAATACATTTTTAACCAGATAGAGTAAGATCATATAACTTTCACATGGGTTTGTGTTTTATTAATGATTTATTTTTTATTTCTGTCAATAATGATACAGAAATGATTGATATATTTAGCTTTGTATATTATTAAAGACGCAGCAAGTAAAGAGTATGTCGACTATTGAAAAAAAAAATACTTATTTTTATCTGTAAAACAATGTGTTTATGCTCTTAACAAAATTGCTGTACTGATAGCTTAGCAGTATATTACACTAAATGAAAAAAATTGTACCCTCATTTCTGTACAGTTCAAATAAATTTAAACTATTTAATTTTTTTTTTAATTGATAAATTAAACTGCTGTATTGGGTTACAGCAGAGCTCAACCAGTTTTATTGTTCTGCTAAGAGTTTTAGCAAGTAAAAGATTTAAAACAAAAACTGTTGTTCTTGAAGCAGCAGATCTAAGTACTTTTCTTCCATTTCATTACTGCAGATTTAAATACTTTTACTTTCTTTTTAAATACCTTATGTTATTGTCTACCCAATCCTTTTCTTTTCTGAGGAAGTGCGGATTAGGGATTTCAAACCTACTTCATATAATCACATCCATTCATCAGGTTTGCTATGATAGGGTGTGGCTGGTTGGCTCTTGTTGTAAGTGAGCTTAACATAAAATAAACTTACCACATGTTCAACATACATTGTTCTAAAGACATGTCTTTAATAGGTGACGTTAGAACTCTAATTTTAAACACTCGCAACACTTATCTTACATCAGCTGATTGGCAATGCTGATACATCAGCTGATGTATGTAATGTAGTCAATTAAATAATTGTGTACATTGCTCTCAGCTGTCTGGTACACGTGAGTAAGGCGAGTATGTGATGCTATTGTCTTACTCCAGGATGTGTGTTGGGTAAGATGTATTCACGTGAGCCACTGTCACGTTACATTAAATCAGCTGATGAAATGTGGAACAGATTTGCTAGGTAGGACATTCCTGGAGGCTCTGCTAGTGGTTGTTGGACGTTGAAGGAGCTGCTATGTTGTTGAAATTGTTTTTATGTTTTTACAACTATTATGTACTAGCCTATACACTGTTGATCATGAAAACTGTATCCCTACACTGTTGATAGTTTATTTATAAAGTATTCAAATGCAAGTCCTAATTTCATACGGAGGCTGCTCAATAAACTCATGCAAAGACTCACCAGTTTCCTATGAGATATTTACAGATTGGGAACAAAAGAAGGCACATTAATATCGATATTTATTTTTATTAGTATTTTCCCAGACATTAAAATGTTATAAGCTACAGTACTGCAGACAAATCAATTACTAGTAGTCTTGCTCCTGATCAGTAGTCTTCAGTAGGCACAAACCAGTTGACATTTGATATGAAGAAACTTGATCTCAGAACCGAACATGACCAGTATCTCTCCAAATGACTGACTCTGTTTGGCCTCCTATTCCCCCCCCCCTCCACCCCTGTTAGTCTTGTGAAAATTGATTTTCACCAACATAAATTAATAGTTTATTTGACTAATTTTGATACTTCTTTGTAACACTAGTTTCACTACATATCATTGTTTAATTAGATTTCATTTATTAGAAACACCCACTAGGATTTTTGTTCGCTTATTTTGGACATTTATTTTGTTGGATTTAAGTTTCAGAAAGTTTAAGGATTGTGTTCTATTTGTATTATTCTAATGTTTCACGATCTTCCTGAAAATCTGGGTAACTCGTGTCCATTAGTTGAAACATAAAAAATATGTCAGAAGAAAATTGAGTGTATCACTTCTATTTTGCAAGGTTGACTAGCTATAGCATAATATGTAAATCTGTATGTAGAACTAAAGCACAAGTTTATCATGTTACTGTTTTATGATATAGAACCACCATTATAAGTCGCTAGAATGTAGAATAAATATTCTACAAAAGCAGTGGAGACTGTTCAATCATGTCATGTGGTTGGAAGGTTAAGAAGTTGAAACAGGTAATGACAGATAATCAACATCATTGTCGATGATTGGCCTTTAATGTTTCCTCCTAGTGCCCCCAATTGTCTTAGCATAAGCAAAGATTGGTATCTTGGGTTTGATTTGCGATAGGCAGATTTTCCTTTGATTTTATTTTAGACTTGGTCATACAAGTTATTGAAAGTGGTTACCTTGTCATCTCTAGTATTAGTATAGTTTTTCAAGAAGATTTCCAAGAACTGCACTACCAACTGGTTTCCAACTCAAATTGATTATTCAATTGCTCAGGTATATGTTTACCAATGACAATCTGTCAGTTGGAAACTATCCAAGGCCAAGGTTAAGGAAGGTTGGACACCCGCATCCCAAGCGATTACACAACTGCTCCATCTCAAGTCAGCGATTGCGCAAGGTGGGACAAGCACTCGTAACAATCCGATGAAGTCACATAAAAACACATCTCGACCTTGTGGAATATGTCATCGGGTCACGAGGCTTGATCACGGGAATATTCTAACCGTCAAGACAAACGTTCGACCTTGCGATTGCCAATCGATTCAATTGTCCCATGAGTTAAATGGAGTTGCCATAAAGTTGATGTTGACCGTCACAATAAAGTCACGTGGTTGATCTGTCTTCCAGCACCAGTTCTGAGATTGTGTGGGTAATTAACCATTGTATTTTATTTGCATTCCATCAGGAACGAGTGGTCTTATTGCAAATGCAAATTGTTTTATTTTTGCGAGAATTGAATGGTGTATTGTCCATAGAATGAATAAATGAGTGTTGTGGACTCACTGAATAATTTGCTCAATTGACATTCAACAAATTATTCAGTGAGTAATATGTATTTAAATTTTCTTCTCACGCTTAATGATTATTCTTTGGACTGTAAAAAGAGCATCAGTTTGAATAAGGAATCAAAAGGCTGGAAAGGGGTTGGACTTGATTAATATAGAATTTTTGAATCCATTTATATTCTAAAATCTGCAATTTGTATTACTTGACTCCATAAGTTGCAAACAATTGTATTCATCGTGACTAATATCAAAGTTAGGTTTCTAGTTAGAGTTATCTTGCCATGTACTTTCCTTGCTATGACGCCAGTGTTAAGTTTATTGATAGAAACAGTTCTGGTAGACACAGGATTTCAGTTATTAATCCTTAAAACTAATAGTGGAGGA
Source organism: Macrosteles quadrilineatus (assembly GCF_028750875.1). NCBI lineage: Eukaryota > Metazoa > Arthropoda > Insecta > Hemiptera > Cicadellidae > Macrosteles > Macrosteles quadrilineatus. Next base: position 73,451,128 of record NW_026542597.1, read on the forward strand.
AGTATACTATCCCTCAGCTTGTCTAAGTCTTAAGTGTGATGTAATGTGAAAAGTTAAATGAATGCAACAAAGTTTTTGCATCTCAGTGCCATCACTAATGATTCATAAGTACTATTTATTCCATCGCTGCACCAACTCATCACTTGCCTTGCATGTTTTGTTCCACACATTAACATCATAGAGCCCAGACTGCAGGCAAATTATGTCAAAAGTATACAAAATAGTTCCTTATATATTTTCCCCTGCACCACCAACGCACCTAGTACAATTCCCCATATGTACAGCTGCATGTTTTAGCTGATGTTGTCATATAATCTCCTCCCTGCACCACCAATGTACCTGTAGTACAGTTCCTCACGTACGGCTGCATGTTTCAGATGGTTCCACCCCAACGTGACGGGACTGGAGGCCGAGAAGCTGCTGCAAGAGAGAGGGTTCGATGGTTCGTTCCTAGCACGACCCAGTCGCAGCAACCCTGGCGATTTTACACTCAGTGTCAGGTAATTTATTGTTAGTAGGTTGTCTTGAAAACTTTATTTTGAGTGTTTAGTGGCTCTACTATCACCGAAAATAGGGGAGTGATCACAGCTGCGTCCATTGGTGCCACCATTGGTACTTGGTTGGCAAGCCAGTTGATTTTCACTTTAAGTAAATAAATACAGGCTACTTTGTTGACAAATTATTATTGTCCTTAATGCATCGACTACCAAAATGAATTAAATTAAGATGAGAAACCAAATATAATATGGTTTGTTGTCTGGAATTTTACTCGATGTGGACAATGGTGGTGAGCAAAAAGTAGACAACGCTTGTTGTAGGAGGCACTTGCATGGTATACAACCAAGGAACCACCTAGATGGCGGATAGAAGCCAGTATTGTTAACTTAAAACCACAAAATATTGATAAACGGGGTTTCAAAAACATCTCATCTTTGCCTCATTCAACTAGGGCTTGTGTCCCAATGGCCCATTTTATGCCCTTGAAATATACTATTTGTGTAAGTGAAAAACTTATAATCATAATCCCCATGTTGCAGGCGGAACGGGGAAGTGACACACATAAAGATCCAGAACACGGGTGACTTCTACGACCTGTACGGGGGAGAGAAGTTTGCCACGTTGTCAGAGCTGGTGCAGTTCTACATGGAGAACCAGGGGCAGCTGAGGGAGAAGAACGGAGAAATCATAGAGCTGAGGTATCCTCTGAACTGTGCCGACCCCACCACGGAGAGGTGAGTCCCGAGTGTCAATTATTTGTAGATTTATCTTTTTCTCATATTTTTGGGCCGAGCTGAAGCAACAAAGCACTTCATCCAAAATTCTCGAATTATTGCTTACCCCAATAATTTGATTATTTAAAGACCTTAAACATAAGCACCTGATAAAGGTTTAAAGTCTGCTAATCTGTTCCTCATCGGAAATGTGAGTTCCCCTTACCAGATTCCCAAGAGTTGCCCTTCTTAACTCAGAGAGCTCTCAGTTAAAGTGTAGGTAATCCACTGTTCCCTCTGACCTACCACATTTCCTAAAATGTGGTGCGCCATCATACAAACCCATATGTTTTGAACCGACCGTGTCCGGTAATCAGTTCTACCATGGATAAATAGAATAAATATAGACCGTCAGAGGAAGGTTCCACAATGTGCTGCTAGATCATGCTCGGTGTTTAATTTGCTGTCGTCGTCGACTCCTTGCCGTATGCTACCAGCAGACGTTGCTGAGGTGTGCGCTGTAACTACACGGCACTCCTAGCGGTGGATGCCAAAACATATGCTAACCGCAGCACTGCTGTCGGTCTATTTAATTCTTTTTGTCTATGGTTCTACTTGTTGGAAATGTTTAACCTTTGACTATTGTTTAACTTAGTCTCCTTTGAATTATTTTTGAACAACACTTTGGGAATACCATATGTCATTAGTTTTCAATTTACATATGTCTGAATAATAATATAATTGTGTTTTTAGAAATAAACAAAATGTAACTTTTAAAACTGGTTTAATTAATTTTACAAGAAATCAGTTTAATTTCAGAGTTTTGTTACATTTAATGGTGACCCTGAAATGATCAAACTTCTACCATAGACAAAAAGAAATAAATATAGACTGTCAGCTGTGCTGCGGTTAGCGTATATTCCGGCGCTGACCGCTAGGGGTAATGTGTAGTTACGGCGCACACCGCTGCAGCATCAAGCGCTAGCGACCGTTTCCATAACAACTTGGTAGTTGGGAGTAGTGTTGCCAACTTTGGAGGAATTCCCCGGGATTCGAGTTTACTGACTTATTTAATATTAAGCAGTAAATTAATTTAAATGCCATAATTTATGGTATTTTTTTAAACATATATTTGTTATACTTTTGTAATTTCATTACAATGATTCAAAGTTTTACTTTATTAATCCATAATTTTAGGAAGTGGTTTATTGGAAGGTTTTGTTTTATATTTGCAAGGTAAAATCTAATTAACCAGGATGTCTAGTAGTCGGGGAAAACGGGAAAGTCAGGTATTAGTATTGATTTCAAAATGGTCTCGAAAAGTTGGGATTTAGTCTTTACTTGATATCAAAGTCGGGAAATTTAATGATTTTACCGCGGTCGCGCTAGACAACGATCACGTTTCCCGGTTTCCGTGACGGCGCAAAACGATGATGATGTCTACACGGCCGCGGGAGATTTTCTTTAAACTGCGACCGTGCTAGACGACGTTATGGTGACCGCGGCAGAAATTATCACGTCTTTTCTACGATCACGCAAAACAATAATGTCTACACGGCCGCTGAAGATGTTCATGATTTTGCCGCAATCGTCGACGACGATGACGTTTCGGGACCAAACCACGGCATTCAATGATGATGTCTACACAGCCGCGGAGGATGTTCATGATTTTGACGCGATTGCAAAAGACGATAATAGCGATATAGTAAGCATTTCGTTTGCTAGAGTGGTAGTGCTGGTAACAGCTGGCGAGTAGTCAACGATGAAACCGAATAGAATACCGATAACCGATATCGAACGGCGATAACGCTCTAGCGGCAGATCGCAAAACCTTTCTTTGACAGTCTATATTTACTCTATTGTCTATGCTTCTACTCAACAACTAGCAAGTGTAACTAGTCAAAAATGGCTGAGAGATATACCTGGCAAAGTTGTCTGCTAAAATTTCAGAAAAAAAAAGTTTAGAACCACTATTTTTGAGCTTTTAGTTGATCAGTGTCATTGGTAGAGTGTTGAGTCTGATCAATCGCTGAGTAGGTTATGGTTTTGTCTTTCTGACTATGAGACAACACCGTATATCGAGAGTTCAAATCTGTTTTTGTGGTCGAGATTTGCGTTTGTGGGAGACACGCTTAAGATAAACGTTAAAAGGGATGTGTGGATTCCTTTTGAATTTTACGTTAAATCAGGCATTTGGCTATTTTTTTTCTTAATATAAATGTGTGTCCATTGAAAACCTATTGATTATATATAATGGATATTTATGTCCATAGGATAAAGGGAAAACTTAAAACAAATTTTGATAGTTAAATCAATAGAAACATTGATGGGGCGCATATGGTTGTGTTGAATGAAATTTGATATTTAAAGCTTGCAGCTGGGAATTTGTTAGTGTAAACAAGCTGTACAGTCTGCCGTGCTTTAATGTACGAGACGCTCCCGACAGAAAACCACCGCGCCGTGCCGAACGCATCGTAGCGTGCATAACTGAACTGTTCGCGGCAAATTGTTATTTCTATCACTGCCGCTGTCAAAACGTATCATTTGTAGGTTAAATGTAATTTAATTTAACTGTCATAACCTAACCAAACTAACCAAACTTGCTGATAATGAAAAAATCAAATGAAGGTATACTAATCGAAAAAAAAATAGTCCTGTTCATAAAATAAAATTATAAATGCCTCAAATTCAATTATATATTTTTTTTATTATAAAATTAAACTGTCATAACCTAACCAAACTTGCTGATACTGAAAAAATGAAATCAAAATGTTAGTGCCTCCGTTGGGTTTCGAACCGGCTACCTTCAGAACATCAGCTCGGTGCACTATCCACTACACCTCCGAGACCAATGGCCCTGCAACGTATTGTTGCGGTAATGGTGTTCGCTCAAGCGGTGGTGGGTGGTGGTTTTCTGTCGGGAAGGTTTCGTCTTTAATGTATGCTGGGTAGCTTTGTGGGAACCACAGTTTAAACACAGAGGCTGGTTCCGCTTTTTTGAATAACAACACTGCTCCTTTATAAAGAAAAAAATATATTGGAATTTAAAAATTTAAATTTATTAGGTCTAGATCAAAAAGGTATAAGAGGCTTTATTCCAAAATGGAACAACATAACAAGGCCAACTTATGAAATTAATTTCTTAATTATTTTTATTACTGACTTAAATTTTGATACTGGCTGTCACTAAAAAATTGCAAGCTTATTATATGTAATGCATAAATCTAAGTGGTAGAAAAATTAAGATTTCTTCTGAATACTTGAATTTTGAATTGCCAAAAGTTTTGAATTCAAAAATTTTTGGTTTTTATTATGTGAATTTAAGATGGTTCTTAGTTTTACCGTACTAGTAAATAAACAAAATATTACTTGATTCATGGGCTTATAGAGTTCATTTAGAGAGTCAAAAATACATGTCAATGATCTAGTAGACTCAAGCATTGTTTTTGCCTACTGCATACAAATTGTAAATTTAGTGTTTCAAATATTGAATGAATCTAAGCCTGATCGAATAAAAAGTATTGTGACAAGATCTGTTTAGATAATCTGGTGAAACTCTGTTCGGTCATAAGAAGTAAAATTTATTTGTGCCTTTTCCTTGTCCCCAAGTAACTTATTGGAACTAATAAATCTTTTCCTGTTGAACTTTGAAGAAGACACAATGATGATGAACTTAAATCTGAAGGATAAGAATGATGAGTTTATAAACAACATGTGCCATTTGTTCAATATGATTCGTCATTATGTGTGTCACAAGGCAAACTATTTTGATTGTCATCTAGTGAAGTCGAGGCATCAAAGGAGCAATCAGTGCTTTCCTCTTCCTGGCAAAAAGAAGTAATGTACACTGGAAAATGCTTATAGGACGACAGTGAGCTTTCAGTTCTAATATGTTGTGCTGGAAATATAGCTTCTTGTGATGAGCAAGGAAGAGCCTGAGCGGCAAGCACTGTCCAAGAATTCCTATCACTCATGGCACAGGATCTTCCTCCCACCGTGAGCGTCGTAGTACATGATGGTAGAAGTGGTGTTAGAATTTGCCCTAGACACACCAGCAACTAGTTCTTTTGAAGTCATGTCGGTTGTTTTAACTTAAAAAAATTTGTACAACCCCTATTGCTTAAAAAGTTGTTGGTTGCAGATTAAAAAATTATTGCAACTTTAGTGATTCTCCCCATAAAATATCATAGTTACTTCCACCGCGTACCCATGATAAGGGTTGTTGACAAGCTAAGGAAAAGTATGAGTCATATTGCTGACATATTGTTCTTATTGTTATCGTATTGTTTCTTTTACTTCAATATCAATCATTTATGTCTCAGAAAATTAATTAATTACTCTCTCAGTTACCATGTGTTCCCTTTAACATTGCGCTTTTCATAAAACAGTTGGCCAAAGAAACAGCTGATGGTTATGGACAGCAGAATCAAGGGCTGGGAGAAGGAATTCTGTAGCATATTGTTGAATTTATTAATCTATGTATCTCTATTCTACGAAAATCATACAGTTATCTTTTATTGTCTGAATCGTTAATCTTCCAAAGTATTCAAATGATATTTGTTCACATTCAAAGTAGTCAAAAACTTGTGACCACCATAAATTGTATACTTTGGTTATGTTGCTACTCAAAAGGTGACTCATTTTCTTTACTCTGCTCCAGTTTTAAATGTATGTGCTGACACAGGGGTTCAACTATTAGTTCTTTCTTGGAAAACCATTATGCAAGTCTACTCTCCACAGTTGATCTAAGTCAGTGGCTCTGTTTATGTGATGGAATGTAGGATCAAGGCAGTGAAGAGTTTTTGTCACCGAGTCTTAACTTAAAATACAATTTAATACTCTCGCCCCTAATTCATATTCAGCTTAAAATGCACCTAAGTCTTTTGATTGACTGCAATCAATCTTCGAGTCTACAGGTTCGATTCCAAATGTTCCATGTTCGCTTTGAATGATCATCAGAGACAGCTGTTCTGTACAACATGGTACAATATGAGAAGTCCCACATGTTGACCTTGAAACTGCAGATGACAATGAGACTCAGATCCACTGACTGGATGACCTTGCTTGCCCACGTACTACCCTCATGTTGCGCTTAATTAAATCTCCTCACAGCATCTTGTAACAATTATAAAGCTTCATGGGCTATAATTGAATCTCCACTCGATATTAATGTGGTATAAGCTTCGTCTTGGAAGAATTATGGAGATAAAATTGCTGATAATCTGTTGGATGAACGGATGTTGCGAAATTATAAATAGACTGTGTTTTGTGAAAACTACTAGGGAAGGGTAATTTTTTTGCTACATTGATTGTTCATCTGCCATGTTTTCATTTATATTTTTATAGCAGGTTTCAAAGAAATGGGACTTAAACAATTGCAATCCTTGTTTATTTGTACAATCACTTGTGGTTGAGGTATATTTTTGTTTTAAATTTACCTTTAGTTTGCCCAGCTTTTTTACATTCAAAATATGGTGTCGTGTTAGTAAAGTGTCAATGCAGTAGTTTGTGTAAACTACAGCTATTAAGCTACCAGCTGTGTTGCTGACAGCAAGTAGTCCTCGTCTAGTAAATAGAAGGTTGCCGGTTTGATCCTGAGGAAAGTCAAAATGTTTGTAATGACAAGTAAATGGTCCCAACTGTCCTTGATCATTCATCCTATTGTAAATGAACCAGCTGATTTCAGTCAGTAACAAAGCTGTTATTACATTTATTCAATTTAATCATTTTCGCTTTGTATCGGGGCTCTAAAATTCTAATCCAATATTCAGTGGTTGTCATGAAAGAAATTAAAACCTTATGCCTCTGATACAGTTATCTGATTAGGCCCACATTTAAACAACATCCCTTGTACCAACGACCCTTTTAGGATTGTGACTTTTTTTCTCATGTAGTTTATCACTTCCTAGCACAGTTATTGGTTTAAGTCAGTTAAACAGCAATTAACATCGGTGAGAGTCAACAGGGCTTTATGTTCTCGATATATGTTTTTATATAGTGTTAAAAGTTACTACATTCATCGAAGAGAGTAGGTTTCCATTGATTAAACGTCATTGACACAAATATAGTTAAAGCCATTTTCATTGCACTTGCACACAGGTCCAAATTCAACCAGTGTTGAGCTAATAGCCCCAAGTTTTTTCTTCATTCCTTGTTTATAATCACAAGCCTCTTCCTCTTTTAATCACCTAAAAAGCAGAACCGTAAATTTCAATTGACTTAATTAATCACCAATGTTCAAGAGAGTGTGGACGGTAAGCAGAGCATGGAAGCATGGATGTGCAGGAAGCAGGAACTCCTGTATGTAGGGCAATGCATGCATGACTCAGCCTACCTACGCTTGTCTAGCTGTACCTGGTGCATTATTGTAGTCTGCTATGACAGGGTCTATTACTTACCCTGGGATTTATTACTCGTTCAAGTACGAGACCTAACAAGGCCGAGTAATTACACGGTGTCGGACTGAACGGACAGCCAATATGATAAATAACCTGTCGTGTCGGGTTTGTAAGTAAAGTGCAATGGTAGAAGCTGTATAGTACTACATATTAACTATGCAGGATTTCATGTAAAGGTGGGGTTTTACTGAAGAGTTAAATAAGTACCCATGCTGAAGCAAAACAGCAGACTAAATGAATTTCCATTTGTCTGATTGGATTTTTATCAAAATATTTTGTTAAACTGATTTATTCCCTAGTTAGATAATATCAGGTTTAAAGAGTACTTAGGTTTGCTGCTACAGGGAAGGAAAACGTGTTTTTTGGTAAAATGTTTATAGTATAGGATGAAATAAATAAACTTGCCAAATTTGATCAAATCATATAAACAAGCAAACTATAAAAGTTGACTTTTTCTGTGTAAGAATAACATGAGCCCTTTAAATGTTCTTTTTACTTTCTCCCCCTATAACATAATACAGTATATGTTATAGGGGGTTATATGTGGGGTTATATGGGTTATATGTGACGTAAACAAAGTATTGTTTACGTCAACATTTTCAAGTTTGAGTATTGAGTGGATATATCCGTTTTGAGTCCCCCTGAACGCAAAAAAGACGTTTTTGAAGCGTATGAGTGGATATGCACGGAGCTACAGGCCACACCTGTTGTCCGATTTTGATGAAATTTTGGTATGTAGGTACTAATCCATGATATCTCCATGTATTTTTTAATTTTTTTAAAATTTGGATTTTTAATGGTGATTTTCTTTTAATTAAACCCACCCCATAACAGAAAATTGGTCCTTTAAATTCTGAACAAAATGGTATAAATACTATTTTTGTAAAAACTATGGTTCAAAAGTTATTGTAACTTATGTTATTTTCCCATAAAAAGACCATTAAAAACAAAAAGTCAGAATTTAGGAAAACCTGGTTTTGATTCAAAATAATGTGTTAAGGTCCTTATAATAAAAAAAAACAGTGCAACCCTCCATTGCTGAAAGTTATTGCAACTTTTGACATTTTCCCTATAAAATATCATAGTTACTCCTACTGCTTTCCCATGATAAAGGTTGTTTGCAAGCTAATTGGAGAAAGTATGTGTCAGAGTATTAAGCTCCAAAAACCAATACAGCTATTTTAGCTAATATTTACAAAACTTTGCATGGACACCTCGTCTGGGTGTTTTATAAGACGATGATTAATAGATTATTGTAGGATGAATGTTGAATGGATGAGACAATAGCTTTGTTATACTTTTAATACTTTAATACTTTACTTTAATACTTTCTTATGAAATGGCGACCATACAATGTAGGTATTTTAAGCCAAATATGAATGGAGATGAGTGTAGGATGAGTGGCGCGATCTTGTAGTCTTGTTAGTGACTAAGGCCGACATTCCTTAGAAACAGCTGTTAATTAATAGCCCAAACAGCTAATGGCAACTAAGGGACCTACGGTTTATAGTGGAATCCGAACCACATTTTTTCCTTGGTATATACGAATTGGTCTAATTATCAGGATAGTACTACGGATAGTCGTAATACTCACTAGTGCGGACGTTAATCCACACCAGGGAGTATCCCATCCACAGTGTATACCTATAAATATCCACAATCCGTTACCTCCTAGTAGCTGGATTACAGGACGACGCCACCCGTCCCAGTTACTGACTAGGATCAGCTGGTTATTTTTATCAAGGACATTTTGGTCCAGTTTTGAAGCATCAAAAAGCTATCATCTATTCTCAGGATCGAACCACCAACCTTCAACCTTCTGGTTACCAGGCAAGCACTGTATCCACTCAGTTACCCGGATTTCGTTTATTTTCCGTTTGCCCATAAAAGATGTTTTTATTGGATTACAAAAATCTAAATGATTATCACTTGAAACCCAATGTGACCCCTACAAATACACAGTTATGTTTTCCCTAACACTGTAAGGCCTATCTAATTTAAATCAGATTTTACTATGAATGTTCCTTGTTGAGATGTCAATACCATCTACAGTGTTGTTGTGAAACATTTCTCCCACCCAGATCTGACCCTGGGACTCTTCCTACTTCTCATAACCCACACTCTGCAGTCTGCACTAATCAACAATCTATTTCATGGTCTATCTGAGGTGTCTATCAGCTATCACAATACAATGTTGATTGTAACACTAGCGTTGGTTCAAAGTCATGGATGTTAGTATTGCAATTGGTCTTCATTGTGGTTTTAACTGTACAGTGTACTTAACTACTTTAGTAGGCTGTTGTAGAGGGTTTTGATAGTTGTGTTGTGAGAGGTACCCAATGTTAGTGTTTTTATGGATTTCAATTAATTGTGGGCAAATAAAAAATCTGTTTTGCACATTTGTGGGGGTTGGGGTGGTAGATATTAATAATGTATGATCATATTCCTGATAAGATCAAAATAAATTTCATCAGATTTCTTGGATTTTGATAAAAGTAGGATCAAAAGTGTAAAGACGTGTCTCCTTCGTGTCGTAACACTTCGGCCCAAGTAACACTTCGGCCCAGTAACATTTCGGCCCGAAACCCTCAGATGTATGGCCTATGGTCCAACTCTCTACCTGCCCACTAGTAACACTTCGTCCCAACAAAATATTTGACAGGTTAGGTTAGGTTAGGTTAGGTAAGATTCCACCGATTCTCCGTCATGTGAGGTCAGAGGATGCAAGGGGTGACGGTTGGGCGACATTCCACCAGAGGGTGGTTGCAAAGTATACAGGTCATGTACCTCTTACTACCTGAACTGCGTTCCTCAACCCTTGTCAATTTTTCGTCGGGCCGAAATGTTACTCCATTAGCTTATTTAATCATCTGTAAAAGCGAGTGGGACGAAGTGATACTGTTTTTCTAAGAAATTTGAGTTTGGCCGAAATGTTACTGGGCCGAAGTGTTACTACATCGTCTCCTTGAATCATTGTAAACCAGCCGAATCTGGCCATGGGAAAGGGGAGGAATCTAAACTTGGCTTTTTATCTTGATATTTCAGTTGACACAAATCGGTATCCTTTTCATTTTTCACTGTGGGTTAATAAAGACACACCCACACAGTTTAGCATGGTTTAGCTTTGATTGTTTAGGTAACCTCTATTGCTTGAGCTTTGTCGAATCTGGATTAAAATGCAATCTGTCCATTGTGATTGGGCTTACTGTTTGCTTTCCTAACTGACTTGGACTTGAGATAGTAATAAGACCAGGTATTAGATCATCCCTCACAAAAACGTAAAAATGCTAATGGCACAGAAAACCCAATAAACAAAACTGTGGAATATGCTTCTTTGAACCATTGTCTCTAAATCTCACAATTTTTTTAACGAACATTGCACTTTCAGAATGTATACCCTGAATTTAAACATACAATGCTGAAAATACAGTTTAACATAGTTACATCGATGTATAATAACTCTACATATTATACATCGATTATTATACATCGAGTTATAATATATGGATGCATAGTTATTAAGTATTTCAGTGATAAAAACTACCACAATAAATGTCGGTACCTCAAATTAAATCTTGTAGCAGTACTGAGAAACATTCTGTATGCCGTGCGTGTTGTACAGCAAGAGCCATATTCAATCCATCAATTAATCATAAGGCCGTCGAACAACAGGGCCGCATGGACATTGAGTGAGGCCTGCCTTTTGTTGATAAACAGCTATGACATTTCCGCCGGTGGCTCAAGGGATCGCTTCCGGTTTGATAGTGATAACGAACTTGAGCCGGCTTTGGTAAAAAGTTCAAGAGCAACGATATAGAGTCGAGCTTGATAAGGGACGCGAGACGTGATAAGAAAGATAATATACCCAACGGTTGATGTTTTGTAAGGGTCATTGTTTTCAGGCTTTATGTTTGACTAGCTGTTTGCCCGTTCTACGTACGGGAACCTTGTAGTAAGTTGAAACCTTATGGTCAGAACAGGAGTTGGTTTGCATATTTAGTGTGCATTTTTCCAGATATGGTGGCAAAACTATTACTGTATAGGAATACATATAAACCTTCTCAAATACAATATCTGACAGTTTCAAAGCCAAAACGAATGCTTCGCAATTAAATGTAACCCGATTGTGTTAGTCCATATTTTATATCTAATGATAATAGGAATTGCTTTATAGATCTATGAGGCATAGCCCTAAGGTAGGCCTGTAATTGAAAGTTACTTTTGACACTGGTTAAAAGTAGTTAAAATACTACCTCAACCTCACTACTGCACACTTTACTTTACTACTTTACTTTTAAAAAAGAGGTTGGCGGCCTCTTTTAAACTTGCATTTGCCCGTCCACATAGACTAACCGCCCGTGCGTGGAACATTTACAGCAAAGCAAGGCGGTACAGTACAAAGGTGAACTGTACTGATAAATTTTAGTGGCAGTGACCAGGATCCAAACCCACGACATCGCTGCCTTCGGCCCGAAGTCCGCGACGCTACCGAATGAGCCACTGACTCACCAATTCACTTTATTCGAGTTGACATTTTCATTAACAAAGGCGCTCTTGTCTTTTCCACGAAACACTGAGAAATAAGGACATTAATGCGTTACCAACAGACATACACACACAAATACAAAATTGAATTAGGGGGTTTGCTACGCTTTAACCAAAGCAAATTACAAACAAAATAATTATTTAAAAGTTTTGATAGTGTCATCAAATGTTATGATAATCGTCTTTAGGCCTAATCAAAACTGTAAAATTGGTGTGTAAATCCGTTGGCAAATATACAGGGTGAATTTTAAATGAGTTCCCCCCCTACTTTTTTCTACATTTCTTAAGATATCAACTTCGGACCACGTCAGATCATTGTAGTGTAGTAAGTACTTCATTTTGACTGAATAAACATTTTTGGCCGCCATCTTGGATCCGCCATATTGGATACAAAATTTGTTTTTCAAATGTAAAGGTAGGGTTGTGACCCATTGTTTCTAACTCGAATTTTACGCTGATTACAATGCCGCAATTAGTTTTAAAAAAATCTTGATCCGTTCTAAAGTTATGAGGACTTTTTATAACTTTATTTTTAGCCCATTTTAACATTGTGCATTTACAAACTAAGACCATAATCTCAAAATAGTGCTAGATAAAGATAAGTATACACCACCATTCATTGTCGACCTATTATCACTTGGTTATGACGGATTAATTTTTTTCGGCCGCCATCTTGGATCTGCCATTTTGAGATGTGATAAATTAATTTAAATATGAAGGTGGTGTTGTGACCCATCATTTTGAACTACTTTTTTATGCTGAATTTAATGCCGCAATCCATTTTGCATTTTCATATTTGTTTTTTGAAATATTGGAAATTTAAGTAAGATAATTTTAATATTTCATCAAGAAAGCCTGAGAAACAAAAACGGTTTGCGGCATTGAGTTCAGCATAAAACAGTAGTTCAAAATGATGGGTCACAACACCACCTTCATATTTAAATTAATTTATCACATCTCAAAATGGCAGATCCAAGATGGTGGCCGAAAAAAATTAATCCGTCATAACCAAGTGATAATAGGTCGACAATGAATGGTGGTGTATACTTATCTTTATCTAGCACTATTTTGAGATTATGGTCTTAGTTTGTAAATGCACAATGTTAAAATGGGCTAAAAATAAAGTTATAAAAAGTCCTTATAACTTTAGAACGGATCAAGATTTTTTAAAACTAATTGCGGCAGTGTAATCAACGTAAAATTCTAGTTTGAAACAATCCGTCACAACCCTACCTTTACATTTGAAAAAAAAATTTTGTATCCAACATGGCGGATCCAAGATGGCGGCAAAAAGGTTTATCCAGTCAAAATGAAGTACTTACTACACTACAATGATCTGACGTGGTCCGAAGTTGATATCTTAAGAAATGTAGAAAACAGTAGGGGGGGGGGGGAACTCATTTAAAATTCACCCTGTATAAATAAATAAATAAATACACAGTCCACAAAACATTGATACTTTATCATCGCCAAGCTTTAAAAATTCATGATGGTTTGATAAAAAAAATCTTTTATTATACAGTAAGACATCAATTAAATTTAATAAGAAGAAGAATTTAATATCGATAACTATAGTTGTAAATAGTGATGTGTTCGTAAAGTGATTGTGTAGTGATTGTACGTTAAAATGATTCTTACTGCTACCACCGGTTCTAAGGAAAAGTATCAGTGCCAAAAACCAACGTTTACATTTAAGAAAAGAACTATATTACTTACGACCTATTTGAACTGTCCTTCTAATCAAACTGTATTATACTTGTTAATCCGTTGGCCAATACATAAATAAATAAATACACAGGCCACAAAACATGTAACATGTAACGTTAACAATGTAAAGCTTAAACACTCACTATGGTTTGCTCAAAAAAACTTTCACTTAATGGGGTGCAGTACCAAAGTTATTAGTAGTGGTGACCTGGTGGAAACGCGCGTAACAGCTGTCGGGCAGATGTTAGCAGATGTTACAAAGTTAATTAGTTTAAAGGGCATGATGCGGAAATGACGTAGAGTTGGGTTTTATGCGGGTGTTTCCGGTGGTACGTCACTTGTGACGTATGTGGGTAGTGACGTAGGTTGTTGAGGTAATTTGGTGTATGCGGGTGTGCTACGTCACAAAGTGACGTGGTGGGTACTGTTTGAGCTGACGTCATAGGTGATGTGTACTTGGGGTGTATGAGGGTGATCATATGGTTTTCTACAGTTATAGTGTAGGGTAGCTTCTTTCTTTTGTTTATTCTTTATTTATAGAAAACAGAAGAAATGAGAGTAAGTTGTACAGTGTGGAAGTCAACAAGATTTCGTTGTCAGCTTATGACGACAAAATATTCGTTTGTAATGCCTAAGAAATCATACATTGTACAAGTAGAAAACAAATATGCAAGACCTGTAGCATTGGGTCTCCCACCTGTTAGCCAGCTGTGAAGCTGAACAATATAACTTGGGAAGGGTATTTTATTTACAGAACAACTTTCATCATCAGTACACATGAGTAAGACAAAACTTCTATTCAACAAAGCAATCTACATCGAGTTTATTTGTTTCACCCACCGTTGGTGTTTATTGTTGTTTATATCTAAAATTTGGTACTTTTAAACAATTTCCAAATTCAAACTATCCCCCTTAACTGATGTGTCTACGTACCGTACAGAGAATTACTTGACCACCTGTCTGTATGATGTACAAAAAGGTTGTATTCAGTAGAAAGAAAACCTGAGCTCACTCACTGTGCAACAAGTCGGTAGAGCAGTACACTACTGTTGAATGCAAATTAAAAAAATGAAGTTAGCCTACAGTTGTAATGATGACATTAGGACTTTGCCGTGGGGACATTACAAAACATGTGAGAATTAAAAGATGGAGAATGAGGTTAAGTTTGACTAAACTCGAGTGTAAATGGAATAAGTCAGAAATAGAGACTCTAGTGTAAGATTGGAAATAGCTGAACAATTTATTGCTAAGCCTAACTTTATCGACCGAACCATTTACAATGAAAACTTAGTAGGCATTCATATGAGTAAAACCACAGTGATGTTGAACAAACCATTGAGCTTAATAAGATTGCATTATCAACTCATGATGATAAAAGATACATCTTATCCAATGGGATAATTTCCTTACCATGGGGACACTCAAAAATTCCACAAGAAGAATTCGTCGAGATGGAAGAAGAACACTCGCTTTCGACAGACTAAGCTTGAAGTAATTTGCATTAGGGGGGTCTCCATAGCACAGGGTTATTTGGTCTAGACCTGTGTGAACCTCTTCCCCCCCCCCCCCCCCCCTGATTTTAAACAAACCAATCTATATTGGTATGTCCATATTAGATTTGAGCAAAGTACGAATGTATGACTTTTACTACGATATTATGAAGTCCCAACCGTTTGGTGTTCATATATAAAATTTGGTACTTTTAAACAATTTCCCAGTTGAAATTACCCCCATTAGCTTATCTGCTACGTGCCGTACAGAGTATAATTGTCCACCTGCCTGTATGATGTACAAAAAGGTTGTATTCAGTAGAGCAGTACACTACTGTTGAATGCAAAAAACTTGAACCCGCATTAATCGTTCCGTTGGTGGACACACACACACACACACACACACACACACACACACACACACACACACACCTGCGGGCGGTGTGGGTAAAGCAGTACGCTACTTTGAATTTGAACTATCTAAGTCGGTAATGTAGCACTGTGTGAAAAAATATTTCCAACTCTAAACATTCTTGATCACAGTTTAGTATTACTTTTAATTCTGTAGGTTAATGTTGCTCTGTAAGCGGTAGTTGTTTAATACCGGAGATCTGGAAATACAATGACGGAGACAATATTTATTCAAAGAAGCTCTCTCCCTCCTTGTATCGTAGTGGGAGTAGCGTGAGTCCTTGATCTAAGAGGTTTGCGGGTTCGATCCCTACCAATCATAAAAAAAACGTTATATTTTTATTTTATTTTATACATATCTACTTGCTGTAGTTCATAACAAATGCAAAACAAATGATAATTCATGTATCGAATGTTAAAAACAGTTAAAAGAAGGCTTAATTGGAACTTTACAGTTGAGTATAAAAAATGGCCTTTGTAAAGGCCACCAATGTTAAATGTTAAATTTACATTTCGTAGGTGTTTTGTACTCTTGGGATGAGAGGTAATCTAAATGATGTTTGTTTCTAGCGGTTGGTAGTTTATGAAGCTATGTATGAGCTATAGAGGTTCACGGGTTCGATCCCTACCAATCACAAAAAAAAACATTATATTTTTATTTTATTTTATACATATCTACTTGCTGTAGTTCATAACAATGCAAAACAAATGATAATTCATGTATCAAATGTTAAAAACAGTTGAAAGAAGGCTTGGAATTTTACATTAATTGGAACTTTACAGATGAGTATAAAAAATGGCCTTTGTAAAGGCCACCAAATGTTGGATGTTAAATTTACATTTCGTAGGTGTTATGTACTCTTGGGATGATGGGTGGTCTGAATTTACGTTTCATCCTAGTACAGTAGTTGGCTGTGTATGAGCCAGAAGTTCACGGGTTCGAGCCTTACCAATTACCAAACGTTTAATTTACAGTTGGAGTAATATGTTGATTTTTGGAGAAACTAATTTTAAGTATCTCTATTTGCACCGAGAATTGAAAAAATAACTGCTGCCTTACTGATAACCTATGTTAAGTAATATAGGCCTAAGTTGGCTTATTTTATTTCTTTGATTTGAGGCATCCCCCTGTGGGATAAATTTTAATTCCTTTTACTTACATATAAAATAAACACTTTAAAACAATTTCCAGGTTTTCGAGAATGATTTAAAGGCACGGCAAATGTTTTAGCTAATTTTACTGGTCTAAGTGGTCAGCAAACTGGTTTTTAGTGGACGGTAAACACTAAAACAAATGCATTTCGCTAATGCAAGTGTTTCATACAAGCACAAGATGCTAAAAGCTCTAGTAAAATTAATAAAAATTCCACGATCGAATAAACAAAATCTTGAATAAAATCCCTACAGAGCTGTCGGGGTTTACTTAATATAATCGAACGGAGAATTTATCACGATACGGTTTAAAACAAATTTTATATTAATATTCGTAGCTGATTGTTCGAATCAACCTACTCCCAAGACTTGGTTCTTTCACCCGCCAAGAAAAAACAAAAAAAAACGGGGTTTAGAACTCAGATGACGAGTCTCGGGGTATTTAAACAACGAATTAACTCAAATAAATGTACGTAACACTTATTCGTTAAGCGAACGGAACAAATGTACTTTCGTAGCTAATTGATCCAAACAAACCGAAATATATCCACCGCTATTCACTGGCAGGTAGGAAGTGTTTTACTTACATATAAAATAAACACTTTAAAACAATTTCCAGGTTTTCGAGAATGATTTAAAGGCACGGCAAATGTTTTAACTAATTTTACTGGTCTAAGTGATCAGCAAACTGGTTTTTAGTGGACGGTAAACACTAAAACAAATGCATTTCGCTAATGCAAGTGTTTCATACAAGCACAAGATGTTAAAAGCTCTAGTAAAACTAATAAAAATTCCACGATCGAATAAACAAAATCTTGAATAAAATCTCTACAGAGCTGTCGGGGTTTAATTAATATAATCAAACGGAGGATTTATCGCGATACGGTTTAAAACAAATTTTATATTAATATTCGTAGCTGATTGTTCGAATCAACCTACTCCAAAGACTTGGTTCTTTCACCCGCCAAGAAAAAACAAAAAAAACGGGGTTTAGAACTCAGATGACGAGTTTCGGGGTATTTAAACAACGAATTAACTCAAATAAATGTACGTAACAATTATTCGTTAAGCGAACGGAACAAATGTACTTTCGTAGCTAATTGATCCAAACAAACCGAAATATATCAACCGCTATTTACTGGCAGGTAGGAACTGGTGGGGATTTATACGAGTCGGCAAAACTAAGTTACTAAAATTTAGATATTGAAAATCTAATTTGGAGCTGGTAAAATAAGTGGCAGATGAGTATGCGTAAGTTATAACGGGAAATAAACGTAGCTAACCTTCGTAATAAAATCGTAGCGTTATGTTGCGCGTTGTCGTATACTTCGTGTGAGAGGCTTGTTCGGAGCTAGTAGGCGGTCTGGATGAAAGTATGTGTCAGATTGCTGTTTATTTGAATTTTGTTAACAATACTATTTTTGAGACGGTTAAGGAAGTGGTATTTAACATGTCGCGTGACTAATTGATTATGCTGATTACTTGATTACTTGACTACGCTATTAATTAAAGTTGGGAAAAGCCCTTTCGAATTAGGCTAGAATGGTCTTGATAAGACACTATGGTAGAGTTCTGTAGCTGTCGATAATCTAGAATATTAGAACCAAAAATTAATTTTAATTATATTAGATATTATATAATTTTTATTGAATTTGAGCTTATTTTAATTTTATTTTAAAACAGCTGTACTCCCACGATTGGCGAATGGATCATACTGTAGTAAGCGACTAAGCGTTGGCCGGTCCATCTCCCGGCTGTTTGGCTTTAGAACTGAATAAATTGTAGTACAGTGAATGAATTAATTAAATATTATGCAAGTTATATTCCTAATAATGAACGACAGCAAGAATAAATAAAATACATTTCTGATAAACTACAAACAATTATTCAATAGGCTATACAATTATCCTAGACATTTATCCATACCGTGGTTAAAAGTGGACTTCTATAAGCCTATGTAATTAATTATCCTATATATTAAAACGTGACAGGGTTTCTTTATTTCACGATTCTGAATCAACCACTTGACGGATTTTCATGATTTTTTTGTGTTGAACGAAAGATCATTTTGAGAACTAGGGAATGTCGAAGCCACAATTTTAGATTAGGGTTTCAGTTTTTTAGAAATTAAGTATAAATTTTCAAAAAATCTAGCAGCCGACGGGCGAGTTTTAAGTCGTTTTAATGGTGGTTTAACTAACAGCTGGTTTCTAACTGTCATTGAAATGTTTATGTTACAAGTTGTTTGTATACAAAAATATTGGATCGTCTGAGTTCGCCTACACACTATTTCACTTTAGAATGTAATTTCTTTGCTACCGTAAAAGATCTATGTTATCAGGGGATTGTTTAGTTATGAACTAAACATTTAATCGTATAATCAAGTTTTGTCATAAATGCAATCCGCCTAAATGCTTAATACTTTAAAATATAAGTGGTTTACGTGTTGATACATCTTTTTCTAAATGTTTGAATATAAGTATACATACATACAGTATTCATAAGTAGTAGTAGTAGTATGCATACAGTACACATTGTATTCGTAATGAAAATGTCAACTGGCGTAGTAGGTCTCCAGAAAACTGACCAGTAAGCTGCGGGATGTCAGTGGAAACCAAAATCGATTCATACCATATCATAACTATCCCAGTACAGTAGTACTGTATGATTCAGAAACTTTATAAAGGGGTATATTCCAAAAGTAGACCAAAAGGCTCGGATCTCAGATGGGCTGGGCAGGCTTTGCATGGCGAAGATAAGATACTTCAACTTTTAAAAGTGTATTCTAAGGAGTACTACAAGGTAGACGACCACTTGGAAGACCAAGTAATGAAATACATCCTCAGACTGGTATCTTTCTTAGAAATGGCATAAGATGGAAGAGAACGGGAGGCCAGGATCATTTTAGAGGTTTCAGTGGCCAAGGTAAAAATAAGGTATGGTAAGTGATAGTATGCAGTGGAAGGTGGTATGTAGCTACTGTACTCAAAGCCAGGGTGTGTGTGTGTGTGTGAATCGGCCACCAAGTTGTGAACTAGCTGTTCTGAATCATATTCAGTTTTAATTGACTACTCGATTCCCGGACTTAGGACGGGCCAACAGCTCGTTTACTTATTATTATGGTTGTAACTGGACGTATGTATAGTCCGTGGCTTGGCAATCAAATAAAAGTATTTATTTATATGGGATAGGGTACTGTTATCAAAATTTTAAATTACTGAATTGTTACCAAATTACTGTTTCACAAAATGCAGATTCCATATTCAGCCGAGCCATTAAAATGAGGATTTTCCGAACAATTATTAATATTACAGAATAGTATTTAATGACATACAACTTTTCACATTTCATCAATTATATGTTAGAGTTTTGCTATGGTCAAATCCAAATCGTTTCCCCGTTTAACCAACTATTCCAAAAGAAAAAAATAATATGGTGCAACACAAATAAACAACCGATCACCTACCTATAACTTACACTTTACCTTCTTAATGCAACCTTACTTCAAAACACAATGTAGTCACGAATACACTCATAAACCTTGACCTACCTTCCCCACATGCCTAAATTGGATCAGTGTTCAATATGCGTTTTATTAAGTGTTAATAACTTACTGTATCGGCGATGTATTCAACATAATATGAGGTATTATCGGATTAAATACCGATTTCGATGCAGATCAATATATCGCTTATTAAATCCTTACTAGTGTCCCTGTTGCTCGAATTCGAACAATTTCTAAGCATTAGAGGCGTTATTTTAAAAGGAATAACGTGCATAGTTTCTGATGACTTTAAAACATTCGACCCAAAGATTATGGAAATATTCAAGATGTACGTAACAGAATATATCAAACTATCCAGGCTCTCTTGCTTTTTTCATTGGAATATTTACGCCAACCCGAATTCAAATAGTAAATATTTTATTTCAACCAAGTCAGTAAATGTTTGTAGCAAACTGTAAAAGAAGCAAACTTATTGACTGCTTAAAATTAACATATGTTCTTCTTCTCACTTAATTTCTGACAACAGCTGGGGTTGCATAATAATTTTTTGTTTCCCATGTTAATCTTATGGAGAAATACGAAACTTAAAAGGGTCCCAGGGCCTCACTCTCTGATTATTTCTCTTAAAAAAATATTTCCTGCACAACTTCACGTTACGCTCTTTCCAATGAAACCAAAAACATGTCAATCGGTTCAGTAGTTTCGGAGGAGTAATTGTCAAAAAACATGCTTTGCGTATTAAATTGCGTTTCTAATCAGCTGGCAACATAAATAGGTGCCCAAGAGTAAACAGTCACTGCAATATGCTCCGCGCATTGAGAAAGTAGTTCCGTATATTTTCGAAATCTGCAGTGAATTCCGCGCTTTAAAAAGGTTTTAACGGTATTTTCTTGTTTATTTTTCAGATTATAGGACTGGTTTAAAAGAAAAGTCTAGAAAGTTCAGAAATGTCTTAATGATTCTATTGTTTACATTTTTCTTGTAAACAAAAAAACTGTCATGGCTACTTTAGTTCCCATAAGCCACGCCATAAAAATTGGAAATTTTAAGTTCGTTTTAAATTGAATTAGCATTATCTAATTGAAATTTGTTTGTTTTGAAACCCATCTCACTAATAGTCTAAGTAATTTTGTTAAGTTGGCTGAAATGCGTTCACCCGTTATTGAGTGATGTTCCTTTATTTGTTGCATTGAAATTGATCCCAAAGAGCTACGCTCAATAAACATTATTAAGGAAGCCAACTTTGTCGATTGACTGTAGGAAAAAACTATTTTATTGAATTGTAAAAAGTTTAAAACTAGCAATAAGAGTATCTTTATTAGATCCTACTTTTTAACAACTTAAGGAGGTATCCTTTAAAATCCTTTAAAATAAAAGAAAATTGTTATAGAAATCACATTATAAATATAAAAAGTCAAATAATTATATGTAAATATTGCATTAACATTTTTTACCCTTAGTTACATTCTAACTTAAATATTTCATCACTTTAGTCATGTCTGATCAATGGGTTTTGATGATGTGTTGATATTTTTGATATTAAATCTGTATGGTAAATGTGCAACAAGGGTAGTTGATGATTCTGGTTTGACGTTTCACCTGTGTTTTTTATTATCATATTTTTACACTCAATATAAATAACAAAAAGTATGTTGATCGAGCAGACACATCACCCTTTTATATTAAAACACCCCGACTCAAAAGTCTAATTACGCTGAACACCTAGTCAGTAGCAACCACAACTATTCAAAGATCGAAGAAAATTTGACAGTAATCCACACATGCAACAATAAAGCCAAAACAACAGCTCTCAAAAATTTTGAAATATATAAAGCCTTTAAATTAGAAACTAAACATATTTTAAATGACAAAATCAATAGTCAGGCGAACGAGTTGTTTGAAACTATCATCAAATTAGACAAAGAAAGGAAACCAGAAACCACCGATCAGCTGATTGCAGATGACGTCACCTTGACCTTCGACGGAACTCCAGTCGCGGCCGGCTCGACATAAGCGTGCACGCATCGCGATGGTTTCTGTGTGTAAATATTTTGTAAATATGTGGTTTCGTCTTGTGTTCGGTAAAAGCTTTATGTATTTTTTATTATACCGAATCGTTCCACGAGGATTGACCCGATGATGTGATTGTCGTCACGAAACCGGTCGTCATCTAATAGCACTAAATGATATTGAACAAGGTAAGTGTTAAAATGGTCATATGTTTTTATTTAAAAAGTAAATAGTCTTTGTAGTGTAGCGAAAAATAACGTTCAAAAGCTGAAGGTGGATAATTTATATACAACTATATTTAAAATGCTTCGAACACAAGGTCTAAATTAAATTTAAAACAATTGTTATTCACTTTTTAAAGTAGCCCTACACTAACAAATTAATAAACATTCAATTGCTTCTTAAACACTTTACTTAATACCTACAAATTTACATGGCATACTTAACAGGTAAGATGAGTTTCCTAAGTAAAACGAATTGTAATGAACTCATCTCAAAACTCCCGCCGCGGACGCGAACTTTTGGTGTGACATGGCTCGAGGAAAAAAAACGTCCGCGCGCGGTACTCCCGCGGCGGGAGCGACGGATGTCGGTGTGACATGGCCTTAAAGTAGGGGAACTTCCCCCTCCCTGTACTTCTTCCTCTCCCTTTCACGAGTTTTGCAAAGCTGCAAGAGGTAAGTCAGTCTCATATGACCACTCAAAAGGAATGGTCGATGAGACTGAATGTGATATTTTCTTTAAGTTGGAATCGGTACCATTCTAACTTAAAGATATATCACCCATTGCATGTGGAGCATGTGTAGTACGTTGCTTGTAGTTTAGATGGTGTTAAGTCTTCTTAGTGTATTGTATTTTTGGTATTGGTGTAAGAGTGTTATATTTCTTAATAATTGATGTTCCATTTCAGGTATAAAATTTAAACTTGAGTTGATCATTATATGTTACAAAGTTCTTACGTTCACACAAAACAGAAGCATAAAAACCAATAATAAGTTTATAGCCTAGGCATACACTCACACACACATTTCTATGGGGATTGACCGTTGGAAGAACAACCCCGGCCTCAGCTGATGTGTCCGAAAGACAAATCTATTAGTACAGCCCGTAGGAAGAACTGACTATTGTCAAAGTAGGACTGTAACATTAGTCTTTGGTCAATTCAGACTTACACACAAACACAAAAATAAAACAAACATTAGCTCCCCTACCAAAACAAAAGGAGGGATAGACCCTATTTTGGTCTATCCCTTTTTTTGGCATTATTTTTAAATGACCTTGACCTACTTACAGGACTTAATTAAAATTCAGCTCACTCAATACTTGGATATTATTGTCTCACATTCAAACATTTTAGCCTTCGCCAGTGTATATATCTGAAGTAGTACAATACAAACGGGTACTTTACCCTACGTATATTTAAAACACTTTTAAATATAGTTGAGCATAAACTACTACAAAATGAATAACAAATCAGGCTCATTCTCAAAACAGGTTGGTTTGTCTAAAAAGTTATATGCAATTATCCCTCAGTAAAGATTCCAAAAATATTACTGAGTTCAGTCATGGAATGTCCCTATTTCAACTTAATACAATAAATTATGGACTATATTATGGGTCAAAGCTACTTAACGCTTATTTATAGGTACAATGTTTTTGTAGATGTAAAATTGTCAGGTTTGAATAAACTCAAAACATCCTCAGAGCAAATGCTTTCTCTGAATATGTTTCGTCGATTCCTTTAGGGAACATTATAGCAAAAACCATTATTAAAAAGTTAGAAAATGTAATATTTTAATGATTTTAACTTAAGAAACTTGTGTCATATTATGGTTCTCGTTTTTAAGTAACAAGTCTAGAATAACCTGACAACACCAATTATGTGAAGTAGCACTGATAACTTTTAGATTATTGTACCGCAATTAATTGTAGCTTGCTGTGTTGACTTGTTCAACTTATATCAATTTTGAGACTAGTGTACTTGCTACTCGTGCTATTTGCTGTGGGGACACTGGTGTTAACAAGTAGTTATTGAAACTAGGTATATTAGAATGCTAGGAGAATCTTCAGGTGTGGTGTGAGTTTTGGGTAAAGTTAGTATTATTCCATCCACTGGCAAAAACCCGTTTTGAACGATCAAGGTCCCGGGGTGAAAGTCATTATCTAATGCTCTGAAATAATAAGCTGTAGTATTTTCCTAGTTCAGAATCGCTACTTACGCCACTGTAATCCTTATAGCATATTGACATGCTAGTTCCAACAACAATAGTTCAAGTCGAAGAATAAAGCATTAACAACACATAACGTGCAAATAAAGCACACACACACGTGCAAAGTCTCAGTTGAATAAACCTTGATTCTAGGGTTTAAATAAAAAAACAACGTCAATCTACCGTGCGTGAAGACTTAATGAATATCACTCAGAAGTGTCTAAAATTCAGCCAGAAAACCAGTTTACTCAACTGGTTCCGGTTGGGTCACATAATTATGCAAAGCTCGAGACAAAATTGAGTAGTATCATTTGTTGCAATTTTGGTCCATTCTAGTCGTGTGGGTTATTTACTTCTATTACGAAATTTTCTATCAGGACTCTTTAATTAATTACTTATTTTATTCAATATTTTACATTTTAAAAGAACTAATCACGAATAAAACTTAATGTTTTTTTTAATTCGAGGTAAACTCTTGAAAAAGGTCACTGTAAACATACAATGGTTTTACATTTAAACTCTTACAATATCAGCATTTGTAAGTAAAATACTATATTAGTGGCCGGTCGCTTACTCGCTTACTGCGATGTAGAATTAAAGCACGCGTTGTTATGGGTACGCACACAGTCACGCCTAGCAGGTAGCCGACACGGTAGCAGTAACGGTTAGCTAGGTGGCAAGCTAGAGGATTCGCTAGTCGATTGTTTGGGAGCTACAAGCAGGAAGGCTCGACGCATGTTCAACATGCGCAAATAGCAGAACTTCACAGCCACGTGTTCGCAAGTTCCACGCAGGATCTTTCACTGCCCATTCTGCGTATGTCAAGTGTTGTTTGTTTTAGTTGATTTATTTGGTTGTTGTTTACTTTACATGAAATAGAATAAAAAATAATGGACCTAGAAAAATTAATATCAGACGTTTTTATCCGTGTGCCTTTGTGGAACCATTCGTCTTGTAGAGAGGTTTTGTGCTAAGAATATTCGTTGTATAGAGGTTAATCAGTCCTAGCCCATGTCACAAACAAATTCGTCTTATGGAGGCTTTTAACTTAATTACTACGTTGTATAGAGGTGTTTTTAGCATTGACCTATATGAAAGTGTCAAGGGGATTAAAAAAAATCGTCTTATCGAGGAATTCGTTTTATCGAGGTTCGTACAAACGAGGTTCAACATACTGAGCGCCACTGTGTGTATGTCCCAGCTACCCTCCAGGTAACCAGCCGTAATTCGGGGACCAGCGTATATGCGAGTATGCGACCTGCCCGGCTCCACTGTGTTTTTACCCTTACTCATACTTACATTAGGTTGTTCATAATAACACACAGTATTGTTATAGAAAAAATTAGAACTCTGTCTTAACTGAACCCCGCATCCTGTGTTGTGGTGTGTAGAAAAAAGGTCAGTAAAGCAGCATTCGTACACAGCAAGTCGGAAATGTAGTATACAACCCCGCAGGAAATTGTATTTTTTTAGCGGTGAGATAATATATCAAATAGCTGAGAGCCCCGCATCAGTTGTGTGTAGAAAACAGCAAGCGGTAATTTAGGCCTATTATTAAATTTATTAGCTAAACCTGACCCCGCATATATCCCTTTGATTACGGTTTAGTATTAATTTAAATTTTTTAGGTTATTCCTACTGCAATAGGAATAATCCTAATGCAGGTAGTTTTGTTAAAAAACCTGAGATCTGAATGTACAACAAAATTTTACAAATAATTTACAATATTTAAATATAGATCTGCAATTTTAACATGCAATACCGATTCGGTTCATTTGTCCAATGTGTAGAACGTGGTGTTCTATAACTTCTCTATGTTTCCATAGTTTGTAAATCGGCTCTTTTCAATGATTACTAAGAAATGAAGCACAGTGATGATTCAGTTTTCTTTTTAGTACATATATCAAATTATCCTGACTCTTTCTCGCGTTTATCCATTGTAGTATTTACGTCAACCCATATTCAAAAAGTAAATGTTTGTAGCAAACTGTAAAAGAAGCAAACTTATTGACTGCTTAAAATTAACATATGTTCTTCTTCTCACTTAATTTCTGACAACATCTGCAGTTGCATAACAATTTTTGTTTCCCATGTTAATCATGTAAAAAGAAGGTTTCCTGCACAACTTCACGTTATTCTCTTTCCAATGACATCTAAAACATGTCAATCGGTCCAGTAGTTTCAGAGGAGTAATCATCACAAAAAACCTGCTTGCGTATTAAATAAGTAAGATATCTACTTTTTTGACATTTTATTAATTTAACTATTTTTGCCCACCATCGCGGGAAAGAAATGATTCACATCTTTACAGCTGCACAGTGCCCACCTGCCTGGCACCTGCCTGTTTTGATGAAAGTCAGACATCGGACGCGTAGAGCGGGTAATCGTTTGTAACCATTGTAACTCGCTGTCGAC
This sequence comes from Macrosteles quadrilineatus, assembly GCF_028750875.1. Classification (NCBI taxonomy): domain Eukaryota; kingdom Metazoa; phylum Arthropoda; class Insecta; order Hemiptera; family Cicadellidae; genus Macrosteles; species Macrosteles quadrilineatus. The sequence continues at coordinate 73,478,182 of NW_026542597.1, forward strand.
CACGGGTCACTGTGACTGTCACTATCACTATAATATAGTGACAGTGATATAGCCCTCTCACACTGATATTATCAGTGTGAGAGGGGTTGCCAAAGCGACTGCATGTGGCTCCCAACACACAGTGAATTTCTTTCTTCTTTTCTTATTATTATTCTGTTTTCACTTAAATCAGCTGAATGGGATGTTTACTTATTACTTAAGTTTAGACCTGCATTTGACACAACTGAAATACATGATTGATAATTCAGTTCATTTTTGTCTTTTTAGAGAGATGTTTCCCATTTGAATCTTACTTTAAAAAAAGCCCTAAATTTTTCGTAGGTCTATTTTTTATAAAGGCTGGTATTAAAATGCCGCTTCTGAATCGTCCTAAACATTCCAGTTACATTACAATCATATCTTCCATCAAGAATAATTGGTATTAACAATCATAAATTATTTCCACCAAAGAAAGCTGAGTTTAACCGATTGCAAGGGTTGAAATAAAGTCAAATTCGTTTTTTATGTAGCACAGTTTAATTTAAATGTCAAATTTCCCCTACTGTTTTTATATTTAAATACTCAATGTGTACATACGATTTAAAATTACTGCTTAACTTCCAATGAATGTTAAGCTATCTGTGTCAATTCGAGTTAACATATGAACATTGAAGTCTATGATTATCAGTACTCACAGTTGATGTATCGATATAAAAAAACCTAACCATATATATCACGTATCACCTTATCAAGGTCTACTTTTATCACGAAAAAAGTAGAAAAGTTCACCAAAAGCTGGTTTACCTTATTGCATACAATATATCTTTCTTTTTAAAGAACTCGACATTTTGTGGATTTATCATTGTAAATCTATAATCCTAATATTTTGTCTCAAGAAAAATTAAAAACTATTTATAGATTGCAAGGTGTAATTTTTAATTCACCCAAACCTAGTGGAAGTTGAATACACAAAAGTTTTACCTTATGTGTAGCTTTGTTACCGACCATGATTAGATGTTTCGCTAGTCAAGACCATAAATTTTAAAGTTCAATCATCAAGAACAGCTGAGTCCAGTTCCAGATTATCGAAAGCTACAGAACTCTATCATAGTGTCTTATTAAGGCCATTCTACCTTAATTCGAACTATGCATTTTAAGTTTCTTTGAAAGCCTTTCTTCTTAGTAGACAAAATCAGTCTCTTCTTTAGTTTTTAAACCATTTCTAGCTGATCAATGCATACTGTAGCATTGACTAGCCTTTTGAGAACATAAAATGTTTAAGATAAGTCAACTACTCTGCTGAAATTAGTTTCCAAACCTGTCTTTCCTCTTGCCTAGTTATACAAAAACTCAACTGTGATCTTTTAAGATATTGTATAAGTGACAATTGGCAACTGACAATCATCTTTTACGTATAACTTACTACAGCAACAATACAACACATCTGTGCACAATACTAACTGTTGCATTGTGTGCAATACAGCAATACAAAGATGCACCACGTTGATATCAGTGTGTACGTTTTAATCTGATTCGATTACATTTATATCACTGAAAGAACATTTTGTGTGATGTTCTCGAGTGACAATTAAGCAAGGGGTTACAAAATAAGCAGTGTTCATAAGGAGAGAGAGAGAGACGCGGCTGTTGGTTTCCAATGGTGACGTCACTAGTGGACACCAGCGACTTGTACCTACAGACACCGCAGCCTTCTAGATCGTCTGCTTATACAACAAGGCGTTCAGTGTGGATCGATGTATGTGGCTGTGGCTCTGACTACCACCTACCGCGCCGAGCAGAGCGAAGCGAAGCTCTTATACTACACTCCTGCTTTTGTTTTACAAATACTCCTCCTGAACGGTTGAAGCGATCTGCACCAAATTTAGCACAATCATAGTAACCGACCAGGGGAAGGTATAAATCTGAAATGGTACAAATCGGTCCACAGGGCTTTTCCTTACGCGAATTTAAAACTTTGGAAATTTAACATGGACCTTATGGGGGATAATTTGAAGTAAGGTTGCATTAAGAAGGTAAAGTGTAAGTTATAGGTAGGTGATCGGTTGTTTATTTGTGTTGCACCATATTATTTTTTCTTTTGGAATAGTTGGTTAAACGGGGAAACGATTTGGATTTGACCATAGCAAAACTCTAACATATAATTGATGAAATGTGAAAAGTTGTATGTCATTAAATACTATTCTGTAATATTAATAATTGTTCGGAAAATCCTCATTTTAATGGCTCGGCTGAATATGGAATCTGCATTTTTTGAAACAGTAATTTGGTAACAATTCAGTAATTTAAAATGTTGATAACAGTACCCTATCCCATATAAATACTTTTATTTGATTGCCAAGCCACGGACTATACATACGTCCAGTTACAACCATAATAATAAGTAAACGAGCTGTTGGCCCGTCCTAAGTCCGGGAATCGAGTAGTCAATTAAAACTGAATATGATTCAGAACAGCTAGTTCACAACTTGGTGGCCGATTCACACACACACACACACACACCCTGGCTTTGAGTACAGTAGCTACATACCACCTTCCACTGCATACTATCACTTACCATACCTTATTTTTACCTTGACCACTGAAACCTCTAAAATGATCCTGGCCTCCCGTTCTCTTCCATCTTATGCCATTTCTAAGAAAGATACCAGTCTGAGGATGTCTTTCATTACTTGGTCTTCCAAGTAGTCGTCTACCTTGTAGTACTTTTATACCTTGAATACACTTTTATAAGTTGAAGTATCTTATCTTCGCCATGCTTCCGGGAATCGAGTAGTCAATTAAAACTGAATATGATTCAGAACAGCTAGTTCACAACTTGGTGGCCGATTCACACACACACACACACACCCTGGCTTTGAGTACAGTAGCTACATACCACCTTCCACTGCATACTATCACTTACCATACCTTATTTTTACCTTGACCACTGAAACCTCTAAAATGATCCTGGCCTCCCGTTCTCTTCCATCTTATGCCATTTCTAAGAAAGATACCAGTCTGAGGATGTCTTTCATTACTTGGTCTTCCAAGTAGTCGTCTACCTTGTAGTACTTTTATACCTTGAATACACTTTTATAAGTTGAAGTATCTTATCTTCGCCATGCAAAGCCTGCCCAGCCCATCTGAGATCCGAGCCTTTTGGTCTACTTTTGGAATATACCCCTTTATAAAGTTTCTGAATCATACAGTACTACTGTACTGGGATAGTTATGATATGGTATGAATCGATTTTGGTTTCCACTGACATCCCGCAGCTTACTGGTCAGTTTTCTGGAGACCTACTACGCCAGTTGACATTTTCATTACGAATACAATGTGTACTGTATGCATACTACTACTACTACTTATGAATACTGTATGTATGTATACTTATATTCAAACATTTAGAAAAAGATGTATCAACACGTAAACCACTTATATTTTAAAGTATTAAGCATTTAGGCGGATTGCATTTATGACAAAACTTGATTATACGATTAAATGTTTAGTTCATAACTAAACAATCCCCTGATAACATAGATCTTTTACGGTAGCAAAGAAATTACATTCTAAAGTGAAATAGTGTGTAGGCGAACTCAGACGATCCAATATTTTTGTATACAAACAACTTGTAACATAAACATTTCAATGACAGTTAGAAACCAGCTGTTAGTTAAACCACCATTAAAACGACTTAAAACTCGCCCGTCGGCTGCTAGATTTTTTGAAAATTTATACTTAATTTCTAAAAAACTGAAACCCTAATCTAAAATTGTGGCTTCGACATTCCCTAGTTCTCAAAATGATCTTTCGTTCAACACAAAAAAATCATGAAAATCCGTCAAGTGGTTGATTCAGAATCGTGAAATAAAGAAACCCTGTCACGTTTTTAATATATAGGATAATTAATTACATAGGCTTATAGAAGTCCACTTTTAACCACGGTATGGATAAATGTCTAGGATAATTGTATAGCCTATTGAATAATTGTTTGTAGTTTATCAGAAATGTATTTTATTTATTCTTGCTGTCGTTCATTATTAGGAATATAACTTGCATAATATTTAATTAATTCATTCACTGTACTACAATTTATTCAGTTCTAAAGCCAAACAGCCGGGAGATGGACCGGCCAACGCTTAGTCGCTTACTACAGTATGATCCATTCGCCAATCGTGGGAGTACAGCTGTTTTAAAATAAAATTAAAATAAGCTCAAATTCAATAAAAATTATATAATATCTAATATAATTAAAATTAATTTTTGGTTCTAATATTCTAGATTATCGACAGCTACAGAACTCTACCATAGTGTCTTATCAAGACCATTCTAGCCTAATTCGAAAGGGCTTTTCCCAACTTTAATAGCGTAGTCAAGTAATCAAGTAATCAGCATAATCAATTAGTCACGCGACATGTTAAATACCACTTCCTTAACCGTCTCAAAAATAGTATTGTTAACAAAATTCAAATAAACAGCAATCTGACACATACTTTCATCCAGACCGCCTACTAGCTCCGAACAAGCCTCTCACACGAAGTATACGACAACGCGCAACATAACGCTACGATTTTATTACGAAGGTTAGCTACGTTTATTTCCCGTTATAACTTACGCATACTCATCTGCCACTTATTTTACCAGCTCCAAATTAGATTTTCAATATCTAAATTTTAGTAACTTAGTTTTGCCGACTCGTATAAATCCCCACCAGTTCCTACCTGCCAGTGAATAGCGGTTGATATATTTCGGTTTGTTTGGATCAATTAGCTACGAAAGTACATTTGTTCCGTTCGCTTAACGAATAAGTGTTGCGTACATTTATTTGAGTTAATTCGTTGTTTAAATACCCCGAGACTCGTCATCTGAGTTCTAAACCCCGTTTTTTTTTGTTTTTTCTTGGCGGGTGAAAGAACCAAGTCTTGGGAGTAGGTTGATTCGAACAATCAGCTACGAATATTAATATAAAATTTGTTTTAAACCGTATCGTGATAAATTCTCCGTTCGATTATATTAAGTAAACCCCGACAGCTCTGTAGGGATTTTATTCAAGATTTTGTTTATTCGATCGTGGAATTTTTATTAATTTTTACTAGAGCTTTTAGCATCTTGTGCTTGTATGAAACACTTGCATTAGCGAAATGCATTTGTTTTAGTGTTTACCGTCCACTAAAAACCAGTTTGCTGACCACTTAGACCAGTAAAATTAGCTAAAACATTTGCCGTGCCTTTAAATCATTCTCGAAAACCTGGAAATTGTTTTAAAGTGTTTATTTTATATGTAAGTAAAAGGAATTAAAATTTATCCCACAGGGGGATGCCTCAAATCAAAGAAATAAAATAAGCCAACTTAGGCCTATATTACTTAACATAGGTTATCAGTAAGGCAGCAGTTATTTTTTCAATTCTCGGTGCAAATAGAGATACTTAAAATTAGTTTCTCCAAAAATCAACATATTACTCCAACTGTAAATTAAACGTTTGGTAATTGGTAAGGCTCGAACCCGTGAACTTCTGGCTCATACACAGCCAACTACTAGGATGAAACATAAATTCAGACCACCCATCATCCCAAGAGTACATAACACCTACGAAATGTAAATTTAACATCCAACATTTGGTGGCCTTTACAAAGACCATTTTTTATGCTCAACGGTAAAGTTCCACTTAAGCCTTCTTTCAGTTGTTTTTAACATTGGATACATGAATTATCATTTTTGTTTTGCATTTGTTATGGACTACAGCAAGTAGATATGTATAAAATAAAATAAAAATATATAATGTTTTGTTTGTGATTGGTGGGAATCGAACCCGCAAACCTCTGAGATCAAGGACTCACACTACTACCACTACGATACGATACGATACCATACCAAAAATCAACATATTACATCAACAGTAAATTAAGCGTTTTGGTGATTGGTAAGGATCGAACCCGTGAACCTCTAGTTCATACATAGCTTCATAAACTACCAACCGCTAGAAACAAACATCATTTAGATTACCTCTCATCCCAAGAGTACAAAACACCTACGAAATGTAAATTTAACATTTAACATTGGTGGCCTTTACAAAGGCCATTTTTTATACTCAACTGTAAAGTTCTAATTAAGCCTTCTTTTAACTGTTTTTAACATTCGATACATGAATTATCATTTGTTTTGCATTTGTTATGAACTACAGCAAGTAGATATGTATAAAATAAAATAAAATAAAAATATAACGTTTTTTTATGATTGGTAGGGATCGAACCCGCAAACCTCTTAGATCAAGGACTCACGCTACTCCCACTACGATACAAGGAGGGAGAGAGCTTCTTTGAATAAATATTGTCTCCGTCATTGTATTTCCAGATCTCCGGTATTAAACAACTACCGCTTACAGAGCAGCATTAACCTACAGAATTAAAAGTAATACTAAACTGTGATCAAGAATGTTTAGAGTTGGAAATATTTTTTCATACAGTGCTACATTACCGACTTAGATAGTTCAAATTCAAAGTAGCGTACTGCTTTACCCACACCGCCCGCAGGTGTGTGTGTGTGTGTGTGTGTGTGTGTGTGTGTCCACCAACGGAACGATTAATGCGGGTTCAAGTTTTTTGCATTCAACAGTAGTGTACTGCTCTACTGAATACAACCTTTTTGTACATCATACAGGCAGGTGGACAGTTATACTCTGTACGGCACGTAGCAGATAAGCTAATGGGGGTAATTTCAACTGGGAAATTGTTTAAAAGTACCAAATTTTATATATGAACACCAAACGGTTGGGACTTCATAATATCGTAGTAAAAGTCATACATTCGTACTTTGCTCAAATCTAATATGGACATACCAATATAGATTGGTTTGTTTAAAATCAGGGGGAAAGAGGTTCACACAGGTCTAGACCAAATAACCCTGTGCTATGGAGACCCCCCTTATGCAAATTACTTCAAGCTTAGTCTGTCAAAAGCGAGTGTTCTTCTTCCATCTCGACGAATTCTTCTTGTGGAATTTTTGAGTGTCCCCATGGTAAGGAACTTATCCCATTGGATAAGATGTATCTTTTATCATCATGAGTTGATAATGCAATCTTATTAAGCTCAATGGTTTGTTTAACATCACTGTGGTTTTACTCATATGAATGCCTACTAAGTTTTCATTGTAAATGGTTCGGTCGATGCAGCTATTTCCATTGTCAAAGTCCTAATGCCATCATTACAACTGTAGGCTAGCTTCCTTTTTTTATTTTGCATTCAACAGTAGTGTACTGCTCTACCGACTTGTTGCACAGTCAGTGAGCTCAGGTTTTCTTTCTGATTATCACACAGACTGAATACAACCGTTTGTACATCATACAGACAGATGGTCAAGTACTTCTCTGTACGGTACGTAGACTAGACACGTCAGTTAAGGGGGATAGTTTGAATTTGGACATTGTTTAAAAGTACCAAATTTTAGATATAAACAACCATTAACACCAACGGTGGATGAATCAAATAAACTCGATGTAGAGTAGATTGCTTTGTTGAATAGAAGTTTCGTCTTACTCATATGTACAGCTGCCAGTTGTTCTGTAAAGAAAAGAAAAGATGACCTTCCCAAGACCTCATTGTACACTGTTCGATCTATAAAGTTTGGTTTGGCAATCAATTTTTCAGCTATTTCCAATCTTACACTCAAGTCTCTATTTCTGACTTATTCCATTTACACTCGAGTTTAGTCAAACTTAACCTCGTTCTCCATCTTTTAATTCTCAGGTGTTTTGTAATGTCCCCACAGCAAAGTCCTAATGCCACCATTACAAACGAATCTTTTGTCGTCATGAGCTGACAACAAAATCACAAGAAACTAATCGAAATCTTATTTTCCTGTATGCTCCTCTTCACTGCTGTTGGACTGCACTGGGTTGAGCATACATTCAAAGTCTGCAGTTTTGACTTGTAATTACAATCTCACCAAAGTATATGTTACAAGTCTTGCATAATCCTTTTCTACTACTACAGTGTATTACGAGAAACTAATCCAAATCGTATCTTTGATACTTTTTCCTGCAAGGTTCTGTGTTTTCTATAAATAACCAATAAACAAAAGAAAGAAGCTATCCTACACTTATAAGTGTAAAGTAGTTTCCCATTCTTTTAAACACCCACAAATGATCTCAACAACCTACGTCACTACCCACATACGTCACAAGTGACGTAGGACCCCAACCACCCGCATAAAACCCAACTCTACGTCATTTCCGCATCATGCCCTTTAAACTAATTAACTTTGTAACATCTGCTAACATCTGCCCGACAGCTGTTACGCGCGTTTCCACCAGGTCACCACTACTGTTATTAATATCCCTTGGTTTTTTTAGTTTTCGAAAATCAAAGTTATTTCCCATTAATAGCATTATTTGTAAGCAAAATTTAATGTTAACATATTAATGACAGTTTGAAGAAACCACATTTATCCTAACAAAGGTTTCTTATTTAAAAGATTACGTAATCTCTAAACGATAATCGGTACATATATCTAGCAAATATTCGGAGGAATACTTCTTAAGTAGGAAAAGTACTGATATCGTTAACGAAATGTAAGTACGTTATCAAAACTCAAGAACAGTCGTCGCACTTGCGATTAATTAAACCGGTTAAGTAAGGCACAACGTTTTTAATCTCACTTGGTTTGGATATGCTAACAAAACTTGATCGGAAATGGTTGCGGTATTTGTAAACAACATTTAATGTAAACATATCAGTGACAGCTAGAAGTGAGAACTAATCCAAACAGCTGATCGTTATTTTATAAAAGTAATAGTAAACATTGGAATAAAATTTGACAAAAATCGAACAAAATTGGGTTTTTGATGGTTCGTTATTTTGTTTTCAAAGAAGCGAGGCCATGTTTTTATAGCCAAAGACACTCTCGCCAATCCAGTGAATACAGAAAAATAATTGGAATCTTTATCTGTACTCTAGTTTTCAAGGAGTAGGCCGCGTAAAATGCACTTTGGCGTTACAGACGCAACCACAGAATGGACAAACAGACATACAGACAGAAATTGAGATAAGACTCGTTTCGGCTTTCTTAGGCTATGAAACGAAAAAATAACCAAAAACTGCATGATTCTAAGCAATGTACAGACAAAACTGTAATTTTATTTATATAGATTAAAACGTTTTTGAGATTAATAACTAAGATTGTACGAAGGATGCAAAAGTAGGAAGGCATACGTGTTTGTTTTCAAGTTCTTTGCTTTGTAGCCTTTGTTCTTGCAGATGTTCTTATAAAGATATGGCTGTAAAACGTCAGAGCAAATTTAAGCATCGTGTCTTCTTTTTGTTTCCATTAATAAAAATCGGTATCTATTTTCAAAAGCTAAAATTGTGGCTACCTAAGTTAAACCGACACCTCTTCCCACTTCACTCTGAGAGAGGGGTGATCGGCCGTGACGTCAACATTTCGGTCGGACGGACAAGTCGTCGGCTGTACTTGGAGCGCTCACGAAATTAGATATGATCACGATAATGAGAACTCAAACAGTCAAACAAAACTGTTTTTATTTTCTTATAAGTAAACTTACTTATAAGAATTTATTATAAGTATCCATTGAGCAAGTACTGTTTTTATACCGTACCTAAGTGTAAAATGTAAAATGTATTTAATTTGTACCCGATATAATAACACCCGACTCGTCTTGAATGAACCATCCATAAAATATTGGTTTGCTGCAATAGGGGTATTTAGCCTATAATCACGATTAGAGTTTTTTTTTATCTAGGAGCTTGTAACTTACTTTAAATCGAAGGCATTAGTACTTTATAAATGCAAATCCCTTTGCATCGTCTCCGAAGTTAATTCAAATCACATCACATATCAGTCATGGCTGTTTTCCCGGGTTTCAATCATATTTGTGATAACTGTCTGCTGTCCTCCCACAATTACCTGATCGCTTTCCAACCTGTTTTCCTTCATGTTTCTCCTCCGATGTCATTAATTTCTCTCTGTGATTGATAGATATTATTCCCGTGTGGAGAGAAGTACAGTACTCTTGTTTTGTATTACGTGCAGTATATCCGTTCGGAAGGTTGATGTATTCGTATGTAGGCTACCGACTGTAAAACACTTCATCAATATACTTCGTATTCAAAATGAAGTGGATTGTGCTGTTTCAGAAGTTGTTTATTTTGTTTGGGATTAAGTGATGTATTTGCAACGTTATGAAATGGCGATATATCACTACGTATATATTTTATTACGTATTTATTTCTGTGGGAATATTTACCTCAGGGGCAATCTTAAAGTGTAAATAACATCTTAGATTGAATTTTTAGTCGGATCATAAAGTGCACTAACAACAATCAACTTATACATCAGCAAATGTTACCAATTTAAAGATTTGGTCACTAAAAACGTCTAGACGTAAAGTTACTATGCTTGGACAAAAGTTGTGATCAGAGTTTCACGCCAACAGTGACGTGTCGGTCCCAAGCTCTTAGGTTCCCCTTGTTAAGTACGGAGGAGTCCTCTGAGGACGGTTGAGATGCTAGATACGTCCACGGAAGTTTTAGCACTCCGAAGTCAATGCCAGGTGTAGATGCCTAGGTCGTAGTGCGGGGTTCCCCGACCACATCCCGGGAGCTGCCTGGAGGCACGTCCCCAGCACGACCACGGGACATGGAGGGAATCCCAAACGGACACGTAGACCTTGGAGCACCTTGGTCGGTGCAAAAAAAGGCTACCTTCTGTATCATGTTGGTGAAATTCCATTGGCATTAGTGAGCTGGATGGTAGGGTTTCTATTCCGTGGAATGAGCCAGTCTGTCTTTGGAAAAAATCGTAAATGATCATTTGTTTCATGCTATCAATTTATGATTTAAGATGGTAAAATCCATGAACATTGCCAGTGATTTGAATGTGTTTTGTAGTTCGTGGTATGAACCAGTCTATATATTTTAAAATGGTGTAAATGGTTACTTGATTTTTATCAACATTACTATTCAGGATCGAGACAGTTATTGGTGTAGGCTATTGGAACCGAAATATGATAAAATATTGCGAGACACCTTGCCGGCCGCACACTGATCAGACAAAACGTCTTTCGACAAAAAGCTTTGTCAGAAGAGGTCTTGTTGGAAAACAAAAATGTCACATTGGTGTGCGTGCGGTGGGCTCAGACAGAAGACAAAAACTGCAGGGAAAACTGTACCATATGCACAATTTATGCAGACTTGATACTAAGACGAGCTGGTCGCCAGCATGGTTTCTAAAAAGCTTGAGGTAACTGGGCTATTTTTATTCCAAAGCTGAATAAATTACAAGTGTTCGTGTATCGTCGTTACTGCCTAGCTGTTTCTTCAAGATCATCCATTTAAGCCCAAGTCCAACTAAAAACTAACTCAACTAAGAGACTCAAGTTAAGGATCAAGGGTAGCTGAGTCCAGTTTCGAACCACTTAAAGGCAATGGAAATGGTTAAGGTAATGTTTTTTTCATGATCCGAAGACATTCAGATTAATTAGATTTTTTTTTGTAAACTCCACAAGGCGAATGCAGTTGAGTTCAAACGATTTTAAGAAAATGCTAAATAACGTGTGAAGTTTTTGTGGATACGCCAGGAATAGAACATTGATCCTCTCACTCCTGTGATAAAGTTCTGAACGCAAATATAGTTTCCAGATGGCAATACATTAACTATATACATGTGCCAAAAGCAACGATTTTCTTAGCTAAAAGTTCATAGACCGTTCACTAAATTCACTCTACTTGTCTACACCAATAATGTCTTCATGCGATTTGAATATTGCCAACTAACAAACGGATTCGACTCGCGATACAACAAAAGAGTACAACAACGTTGCGGCAAACATAGACAACCTAGCAAATCCTTGCCTTTTTACTTTTTACCGAAAGCACAAGAAAAAGGACAACGGAGAAACCCTATCACGCCATTGAGTTTTTTAAACGTTTTTTTTTTACAAATTTCTACGTCAGATTAAAAACCAGATTGGTACAGCTGATAACCTCACTCAAGGACCGATTCATGTAGCGAATTCTCATCTGGTTTTGCCACCCAACGCCTCCACCCATCGTGGGTCTATAGGAATGTAGCCCGGTGTGACCTAAAGACGCCATATGTTGGTCCATATGTTGGTGTTATTACTTGTTGTATGTTCAATCAATCAATCAATCGTTGAGATGGGTAATGCCATATTCAAGCTTTCTAAAGGGTAAGTTGTATTTTCGATCGAGTTGAACCGCACAAAATATGTGTGTAGTAGTTGTTAAGTTGAATTACCTCTGCGGGTATTCCGGTTTGACCTAAATGCTTTGTTTTTGTTTGTGTTATCGTTATCACTTTTGGGACATTTTTTGGGGTGAAAGATACTTTAACTGTCTGGAGGTATAAGTCATTTTACGATGAATTTGAAACGTCTAGACAACGCGGGTTTACCACTTAATTGATATCAAAAGAAATATGGGATCATGGGAACTTTCGATGGAATTGAAGATCCTCAAATGATTGAAGCAGTTTAAGGAGTCTGATTGTGTCCTGAAGACGCCACTGTAGTTTACTACTTGTGGGATTTATATTTTGTTTGTTTTTAGAGGTGAAATGGGGACCTAATGATGTAAATCATCCAAAATATTGATTTACTTTTTCGAGTAGCACGGGGTGTTTAATTTTGGCAGTTGGCCTTACGCGGCTTTTTACTTGTTAAAACACAATGCTTTACAATCTGTGATCAAAGTTCCACTGTAAGCGTTCTTAGAATAACCGAGGATAGTTGAGGCAAAGAGTAAATAATTCACGTATCATTAACAGAACATTACCTGGATGTAATGCATTATTAACAGGATGTAATGCATCATTAACGGATTTATCAGTAGGAATTTCTTTTCTCTGTAGCAAAGGATAATCAAGAACGAACTGTTTATTGTTTCTGTGACAAAGTTGGTACTTTATGCAAAACATATTGATATCTTGACTCTTGAATCTTTGATTGAAAACACGTTTAAGGAATGAACCCTAGAGACCAAATGACTAATTATACAATATGTCGACCGTGGACCTTATGAGGCGTAGGCTTCTTTTGACATGACTAAGTGTGGGAATGTTTGTCGATATGTCCTGATGCTGAAGTATGACTAATGATATACTTTTCCTACGGTTACCTGACAAAACGGGCCTTCATGGACTGATTACAGGACGCAAAGTAGCTAATTGCTGCATTTACTTTTGCCGCACTCATTTTACTTTTGTCACAGAACTCCAGTATTTTAACTAAACAACAAGGGAAACAGTTTGATTTTGTTAGGTACGTAACACGCGTACGCTTGAAAATAAGCAAGCAACACATAAAGATACTGCGACTACGATCAGCTGGTGCAGTGATTCCCATTTCGTTCAACGCTTGGACCTAACCTAAAACGTGTTGTTTAGTAGTGTTTGAAAGACTAATTATTTATATGCTTTATAGTAACTGCAGGAAAAATATAATGTGTAACGCGAGCGCAAAGTGACTTTGCTGCACTCGAGAAACTTAGTTGTTACACAAATAACTGGCTTGATTGATGCATTGATAGTTCCCTTTAAAAGTCTCATAATTCACACTCAGAGCATGTGCTACCTTTAATATAAAATAATCTCCTTTAGCTTAAATGATAAGTTTATGTAGTGCATACAAGTTTTTACAATGATACATCCTTTCACATTGACATGCTTCAAGTTGGTGCATACAAATCATTAGTCCAAAGTTATTATTTACATTTTGAAACTGTTAATAGTTTTAACATGAAAATAACAAGTTAGTTCACGGTGGTACATTTAACAGTCAAATGTTAAGATTCCATAAACTGGAGTTATCTTGTTTCGGAGAGATGTTTAACATTCTCTAAAAGGTCATTCTATAATTTCTTCAGACCTTTATCCTAGTTTTCTTCGTAAATTAATTTCCTCTAGCGGTAAATATATGAAATCTGGCTCTTAGGCAGGCTTACTGGCAACCATGTAGCTCTGTTGTTTACTACAGTAGCAATGATAATAACACTGCAAGGTTGGGGAATGTGTTAACTGGCTGACCGTGTACAAAGGTAGGAGCGAATGTGTTGAAACACTTTTATTTGGGTAAGCTAATGTGAGTGATAATTAGAACAGTGAGTAAACAATGCAGTACTTGTAACACTGACTTATTGGCTTAATAGTTTACATATGGAAACGGCCTTATAAATTGAATTCCGACTGCTTGACACCGTAGGCTGTGTCATATTGCCCTGCACGCCGTAGGGTGACTTAAAAAACAGTGAACTTCAGTAACTTACTGGTCTATTGCCAATTGCCTGTGGTCACTATGCAACTAACATGGACAAGCCAACGATGACAGCAGAAAGATAGTATAGCTAGGTGAACCAGCAATGACGGTACATATCAGCCCCAAAAGCGACCAACAAGCTTCGGTAAAATCTGGATTTTAATTCAATGAAGTTTTCTGAAAACATATTCTTACCCGACTATCTTACTAACTTTATTTTATCTTAGTTACAAGCTTCGGTAAAATCTGGATTTTAATTCAATGAAGTTTTCTGAAAACATATTCTTACCCGACTATCTTACTAACTTTATTTTATCTTAGTTACTTGTAAAATAAATATTTAGCATTCCTCTATGCTAAAATAAAACAAGTACAATTAATGTACATTCTTAATTGTGATTAGTGTTAACTTGCCTTGGGTTTAAATGTTGAAAAGAATTTCACTCCGCACACTTTCCAATGACACTTTTAATTAAAATTGTAAATGCGGGTTGAGTAAATATACAATTAAAACAATTTTAATGCATTTTAAAAGCCAATTAAAAGCGCGCTGTAATAGTTTTCATTCGAAAATATAAACGGGAGAATGCCGTATTCAAATTAAAAGTTGCGTTAAGAGAGCGAGAAAACGCCCATTCAACGCATACTTTTCATTTTTACACTCATTAACTCCGTTTAAGCTCGGAAATTAGGGCTCGAGTTTAAGTGTGCTGTAGAACTGCGTTCTCTCACATTTTGTAAATATTACCCCAGAATAAAAATGTTTCTGTAATATTACTGACTGCTAGAACTGCCTTGGAAACATTTGCATTAGCGTTATTGAAGTTTAAACCCAGATTATTGTTGTGAGAGTAAATTTACTACAAGTTACTTTAGCGAATTTTCCCTTATAGGAAATAGTATTTCGTTTTGAGGTCCCCAGAGGCAAAAAACACCTGTATGTGTGTGTCCGTTAGCACGATAACTCGAGTCAATACCATCCGATCTTGACAAAATTACGTATAAACGTGTTAACCTATGTTTATTGGATCTAGTTCTAGAACCAGAAAAATCGGACGATAAGTAATGGGTTATATAGTTTAAAAATTATTGTTTTCCATTTTTAACCTTCAATTATAAAATGTTGCAGTTTCTTTCCAATCCATTTTGTAGAGCTAAAAGAAACAAATAATTTAGTATATTGGAGCGTTTTTGTACGTCAAATGGTTACGGAGAAAATTCCAAACAAACTATACACTTGAAATCTTCTTGTAAATCTCATGAAAACTATGTGAACTATGATATTCAATAACATTAAGTTATAAATTAAGGTATGTTAGGTGTAAGGTTTTGAAAAAAAATTATCGTGTTGGCATTTATCACAATGTTGTATCAAAATATACCAAAATTTTTTGTAAAAATGGTGTTTGTCGTAAAAAAAAAGAAATAAACTGTTGTTGGAAATTCGTTTAGTCTGTAGGTTCGCTGCGGTGGGGGTATTGCTTTTCTTCGATAGCAAAGAATTTGAGAGGAAACATTAAAGCACTCAAGCGTATTGGAATCATATGAGTGTCGAGAAGCAACGTCTTCATTAAGAAATAAACGTATCCTAAAGTTTTTTTTCACTGAGGTAATAAACATTTATTACCTCAGTGGATCAGCTGAAGAAAACTTTAAGACTAGATAGTGAGTATCAAGATCGTGATTTTATTGATTTTTTTATATTTGGCCCAACCAATATTCGACCTTGTGCACTAGCTGTTTCAGCTGCGATGCAATCTGGTCTACTTATAAACCCTCTGTTAAAAAAATTCACTCGAAGGCCTATAGTTTGGACCACCAGCCTACAACCTGTGTCGAAACTTCGTCGTCTCTAGCAGGCTCTACAACCATCACCTAGCTACATCCCGTGTCCTCTTCATTGTTAGCCGCCAGTGGGCAGATACTGCTGGCTCGTTAGTTTAAGTGGCTATCTAGATAGTTTCTTTATTGGTGTGTAAAACTGTTTGTGGGTTTTTGATTAATCGGGGTCGTCAATCGCATTTGAATATAGCGGGATATTTTATGTGGGTTATCGGAAAGTTTAGGTGTTAGTTTATGATTGTATTTCTTTCCTTTCAAAGATGTCACCATCAGGAGGTGTATAAATGTGGGGTTTCATATTCTTGTGATTAATTAATATTTTAACTTATTGGAATACACTATCGAATAGATAGTCCAAATCGCAAATCAGTAGCGTATTTCATGTTGCTTTGAAAGTTTGTTGCATAATTTAGTATAAGATACACATATAGTATAAGGTGTCTGCCACAAACCGCCATGGAATTAGTAGCGCTAGAAATATTTATTTTTGTAAAAAAAAATGTAAATTTTGTTTGTTAATTTTTGTGAATCAATTGGACCTCGCCGACAAGTTTTGTAAACTTGGCGAGGCCAAGATGCTGTATTATCACAAATAAATATATTTGAATTTGAGTTTTTGAAGCTAAAACAAACCGCATAAATGTGGCATTATGCCAATTATTGTAATCAACAGAAATATGGCGAAGTGGCTCAAAAGATTTCATGGGACCATTCCCTTTCTGTTTTTTATGGTGACGTCTTCTTGCCGGGGAGGTTATTTTAAATGTGACTTCTTTAAATTGTCATTAGATTAATCGATTCCAGTAAAGTATTTATAAAAAAAAGTTGTAAACCTACTTTTTCCATGTATTTTTTTTAATTGGATTAAATACCATATTTGTATTAAGCATAGTTTTTCATCCATCCAAAAGATTAGAATAGTGGTAGATATTGTTTTAAAATTTTAATTAGTTCCAATTGCATCTCCTAGCTAAATACGTCTATATCAGTTATACTAAAAAATCATAATTCCACACCATTGAACCACCATAGACCAAAGAAGAAACCTCATAAAATGGATGTCATAAATTAATTTTTTGGAACCTTCCATGTTCCATGTATGCTATGTCCTATTATAGAAACCGCTAACAAATGGAGCTCTACAACGACCAAAACCCCGCCAAAACCGCTAACACAGTTACATCACTTGAAAATTCGCCACTTGACGTAATGCTTAATCGTTGCAATTATAAAGAAAGCACGGAGAAAGCGATCGAGTAGGCAGTGGCTGACATGTACATGCAGTGCCTTCTAGATATCAGCTCAAGTCCTCCTTTCTGATCAGACATTTCACAGGCCAGAGAAACCGTTTTGATCGTTCAGCCTTGAACAGATGAATGTCATCAAACACCTTTGTGAAATTTGCGACTCATTGGTTGCGATTCTTTCGGTTATTTGGGAATCGATTAAGAATACCTCATTTGTTTAAATGGGCTTTCTGTTGGAAATTGAGATTTATTTTACTCGGTATATGATTGTGTTATGTTTGCAACAGTTGTATCATCATTATTGAATAGTTTTTCTTACTTATCATCCCTGATGGTCGTCACTTAATTAATACGGAAAGTAAATAAAGATACGTCTTGTAACACTTAAAACATATATTTACGCTTATACTGTTACTCACAAGCCGGTAAATATACAAAAGATGGTAAGTGGTGATCAATTTGATTCGCCACATCATTTCTGATGATGATTGGAGTGTCCAATCGAAATTGATCACCACTTACCATCTTTGGTATATTTACCGTCTTGTGAGTAACAGTATAAGCGTAAATATATGTTTTAAGTGTTATAAAACGTATCTTTATTTACTTTCCGTAAATTTAATAACACGTACAATGCTGATCAAGAAGTTATTCACTTAATTATTGGGTAAACGTCATTAAGTGGTAGTTTTTCTTCACATAATTGAGTGTAATAAGTTTGTTACAATAGAGTGTAAAATTGCTACAATTCAATATAATGGATAGTTGAAAATTTAGAGCAGTATTTGTTAACGATTCATTATAATTTATGTTACATATTAGTGTAATTCGTGTTAAAAAATGCAGTGTACTAAATACCTGCAAATCGTGACAGATATTAATATACAACTAAATAGCCTCGTGTCAATTTAATTTCTTTAGACGAGATTAACAACGTATATCTGTACAATGTCACCTTAACTTTTCTCTTAATTTCCATACGTGAAGAATAATTTTGTGGAACCCCATCACACGGGCGCTAAAATAATCTATAATCAAGCATACAATTGGAATATATCCACATCGTATACCTCACAAACAGGGTTATCTTCAATACAGTAATACATTAGGATAATAATACGACACCACCTCATAATCGCACATAAAATCCACCTCCGTCAATTTAATTGAAAAATTACTTCGAATTACCCGTCTAACATACTCAAAATGCCGTCCAATATTTAACCGGCCTCGTGTTTACAAAGGCAGTGTCGGTCGTTAAACCTGTGGTTTTCGGCCGTAAACAACGCGCATGACCGACCTGGCCACGGAAACATAGTTGAGACGCGTGTTGGCGCGCCCACCAGCGTCCTACTGGCGCTAACCTACACACGTTACGTAGTGCGCCCGCCACGTGCGAGTGTGTATGTGATACAGCTGTTTGTATAGAAGTTAGAAGGCTAGTTTTCTAATCAGTTTGGGTTGCTGAGGTTGGAATCCGAGTTTTGGTCCTTGGGGCTGGATTTTATTTTTGGTCCTTTGAGCCGGATTTTATTTTTGGTTCATCGATCCGGATTTCAAGTGTTAGTCCTCTGGGCCGGATGTATATTTAGTCTCCGGGCCGTATTTTAATTTACGGGATTTTGGATTGAATCTGCATCTCAAGTCCTCAAGTTGGTTCTTCGGGGTTGATCTTATGCGTAGAATCTTTAATTTGTTAGAGAAGAAATGGTTTTTGGTCATACAGATTAAAATGATTTTTAGTTGAGATGTTGGACCGTTTAGTTATTTAGCCTTAGCGTTAGTGTTTTTAATTAATAGTGTTAAATATGTGGTCTTGTTACATTTATTGTTTATTTTTTTACTGTGATGATTCCGGACCAGTTGTTTGACGAATCATTAAGGTTAAATTACCTGTTGTCCCCTTATGGTTCAGGTTGCAGGTTACCACTAGGCGTAAATTACACCACAATGCGACAACAAGTAATTGATTTTTTTTATTTGTAGAATGTACTAGCTGTAACCCGCGGGCTTTGCCCCGTTTAACTTCTTAATTTTCAAGATGATCTCGTTCGCATGGCTCAATCACGTCCTGGTTGAAGTTCGTTCGCTACGCTCACTCACCTTTAGGTTGGAGCTCGTTCGCTGCGCTCACTTGCCTTCAGGTTAGCTCGTTCGCTACGCTCACTTGCCTTCAGGTTAGCTCGTTCGCTAC
Source organism: Macrosteles quadrilineatus (assembly GCF_028750875.1). Classification (NCBI taxonomy): domain Eukaryota; kingdom Metazoa; phylum Arthropoda; class Insecta; order Hemiptera; family Cicadellidae; genus Macrosteles; species Macrosteles quadrilineatus. Next base: position 73,497,730 of record NW_026542597.1, read on the forward strand.
GCTCACTCACCTTTTTGGTTGCAAATTAGCTGTTGTCATAAATGTAAAAGAAATAATAGTGCTAGTGCTGCACCCTGTTGGTAATCCTTGTAACTTTAATGCTATTGAACATCATAGAACAGAACCAACTTGTTTAATTGAAACAGCCGTTAAGATTCATTAATTCCATTTCTCATAAGGTTAACATGGGAAACTCCAGAGCCACTGGGGCGGAGCCTATTGGACGGATCACGAAATTGATGGTGTATAAACCTATTCCATGACATTCTACACGTATGTACCAAGTTTCGTGGCAATCGGTTCAGCGGTGTCCGAGTTTATCACCCCCAAACAAACAAACAAATATATATACAAACATCCTCTTTTATATATATAGATTAGTGAATATTCAAATTTAAGTTTTTGTCCTTTTTAATTAGAGATTTCAACCTCGGAAAAGTAAAAAGTTCCTTTGTACATGTTGCTGTATTTTATTTCTGTTCTACTAATCTCTTAATCTCTTTGTACACGTATCGTATGTAGATGTAAAACATTACCAATTTTAGCTTTAGCAGTGTTCGGTTTGGTGTAATCCAATTTCATAACCATAAAAAAATATGTATTAATAATTTGTATTTATTCCAGGTATGTGCAGAACTATGCGGATCTATTCGCTAGGGGTAAGCTGTAGTTTGAAATATATTTTGTTTGTGTATATACACAATTTCCTATATATTAAATTTCGACAGGTATTAACTTTACTTGGGTTTTTATTGGTGTTGAAGACGTTTGACCCCAAAATGTGAAGATGTATTGATGCAAATTTGTTTTAAACTTCAAAATATTTGAAATAACATGTTTCTTTATGCAGAGGAAATATTTTACCCCGCGGTCGTTTTGGTTAAAGCACGCGGTCACTCTCCACTTCTCTACAATGCTAACCTTTGTTGTTGATTGCGGTAAGCTCTCCCTCTCCAACCTCTAGTGGCCTCTTAGAGTCGAAACTTTGAGGAAAACTCTGAAAATCCACAATTCACGGTTTACACTAAAAGCTCTTTCGGCCCATTATGTTTGACCGATGTAACTTCAATTTTGTTTTTCCAGGGGTTTGTTATTTTCGTGGTGTTTCTTACTTGTTTTACTGCTTTAATGTCTGCTTAGGGTGTAACCAACTCCAATTTTTTTTTGTACTCTATATGCTTTATGACTAGTTTATGTCCTTCCTCCACATCCAAGGACGCTCAAGTCCAGGATAATATCACATTACTTCAGGTTTGTCCCAGAGATTACGGTATTTTCACTACTAGTAGTTAAAATTCTTTGGTGATTGGCGGGATTGAACTCAGGACCTCAGGTACCGAAGTCCCGCGTCCTACCAGACCAACTTGTTCCCTATGTTTTTATCACAAAACACTGATACAATTATGATAACAAATATCGCAACATACTCCATTGTTGATCTATTAAAATAGAATATTTTTAAGGTTAATTATTATTTTCAAAGTAAAATCCATGACGTTTCTAAGTTTGCACTCAAATTGAACCATGTATCATGTAATTGCGGAACATATTTCCATCATACCTGTACTATCTGTTTACATATTGTCCAATTACAAAAAAACTGTAGGTGTGTTATTATTTACACTAAATCCACATACTACTGCTCGGAAAATGGTCAACACCATCTTGATAAAAAAAACTTTATTTTTCCTACAGTTACCTAACAATGTATATGTTCTCTCACTTATTTGAGAAAGCAAAGTGGCCAATTCGCTCATCAGTGAGACAATGTTAACATTGTCTCACTCTAATCACTTTGTCTCACTCCAGATTTGCAACGTGAAGGCACGAAATAGTGAGCGCGTAACATGCAGGCAACGTCGTATGCGCGCGAAATACGTTGGCAGCACTGGCTGTAAATCAGCTGGTCAGCTGTTGTACTGTTGTATTTGTCATGTCACATTAAATATTATATTAAAAGTTCACTTCTATGTAAAAATAGGTTATCTTTCTTCACAAATTTATTTGTTTTATGGTAACTGTAGGAAAAGTATAATGTGCAACTCGAGTTCAAAGTACAATTGCCTCACTCGAGAAACCATTCCTCACTCGCCTACGGCTCGTGAGTAAGGATTTCTCTCGAGTGAGTCAATTGCTCACTTTTCTCACTAGTTGCACAAATAACTATTTAGTGTTCCTCTAAGCTTAAACACAAAATACTTGTTGAGACAATAAATTAAATTGTGGATAACTATACGTGTTTCCGAAATGTTTCGGTAAAGATTCAATAACACTTAGAATCGCTTATCCTACCGGTTCGCTGTGACAGGGATATTTGCCAATATTGCTGTATCGCGTTTGTATCGCCGCATAACCGTTTGAGCGCCGCACCGCTCACCCACTGCACCTCATTTGACGCGTTTTATGCTAAAACTTTATCGCATCTTTTAACATTTAGATTGGAATCGGCCGAATATCGACACGGAGGTGGCGGAAATGGTTTGCCGATCCGGCTTATTGGGGATTGGTGGATCCGCACACATACAAGGATACATTCACACACTAACATGCGCCTCCGCGCGCCCGCCTCGCTACACGCCCGTCTGCTTTCATATTTTAATTAAATACTGACTCTTGGAGCGGTCTGAGTTGAGTTATGCCCCTGGTCATTCACACCTGACACAACACTTATTGTGTTGACCGATTGTGTGTACTTGTGGTTAGAACGTTGTGGGTTTTGAGGAGAGGATGTAGTGTGAAGTTATTCTGGTTGTTTGTACATTGATAGCTTTGGTTGAAGAAAATAGCTCTATAAAATGTTCGAGATGTCAGTAGATAGTTTCATGGAGTGGTAGTTTTCCTAGATTTTTTTTAAGGAAAGACCGTTGTCGTGAATTCCGTGGTCGTGAATTGTACGGATTGGGGAAGATATTTATCCTTAGTTTGGTCGAAGTATGCATTTTTTTAGTTTGGTTCCCCTACATGATCAAGATATTGATAGCTATGGTCGATGAAGATAGTTATTCTAGATGTTCTTACCTTTGATAGTTTGGCTCGAAGATCGTTCTTATAGATATTCTTAACGTCGATGGTGGTTTGGCTTAAGAAGATCGTTCTTATTTTCTATATGTAGATTTATTTGACGATGATGAACGGCACTCTAGACGTGGGTAGGGGTGAGGAAGATTATGTGTACTTGTGTACGAGTTGTAGATTTTTTGTTTGAATTATATAGGTACGGTAATAGTTGTTGTTGAAAAGGGTAGTTCTATATGCACTAGAGGTAGATAGCTTTGGTTGAAAAAAAAAATAGTTCCCCTAGCTCTAGGCGTTGATAGCATTATTTAAGGAATATAGTTCCCCTAGATGTTCTAGCTAGACGTTGTACGAGGAAGGTAGATCTTCTAATGTTCTAGATGTTGATCCTAGATGTTCTGGAAATTTTAAATTCTTGTGGCACTCTAAACTTTGTTAGTTTGGCCGAAGAAGATTCGTTACTTAGATTAGAACTTAGATGCGTCAAAACCATGCTTGAAGCTGATAGTTTTACTTGAAGCCTCTAGATATTTTACCATACACTTGCAAAGAAGCAGTCGTTTGCCTTGTCAAAGTCATAAAAAGTCTAATGACGGATCATATTTTATATCTAACATATTGTTCGACAAAATGTATTAATACATTAAACCAAATAATTCAGAACATTGATTTCATATGTATTCAAGCGTTGCTGTGTTAAAATCATCATTGGTATAATAGGCATGTGGCCACATAACGAGGAAGACGGAGTTGGAGTTTTTATCGCCATAGTTTTGCCTTAATTTATGTGCCGTGGAAGAAAATTTTAAAAATATTATGTATCGTAATTAAAATCTTCCAATCTACATCCAAGCACATACTCATACAGATTTGTTTACTCTTTTCTTTTAAACTATTCCCACAAACAATGTAAACACCATAAAGTTAATAAGACTATTGTACAGTACATACCATCCAACTATTTAACCAAGACGACGAGAATACAATGGTAAATTAATGCTTAACTAGTAGAATGTCCCTGGTATATCGATTGGGGACCTTGAAATGTCTAATAGATAATATCACGTATATCTTAACTATGAGATGTGTGGATCTGCACGTGACCACTGAATCTATTAGATGTCTATTGGATTGTGCGGTTAGATTAAGTGCAATTATTGGAACAATTGTCTTGTTTTTATGGTACTGGTATTAAGGGCCCAGAACAGGAGTAAACATTTATATTGTATTTGTTCATAATACTAAATATGCATTTATTGCATTTTATTATTTTATTTGTGGCTATGGTTCAATACATAATTGATTAATGATCATTTCATCCAGCTTTTTAAGCAATAATACAATTAATTTTGTATTGACTTGGACGTGTTCTTTATGGAACCAGCAGTAACAAGTTTCTTTTTTATTTAGTGAACATTTCTAGATAGTTTTTGTAGAAAGTGCATAGGTAAAATCGAATAAATATTTTGGTAAAGAAACTGGTATTAACAGAAGTAATTCGACCATGCACTACTTTTATTAATGCTGCAGAATTATTATTAGGAGAAAAAGTTATGCAGATCAAGTAAAGACTTAATGGAAAAGTCCAGAAAAATCTTCATGATAGATTTCAGTGCAGAGTGATCAAGATTTCAGAGGCTTAACTGTGAAATAATATTCCGAACCAGTGGTTCAAGAAATACCTTCTCGGAGTCATTTATTTCGGAGTAATGGATAATTCGACTCCCATAAAAAAAATAATTCCTTCCCTTGGATTATTTTTACTTCACGGTTCTTTTTACAATCATCTCACAATCTCTGTTTGATATATTACGTTTAGAACTTCTACTTATTACTTATTTATATAACGTTTATTACTTATAATTCATCCAAGCACCTCAGAAATGGACGTCGTTGGGATTTTAAGTATATTAATCACCAAGTTATAGATTAGTGGGTGGATCAATGATCATATTGTGAAATCAAACACCATAGTTCATTCTATTTTGCGTCCACCCTAAACTATAGCATACCATATCATACATGTTTTATTACATACACGAACAGATTCTCGTCTAAATAGGCACTTATAGAATACGTCACCTCTTTTAAAAATATTATATATTTAAGACTTTATGTACCAAATAGAAGTTTAGATATCCGTGTTGTATACGGATTTTAAAGTACATATTACTAAACTTTAAAAATAAGCTACAATTACTTTCTGCACCATCCTTTTTTTGCCAATTTCTCATAGTCTTCTACAACGTCCCATTCAAAGAATGTTCGCGATCAAAACGATTGTTTTGTTGCGACAAAAGAGAGGGGCGATATTAAGAAATGGAACCTTGAGGAGACGGAAGATAGGCTAACAATGGTTCTTTGTTGTGATTGGGAGACTGACACTATTGTTGTTTGACATTCGTATGTGCCTCTTCCGTCTGTGCGAGGCACCGCGACGCCTATAGTGTGAGAAATGAACTAATCGATGTCGTGGACGTTTGTGGCACGAGATATATAGCTTTCTGTCTATCTGTGATATCATAGATAAAAAGAATCAAATAGACTGTCAGCTGTGCTGCGGCCACAGAAAACGTACTACTATACCTGCGGCTACCATAGGTTCTGGTTAATTCTTTTTGTCTATGGTGATATTTTATATTACGTATGTCAAAGGAGGCTAACTGGATATTTTCTTAGTGCTAGTAAATCTATGTCCTTTTCCAGGGTTTGGAGGAAAACAACTCGCAAACGGGGATATTTTGGGAGGTTTTAAGTTAGGAATAATTTTCAAGAAACGTTTATAAACTGGCCTACCTGACTCTAAAATATTTCTAGGAATTTAAAAATGAGCTAAACAACGTACAGAGACGTAACATAATATTATTTCAAATAACGAGTAACGCATTTATTTATTCCATAAAATAATATGTTACAGTAATTAAATTTTTTAAAATTGGTACCTAATTTTTTCCTTCCAACTCCATTTCTTATAGTCATAGTCAAATTTCTTTATTTATCTTGTATATACATACATAAATAGTGTCACAGTAAAGTAAAATAATTATAATCTTATGGTAAACTACATAAAAGCTCTCTCAAAGCTATTTAAAAATTAATTGAAATAATCCATTTACCAACTTACTAGATTTAGCTTACTGAAACAAATAACAATACTTAAAAATTTGTATATGCTAAGTTAAATTACATGAAGTACTGTATATACATTTACATATACCTCTGAACATCTCAAATAATCAACTAGAATCGAAAAATTCTTCCTTTGAATAACAGCTTTTTTTAACAAGTAATTTTTAACCAGACACTTAAAGTTTTGGTTATTAATTTTGCTTTTTAAATTTTCAGGTAAATGATTTAAACATTTAGAGCCAAAATGAGTAGCTTTTTTATTAAAAAAACTAAGCCTATGTTGGGTTAAGTTTAAATCGTTCTTATGTCTAGTATTATGAGAATGTATACTACTGCGCAGATCTAATTCATTATATTCATTTCTAACACACATTATACATTCAAGGATATATTGGCCATAAACTGTCAAAATATTAAGCTCAGAAAATTTATTTTTCACTGATGCTTCGTCTTCTAGATTTAATATAATTCTCAAAGCTTCCTTCTGAAATATCAAGATTGTATCTAAGTTGCCTTTACTCGTACCACCATAAACAACTAAACCATAAGATATGTGAGAGTGGATATGTGCGAAATAAATAGTTTTTAAAGTGTCAAGACTACATAACAAAGACATTTTTCTAAGAACATATATACCCGTTTTTATTTTTTTTAATTGAAGGCATTCCTTGGACATAACACAAAAATAATATAATAATAAAGGCCCCAGAATGGAGCCTTGAGAAACTCCATGTTTAATAGTTAAATTTTCTGATCTATACCTGGTTAGTGTATTTTTTTTGACATTATTTCTACATATTGCATTCTTTCTGAAAGATATGACCTAAACCAATTTAAAGTAGTGTTAAAAATACCTAAAGATTTTAATTTATGTAAAAGAACTTCGTGAGATATGCTATCGAATGCTTTTGATAAATACATAAAAATACCAACTACGTCATTTCCTTTGTCAACAGCATCAATAATAGTTTCTGAAAAAATGTAAAAGAGCAGTAGTAGTAGATTTACCCTTACGAAAACCATGCTGTTGTTTGTCAAAGATTTTTTTATTATGCAAATGATCAACCAATCGATTATACATTACACATTCGTATATTTTTGATATAGATGGCACAACTGATACAGGGCGATAATTACCGATTTCATTCCTTTCACCTTTTTTGTAAATAGGTATTACTCTAGACATTTTTAAGCAGTCAGGGAAAATACCGATTATTAATGAACTGTTTATTAAATGCACGAGTGGTTTTAACAGTGATTTCCCTATGAATTTGATTAGTTTTAAGGGTACTTCGTCATGACCACTAGATGACTTATTTTTTAAAGTTGAAATTATTTTTTCTATCTTATCTTCATCTACTGGCCTACATCTGATACATATGAAAGGAATTTTAATATTTATTTGATCATGATGGCTAGTTATATTTTGATCGTCTTTAGATTTAATATTACTTGGGGCACTATTGATCAAATTCTCTATTACCTCAATAAAGTAAAATTGTTATAAAACCGTTTGAGATGCTCAGAGGGTCTGATATCACCTTATCGTTAATTCTAATTTCATGAGGAGAATTCTTAATCCATTTAGATTTATTACCAGTTTCAAAATTAATTATCTCCCATGTTTTCTTACTAACATTTTCTGATTTATTTATAAGTTAATCGTAAAAAGTTTTCTTTGCCTTGATCAATCTACTTTTATGATTTGCATTTCAGAGTTTACAATGATTCATCATTTCTACATTACCAAACAGTTTTGCTTGTTTTGTAAGCTCAACAATATCTTTTTGTTTTGTTAATAAATCTTGGTTCATCCAATTAAATTTACTAATAGTCAAATATTTTTTTTTACCCTCTTTTTAGGAAACACTAAATCAAAGTTAAAGTTATATTGGAAAATACTATTAAACAATTTAAACTTATCTTCTACTTTAGCCATGTATACAGAGATCCAATTCTCTTGTGATAAGATATTATTAAAAACATTCATATTATTTACAGAAATATCTCTTTGTTCAATGTACACGTAGCTATTTACAAAATCTTTATTTCCGGGAATAGTTAACTCCAAGATCTGACCATCATGGTCTGAGAGGGCTGTTACAATACCAGTTACATGAAAAAGTGATTTGTATATGTTTGTCAAAATATTATCAATAGCAGTTGAAGTATTTGCTGTGACCCTTGTGGGGAAATCCACCAGGTAATGAACACTATGGCTCTTTAGAATGTTTTTAAAATGTTGGATTTCAGGAGTATACTTCAAAACATTTAAATTGAAATCACCTACAATAACAAAATGTCTTACATCCTTTAAATCAGATACAATTTTTATTAACTTGTCTAACCTAGCTAAGAATTAAAAATTTTGAAGTTGAGGTTTTCTATAAACTCCTACAAGTACAAAAGACCATTTATTGATTTTATATTTAGCCATGCAGCATTCGAAAAGCTTATCCTCTGTTAGATCCTCTATTTTTTCAGAGTTAGAGCCTTTGAATTCAAACCCTCTCTTGAAAGAAATTACAACACCCCCTCCTGAGGTAGTAGACCGACTATAGCTAGATGTGATATAGAAATTATTCAGGTTAAATCTTTCTAATCCAAATTGTTTCATACCATGTTCTGTTAACACAACTATATTTGGTTTTATTTGTTCTAATACTATTTCTAAAGATGCTTTTCTGGATTCCAAATGTTGGATGTTTTGATGAAAAATTGTAATAGAATTTATTTTTTCATTTTGAAAATCAATTTGAGTTAAATCTAGATCCTTAAATTCTTGGTTAATTTGCGACTTATCGTTAGGTATACAATTTAAAATACAATCATTATTATAATGATGAGAAAAAGAATTAGCAGAATTGTTATCAACCTTGTCGAAATTTATTTTAAAAAAATAGACTGCAAAGGACTTGGCAGGGATGGTGGAGTGTCAGGTGATTGAGGTTCACTTTCACTCTTACTCTGCTTTTTTTCTACACTTTTCACCACTTCAATGTACTGTTGATGACCAGGAGTTAAGAGTGGGCTGTTAGGTGTTGTCTGTGCTTGGGTCAGCTGTAGATTTTCATCATTGGCTGTTTGAGGAGGAGATGGCATTGAGGTGGAGTTGATCTCTAGCGAGGGTTGGGGTTGGGCTGTGTTCGTTGCAGATGGAGGAAAGATGAAGCCTGTAGTGATAGGACACTCAGTGTCATATTCATCTTCAATTTTGGTCTTCAAGGTAAGCAAGAACTGTCGGTGTGATAGTCCCTTCCAAAGAGGTCTTATCGTTGCTTGCTGTTCGTAAGAGACTTTGTGAACAGTGGCTCCAGTCGTCTTCTGGAAGTTCACTATGTGCCTTGCAAATGCTTGAGGATGAACAAGATGGCATTGAGGTGGAGTTGATCTCTAGCGAGGGTTGGGGTTGGGCTGTGTTCGTTGCAGATGGAGCAGAGATGAAGCCTGTAGTGATAGGACACTCAGTGTCATATTCATCTTCAATTTTTGTCTTCAAGGTAAGCAAGAACTGTTGGTGTGATAGTCCCATCCAAAGAGGTCTTCTCGCTGCTTGCTGTTCGTAAGAGACTATGTGAACAGTGGCTCCAGTCGTCTTCTGAAAGTTCACTATGTGCCTTGCAAATGCTTGAGGATGAACAAGATGGCATTGAGGTGGAGTTGGATCTCTAGCGAGGGTTGGGGTTGGGCTGTGTTCGTTGCAGATGGAGCAGAGATGAAGCCTGTAGTGATAGGACACTCAGTGTCATATTCATCTTCAATTTTGGTCTTCAAGGTAAGCAAGAACTGTTGGTATGATAGTCCCTTCCAAAGAGGTCTTCTCGCTGCTTGCTGTTCGTAAGAGACTATGTGAACAGTGGCTCCAGTCGTCTTCTGGAAGTTCACTATGTGCCTTGCAAATGTTTGAGGATGAACAAGATGGCATTGAGGTGGAGTTGATCTCTAGCGAGGGTTGGGTTGGGCTGTGTTCGTTGCAGATGGAGGAGAGATGAAGCCTGTAGTGATAGGACACTCAGTGTCATATTCATCTTCAATTTTGGTCATCAAGGTAAGCGAGAACTGTTGGTGTGATAGCCCCTTCCAAAGAGGTCTTCTCGTTGCTTGCTGTTCGTAAGAGACTATGTGAACAGTGGCTCCAGTCGTCTTCTGAAAGTTCACTATGTGCCTTGCAAATGCTTGAGGATGAACAAGATGGCATTGAGGGGGAGTTGATCTCTAGCGAGGGTTGGGGTTGGGCTGTGTTCGTTGCAGATGGAGGAGAGATGAAGCCTGTAGTGATAGGACACTCAGTGTCATATTAATCTTCAATTTTGGTCATCAAGGTAAGCGAGAACTGTTGGTGTGATAGTCCCTTCCAAAGAGGTCTTCTCGTTGCTTGCTGTTCGTAAGAGACTATGTGAACAGTGGCTCCAGTCGTCTTCTGGAAGTTCACTATGTGCCTTGCAAATGTTTGAGGATGAACAAGATGGCATTGAGGTGGAGTTGATCTCTAGCGAGGGTTGGGTTGGGCTGTGTTCGTTGCAGATGGAGGAGAGATGAAGCCTGTAGTGATAGGACACTCAGTGTCATATTCATCTTCAATTTTGGTCATCAAGGTAAGCGAGAACTGTTGGTGTGATAGCCCCTTCCAAAGAGGTCTTCTCGTTGCTTGCTGTTCGTAAGAGACTATGTGAACAGTGGCTCCAGTCGTCTTCTGAAAGTTCACTATGTGCCTTGCAAATGCTTGAGGATGAACAAGATGGCATTGAGGTGGAGTTGATCTCTAGCGAGGGTTGGGGTTGGGCTGTGTTCGTTGCAGATGGAGGAAAGATGAAGCCTGTAGTGATAGGACACTCAGTGTCATATTCATCTTCAATTTTGGTCATCAAGGTAAGCGAGAACTGTTGGTGTGATAGTCCCTTCCAAAGAGGTCTTCTCGTTGTTTGCTGTTCGTAAGAGACTATGTGAATAGTGGCTCCAGTCGTCTTCTGGAAGTTCACTATGTGCCTTGCAAATGTTTGAGGATGAACAAGATGGCATTGAGGTGGAGTTGATCTCTAGCGAGGGTTGGGTTGGGCTGTGTTCGTTGCAGATGGAGCAGAGATGAAGCCTTTAGTGATAGGACACTCAGTGTCATATTAATCTTCAATTTTGGTCATCAAGGTAAGCGAGAACTGTTGGTGTGATAGTCCCTTCCAAAGAGGTCTTCTCGTTGCTTGCTGTTCGTAAGAGACTATGTGAACAGTGGCTCCAGTCGTCTTCTGGAAGTTCACTATGTGCCTTGCAAATGTTTGAGGATGAACAAGATGGCATTGAGGTGGAGTTGATCTCTAGCGAGGGTTGGGGTTGGGCTGTGTTCGTTGCAGATGGAGCAGAGATGAAGCCTGTAGTGATAGGACACTCAGTGTCATATTCATCTTCAATTTTGGTCATCAAGGTAAGCGAGAACTGTTGGTGTGATAGCCCCTTCCAAAGAGGTCTTCTCGTTGCTTGCTGTTCGTAAGAGACTATGTGAACAGTGGCTCCAGTCGTCTTCTGAAAGTTCACTATGTGCCTTGCAAATGCTTGAGGATGAACAAGATGGCATTGAGGTGGAGTTGATCTCTAGCGAGGGTTGGGTTGGGCTGTGTTCGTTGCAGATGGAGGAAAGATGAAGCCTGTAGTGATAGGACACTCAGTGTCATATTAATCTTCAATTTTGGTCATCAAGGTAAGCGAGAACTGTTGGTGTGATAGTCCCTTCCAAAGAGGTCTTCTCGTTGCTTGCTGTTCGTAAGAGACTATGTGAACAGTGGCTCCAGTCGTCTTCTGGAAGTTCACTATGTGCCTTGCAAATGCTTGAGGATGAACAAGATGGCATTGAGGTGGAGTTGGATCTCTAGCGAGGGTTGAGGTTGGGCTGTGTTCGTTGCAGATGGAGCAGAGATGAAGCCTGTAGTGATAGGACACTCAGTGTCATATTCATCTTCAATTTTGGTCTTCAGGGTAAGCAAGAACTGTTGGTGTGATAGTCCCTTCCAAAGAGGTCTTCTCGCTGCTTGCCGTTCGTAAGAGACCATGTGAACAGTGGCTCCAGTCTTCTTCTGGTAGTTCACTATGTGCCTTGCAAATGTTTGAGGATGAACAAGATCCCTGACACAGCCAATCGCCGAGCAAAATAGTGTGTTCAATCTTTTGGTTTTGAATTGCTCATGGAGATGTTTGAAAGCTGTACTATAGTCTTCTGGGAAAGGTTTATTCAAGTATCTAGCTTTAGTTATCAAGCTGTACACTTTTGAACCATTAGGTATCTTTTGACAAGCTAAGTGTTTTCATAAATGGTCCAGCGGGAGTGGTCGGCCAAAATTCTTGCGGAAGACAACAGCCACTTTAGCACCCATATGTCTGTCATCAGAAATGAAGTGTGCAAATCCAATTGTTAGGTCGTTTCTAAAGTGCTTGATCACATCGTCCATTTCAGCATTTATAATTTGTATTTTGCTATTCCCAGTTCTTCTTTTAGGAATTAAGTTGGGTTTGTCGACAACAATAGAAGTAGGTATACATGTGTTTTTTCCCTGGTGTTGAGATTGGTAGACAATATTTGGTGTACAAGTTTGCTGACGTGACGTTTTCCACTCCTGCTCATATGGAAGCCTCTTGTTGTGTGGTGTTGTATCTCTAACATGTACAGATGCAAGATTTGTACATTTCCATACTTCATGGCCATATTCCTTATATGAAAATTTATTTCTCTAATAATCTCATTCTTTTTGCATTCATTTATCAAATAATATCTGTAAGGGATGGTCGCCAAGATGGCATTTGTACGATAAAGTTCTTCTGCAACCTTTTACAACAAGTTTACAATTAGTAAAGTTTTCATCTGGTGCATCTGACATATTTGCCACATCATTTGCTTCTGCAACAAGTACAATCCAATCCTCCTTCGTGTAATCTTTAGTTATCGGCGTGTTTTCTACAGCCGCAATAACTGTTTGAAGAGGTCCTCCAGGAATTATGTGACCATGCACCAGAGTATCAGGATAAACTTTCTTTTTTAACAAGTTTGCGAAGTCTCTTCCATGGCTGTCACAGAAAAAAGTCAATTTACGTTGCTGATTCTTCTTTCCCTCAATCCGAAGCTTTCCATCTTTGGTCTTGTTATTTCTTTGTGATTTAGAAATGACCTTATTTTTTTGCAAATATGACCGTTTTAGTTCTTGCTGGACATTAATTTCAACAGTTTCAAGTGGTGCAAAACCGTTCTTAACAGTGACCGATTTAGGAACAACTTTAGATCCAGGTTTTGTGAGCTTTTTTGGGGTTTGAAATTGGTTTTCCTGTGTGAGTTGAGTATCATTACTCAGTTTTGCGTTTCTTGTATTTGAGCTTTCTATTTCATTTTGAAGTACTTTTATTATCTCTCTGTAAGACTGTAATTCCTCGGTGAATGTACGTTCAATTGTCTCAACATGATTGTTTAATCTTTTATTTTTTAATGAGGTGTTCTGGGATGACAGATCTTTAATTTGTCTCATTTAGCTGTCGCTTTCGACCTCTGCTTGCTTAATGATGTCTTCTTTTAGTTTTCGTTCAGTTTCAAGTTTATTCTGAAGGAATGTTACTTCAGAGTGTAGTTTTTTATTTATTTCTTTTAGGTCCTTCATAGCCTCCTCAGCCAGATTAAGTTTGTCTTCGAATTCTAGTTCGTTGTGGGATTTCCCTTGTTTAATTTCGTAAATCTGCTGTTTCAGTTGATTATTTTCTGCCAACAAAGCATTGCCTAATTCAGCAGCCAGAGTCAATGATTCATTTGGATCAAAATTCTCCTCTGATGACAGGTCATGGATCTTTGATTTTAAACTTTCAATTTGATTAACATTTTGATCTGATTTGCAGCTGTCACAGGACCAGGTTTTAATGTCATTCTCACGTCATGTCAGCTGTGTCGTCAGTTACAGAGTCAGCAGTGTTGTCGTCTGCCAGCTGTGTCGTCAGATTGTGTCGTCAGCAGTGTTATTGCCTCAGTCTGCGTCACCTAGTTTGGCTGTGACGTATAGTGATGAGTTGGAATTATGTTGAGGCCAAGTCACAGACTTTCACAGACTTTGTTGGTTGTCCGCCATCTTGGTTTTCTTCAAATTCCATATCTTCCAACTCCATGTCTTCTATTCCACATCTTCCAACTCCATGTCTTCTATTACACATCTCCCAGCTCCATGTCCTCAAATTCCATACCTTCCACCTCCATGTCTTCAAACTCCATATCTCCCACCTCCATGTCTTCAAATTCCATATCATCCACTTCCATGTCTTCAAACTCCATATCTCCCACCTCCATGACTTCAAACTCCATATCTTCCAACTCCATGTACTCAAGATCCATACTTCCAATTACTTGTCTTACAGGTTGATCAAGTTAACAAAATGTAAGGTCACGTTAGTTTACACCAGGTACCTATATATAGTCAATTCTTTTAACAAAGGCTGCAGTTGAAATAACGGTTTGCAAAGTTTAAATGAATTTATTATTTTTAATATCCATGGCAACATAAATCAATAATAGTTTAAATAAGATAAAACACAAAGGCAAATAAAAGCTATAAAAAATGTTATAAAAGATTCATTTGTTGACCTTTAATACTCTGTGTTAAAAATTCTTTTTCTAGACTAGCTGTGTTCCCGTTCTACGCACGGATAGTGTAGTCAGTTGAAGTCACTGGTTAAAATACTACCTCAACCTAACAATTTAACACTTTATTCTGGTTGACATTTTCATTAACAAAGGTGCTCTTGTCTTTTTCGTGAAACACTGAGAAATAAAGACATTAATGCGTCAACAACAGATACACACAAAAATACAGAAATTAATTAAGTTGGGAATCTTCTACGGTTTAACCATAGCAAAGTACATATAAAATTAGTAAGCGCCGTCAATGAGTGGAAACCTAATTTTTGCAAGCTATTGGCGACAATGATTTAAAAAAAGTACCGTAAGTTTCCCAGCCGTAAACAACACTGATTCGTGGTCTTTTTCCCGGTTATCAAAACTCAAGAACAATTTGATGCACAAAGAATCTCCGGTTCCTGACGTGGATGACGCCTAGTTATTTAATTTAATTTACCGTTACACAATATTGCACTTGCGATTAATTAAATCCGTTATCTAAGTAAAAACTTGTTTAATCTCACTTGGTTTGAATTTTCTTTCAAATCGTGATCCGAAATGGTTGCGGTATTTGTAAACAACATAATGTAAACATATCAGTGACGGCTAGAAAAAATAATCTTGATCCAAACTAACAGCTTTTCGTTATTTCATAGATGACGTATGTGATAAACATTAGGAAAAATCTTAGGAAACTGGGGGAAAACGCACAAAATTGGGTTTTTGAACGTCCGTCATTTTATTTACAAAGTAGTGAGGCCATATTTTAATGGCTAAAGACACTCTCGCCAATCATGTGAATACATGAAAATTATTTCAATCTTGATAGGTACTCTCGTTTTCCTGGAGAAGATAGCGTAAAATGTCATCTTGAGTGTTGCAGACAGACAGAAATAGAGATAAGACTAGTTTCTGCTTCTTTAATGTATAAAACGTAAAAATAACAAAAAAATATTTAATTCTGAGCAATGTACAGACAAAATTCTAATTTTATTTATATAGCATTATATAATCTTTTTCTAACACCTGCCCCACCAAATTACCAAATATTAGAGTAGAAGAGAATTTTGAAATTGGCGCACTCTTTGAGTGACTATTCCAACTATTGTCATTGACCATAACAAAGGACCATAAGGCTGGGAATACACTATCATAGTTCTATGACATTTATCTATTACCAATTGTCTTTGATGAAAAATTATAGTGTAATGGACCAACTACTATTCAGTATGATATTGTGTCTATGATAATCCTAAAACGATCTAATCATAAACAATAACTCGTCCCCTAGTTATAAAGTATAACCAAGAATCAAAGTACAAATCATAAAATTAACCCTAAAATAATGAAAACAAAATTTTGTCGTCACTAGCGATCGGTGTCACCGAACATAAACTAGACACGAAAAACGAGCATCAAAATGTTCAATGGGATGAGAAGTCTACGTTACACCGAAACAAAACCAAAACTTATTGGCTGAACGACTCTCTAACAATTAATTTACTAAAATTGAATTTCATAAAACTAAAAAAACCAAAATTAAAATTATTGTATTCTCTTTCTCTCAAAACGATGGGGGGGGGGGGAGTGTTGGCCTTTTCGCGTAATCTGTTAACACTTGTCATAGGTTGTTGACCATGTTCGCCCAAGTGCCTACCTTGGAAGGATGTGATGACGTCACCTGTCGGATCTACCACAATCGGTGTGTTCGGAAGTGTTAACCATTAGAATATTGTCATTCAGACCACGTGACGTCCTTCCTTCCGATGCTCGCCGGCGGCCGCGGCCTTTGGACGTACGATTGAGGAATCGACAAATACACTGCTTGGCTTAGTAAACGTACCCAAAGGAGAAGCTTATAAACATTATATAAGTCGTCATTAAGGATATCTACCGGTAATTGAGGTTACTGAAATAAACACATATTTTACTAGGTCACAACAGCTACTGAAAAATTACTGATGTTTGTAAAGTAGTGACGGTCGAAATCAGAAATTTTAAGTCGCGATACAGAAACTTTAAAAATCAAATCCCCGAACCTCGAAACCTAAACGCAAAACTTACTTGCCTGGACAAGGTTGCAAAAACATATACAGGCAATAATAACAACTAGAGGTCGTCCAGTGGTTGAAAACTCGACCTATGTACAGACTTCTCTATTTTCACCCCACGCTGTAAATAAAACATCACCGGTTTTCGATTAACATGCTTACCTATACAATAGACTAAAGCTAGGCGCCCACCGGGCAACTCAGCGGGTGACGCGGCGCGGCGCGGCGCGGCGCGACGCCGTGGAAAAAAGTTGCCACGTATCCGTGCCATGTTATCTTATGGACTGACGCCCACCTAGCAACCCAGCGGGTGGCGCAACGCGGTGCGGAAAAAAAACTTCTTCTCGAATCCGGCAGTGAGAATTCGGTGGAGAATTTCTTCCTCTCGTGTTGCGGCGCCTCCGTTGAGTTGCCTGGTGGGCGCGGGGTAGAGGCACGGAAACGGCGTCTGCCCCTCGTCTGCCGCTCATTCGGGTGTTTTCGGAAAGTATCGTGAGCCCTTCGGGAGTGTTCGGGTCCGAATCGAAGTGCACTGTGCATCCCCTCCAAAAGAATAATTCTCAGCGCTGCCCCGCGCTTCTGCTAGAGTTGCTTGGTGGGCGCGAACCCTGGAGAAGCGGACGGAAGTTTTTCTCCGCGTCGCGCCGTGCCGCGCCGCGCCGCGTCACCCGCTGAGTTGCCCGGTGGGCGCCTAGCTTAACCAACACAAGGGAGTTTTATCTATGCCTATACATAGATTGTTTTACAGTTAATAATAAAATCTTTTCAACATAATCAAAACTGTAAGAAATCAGAGGCCTAACCCTGGCATAACAATATACATATTAGATGTATTCACACATTGGTTAATATTTATTTGCATATAAAAAATATCGATATGAAACAATAATGTACATACGTTTATGTTGCATAGTATTTGGTTAGTCTATCGGTTGCATTCAGAATTTAATTGACTTTTTCGTCAAAGTTACTTTTAAATCTCAAAACTTGCTCATCGAATGACCAAACCGAAACTCTTAGAGTTTTGATGGTTTCGATATTTGGTTTTGACGAGTCACTAGTTAAAAGGCTCTTAAGTCGCTTACTTTTGTCAGAAAATAAATATAATAGTTAAAACAGTTAATTCCATTTTTGCAATCCTCCGAAATCATGACTAACAAAAGAAGGATGATTCTATGTATCTTTTATAAGTTATTTATTTAGTGAAAACTAAAAGAATGTGTGGAGTGCATACTCACTCTCATAATGGTCCTCTTGGCCTTTTCTTGATGAATAAGTTTTCCTTTACGAGATTAGGAAAAACATATTTTGTATATGAACTTTGCTGTTAAGATTTTTAAAATCGAAAAAGTTAAGGTAAGTTAAAAGTGTTAAGGTATTTAAACACGTTTCTAATCATTATAATGCAGAAAACCTAGGGTTAACATTGCCAAGTCCTTTGTCAGTTGTTTACATTGCGCAAGACCTTACGTAATGTGAACACAAATGATTCCTGAGGCTGGACAGAGGAGGACAACAATGAAGAAGTGATTGCCAATAGAAGACTCCACGGTAGAGGTTGTTTACTAAACAATGTTTGGTAAATACAAATCACTTTCAAATTAGTTTACTTTGGTGACGCGCAGTTGCTTTGTATTTGTATGCATGACAAGCTTTAATAGTTGAATTTTGTTAAGGCTGACTTTGAACATAGCCTAAAATCTTCTTTAGATTATTCGATTAGGCATAAGGTTGATAAACAGTCAATAGTACACGTACACGTTTAATAAATAGTCAAATTTAACTACTTGAATCACCAGTTTATTTTTATGTCCTGTAGCGCCTGAATACGTTAAGTCTTGCCTTTATTAATTGGCATTACACTGACTTTTTAACGATTAGGAACAAATGTATCGATTTGAAAGTTTCTACCGGACTATTTCCCTTTTAATCGTGCAAAATGTGAACTATAAAACTTACCCTAGAATAAGAAAAATGTGTTCAACACCAATATACTAAATCATTGCGTCTAATGAATCAAATATACAGAAACGTAAACGTTTACATAAAGATAAGAAGTCCACTTGAACCATCTAAAGTCTCCGTCATTACTGTGATGTTCTTTTAGTAATACTGCATGTATATTTACAAAATGTTTTAGTGGGTATAAATCAGTAGACTCTAATGTGTGTAAAATAAGTTACCAGTTGCTGAAGTTAGGTTGATGTACAAGTGAGGAATGTATTTTTTCAGTGTGGTGAAAACTTTGTCTATCTTTTTATATATCACATGTCACAAAATGGTCTTCAGCAACCGAATTCCTGCATTTTACAAAAGCCTCTATGACGTATTTTAGATTCGTATTTTACCCAAGAGTCAAAAGTTTTTATTCCGTTGATCCATTACACAGAAATAGGAACAGTCAATTGTTTTACTAATTGCTATTATATTAAATTAAGTTTAACTAGAACTATGTCATTAGTCTACCCACCATTGTAGACCAGAGTTCCTCAATCTGAGGTGCGTAAGTATATTTCCTAAAGGTTCTGCAAACATATTTAAATCAGCTTTAAAGCTCTTGTCTCAACAAGCTTTTTGTGCAAATAGGTATAAGTTTAACTTTTATTTTGAAAATGTGTACTTGACAAGCCCAATCCGTTCATGTAAAATTAAAATAGTAAATATAACAGAATTCACCAGCAAATTTGGATAGTTTTTTTAGGGGCTTGCAACAACAATACAAATTAATATAAGCTACCGTGTAAGTCAGTGAGTTTAATAACCTATGAGTTAGACAGCCGTGAGTAAAGCAACAAATTATACAACCTATGTTTCAATACAATTTTACATAAGGATTAAACGCTGCAATAAGAGTTGGGCGAAAAACTCTGTGATCAAAACCTCACGCATGGGAACGATAGTATCGCAATGCGGACTCCCTGATATGTGAACAAAAGAGACCAATTGGGCTGAGGTGGCTAACTATGAGACCTCCCATTGTTGTTGTTATCAGTGACGTAAGTGATAACGAGAGCTCTTCCTTCTCCCGAAGGACATTCAGGATTACTATTCCTCGGACCCGGTCACTCACTTGTCTATTGTCACCAGACGTCGAAGTTTCCTTATGCGTCTTCCTGTCCGCCAAGGACTTCGGCGAAGTTCGGGGGGAAGTGTTTGTGGCTGTCGTAAAGTCGGGTTGCTTTGAGAGATTTGTTTAGTTTAAACTTGTTTATTTAACTTGATTAGCATTTTAAGTATCGGAGTTACTATGCGGATATAATAAAACAAGTCTTCAACAGATTTTCTACAACTACCAGTGAAATCGGAAAACTTTTAAGTTACGTGTTTAATTAATTGAAAAGTAACTATTTGTATTTAGCGTTGTTATTGCATCATGAAACGTGCTTCTGGTCCGAGAGAACTATGAGGAATCCTGAAAATCTGTTGAAAGTTTTCCCCGCCTATCTCTGCTGAACTTGAATTGCGCTGAAGTTAAAATTCAACTCTTAACAACTTTTTGAACGTACTAAGCCTGAAACAAAATAAAAAAATGTGACCTAATAATGATGCATCCATATACAATGAATCTATATAATCAACCTGTTTAATAGTACAGAAATAAAATAATCAATAACTAAGGCAGATTCTATCATTTTAATACAAGACACCCAACGGCAGTCCTTCGGTGGAACATTCCTGAGTGATCAAACCTTTTCTTGGAGTTCTGGGTTGACGTAGAGCCACTAGAGCGCCCACAGACCAACAGCCTTGCTAGGTGCGAGGGGATACGACCCATTTAATTTACAATAGACATTGTCTAAGCGGCCGTGGCGAGGATTGATGGTTCTAACAACCTTCGTCCTTCCTTCCTGAGTCACGACCTGGACACTCGCCGGGCGGTCGAGGTGTCTGGACGACGTCTACAGGAGCTGTCCTGCAGATTTGACGTATAGAGTTGAGAGGTTGCAGAAGGTTGTCCAGGAGATGTGACGTCTAAAGTTCGGATGTTGTAATACAAGAATGAGGGGCTCTAGAGATTTGACGTCTATGGGGAGAAGGCTGTAAGACGAGTAGGAGGTGTCCTGGAGATTTTACATATTGGGGAATATGTTTGTACTACGGACATAAGGTTTTATAAAGTTTTTGCTTCGAGAAGGGAGACTATAAAACAATCAGATGGTGCTCTGGGGATTTTACTTATTGGAGAAGATGTTAGAACGACGAAGAGGAAGTGTGCCTTAGATTTGACACTTATGGAGGAGAGTGTATTGTCCTGGAGGTTTTGCGATGGTCAGGAGTTATCTAGAAGATATAGATGAGTTATGGATTGCCTACGTGGCTGACTGTCAATTAGTAGTCATATATAAGGTTGGACTGAATGGGCTCTAGGACTTCAAGTAACGATCAGAAGCTGCCTTTGAATTTTTCATATCGGGAGTGGCCTCTCAGGGTGTCTGCTGGTCAGGAGTGTTTAATATGACGCGAGACAACGTGAGATTTTTTGAAAGCATGAGTGTTCTAGGAGATGGTACATCAATAAAGGAGCTGTCTAGGGAATGTTCAGGTCATTTAATGTCGTCTGGGAAGATGTCCAGCAAACATGAGTTATCTATGTTGTTTTCAAGGGATCAGAATAAGTCCCTATTCGGCGTTCAGAAGTCGCCCATGAAGTTGTTTGATGATCGGCAGTCGTCTATGAAGTTGTACGGAGAACATTAGTACTCCTTTGCTTTTCCTACAAAATGAGTCTCTTATGAGGTTTTCAGACAATCAGAAAATTCTGTGAAGTTGTCTGGTGATCAATATTGTTCTACTTGTAGGACTACGTGGGATGTTCAGAAGTAGCGTACGAGGTTACCCGGCAATCAACAGTGAGTATATGAGGATAGCCGGAGATCAGGAGTGTCCTACTAGATTATTATAGTAAATGATTTTACGTCGATCAATAGCTATCCAGGAGGCTGTTGGACAGTCAGAAGTTAAGTGGTTTTCCGACGAGTGTCAGCCTTGATTAAGAGTACTGTATATGGACGATGAGATTGTCCAACGATCAGAGATTTTCTGGTCTTTAAATAAATAGGTTGTTCCACGATTACGAATAGTATATCATGAGACTGTCTGGCGATAGTACGGAGTTTGGTTTTTAGTTGTAGCTATCACATCACAGTTTGCTACACGTACTCTGGTTGAGAATTTCTGGAGATGTCATGCAAGAACGGATAATTTGTCGTGCAGACACTAAGGTGCTCCCACAATAGCAGGAGATAATATTGTGTAACAGATTGTCTTGATGATGGCCGGAGACGTCATGCAGAATGAGAAATTCTCTAATATCAGGATATGTCATAAAGCATAATTTTTCAGCTAAGATTTACTGCAAGTAACTTGAGATGAGTAAACGTGATCTTCGCTCTAGACTTGTGACGCCAAGCTGGTTCTGCGACCGGGTCGTATTTGTTGGGACTCGAAGAATTTAAATAGTCTGCCTTGCGAAAGATACCATTATATCAATTAAAAATCTTAAAACGAAAATCCGACATTATACTGGTTAAAAAATTCCTAGAACTTGTATTTCCAGTATTACCCATTAAATTCACGTACTGAAACATGTGACAAGGAAAATATCACTTGGTTTTAGCTCTTCAACATTTACCTCACGCACTCTCAATTAACATCCACCATGTTTACTTGTGCTTTCGTTCCCGCCATAAATAGGTGTTCGGCGACACTTGCAGACATTCGTTTCCCGCGTTTTTGTCTGAACAGCTGATCAGGTGTCGCCTTTATGGAACAGCTGGACGATAATTGCGAAGATGGCCTTGAGATTGGTTGACCCTGGGACTTCATCGCGCCCCCGCGGTTGTCATACCGTACCAGGGGTCCGCCGGAAGAGGCGTTGAGAAGTGAGCTAACGTCAATTTGAGATGTGGAGGATTGGGGCTTCAAACGAGTTTCAAATGTACACACTCGCTTTTATTGCTATTTACTGTTTTGCAATGCAACAATGAGTTGCAGTTTATGAAATGCATCGGTTATTTGAATTGGTGAAACATAAGTGAATTATTGTATTGGTTTAAAGGAGGAGGTTCTCTGATGCAGCTTAGTCTCCCCCTAGATAAATATATTGGCGGTCCAGATTCTATCCTAATTCTCCCATTTTTTGAAATATTTTTTGTTCGAATTTAGATTTTTTAAATAAAAAAAACAGCCTTATATATTTAACTTTTGTATATTATTATTTAAAAACCCCCTTTCTGATGAGCACTACTCAAACTGTCTCAAATTTATTTCAAACCAAATTCTCTCGAAAACACATTGAAACTCTGGCGAAAAGAAAATATTTCCTTACAATATTCGTCGCTGAATGTATTCTGCGAGAAGTGGTTTGCGCTGAAGTACACACTTGAGAGACAGCCTTGTCGAGCTGTGAGATGTGAATAAACACAATGTTTGTCCGGTGCTGGTGAATGTTTAATGCTACGACAGCATCGTCCTCCCTCCCTCTCCCTCCCTCTCCCTCTTGTCTACACTGTAAAGCCATCTCTGTGAAATATCTGAGGAAAGTAAAAGCCACAAAGGCCCAGAAAGCTTATTTAAACTGTCTCATCTCTAAGTCTTTGTTTGGGGTAAAGGCGGAGGGTTTGAAATAAAAGATTTTTTCCCTTTTGATTTTTTTCTCAAGGGTAAATGGGATTTTTAATGTTGAACGACGGGTTGGTGTGTTCATTTGTATTTGGATTAGAAAATGTGGTTTTAATGTTGAAAGTTTGAAATTATTTGTTGTTCTATTCGTTTTAACAGGCTTAACCGTAACAAATTTTCTGTTCATCGATAACTAAAACTTATTTATTATCTTAGCAGAATAGGTATGATAGAGTATTAACCATTATTGGTGTTTTTTTATTAATCTTTGGAGAATATTTATGTAGTTTCTGAGAAAATATTTTTAGGCATGCAGTACAACTGGCAATATCTTGATGTGATTGTGTGTTTGCAAGTTTTTGGCAAAAAATGAGAAATTATCCAATAGGCTATAGGAAATGTGTGCGTATATTAATTTATGTCAGGCTTGAAATTTCATTCAAAATGCATAGAGAAAGTAGACTGACCGTCTTAGTAAAAACGTTGAGCCTGTGCTGTTGTGGGTTTAATGTCTGTGACGTTTGAGTACGCTGACGACGCCCAAATGTTTTTTTTTATGTGGAAGTAACAATTTATGTATTTTGTTGTTATACTATTACAGGAACAGTAATAATTTACATGTTGTTAGGGTTAGGCAAAAGTCTGGAACCCCCCCCAGTTAACTTTTTAAACACGTTGCAGTAGGAAAACAAAACTCTGCACATATTTAAAACATAAAAAATTGCACTTTTTCATCAAAGTTACAACTTTGCCCCAGCCCCCAAAATGGGGTATTTTGGGAGTAGCCCCAAATTTTCAAATGTAAACACGTATCATGTGACCTATCATTTTAAAGGGATTCTGATTTTCAGTATAGATGTTGATTATCTTTATAACCCGTTCAATAAACACCACACATAACTCCAGTTTCAATAATAAAGGTCAACACTGACTTCCATAACGAGACTTGTTGTGATGCTGATTACGTCACAAGCGCAGGTGATCAATGAGTGAGTCATTCGTGCGACACCCACCGTGTCTGTGTAATGTCTTGTGAGCGACCCTGCGCAGGCGGCGTTGGCTCAAAATATCATCTTTGTGAGTTGTCGTTCCTGGTACTTTTATGCTCATTTCCTGTGTTTCATGTTCACCTAGAGACATCCTTATTTTAAAGTTAAACATTCAGGTTAAAAAAATAAATAAATAGAAAATGAAATATAAATTGCATATATTTTTATTTATCATTTTTTATTTCTTTACCCTATTAGTTAGTCAAGTAATGTTACTAAATGTTAAACTAATTTTATTGTGTGGCAAATACAGCCTTATAAATTCATCCATCGTCCTTAAAATCTGCTGAGACATCTTTAGGTCTGATTATGTTCGATATTTGTAGAGTATGTTTCAATACGCCATATTTATGACTTGTTACCGTATTGCACCAAAGTTAACATTATTTTTACACAAAAACCTGTTCTGATTGCTAAAGAGTGGCACTGTACAATGTAACCCTAAAATAAGCATTTAATCAACATCAACGCACCCTAACTTAAATGGACATGAAAATGAAAAACAAATTACAACAGTCGACATTGCTATTTATTTACATGTCGTGACTTAACTATGATTGATAACTAGTACAGATCTCTGTAAAATTTACTTAAATCCTAAAATCCCAAATTAAAGTTATCTTCAATTTTACTGTAGTAGACCTATGAGATATATTATTCAAGTGTTCAAATTGAATTATTTAGTTTTAAAGTTGTAAAAGTTTGAAGATATTTTGATTTTTTACAAAACTTTACTTTGTGATCAAGACTTCAAATTTAGTTTTCTAAAACATGTTAATTTGTAGATCGACATTAATACTTTTCGTACGTACGAAGTAAAAAGTACGAAGAGAAGTAATTTCTCAAGTATCGAGATGTTCAGTATGAGTCAACACATTGATTCATTGTATCGACCCGAATCTTAATGAATGTTTAATTTTCTTAACGAGGAAGCTCGTTATGCTAATGGTATTTAGTTATTACTCAAGTGAGTTTCCGCTTTACATTGTTGAATCATTGCTAGAGAGGACACATTTTAGGAGGATAAATAACATTCCCTAAGTATTCTTTCGTAAACTATAAATATTTAATAACAGTTTCTCTAATCTAATCCGGGAACTTAAGTTTGAAGAGGATTTTTTGTATTTTTTTGAGGATTTAAACTTGCCTATAAGAATTAAAGCGTTGAATTGAGAGGAAGCAGACATCCCATATGAGTGAGTGTATTATAGCCAGATTTAGCCAAAAGAGAAGAACATCGACAAATTAACCTACGAGGAAGAGCTAATATAGAAGTCATATTCATCTCTTAAATTTCCGTACTAAGATAGTTTAAACTTACCGAAAGACTTCTAAGATGTCAAGTTCCAAATGGCTTGCAACAGTATTTAAAATTCACTACTTATTAGAAAAACTTCACTGAATCATCTTAACAATGCATACACACCTTGGTGTCTTTTTCAGAGAATGATGGATGAAGGATGAGTGTATGAATGAATGAGGATCGATTAGTTAGAAGAAGATTATGACGCCATTGTGAAATTTCAGTGGGTGATGAGCTGACTGGGGCTGATCTAGGACTACTCTTCAGCCTTCGAAGCTGTAAGAAGGTTTTGTTCAGAGACTTACAAAAAATCTGTCTCTGGAAAAACTGGTAGCTGCATGAGAGCTCTTTTACACGATCAGAATGCGAATTATCGTTGATGCGTTTGTCTAGAGGACATCAACACCACATCTGTTGCAAGGGTTTGATTTAGTTAAAAATGCATTTCACACAACCGTTATCTTTCCTGAAGCCAATACTAAGTTCTTGAACTATTGCTTTATAGCCCACGTTCTTAAAACTATTTATATGAAACGCATCCGTTGTTAATGGTACCCAATATCGTCAGAAAAGCTGTTGATTTCCGAATAATAAAATCGTTGAGATAAGTTAAGGTGAAAGTCATACAATGTCGTAATCAAACTAATGCATATTTTAGGCAGACTGGGGGAGCGAGCTGGCGTAGTGGTTAGAGCGCGGGACTTCAGTCCCTGAGGTCCCGGGTTCGATCCCCGCCAAGTCACCAATGGATTTTATTTAAGTGATAATGTCGCAACCCCTAGGTCTAGCCTGAAGTAATGTGAAAAACAATCCCAGGCTCGTGCCTAGCGTCCTTAGGACAAGTAAAAAAAAATTATGCAGACTTAAATCGTAATGCAAAAATGTGTTTTTAACTTAGCAAAATTTCGACTCGTTTATTATCTTTATCCAAGATGTCCAAGACAGTAAAAGTAGCCGACAAATTCGTTAAAAGATAAATTATTGACATTCAAGTGAAAACAGTTATATCCTTACCTAATGCCAACACAAAATTTAACGCAAGCTTAAATTTGCAGTTGTATACCCTTATGAAGAAGTGCCTTTTTAACCCAAAGCAGTACTTGAACGCCTTCCATAACCTTAAGCACAGAGAATAGACCGTTAGTCTATTGGTCTATTGGTCTATTGGGTTACTTTATGCCAATGTCATTAACACAGACATTTTTTTTTTATTTTTTTTTTTATTTATTTTTTTTTTTTTTTAAGAGGTTGGCGGCCTCTTTTAACCTTGCATTTGCCCGTCCACATAGACTAAGCGCCCGTGCGTGGATCGTTTACAGCAAAGCAAGGAGTGAGCCGGTACAGTACAAAGGTGAACTGTACTGATAAAATGTTATCGGCAGTGACCAGGATCCGAACCCACGACATCGCTGCCTTGGGCCCGAAGTCCGCGACGCTACCGACTGAGCCACCGACTCACTAAAGTGTTAAGTATTCAACGCTACAAGTGTTATACTTGAAGACTTTCATAAACAGTTTGCTCTAAATCCAAAGTAAAGCTCTGTAACCTTATAATCTGCTCATAAAGATTTTACTCAAATATCCTCATGAAAAAGCGTCTATAAAATCTCAAGCCATAATCCTCCAATGCCAAACATCCAAGCTGGAAAAAAACTGCTATCGTTGCGGCTGGCAATCTTACCCAATGTCGCAGAAAGTTGTCCCATATGATTTGAATGAGCAAAGGTCACTGGCGGAGGAGGTCCAGTGGAAGTTTCCTGATTGCTCAGTTGCCCACACACCTGAGTTGCTCAGTTGCTCAGATGCTCAGTTTCCCGGTAATGGTGACTGTGATACAAGGCTTACAGTGTCATGTGTCGACAAAGTTTAATCTGCATATCGCTACTTCAGTGTTGTGAACCGAGTGTTACAGCTTCTGAAGATAGGTGAGTTGGTCATTGTTGTTAAGTTTGGTCTTCTGTCTGTTTTGATTTTTGCCTCGAGGAACTCAGTCGTATAAAGGTTTTATAGTTAATGTATACGGGAATATATAGAGGTGTCAACGTTCAAAGACGTAGTATCATTTAACCAACACAAGCAGACTTCTCATCCGATTGTAAATTTGTGAAGCTCGTTTTTCCATCCATACATCCAAACTTTCTCACTTATTAGTACTAGTAGGATTAAAATAGTTTAGTTTAAAATCAATTTTCTCTCTTCGTCAATCTAATCAGGGATGTTTCCGCAATTCTAGTGTAGAGCAATGCTACAGTTGGGTGTCCATGTATAGAGTGTAACGTGATACAATGTTGAAGGTCTTCATAAATGTGTCAAGTTTTATATGTTTCTTTTTTGTAAGTTGATGTAATTTTGGATATCGTTTCTCAAGGTCTTCAAACATTAAAACAAGTTTATGAGCAAGTTTACTAAGTAAGTTTATGGGCAGTTTATGACGGGAAATGAAATAGTATGGGGTGTAAGGTCTGGTCACTATAGTTGACTTTTAGATAGTTTAGTTTCCTCAGTTTCTGGACCGGGAAATGAATTAGTTTTAGGTTGGAGTTGTTTTTTTTTACCATTAAGTCTGTAGTTTTGTTAATAGGTTACTACTTAGTTTTATCCTCCATTAAATTTCATTTCGTTACCTTCAGTTCTCAGTATTTGCACATAGAATATTGAGTCACGTCAATATTTTTAACCTGAAAAATACAGTTTTTACTGGCCAAAATTGCGTAAAAAATGTAATTACTTACATAAGAAACAAATAAATAATCAGATTAAACTAATTGAAGAGACAAAGGGAAAACGGTTTTATGGTTGTGTAAAATCAATGTTGATTTATAGCTAAGGTTATTGTGTATAGTCTCAAAATAGCTGTGTTAAATGTAATTTAATTGCGTAAAATTCTGTGTCAAATTTACTATTATGGAAAACAAATAACAAGCTTTTAATTATAAATTGGTTTACATTAATCTTTGAATTATGCTTTGAATTTCAGTCAGGAAGCGTTTCGACGAATATTCTACAATTTTGCTACGTGTGAACTCCCTGTAAAAGAACTGCCGTGCTCTAAAAATTGTGACGTTTAGATATTTAAATAAATTGAGTTTGGTTGAAATGTTGTTTGGGGAGTCAAAGTCAACTGAACACCGCCGACACACGAGTCAAGGTAACTCGGGTCTGTGTACGCGACGGGAATCACATTGACCTGGCTTTGCTGTTTACTAGATTAGCATATGTTTGGTTTTCCTTGTGCCACCTGTTTACAAACTGCTTACTTTTATTTCCCGCCTGATTTTTTACAAAAAGAGTATCACATTACCTCGGAAGACATCGGTATTCTTTTGGCTTTGCTGTTTACTACAGTAGATAATCATACGTTTGGGTTTCCTTGTGCCACCAATTCTCAAGTTGCTTACTTTTTTTTTACCAGCCTTTTTGATAACAGTAGTTCCACATAACACTTTTGATTTTATTATATCAGAATATATTTGGGTTCTCCTTGTGCTACTTTACTATCAGTTTAACACGTTTTCTAACCATTACTTAACCAAAGAGAAAAAAATGACACGTAAACTTTAACCTTAAAATATAAGAGAAATCTTCTACTTCATAGGAATCAACACGCTCCAGGCCCACACAAAATGAAACATTCAAACACTTAAAATAGTTGAACAACCAATCAACTTAAATTAATTTAACAACCAATCAACTTAAATTAATTGTTTACCACATTGTCACTGATTCATAAGTTAATTGATTTTTTTGTCATATCAAATTATCATACTATATTGTCACAGCAGATTGTACATTGACCATTAACAGTGTTATTTATAATTAATAACTAATACATTAATGTTGTTTATTTGATTAACTCTGTCCAACACAACTCTATTTAACACATGGAAATGCTTGTGGAAAGTTTTAATGTTTGTTTTGGATGGGTTGAAGCTATTTAGTAAATCCCCTGATGTTTATAGATGTTTGATAATCGATGAACAAGTCATTGATTGACGATAGAGTTGTTTAAGACTATTCCAACATTCTCGAGGATCTGGCTCTTCCTATGATTGAACTAGCAATCGCGTTACGAAGTAAACACTCAACACTCAACCCAGTCGATGAAGCGTTCATAAGTAACACGAGTGGGTGATTTCACTTCTTAATTGGAGAATAATTGTTGAGTGAAAATATCCAGAATTTACTGAACCAGCATTTATTGCTTACAGATAGTCAATTCACATTGTTTTTTTTAGCAATATGATACTGTACTTCCATCAGTATCTATTTATACATTTCAATGTTTTGAAAATTGGCCAAATAGCCGAATCGTTTTACTGGCAGCTATGGGTGTAGAATTAGGTGTGATGATCATTATTTTAACTATGACAAAGTTGTTTGGTATATTTTCACCTTACTCAATTTGTTGTTAGCCAAACAAATTGTTATAAAACAATTTCCCTTACTAAAAAAGCGGAATAATTCAAAGGTTATGATCGAATGTAGTGCAGTATGGTGTAGTGTATTTTTTATGTTAGCTGCTAAGTCCCTTGATTGACTTGTAGATATCTTAAAATACGCCCGTGATTTGACAACAAACAAACAACAGTAGTTTACTTGAGCTGTTGTGGGCTATGGCCTAACTTTTAGTTAATGGAATTTATTTTTTCTGTATTTACAACACTATAAAATAACTTTAATACGTTAGATACGCTGTAGTCTACAACAAGTGGTCCTTTTAGTTTGACTTAATTTGAAAGAGCGATAGTGTGTAGTACAGATATAAACAGTTGACAGCAACGCGCTTTGTTAAAGGCATTATATTAGCTACAGCTTCATCGTGATAGTGGCATGTCTACTTCAATTCGTGGTCACAGACGAAACTCAGTCACTTGAGCTGTAGAATCTGATCTAGGCGAAGAACGCAAAACGCTCTAGTTTCCCAATCGGTCTATCAACGGAACTGGTCAACTGGTCTACGTGATTACTGCGCATGTTTACATTCCCCCACAACTGCGTAGTGCGTACCCCCACCACCGCTCCGCTCTACTAGCACCGCGCCGCGCCGCTTGTGTCAGTCAGTCAGTAGTCAGTAGTCTCTGTCAGCGCGCGCACGTGAGTGCACGGCACGGTAGTGGCATGCGCATACAGGGGTGCGACGGAGTGGGCGGGGAGGGTGGCCAAGGGGCGGCTAAGCGACGCTGGGCGGCAGTCTCCTCTAGAACTGCAGGGTTGGTCGTGCCCGCGGCTAAGGTCCTCATTGGAACTGCCCTTACCCACCTCAAGTCCCATAAGAGGCAGTTGTCACTGTGAGTAACATTGAGTATTGATTTTGGGGTTAAAGGGGGTGGTTGGGCTTGTAACGAGAAAACGATGTGATCGAGAGATGTAGGGGTTGGTTGTATTTCATGTCAATGTGGTGTGCGCTTATTGTTTTTGTTTTGACAATGGGTTGAAAGTAAAATTTAACACGAGAAGAATCATCTGTCAGAATATCAATTACTTTAAATCCCAGAGAGGAGGATTACTCCTAGATTTTGGAAACCAAACTCATGGTTTACAATGGGGTGTCATTTAATTGTTTATTTTTTATATTTGTATACAGTAAAATTTTACTAAAAATGGATTGCGTTGAATAATTCTATTAAAATGTAGGGCCTACGATAAATTTCATTTAGAAGGGTTATACCAACGTTTTGGGAACTGTTTTTAATTTGTGGTTTGCAATGCGGTGAGAACTTATTGTTTGTTTTGACCATGGCTTTAAGGTAAAATTTAACATGAATAGAATTGATTGCGTCGAACAGTTTTTGTCCGTTGACATTTCGTAACGTTAAATAATAATGACCAAGATTAATATAGGAATATTTCTGAATGATTTCTTAATGTTTGAGAAAAATGTAAATGCAGTAGAAATAATTGTATAATGTAAACATATTTGTAAATTACTCATTAAAAAGAAGGAACGAACCCGTGTTAACAATTTTTAATTCCTAGAATGCTGTTTTCAGACAACTTTTTTTTTAACTTTGAATAACCTCTTTGTATAGCACATGTGAATCGTAAAAAGGTAATCCATATTGTCACAGTTTAGGATCTGTTTAGTGATAAAAATGGTTTCCGCTGATTATAATAATCTTATAACACTGTAGTATTTTTATGTCAGTTGATAAAATCTTCTGTTCAATCTTCCTTTGTTGTACTTTGTTCACATTTTCAAAACAACATTTTCAAAATTGTGGCTGTAAGGTTTTTAAATCGAGATTTCTTATTAGGCTAGCAAATTAAGAATATCACCACGAAAACGTGATAGGCTTATACAGTAGTACTCATCAAACGTGAACCATTTGTATTTTAACAATTCATGAAGAGTAAACTATAATCTGTGCTGCAACAAGTATTATTATTCAAAGGTTTGAAACTTTTCCTATGGTCTAGTATTATTGAGGTTATATTTCCTTTAGAGTTTTCCTTGCTATGATAGTAGATCGGTTCATAATTACATTTTCAGTTGAAACACAGTTTCCTCTTTAGTTCAGTATGATTAAGTAGGTATCACGTATAAGGAGAGCGCTATATTTTACAACATTTTTTTGCCTCAATTTAACTTGAACGTTTTCTGAAACTAGGACCATATTTTCAATTTTTATGTAGATTAAAAATGTTAGCTTAGCCAACGTCTAAAATTAAGGTATCACTTCCAAAATTGCAACCTCACCTGTGCGGTGTGTCGGGACCAAACCAGTATCTAGAAGCAAGTTTTTGTTGTAGTATTGAGTGTTGTAGTGTTTCAAGACTTACAGACAGGAACCTGACGGATTCGTGAAAATTACAATACAATAATAGCATATGTTTTCCAACTACCCTAATTAGTTTAAGCAATTGCTACTGCGAAAAAAACTATTGTTCCTTGTCATTAATGTTAGGAAAAAAATAATTAAATTACCCTATGTATTTTGCGACAGGGAGAAATTGTAGTTGGGGAAAATTAGTTTTCGCTTGAGGGACCTATTATATTTTGCTTTATAAAGTAGTGTTTAGCCTATGAATATGGGGTTATCAGAAGGGTGGGTTTGATGGTTTTGAACCACCGAGGCACGGTATTATCAGATAGCTAAACACCATTGGCGACTGGTGAGATTACAAACCACTTGAATATGCTATTTAATACACTGGAATAATATTAGTACATTATTATGAGGACAAAGGAACACCCTGCACTTTTAAGAGCTTGTTAGGTTTTTTATTTACATATTTTGTCTAACATTGAAAACTTTTCTTACTAGGCACTATCGTATATAAGTAGCGAAAACTGGTGAAATTTAGGGTTAGTGATGTTGTTTTTATTTCAGGCAAATTACAACATAAGCCAATTTTAAGTATCAAGTTGAATTGGAATTCGAGTTAATTTATTCTATTTTAATGAAATTCGTGAGAAGTTAAAACGGTTAAATATATAAAACTTAATTAAACTCGTTAAATTGCAAGAACTTCATTATACAGTTGAAAAACGCTCAAGCTCTTAACTAAGAAATCAATTTGTAAGGGAGGAAAACTCACCATTAATTATTTCTGAAGGATTTTAAATAATTAATGAGCTTTCTAAACTGGGATTTCTTTTGGCCTATATCTGCTACTGATTTTAGATAACCATGTTTTAGTTTTGTCTTTTTGACAAAAAGAAATTTACATTTTTTTTTTCTTTACCAAACTATTAATGTGAATACAGTAGTAGTAAATCCAGTTAAAACTAATTTTTATTCTAAATAATTTTGCCTGTTATCAAAGGTATAGTTTAGTCAAACTCTTTAAACCTTAATTTAAATGGCTTGATAAGTGAGTGGTTGCTCAATGATCAATCAGACCTGGTTCGATTCTGAGAAAGACCAATTTTGTATTTTTGCTTGACTGGATTCTGCTGTCCTTTTTCATTAGGCACACTCGTCATCAAATTTCAGTCAAATCCATCCCTAATCTAATGTAATGAATCAAATGATCATGCTACGATAAGAAATTTTCAATTAGGTATCCAATAAAAATATAATTTAACCGAAGTAGTATTAGAGGATAGAATAATATGCTTGGAAAGTGTGGGAAAGAAGCATGTTGTACAGTAGCAATGCGGCATACGGCCCAATCAATACAAGTTGGATCATATTTGCCTGCATCTGTTGCTCTCCTATTGTTTTGGAGGAGAGTGAAAACACATCGAGGTCATTCACCAGCATCCTTGCAAATCGTGTTTTGTTTGAAAATTACAAGGGAATTGTAAATTAATTGTGTGGATGTATCTTTTATTTGAGGCTATCGAAGTAAATTACAGTTAATTTACCATCATGTAAGGCTAGAAGAGTAGTATTTATATTTTGCATAATCTTAAACCAACGTCTTTTTGACACTTGCTAAAAAATAATTGCCTTCTACAATTTTATGTTTGAATCTTTAAAGTAATGCCATGACAAAATTTTAGGGGACGCAGTTTTGGACTAAGCGTAGTCAGTAATTGGCCGTTGAAAGCTCTTCCAGGTGGAAGTCCAGTCTCCATAGTATGTACGAAGCTGAATATAAA
This sequence comes from Macrosteles quadrilineatus, assembly GCF_028750875.1. Taxonomy (NCBI): domain Eukaryota; kingdom Metazoa; phylum Arthropoda; class Insecta; order Hemiptera; family Cicadellidae; genus Macrosteles; species Macrosteles quadrilineatus. The sequence goes on from NW_026542597.1 coordinate 73,532,075, forward strand.
TATTTTTTTCCCGTGATTGCTGGATTTAGCTTGGTGAATAGGAGACATTCTTGTCATAATTTCGACTGCTTCAAAAAATCAATTCAAGACTATTGTATGTTTATGTTTGGAAGATGGGTGACCACGTTGCTCTAGCCGTCACGCGGCGTTTCGTATGTGTTCTATCATGCCATCTTCGGGTCAAGTTATAATTGAACTTCTATTTTTTTCCTGTGAGATGTCTCTAATGCTACTCATAGGATAAACTTCTCCTGAATCTCGAATGGTCTTTTACATTGTGAATGACAAAATATAGGTTAGCTGGACTCTGGACACTGATACGCCAATAGCCCTCACAATCTCGAATTTCTTGAATCTCTTGAATTTTCTTTTAAATATATTTCTAAATCTGAACTGCTCGCTACTATGTGTGAACATGTAATAGTGGAACTAAAACTAAGGAACTAAAATATTATACAGTGTAACGTTTTCAATCCTCATTCAATTAAGTCAGAATCGAATGTGATCAAAACAGCAGGTATAATACTAAATAGAATTATTAAATCAACTGTCAATTTAAATTTTAGCTTTCTCTAAATATAGCGTCTGAAACGCCGGCTATTAATTTTGCAAGGTCAATGACGTTATCAACTCTTGACAACCTAAATTCAACCATCTACCTTGGTCGAACCTTACCACTAGTAAATGAACGCAAGTTAACTCTAGATTGTGTTTCTGAACCAGGTATACTCCCTAAGAGTCATACAATGCTCAGCTTTATGCTCATTTCTCTTTTCTCACCAGTGTGAAGCGCTGTAGGCTCCGTTATTTCTCCGGATTCATTAGTAAACCCAGGTCTCGCTCTGTTTGTCTGTATCATTGAGAGAACACACACACCCTCATCTCTAACTCCACGGGCTGAGTATGATTGAGAATAGATTCAAACAGAAGATTTCTGAGTGTAGTGTGTATGACGAAAGATATTTGATGGACATTTGTATTTTAGTTGGTATAAAGTAAATACGTGTTAGGAAAGATTTTCCGTTGTATTAACGAGAAAATGTGGATTATGTTTGTCTAAGCGGTTAAGAAAGATCGCTTAACTTCAACTGAGCTGAAATTGTACTTATAGTCAGACAAAGAAGTATGCCAAAATATTTGTCTATATCATGTCTGTGTTATCCCCTCGGACTACACCTCCGCAAGTCTTAAGCCGGAGATGAAGCTGATAAAAGTAAATATTGGTCAGTTTTTATTGCAACAAGAGATTCTATGTTACTTTGTAAGTTGATTTTTGAAATTTGCATTATTTCAATTAATTGTGGTTACAAGTTACATCCAATTAATTGGATAACCAATTAATTGTGGTTATATTTTATTTTATTTTACCTTTTAGAAGTGTAACTAGCTAAATTAAACCTGTTGAAACCTTTTAAAACTAAGTATAAGATTTGAGTTTCGTTTCTAATAATCATTATGGTGTAACAGTTTTTCTACAGTAGTTGTAGTTTTGAATATTCATATTATTTTCTAAGTCTAAGTCTAAGTCGAACAACTACTGTGGCTATTAAAGTGCCGTACATTTAATAAATTGTAGATGAGTATTAGTTAGGTTTGGAGTAGATTTGGATTTTTGTGTTTACAAATAATTTCAAACTACCGGGTAAGAAAAAGAAATAACATTAAAAACCACTAAATTTGAAGTGGTTCGAAATGGTATAAAGCTTTGCTTATTTGTCGAAGTAATTACAAAGAATCAAGCATCCTGCAAATTGTTGACTTTGATCACATTATCTACCTCAGAGTGTTATTAATCAAGACTATTAAGATGTGACCTATTTGTGTCTTGTTTGCACGCTACCCGCCTCTAGCTAACACCGTCAGTATCAGTTAACCATGGTAATCTACTAATCGTTACACACCATTATCTTGATTAATTACTCCTCTAAGTCTATTAATTTGCATGTTTGAAAACCGTACAATTGTAATTACTTAACGAGTAGGCCTAATTGTTTAACTTTGACTCGGACTTGATTTAAGAAGTTATGTTTAACAAACTTTTATGTTTTAGAACTAGCCTATCGCAAGTTGTTGTGGGGAACTCAGTTTTGTTTAAGGATCAAAGAAGCCAAATTTTTCAGTGTTGAACTGTGGATTTTATACATTTTTTGCGTCTAAACTCAAAACATACACGTACTTGACCGATAAAATAATTATATTTTATAAATATCCTTCCTCAATATTTATTAGTGGTGATTTGCGAATGCATATACCTTGGTAAAGAAAATTGTCTTTCAGAAACACCAACTTAAAGAGTTAGCCACCCTTAAATTACGTATTGTTCAATACTTTCAAAAGCATGTACTTTGTAAATGAAACGTGTCATATTTTTCATACCTTACTAAAAACTATTTTAGTTTATGAATAGTCTGATAATTGTTGGTTTTTGACTATCATCTTAGTAATCTTTTTAGCAGGTTAAAAAAGCCAAATATTAGTACATTTTAGGATGATGCGAATTTATTGTCTACAAATTTTATTGTATCCATTAACTTCTAGAAATTAATTTCGAGCAATACAATGGAACGGGTTTTCAATTACGATAGTTCGGGCTACCAAAGTGATATTGTTTTGTCCCCAAAAGTTGAGACAACCAATTAGAAGCATCGCCAAGAACAGCAGACCAAGTTATTGTTTCGGAGTTTGAAACGTCCAACGTCCTTCTCCAAGACTTCAACAACAGTTTCGGCCCAGTTGTTGCCAAAAGTATCAAACGAAATTTAATTGTTGGGGCTTAAGTAAAATGCAAGGTTTGATGTTGATTAAATTTTAACTGGGTGTTTATTTAATGTGTTTGTGTTATACCTCGTATTGGTATCTGTTAATATACCAGCGGGTAGCTGGTCTTGTGGTTAGAGCGCAGGACTTCGGTCCAAGAGGTCCCGGGTTCAAATCCCACCAAATCACAAATTGATTTTATCTAAGTGATATTGCCGCTACACCTAGGTATATCCTGAAGTAATGTGAAAAAAACTATCCCGGGCTCGTGCCTATCGCCCTAGGACAAAATAATATACATGTTTGTTATTAAAATGACTTCAATAATTCGCTGTTATAATATTTGAGAGTTAAATTTGATGCTCTTCATTTTATTGTTTGTTTCGTTTGTGCTCTGAATGTACTAATTAGGTTTTCAGTCCGAAGTGTTAGGTTCAGGAGTAAATTATTATAAAATTTTCTAAATATTATAGAGAATTACTCAAACTTTTAAAGAAAGATTCTATATGCTTAGAATGTTGCTTGTATATTACAATGATGTTTGATAATAAGTATAAATAATAAAGACTAAAACGTTAAAATATATTCTCCATCAATGGAAGTATTGTCATGTCTCCAGATTCCACAATAGATTTTATTTCGTAAACTAGATTCTATTTGAATTAATTATTGTAGCAGTCGTCATAATAGCTATCAGTAAAACTTTGGGTTCAAATAATCAACGACTTTCTATAAATTTGAATCAGTTTGTGTTATGAATTTCCGACGTAATCCAACTACTCTATGTTTATTAAATTAGTAAACTCAGATTCGATTACATAGGCTTGCGGACGTATAAAGAAGGCAGTAGTGTGTAGCTGGGAAACAATTTGTTTCTTCTCATCTTTTATTTCTTTCCCACTCCCAGACGTACAATAGTAAACAAACCCTGTCTTACTGCTCTGTGTTAATGTTTACTTTCCCTTTAAACTTTCACTTTTAACTTGTAGATTTAGATTCGAACCTTATTATCTTTTGGTGTGATGGTATTTTTTCTAATATGTGTTGTTCGAAAAGAACCTGTTTATGAATTTAGGTGTTACACCGTGTTTTTTCGATGTTTGCAATCCCTACCGAAGAAATCAACTTGATTAACAAAAGTTAATTTTGGATAGTTTACCGATGGAAAATTAAGTTGCATACAACAATTAAAACACAAAAAGAGATACATTTATCGTTCTTCTATGTTTATAGATTTTCAGCAATTAAATCGTAAACTTATTTGGCTCAGTTAACAGCTGTTCCATCAAAGCTAATTGAGTTTTGTTAAAGTGAATGAAAGTATTTAATTACAGTGATAAACCAAGCAAAACTAAACTTTATTCCCGCTCTTGCTCTTAATACTTTTGTAGTTTAGATATTAACTATCCTATTTATAGTTTCTAACTTTGTTACGACTCCTTGATTTGTTTTCCCAACAATGTTTAAACGTGTTTTAAAGTAAGTCCCTTATGAAAAAGTTTATATATGGCCATATAAAATTTTTTTTATCTGGTTATATTTGGTTTTGGACCAAATATAACCAGATATGATCATATATGGAATCCCCCATATATGGAGATTTTTAAATAAAAAAATATAAATAAATAAAAAATTAAAATTTAACATATTTTAACATGAAATAGTATAAACTAAGCATTAAAACCATAATTAAAAATTTTTAATTCCAAAAATTTCAAAACAAAATTTTAAAATAGCCGACTGGGATTTGAACCCGGGACTCCAGCGTAGGAGTCTGCCCCTTTAACCACTACACCACAACCGCTTCATATCATTTATCTTAACAACACCCATTACGAATAACAGAAGCTGTATTTGGTCTCGTAAAATAAGATTTCTTAGACATTTTATGTTATTTGAAGAATGTTATTATTAATATAGCCTAAATACGGGACATAGATATTTGCGGCTGTTTGATAGGCAAATATAATATTCTCTTTATTTAGGCCTACTACACTTGCAATTTTAAAATTATACGTCAGTTTTAAAGTTTGTTGCGTTATAATAAAATTGTACAATAGATGTATGTACAGGATTTTGTCATCTGGGTTAAAATCTGGATACTTTATTACTTTACTACTAATGACTTTAAATGAGAAATGCCTATTTTATCTGCCCCCCTACTGTACCACATTTCAACTCAATCAGTTCACTAGTTTGTGCTTGCGAGAGCAACAAGAAAATACACAAACTCACAAACTTTAAGATGTATAATATTATATATATTATAAGAAGTGTTTAGGAGTCCAGTTACAAAATCCAAATGTGGCAACAATTCCTTATAATAATTCCAGTTATTGTCAAAAACTCATTTATACATGAGCATAAATGGAAAATTATTATTCCGTATATGAGTAATTTAATTCCATACCTGGGAGTCATATATGGCCATATATAGACCATGATTCTATATATGGAGGATATTTATGGCCATATATGGGCAATAATTTCATATATAGAAAACATGTATGGCCATATATGGACAATCATTTCATATATAGAAAACATGTATGGCCATATATGGCCAATAATTCCATATATAGACTACATATATGACCATATATGGACACCACCATATATGGATACAACCACATCTGGCCATATCTGCTTCCATATATGGCCATATTAAACCATATATGGCTTTATAAAAACATATATGGAATTTTGATATAGCCATATATGGCCAGAAATTACTTTTTTATAGGGGGTTTTACTCTTACTTAAGTACCGGTAAGTTTTAATGGTTAAAGAAATAACATTTTCTTCGACTAATTTTGTTAAAGTTAATTGTACTTGTATAATATGTATTATGATAAAGCACCAATATAGTATACACAATTTTTATTATTCAATAAGGTTAGGAAAATGTTATCCACTTAAAACCCAACTAGTTTAATATTTTCTATGATTCTTGTTGCTGTTTTATTTGTTTTGTTATAATTCCACCAACCTTTTACAAATTAATATCTTTCTCGTCTAGTAGTTTGGTAATGAACGCATAGTTAATCTGGCATTGAAATGTACAATAATGAAGCCACGAATAACATTTTCAAATTGTATTTATAATTTATTTATCACTAAACATTTTACTCTTACTCTTTAAACCTTTACAAAACAGTAAATAAATACAGAAGGTTTACAATGGTAATCGATTTCGACCTAACAATGTTCTTCGTCAGATCCGTATTTCTTATATCCTTTGAAAGCGTTATTGTATAAATCTAAATATAGTATATCGAATACTATTGGAACGTGTAATACGTATTTAAACATATTTGTACGATAGCGAACAACACATTATGTAAATTAAGAGATTCTATGAGAGAAAATGCTTTATTTTTTGTCTGTTTTTATTATTGCTCTATTAGACAGATAGATGTGGTTCCTAGGACTAAAAAAGTACAAGTTTCAAAGATTCAAGAAATTTCAAATTTTTCAAGATAATTTTGCATAGCTTCGGTATCTTATAAACAAATTTTTAGTATTTTTTCAATTACACAATACGATTCTGGTGTATAATTCAACAAACATGGTTTAATTCTCATCAAATGTTCCATCGGACATCTAGGTAAATCTTAGATGCTTAATTATCCCGATCATTCATGATCATGTAAGAAGAATCACTCACTCATGTGATTTATGAATCATTCTGGAATTGCACAGCAAACTGTGTAACTACAAATTGGGAATATTCCAGCACGATGGAAATTCCCCTTTGGATTTTAGGAAGCGGTGACGTAAAGGGAGATGTAAAAACGGACAAGATCATGGTTAGAGTAGGTCAACACGTCATCGTTCCTCTCTGTCTGGTTCTGATTCCCTCTCTCCCTCTCTCCCATTCCCTTTTCTCTTCCAGTCATTCCCCTCCCACCGAGCTATTCCCTCTTTCTCCTTATTTTCAAGGCAAGAAAGGCGCACTAGTTGACTCAGCGAAAATTTCCATTCCATATACGAAATAGCGCTTGCGACTAGAAAACGAGTGGAAAAAGTGAGTCACGGGTTCGTAGAAATATTGCGTAAAATGTGTTTGTTTTGAAAATGTATCGATTAAAAATGTTGTGAGCTCAAGTGCATATCGGTAGTTTAGGGCTTACAGAAAATCAACAGTTTTCCATTATTTAAGTAGGTACCAACTACAAACGCAACACTTAAATTATGGTGAAACGTATTGTAATATATTTGTATGCAAGAGTAATGGGTTCGATTCCCGGTATACTCATAAATATTTCAGCTTTTAAACCACTTTCTCTAAAAGCGAATCAGTTTCTTTCCTCTTATCAAAATGGCTGTGGCGTGGATACGAAAAAATACCAATAGAAAAATCACTCTTTAACAGCTGATAAAAATTAATGATTTTAATGGCCAAATGTAATTCTTTAACGAGTTTATGAAGTTTTTAATAAAACAATAAATTTCTTATCTTAAAAATGTGTTGTTTTTGATATTTGGGTATACAACCATTGCTCATTTGGTAGGTACCATCCAGTATATAACATGTATTCAGTTATATATTTTATCCACCAAAGGAGTATTAGCTGCTCTTTCGGGCTTGTTAAAAAGTTTGTGTATAAAATTAAATTTTGTTTTGCAAAAGCACTCTTGATACTAAAAATCTTGTTATGTCATTCTCATTCGAAAACTGGCTACAATTTAAACGTGGAAATTGAATGTCTAATTCACATTAGTGTCTCTACCACCAACATAGTTATCTAATCATTCAACTAGTTTAATGGAGACATAATGATCGTGCGTGATTATGACTCAGTCCCAGTGTTTGTAGACACGTAATACTGTATTGATTTTGACCACCTTCCACCACACTTAGGTTCCAGCTATGCTAAGATTATTTATGTTGTGTAGCGCCTATAAATTTTGTGAATTTTTATGTTATTATACTAGTTTTGGTACTTTCATGTGATACATACCACACGTATGTATAGAACGCCAATAAAGATTGGTTTTTGGGTCCTATAATAGTACTGTTATTGAGGGGAAACTACGACGGCGCTGTAAGGCAATTCAGATACACAGGCGTGTGGAGGTTTGCAGTTTTACAATATTTTCGCTGGCTTCGTTTATAAGTTAAATAATTGCACTTTCAAGATTAACAATGATATGGGTTTGTGCTAATAATTTATTTTTACACTGTTTACACCTAACTTATGATATTTACGTTGACTGTGAGTATCTACCGAAATTAATTTTAACCACAGATTTGGACATTTAAGTTGTTTGTGATTTCCAGCTAATAAAGTTTAATAATATTCCCTTTCATTATACTGTCCGTTTTAATAATAATTTTGTGAGGTTGGCGTGAATCATTGTAAAAAATAGCACAATCTAATAAATTATCATTTTCCGTGTACAAGGTTAAAATATTGCAATTAAATGTGTAAATTAAGTCTACGACTCGCAATAACTTGTGTAACTTGTATGTTGTAGTACTTAAAGGATGACATTTAGGATTATTTGTTTTTAATAATACATTTTCTGAAACATTATTTTATAAAAAATGCACACTTATACTCTATGCATTTGCCATTGTCTATCCGCCACAAAAAGCTCATAAAAATATAGATGTTAGTTGCTTTGCGCACGAAATTTTCCGAACAATTGTATTTTATCCTATCGAGAATCAGTATCCGAATTCACAAGTATTTTTCACTCGTGGATGTATTGTTAACCAACAAAACTCTTGACCTTTGCAGTGTTTTTGTATGCATTGCTCGTTTCTATTCAATCTGGTTGTTAAAGTTGTTGTTGTCTTCAGCTATAAATAGTGCTTCGCTTTTGTGTGTGATACGCTCTTGACATTTTCAATGTTACAGCGTAATTGTTCATCATGTATGTTCAAAACTTTGCTTTAATACACTGTTTATGATGTAATATAAAATAATTTTACACATTTCTATGTTTACCTACTGCGGAAACATATCAAAAACTGGTTTTAATTCCTGAAATAAAATGATTCTCTTCTAATTTTCTTATTGTATATTTTAGCTGTCACACACATTTGTGTTCTATTTTTACAAGGCGTATCAAATTCGACAGTTATTTGTCAATCAGAAATTAAAACGTGATCGTTCCTTGCGTAAATAAAGTGATAAACAACATTTCCTTAAATAATAGTGAACGTTACAACATTTAGAAACTTGGACTAAACCCCCAATTCTACTATTTGCCGATAGCGTGTGTTGAATAAAATATCATAGTTTAGGAAATCAAGTAGTAAATTTTAAGTTACAATCTAATACAAAAAGTATTTATAGTTTGGAGAAGTCATTCGATCGTGATATTTCGTGTTTATTCGATTTTTAGTTGACATGAGTGACGTTTTGCATGATAGGGAACGGTCCAAACCGTAGGCAGTCTGCAGGAATGTTGATGGCACTGTTGGATTATCCGTGTAATGTTGGCCCACTTTTGCACGTCAGTAATCATAGACCATAGGCTTCGAAGCCGCCAGCCCCCCCCCCCCCACACAGCCAAATACTAGACCATTCTGCAATCGTACGTTCCGTTATGGCCCATAGATATAGTTTACATCATGCCTGGCCAATATAACACGAGCTGGAGGTGCTTCAGAGCTAATCAAAATACAGGGTACAAAGAGTAACTTTTAAAAATTTAAGAGATTAACCTATTTCACTTGGCATTATTTTGTTTCGTGATTATTTATAACAAAATATAAATTGTGTATCCATTTCGGTTGATTAAGATAGATTTTTCTCCAGTTGAAGCTGTATTAACTAAAAAAAAAACGTTTTTGCTGTATGGAGCCTTACATAGCATGTAAGCACTCTTGGCTATATTCCTCAGATTTATAGCTATCAAACCCCCTAAATTTGTATTCATCTTGGGGTTGTTATCTATTGTTTTGTATTTTTTGTATAACGTTAGATGACAGTTACTTTTCAAATATCTGTACAACTCTTAAGTCTTTAATGACTTTTTTGCGTCTTGCACCTTTATGTTTAAGTTTTATTCACCACTGAGACTCACATTTCGTGTTGAAACCACCATTTAGGTTACGTTGACGTTGTCTATGGTGTCAAAATGTTTACCGACAATGAAGATTTTGATTCGGATTATTTCAAGTAACTACTTTCTAATTGTTAGACCTTTTCCTTTAATTCACTACCATTATGTTGATTGAAATGTTATAATTAAATATATCTACAAAACCTGTTTAGGATTAGGTTAAGCAGGATTAGGGTTATTTAGGATTAGGGTTAGGTTATGTCAGATCCTAGACACAACTCACAAACTATATTTAACTTATAAAATTACCTTTGAGGATTGTACAAATTAATTAGGTTTATTGAATTAACCATTTCTATAACAGTTCGACGGTTTCGACATTTAGGTCCTACCATTGACTATATGTTCTACCCAAATAAAAAAAAAAATTCAATTGTGATTACGATTATTAATCAATCATGCCTTAACTGTTGCAATAACAACAGAATATAAAGTTTAATGTTTTGTTTCTAATACATTAACTGTATACAGCGGAAAACCCTAATGACTTTTCTCCTTGCGAACACCGTCGTGACAAAAAAATCGCTAAAACGTTAAACGTGTTTGAAATCCTGTATCTGTTACGCAAGCCATTTATCCTGTACCTGCTTCGAAACTGTCCTTGAGTTCCTATTTTTATATCAAGTCCAAAATACCAATCACAAGTCCGGTGTAGCTTTGATCCCTTTGTTGAAATTAAAGTGACAGTTGTTTACATCTGTAACCTTGTAACATGCTGTAGGTCGTCAGCTGATTCATTGTTGAGGTCACCTGACAGTCTCCCGCCATTTTATATCACTTTGTCACCAAAATTGACGTCTTTCATCGTCGATGTTCGTTTACACACGGCTTTGTCGAGTAAATCGGAGTTTATGGATTGATATCGAAGATTAAGGCGTGAAACGATTTACGATTTTTCTCTTTTTTCGTTGCATTGACAAGAACTTTTTTATATAGATTTGTTGTTCGATTCGTTTTTATTTTATCGTTTTCAATTGCAATTTGAGACTTTGGTAAGGAGGTTATATTACAATATATCAAAAATTTAAAGAGTTACGTTTAAGTTAAAACATACGTCTTTATAGGTAGTACAAATATAAGAATAGGTTTGGTGTTTTCACGAATTTGCTAATATGCGAATGGATTTCATTTTTGTAAATGTAAAAGCAAAATTTAATATTCTACTTAATTTAATATATTTAATTTAAATACTTGATTCTAAATGGTGTACAATATCGAGACTTTGGAAGTATTCTTTTGTGCATGCCAATTGCCCACATTGTGACCAGCGAAAGGCTCTCTTCAGGATTTTTTCTGAGGTCACGAGTTCAAATCTCGCCAACCACCAATGGAATTTATTGTGTGATAATGATACTTCCTGGTAATCTGGAAACCTACCTGAAATATTTTTTTTTTCTGCATCCTTCATGTAGAAAATGTGTAATTCCCTCATGTAAGAAGAACCGTCTCTCCACAAAAAGCCATAGTATTTACAAAATTTAGGTGACCAACAAATAACCGTATTTCTCTATATACTCGATTATTTCCGTACAGAAAATATATGGACAAAACTACAACAAAATTAGGTTACTGTCAAGCTAAATATAAGTTTGATGGTTATTACAATGCTGAATTTTATCACAGTCACAACACTATTGTCATGAATACTCTATGCAAATTGCTTACTCTATGTGACGCAACTTGTGATGTCACCAGCTGTGATAAGACCTAGGCCAACTGATAACGTAAGGTAGTTTACCGCTTTGGCGCGCTTTAGTTGGTTGGAGTCCTTTACCGCGGGAAGTCCTACGTATTGTAGAAGTTGCAGGTATTATTTTTTCTTTAGTCTAGTTTTGATTTTTGTGATTTCATAATTATTGATTAGTGACGTTTGGAGTGAGCTCTGTAGTGTTTCGTTTTGGTTAGTTTGTTATATTAGGTCAAATAAATCTTTCGACAATACGATTTTTATGAAATTTTTCGATACTTGAATGCTTAACGTTAAAAAAATGTAAAATATTTTAAGTTTGTATTTGGAAAAGTGTACATTTCCAGAATGTTTTGATTTAGTGGTAGATAAAATGTTTAAGCCGTTTCAAAATTGATGTAAATGTATTCACTCTGATTTTTTTTTATTTCAATTGACGTGATCGAATTATGTTGCACTTAGGTAATAGGTTATTGTGATAAATATGCGCATACTATTAGTATAGCTATTATTCCATTAACAGCCATTACAGCCCTCAATTTGCTTAACAGAAAAAGAAATCTTAGAGATAATTCAGGCAGTTTCACAATTATTTATCGTGTAAAAAATGTTTTCTGCCTTACGGCGAACTCGTTACATCGTGGAGGCGATTTCACACAGGTTTAATGTTAAATCCTCTAACTTTATGGTTGGTTGCCTTAGTTAGCTATCACCTTTTACATTGACGTAGCTAATATTTTAATGATGAACACATTTTGGTCCTTTTTTAAACCTCAAGGGTTCACCCCGAAATTTCACACAATATTCTATACGTTTATTGGTTCTTAGATTTAGCTAGTGTTTCTTTCAAACAAGCAAATATTTTTTACTAAAACATCAAAGAATATTGGAATTAACTGTAACTTATGTTTCCCTTACTTGTTAAAGTTGTCACATATCTGTTATTTCCTACCACACTCTGCGGTTTGTTATCTATAACACATTTATACAGACAACTATCTCAAGAATAGAGCGAGTGAGAGAGTGGAGTAAATTCTTGGTTCTCGCTGCCGAGACGTCGAGAGGTTTTAATTAAAATGCCAGCCATGCCTACTTGTAGACGATTTAATTTGGCTCAGCTTCTCCTTAACGAGGTGCTTCTGGGCGTAAAAATTATAAACAACGTTGCACATTTTTATTTTTACTCATTTATATTTTATGATTGCTGAGTGAGCTGTGATTAAATATTTCAGAAATGAGAAATAATTTGCTATTGAATTTTTTCCAAATAAAAATTTACGTAGTTAGAAAAAACATATAAGGTAGGCCTATATTTACATGTAAATTGTACACAGCAGCTATTGCATTGGATAACTATGAATTGTATTCAATTTGTTTTCGTTCTAGTTGACTTCACAAGAAAATTGGTTGAACTACGAATAAAATAAAGCACGTCTTCCAAAACTTTAGATTTATCTACTGAACTTTTGTCAACTATTGCAAGATAGTAATACGTATATTTTTCAAGTTGTGATTAATATTTTGTGAAGAAGAACAATGTCCATTTTAATTTAAATTGACGTTTTTTATTCGCCTTTCTATTGCTGGATATTTTAATCAAATAGAAAAACTCATCATGTCAATTGTATCCATCCCTCCTGTATATTTGACTTATCCCTCAGAAGATAAATACCTACTTCAATACCTATCATTTAATACATTTATTTTATTAATTCATATAACTTGCACTGCCAAATAAAATTAATCAATATGCCATCAGTCGCATCTATATCGATGCGATCGAATGTCGTTTTGATTTCAACGCTATAGTATATTGTTTTATAAAAAAATAAAAAATAAATTGATTTTAAACAAGAATTGAAACAGCATGAACAATAGGTTCAATCAACCTAAGCGATTCAGTTTCCACATGAAGACCGGCGAAGTGGTTATTTCCGGTCGGTATGTCAATATCCGGTGCGACGTGACGTCATCACATGTGAGGGAATGTGATGGATGTGACAGCACGATGTGATGGGTAGATAAGATTGTAATAAAGTGCCAGCTGATGCTTATTGGCACACAACTTGTACGAGGGCTCGTGTGTAATTAAGATTGGATAAAACATTTTTTTAATTTTTTTTATTTAACTATTTATTTTAATTTTCTTCGGATTATTCCAATTTAACTGTAGGTGAATTCACAAATTTTAATTTCTCGTTTTCGCAACAAAAATTACAAATGATTCAGTTGAGAATTCCTAGACCTACAGAGTATAGTTGAAATAATCAGCACCGATTGCAATATTTCAATTTTACTCTAATGCTATTGCTGTTTTAATACATCTTCTGTTCATGATAATGCTTAATACTAACCACCTATTACATTAAATTATCAGCACTTATTCTCATTTAGCTTTTTTTCCTTTGAATAACGTTTTTTAGTTGTTTCCCTCTCCCCACTAAAAAAGGACGATATTTGATAAGAGTATGGCCCATACCCAACATGTCGATTTAAAAACACAGCACTTATTGCTATTAGTCTTTTTACTGGACTATGCTGATGATTTGTTAACCATTGGCATAAAAATGGGATTTTAAATTTGTAGTTATTTTTGTAAAATCAATTTAAAAAAATGGAAATTGCTTTAGGGTCAATTTCTACTATTCTTATCTGATCTCCTGGTTTAATTCATAGTTTAATGTGACAAACAAATCTCAAACAACAATTAAAAAAAGTGTGAAGACAACAGACTCTAAACTTCCAAGAACATTTTGCTTACGGTCTGACTATTGAGAACTATTGATAGGTCCCACTAGATGTGAATCTCACCGTAGTCTCGTCTGTTCACAGGTGGTTCCACGGACATTTGTCGGGCAAGGAGGCTGAGAAGCTAATACTGGAGAAAGGCAAGAACGGCAGTTTCCTAGTCCGCGAGTCTCAGAGCAAGCCCGGAGACTATGTATTGTCTGTCCGGACAGATGACAAGGTCACCCATGTTATGATCAGGTGTCAGGTCAGTAAAGGTTACACTTCAGAATCCATCTTAAGCTGTAGGTTCACTTGTCAAGTGTAAACTAAGTCTCTAAGGTTTGGAGAACTATCTCTGTGTTAAAGATCTATCTAACCCAGGGTGACAACTGACAAGTTTACTGAAGTTAGAGAGATATGTGAGCAGCTAGGCATATTATATCCCCAATAAATGTGTGAAGGATTGTGTAAAATGTCATTGATTTTAATTTAAATCCATTCAAGTTAAAGATATTTTTCACAAAAAAAAAACTAACAGATAACTTTCATTTTCCCTCCTCCGAAAATCAAAAAACAATGGGAAAGTGATTTTTTTATAATTAATTAGGTTATGCGTCAAAACAAAGAGATATTTTTAAGTTCATTTACTTGCACTCATAACTTTTTAATTGTCAACCGATGCTTTTTGCTTGTGTCTATGCCGTACATAATTTTTTCAATGAAGTAAATTCCAACCCTTTTAAGGGAAACCTGTAAAAACCCATTAAAATTTTGTGTATATGCCGGGAATTTAACCCCTGCCTCCCGCAACAAAGTGTGACTCGCTAACCACTCGGCTAGCAACACACCAAAATGCTTACTGAAATTCAAGAAGTATTTACAATTGCAACAGACAAATTAGACTTTAAAAATGATTCCTGTAACAAAATTCATAATTTTTTTATAAGATACATTCAGTCTCACAAAAGCACTTTGATAATTTCAAATTATTTCTTTTATCTAACTACCCATGATCCATCTGGCACAGTCATTGTAATGAATTCATATGGGAAATGTAAAATCTTGTGAGTCAGGTCTGAACCAGTCTGAACTAGCCCTATCAGAGGTGACCAGTTTTCTTCTGGTAATCAACCATGCTGATACAAACAAGATAAGCTTATCATATTCATCATAGGTGTGACATGTATGTAAGTTCTATGAGTAATGCAAACTTTGCAGAATTTCCTTGAACTGTTAAATTCAAAGATTTTTAAAGGTTTTGGGTTACTTTTATCTATCACACTAGTTGAACTTGCAACATGATAATGGGGAGTAAAATAGAGAATTCTAAAATCTGTTAAAAAGAAGAATAGGTAATGCTGATGCTTGTTCTGAATGGTTGAACAAGGGTTAAATTAAACCACAGTGTTTAAGTTTACACCTTGTAGCAGAGCTAATTACCAAAATGTTAATATTGTTCAATTATTGCCCAGTTACTATCGCTGGCCCTGACTTCAGATAAACAACAATTGAAACAATGATCCTAAAGCGGCGTTACAGTATTTGTCTTAACGTTTTTATTTAGATTTCACTTTAAGTTTAAGACTTTACTCTAGTTTATTTTTATATATTTCCGGTTATTTTTGCTATCTAAAACTAAACCTATTTTAGACTTTTTTATGTTTTATTTAAATTTTTAGTAACATTTGCATGAATTATTGTATCACAAGTAGAAAAGTAATGTCTGAACCAATCATTTGAAGCAAAGTAGATTTAAATACATTAAGTTTTAGATGGTTGAAATACCCTTGATTTAAGAGCTGTTTAATTTGACAGTTATCAAGAGGTCCTTGGTTGTGAAGTCATTATCCTTGATACATCACATCGCATTGATTGTTGTTGCAAAGTCTATCTCATCTGAGGTCTTGTTTCTTGTACATTGCCTCTGTATTGGAAGAGATCCAAAGGAAGCTTAATTTGTTAGAAATGTCCAGGAGGTAGCAAAAAGTCATTGAATACACTTCTAATTAGTTGTGTTGTTATCGTCTAGTTTTTAAAAGCTTTTGGGGTTTTCCTATATTGAATAGTGTTCCATGTATGTTAAATAAACTTCATTAAAGATCCAACAGTACTCTGATATAGAGTAGAGTCCTTTACTGAGAGATAAGTCCTTATGTTTTTTTGATTGTTGTGGATCTAACATTTAAAGCGGGGTCCAGACAACTGGAACACAACATTGTCACTAAGCAAAAGTGATTGGTGCTTCACGGGATTTGAACCCAAGTTTCCCAGATAAGAGTGCTGGAAAATATACAAAATCTATGAATTCGAAAAAAGTATCACCCTGTCAAGATTGTGACAACAAACTTGAAAATAAAAAAAATCATAGATACCTGATCTACTTTTTCCAAATTAAAACTCCAATAGATGTTTGGCTGATCAAGGTGATCGCTGAGGCTAGAAACATCAAGGTCAAGAATAGTGAGTGATGTTCTTAACAGAATCCACCCACAATGAAAGGCTCCGGTGAAAGGTCAGAAAGGTTTACAGCCACTTGATGACACACTTAGTGGAACACTCTCCAAGCTAATTACAAGGGGATAAATACAAAGCTGTACTTACAAGTCGAGGGCGGACAATTGGGCACTTCGCTGAGCAAGAAAGTAACTGGACTGTATAAGGAAACTAGTATCGTTGCTAGAGTTGATAGAATTTTAAAAATGTTTCAAGTGTAGAGGATCATTTTGTTTTTGAGAGAAGACAAGGTTGGCAATTATTGAGAAGACATAATTGTGCTTGAATCGGGTGTTTGAATGTATGTTTAAGGATTTTATGGATTCATACTAAAATTATAGGTTTCTTCCTAAATAAGTAGATCCAGCAAGAATATATCTTACCTCAACTCCTTATCATTGAAACTTCTTTTGGTTTTCTGTCTCACTGACAATGCCTTTCCACTCACTTCTATCTTCTGTTGCTTGAAGGGTAGTGCCTAAACCATCAATTTTCAACATTGTCGTCATTTCTGGGCATAACGCACATTAGATGTGTTGCTTGCCAAGTAGCTAGCGTCCAGTTCCAGACCTCGGTGGAGGAGTGACAGGCTCAATCCCCGTCATACTTAAACAAGAAGTTAAAGAGGTTGGAACTCTTTTCTTAATAGTATTTGAGTTGTTTTCATAATGTCAATGATGCAGACACAAAATCTTTGATCATCCAACACTTCAATTCAACCACCCAACAAAAACTGTTTGCGAAAACATCCAACAACATCTAAAAGACTAACTAGTTTGAAATCACAAAATAACAAGCGCCTCAACAAAAAGGGTCCCAAGGACTTTCAGCATAATGGCACAATGATGGAGGGCAGAGTAAGGCAAACCTTTAGTGTGACAGTGTGTTATTAGTGTCTGGACAATGGGGGTAAAGTCAAGGTCCGAAACTGGTGTTAATGGTGCTTCTTGGGCTAATGATACTGCTCAAGGACAGCCGATGTGCTGAAGAGTGATGGTGTTGGTAGATT
The DNA here is from genome assembly GCF_028750875.1 of Macrosteles quadrilineatus. Classification (NCBI taxonomy): domain Eukaryota; kingdom Metazoa; phylum Arthropoda; class Insecta; order Hemiptera; family Cicadellidae; genus Macrosteles; species Macrosteles quadrilineatus. The sequence continues at coordinate 73,549,831 of NW_026542597.1, forward strand.
TTGATTGATAAGGTTTTCGTACCTGAGTTTCTGGAATTTCCAAGTGTTATGAAATTAATCATGAGAGAAATCCGTTTGGAATATCGCTAAGAAACATTATGTTATTATCAGCTAAAAAGTTCTCAATCTTGTAGGTAGTAAAAGGCTCACTCAGCTGGTGGAGTAGTTAAAGCAAAGGCCTTAGGTCCTGGGGAGCCAGGTTCAAATCTTGTAGTTCACAAACATAGTTTAGTTTTGCGATATCCTCGATTTGGTGGCCACCTTAAGCTTTAGATTTACCTATGGAGAAAACAGTGTTGGTTTTGTAGTTGATGACAACTTTATCTGTATCGGAGAATTCCCTTTGACATGAAAAACCTTACAATACAAAAAAAGTTAGCGGAACCATATATTTCCCTGATTTAAAGCTTTGGAAATTTTCTTACAAATAACAAGGGTGAAATTCAACTAACAAAATTATACTTGCATTGCAATTCTAATTTGTTTAGATGTAGCTAAAGAGTAAGTATAATTTTATTCAGGAACCAAGTCAGCATCCTCCGTTTGCAATCCCAAATAATTTACCATTGTATCATGTAGTTGATCAGCCCTAATTACTGTAAAAATTAGAGATCTGAGAAAATATAGGTGAAGTTTTAGTTACATAAAATCTCTTACAAGATTGAATAATTATAGGCTTCATGAGAATAATTCTTTCCATGAAACTAGGATGCAAGACAAATTAGCTTGGTTACATGAACAAAAAAAAACCTGCTGGTTAAGTGCAATTAATTTTTTACCCTGCAGTATTAAAACTAGTTCTAGTTAGTCAGTGTTCTTATAGTCTCTACCTAGTGAAAGCAGTTTGAGATTTTATCTTTGTAGTTGGTGCTTTTGGCCTCTAAGTTGTTTACAAACACTTAAACCGTTGGATTGATATAAATGTTGGATCAGACTGAATGTGTCTATTGATTTTATTAATGAGTCCTTGAAGACTTCCTGAAATCAGAGTCTATGCTGTTATAAGATCGACCTTCCCCCCTCCACCCCTTTGACCAGTCAGGAATCACTCCAGTTTCTCACCTTCCTCGTCTAAATATGGTTTGAGGTCTGGCGATGTTTGTTGATTAGAATTTTCAATTTAAATCCTCTTAGTTTGTTTACAAAATGTGTTTATCACCTGTAACATTTAAAAACAGTCTAGTTTCTTTTTGCAGTGGAGTTTTCTGTGTTGTCATTTCAAGATTATGAATAGAGTTATTTAGTTGTTTTAACACCGATTCTCCTTTGGCACTCTAAAAGGGCTTTCTACAGCTTAGTTCCTGCGAATTATCAAACAACAGTAACTTGAGGTATGTCTTTTGGAATACATTTTGCATATGTGAAATATCCAACCTGGGTTTAGGAATGAAACTAGTGCCAAAATATACAATCAAGTGTATACAAAATCCGTAAAATTATCTCTTATTCGAATTAGTTTTACCAGAAATTTATTTGCGTTACAATGCATACTTAGGTATATTCATCTACACTGTACGTAGTCTTGTTATGTTATGCACAATCAGACTTTTGGTTCCTGAAGTATACATTCCACCTCCGTGGAACCAGCTGAAGGAAATTTTGTATCCGAAACATCCTTACAAGAATTTTGGCAAATAGCAATACACTGTAATAATAAACCTCCTCGGAGTATCGTGTAGTAGGAGGCACTGACCACCGTGAGGTGAGGTGAACCTCAACGTAACGCTTTCAGCCCACATTAACATAAGTGTTGCAAGCGTTCTGCGTTGTGCTCTCAAGGTTGTTGTGATTGTCGCTGCTTACAATGCGGCATCGCACCTGTCACCACTCACTCAACCGTCACACCCACTCACGGGGAATGATGAGGAAGTAGGAGAAAAACTAGTAAAAAATTTGGATTTTGAAAATGTTGAAGGCTAATGACCAAGGTTAATTAGTGGTTTTAGGAATTAAGGTATTGGAACTGAAATTAATCGTGGAAGGTTCCTTTTTTAACAAATAACAACAAATATACATATGAGTATAAATTAACAGGTGTTATGAAATAAACTGTTCTTACAACAGTTAAAAAAAGTTCCCTAAGCACAATGCTTAAAGAATCTAGCCAATGATTAAACTCAAGACTTTATTTAAAGGGAAGGTGAGGGTGAGGGAATGACTGTTTTTAAATTATTTTCACATCAACAAATTTTCAAAAACAGTTACTAAAATTCAGTCATGTTTTATTGTAATTATCTAAACCTAGAGAAGAGGTTGTCTCTTAGGAAATCTTCTTTTCAAACCGATTCATACAACTGTAATTAGGTTTAGATAATTACAATAAAACGTGAGCAAATTTCAGTAACCGTTTTTGAAAATTTCTTGATGTGAAAATTATTTTAAAATGTTGTTATAAAAAATTGAGCAGTCATTCCCTCACCCTCAACTTCCCTTTAAATAAAGTCTTGAGTTTAATCATTGGCTAGATTTTTTAAGCATTGTGCTTAAAGAACTTTTTTTTAACTGTTGTGAGAACAGTTTATTTTATAGCACTTGTTAATTTATACTCATGTGTTTATTTGTTATTATTGTTAAAAAAGGTAAATAAAGTTGGTTGGTTTTGAGTTATTTACACAAAACCGAGCATTAATTTAATTTCAAGTAAATAAGTAGACTAACGTTTAAAATGTTCTCATGGCATCATTTATCCAATCAGTACTGAATTTTTTATGCACATTGTCAACTGATCTTTTAAGACACAGTTTGTTGTCCCAAATTATATTTAGAGGAGTAAGTTTTTAATTTTGTTATCAATGAATTCATTTTGATTGATTAGTAAAGAAATTTATTTGTTTTAATTTGGACAAAACATGGTCACGTATTGTGGAGTCTTGATCATGTTACAACACAACAATAAACTTGTGGCCTGGGTATTGAGTGTCATCTTCAGGACGATTAGACTCATAAAGAGTGAAGTTTAAAAACATGGAACTTCAGTGTGCCAGAGTAAAAACTTCTCAGAAAGTATAACACTTTCTAAAATCTTGGTTTCCACAAATAAAAAAGACGACAATGAAACCAATACATTAGTAATACACGAAGAATCAATGATAATGTTTGTTGCAGGATAATAAGTACGACGTGGGAGGAGGAGAGAAGTTTGATAGTTTGTCGGAACTCATCGAGCACTACAAACGCAACCCGATGGTGGAGACGAGCGGAACAGTGGTGCATTTGAAGCAGCCCTTCAACGCCACGCGGATCAACGCTAGCGGCATCGACCATAGGGTCAAGGAGCTGCAGGTTAGAAATGCTTATCTAAGACAACTTTTTGGAATAGGCTACTTCCAATTTTTAAATTTGAACTTGGTAAAGTTACCTCAAGATTTTACTCTAGAATCTAGATACAGTAAATTCCCTCTTGTTTGAATTGACACTTTGGTCAGCCAGTTACAGGTGACTCATACACTTGCACACATATGTCACTTCCTTTATAACTATGTAAACGAACAAGCTGCAATATCTTTAAATAGACGGTCCGTTCACTATTCAGTACTTTGGTCTTATATTGGTACTAGCCAGTCCGACAATTATTGACAGCCATCCATCTTGTTATTATTAATCGAGGATTAGTTACTCTAGCCTAGTGAGTTACTCTTTTATGTTGACTTGTGATTAATTTACTAATATTCCACTCACAATATGGGGTTTTGAAACGTATCCATTATTTTTTGTATTTATTTCTGCTATTCTACTTGCTATGCTCTATTTAGTCTTTTTTGTTCGTTTAAGAATATGTTCCCAAAGTACTGGTATGTAAACAAGAGAGGATCTACTGTACGGTATGTGAAAAATCTGTTTATGATTCAAATCACTTCAAAATCTATTCATAAAGTTTCCACTGTCGTGGTTTTTGGGGGAAGACCCGTGTGACATCACTAACATGATGTGCTGACCTTTTTGCCAGGTTGCAGACAGATTGCCTTCTAAAAATAGGAATAGCTTTTATACATTCATAAAACATGCAATAATAGGTTCAATTTTAAATTGTAAAGTTTCCAAAATCAGAAAGCATTAACAATTCAAACTAATGTGTTAAAAATTACACTCAACTAGAAGCAAATGTCATTTAAAAGAATTATCTATCTGTCAGTGATTTTAGTGTTGCAAGCCTTTAGCATGCTTGTGAGCGTAAAGATAATGACATCGTAAAATTTATAGGTTTGATGATAAAGTGTTAGGAATGTGTAGACTTGCCCTGAAACTTGTTTAGTTATGCATTATCTGTTTTCCTGAAAACTGAACATGCAAGTTCTTTGTGGTTGTAAATTCACAGCATGACTTTGATAAATTCAGTGTTTCCTCGCCAATTTCCAGTTGAGTGAGACTTTGTGAACAGTGTTACCAAAATTAGTAAAATGCTTAACGCCTTTTGTAAGGTTGCCTCGAGATTGTATAGGATTAGAAACTTGGTATGTGTGAATAATTTTGTTTGCTTTTATTTAATGACTGCTAAATTTTATTTCAACTTGTGAAATTCTATATTGATGTAAATTTTAATTGATCTGATTTTACAAAAAGAGCTTGGCAGCCTCTTTTAAAACTTGCATTTTCCCGTTCTCATAGGATGAAATGAAAAATAATCTTAAATAGATAGATGTTTCTCAAAATTAAGTTATACTCTCTGAGGCCATTGTATTACTTGATGAAATCACCAATCAAGATTCTTGTCTATTGCCTATTGTCTAAGTGTAGTGGAAAGTCTTGAACTTGCAAAGAAAAAGAATTTAAAACTCACAAGCTGTAAAAAATTATTATTTTGTAAGTAATATAACACAATAATCATCAACTAAAATAGGTATAATATAACTTCCACAACTCCACAAGGAAATTAAATTGGTTCTAATCTTGCTTAAATTTGCAAATCTTTAAAAATGTGATTTTCAAAAACTAAAGTGTCAATATTCTTCATTAATTTGTTTATGGCTTGAGGTATGATTCTTCTGCATATAAAATTTTTGGATCTAAGCATTAAAACACACTACTACTACTACTACCGTACTTGTACTATTTTAACGCGTTTGTCCTAAAACCTTTTTCTGGCTGGTAAATTCACTAAAATGTTTTCACTCTATGCAAATTGATTGAAAAACAAAACAAACCGAAATGTCATGTAAGTTTTACTGTAGGAATCTAGGATGAATTTGCCAGTCAACCTAAATTGTGGTATTTAGGACTGACACAAATAGTATTGTTCCATCTCATGATGTTTAGAGTGCCAATTAATCTGACAGCAGCTGTTTCTAGGGGTCATTTCCAACAATGTTCAAAACTAAGAACCATGTCATTTAAAAAAGGAACAGATAATTTATGCGATATGGATTTGGGAAGAAAGCCAAAGTTGTAATGCCAAAACCGTAAACTAACTATCTTATTGTTGAAGTAGCATAATTTTTGTAACTTTTTTTAGAAGTATGAATGGATATTTTCATTTACTCATCTAAGTAGTTATTCAATTGACTTGTGCAAGTTAGTTTTACAGTTTTGTAAGTACGAGGAAACTTGCTGAAAATCTAAATAGCTTTTTTCCATCCGTTACATACATACTCTGCCTTGGGTTTATATTGTTTGCACAGTATTTTAATTTTGAATTTTCAATGTATTGTTCTCACATAAAAACTGTTACATTTTTTATGAAAGATTTGTTTAGTTTGTTTTAATCTCACATCAACTAAGTTAGTGTTGTATCAAAAACCATGGAAGAAAAATATTTTTGAAAAAAGCACACACTGCGAGTAGTTCATTTAACTATAAAGAATTTACTACAGCTGACTATGATTGTTAAATGTATTTAGTATCCAAAAAGCAATAATAAAACCCACTGTAATATAACTAACCTAAAATAAGGTTAAAACAACTCTTTATCAGAATAAATAACTTGTCAAAACAGGATTTTACAGCATAAGGAGTCTCTTACTAGTCCAAAATCCATGCTCTTATCCAACGCACATTTGAAGAAGGTTTTTGTTGTTCCAGAAAGAGAATGCCCAGCTGACCGGAAAAGCAGGGTTCTGGGAAGAGTTTGAGTCGTTGCAACAACAGGAATGTAAACACCTGCTGTCTCGCAAGGAGGGACAGAAACCTGAGAACAGAAACAAGAACAGATACAAGAATATCCTTCCATGTAAGTATACCTGCATGCTGCATTACTGTCAGTAAAGATGGATGTAACCTACAAGATGTTTTTCTAAACGTTAAGTTTGCCATTTCAACAAATTGTAGCCTTAAACTCTTGTGATAACCGTGTATAAAATGTTAAATACACTTTTAATTTTTTTTTTTTTTTTGGAGTTTATATGATTTTGCTTGGTTTTCTAAAGAGCTGTTCAGGTTACAACCTAGGGTGGCAAATTTTTGGGTCAGTAAATATGTTTGTACTAGCTTTGCTTTTTTATAACTAACCTGAAGAGTGAAAACAATTTGTAAACTCAAACTCCTTACCTACGGTTGTACCTCATATTGTTTGTTATAAACAAAATGGTGTTAAATAGGTTTTTTGCAAGCACAAAATAAATTATCAGAGCTTGGGTCACGTCAAAACAAAATAAATAAATATATTGTTGATTTTATTTTTATGTGTCTACTTGTACAGGAAACAGTAAATTTCCCTACTGAGGAAACCTATTTTTTCATAAAAAGATATACAAGGCCGTAAAATTGATTACTATGTAATAAATCTTTCATGTCATGAATTTTTAATATCTTGTAGTATGTTGAATACACAAACTTTCAAATATAGGTATATAGGTATGTAGGTGTATTATTTCTTGAATCTGATTCATGAGTAAAGAACGCAGCCAGGTGGTATCAATCAAACAGCGCTAGTTTGTCGTTTAAGGATGAAAAGTAGAGTAGGGTAGGGAGACATAATTAATAACTTTGCTTAAAGTATTATTATTTGGTTGATGATTTCCAAATATTTGTGGCCCCTTATCAACCATTTTCCTCATATTGTTTATAGGTTATTAATTCTCTTTTAAGTTTCTTTCAAATTTAACATCTGTAATTGTTTACAGTTGACCATACAAGAGTGAAGCTGAGAGATGTCGATCCTAACACTCCAGGGTCAGACTACATCAACGCCAATTACATCAAGGTATTTTTACAATATGTTTTTTTTTTTATTTAATCATTGTTATAGTTTTGAACGATTAATTTCCTAACAGCCTTGGTTAGTATTAACCACAGTATTTACTTCCAAGCAAATAAAGGTAAATTCTGCTATTGAATGCAAATATAACCATGTGGTAGGTCTACCTACTGGGCGTTTTGATGTATATAATTAAAAATTAGTGTGTTTAATGAGAATGGTCTGTATTGTAACCATCATGCAGTACGAAGGTTCTAATTTAATGTTATAGCTGAAGCTTACAACCATTGTCATAAGTCTTTGTTGTGGTATGGAACTAAATCACAATGGTTTGATTAACTCTTGTCTGGCTAATTAATACATTAAAAATTCCCAGTTAATTTTAAAACATAAATCACAGAGATATTGTAAAATTCAGAAATTTTGGTCTCTGCAAACACTATATTTTGATCGGCTTGAAAATCCAAACGCTCACATACCTCTAAAGTAAATGACACAACCCACGCTCCCGGACCTACTTGAAAATTTCGTCGAAGACCTGCAGACCCCTACATCCTTTTATTATTTGTATTTTTTAAAAGACAGTGAATTCTCCCTTATAGACACAAGAGAAGAGTGGTGAATTGTAATGTGTTCAAAAGACAAATAAAGATTCTTATTTTCATTCTTATGTCTGTCTACAGACGGAAGAGGACAGTGAGTGGCCTCAGAGAGTGTACCTCGCCACTCAAGGCTGTCTGCCAGCTACAACCCCTCACTTCTGGCAGATGGTGGTCCAGGAGAACACCAGAGTCATCGTCATGACCACCAAGGAGATGGAACGTGGCAAGGTAGTTGACCCTCTGTACTGTACGATAGAGTTTACTCAGTGATAGAGCTCTCTGAGAGTGGATTCTACTTATAAATAGTGTAATAAAAGGAAGGCTTATCCTCAATGGAATGTTCTTCATAAGCTTTTGTACACTGCGCGTTGACACACACATAACTTATCTGTGAGAAGTCAAAACAACCTGAATAGTAGACACAAGGTTTACCTACATTACACTAGCGCCTTCAGTATCAGAATTTGATTTTTCAATCTTGGCAAATTCAAATGGTAGATGTTTTAGTTAGTAGATCTAAAATAACCAGTTTCATGCCCATAAATGAAAAATAAATAACCTTTTTATTACTGTAATTTAGTATTGGAATAGCAACAGTGCTAGGTAAATATTATCCTATCAAATAGTGTTGCTTATGTTACTTTATTATAATATGTTTAAAGGCCATTGTAAATTTTTATATTTTCCCAGGTTCTTTATGTCAACCTTTCAAAAAACATCATTTATTCTAAGCTCATAGCAAATAGCACCAGAATTCAGAAATTATTGCGATAGGGATTGAGCCAGCAACTCCAGATTTGAATGCAAGCCCTATAATTGCACTATAGATTCCAATGATGGAGGATTTAGGAATTTTGAGTCCATAGTTCTAGCTGTGACGAGTGTTCAAGAGCTAACTTCAACTTGTGAACTCTTTTCTCAGAACAAATGTGCGAGATATTGGCCAGAGGAAGGTGAGTCCAAGGAGTATGACCAGGTGACAGTGAAGAACCTCTCACAATCCTCCACGGCAGACTACACTCTGCGGGAGTTCCTGGTCACATACCAGGAGGAAGACAGGGTCGTCTATCACTACCACTTCCAGGTAACTTGCGTCTTGGTTGATCTAAAACAAAAACAGTACCACAGAGAAGTAACGTGCAGAGGAAACTTGATTGTGGGACATCATTGTGCCTTGAGCTCTAGTATGTTGTGCTGGAAATATACTTGTGACAAGCTAGGAAGAACCTGAGTGGCAAGCACTGGGTAGAAATTCCTATCGCAAAGGGCACAGGGTCTTTCTCCACTGTGAAGGTTGTAGTACATGATGGCGAGAGGACAATGTTGGACTTTGCCACTTTAAGTGTACAATTGAAGGTTTTTTTCTGTACCTAATTTCTCTGTGGTATCTTCTAGATGGCATTAACAGTATCGCCAGTTTGTCAGTTGCCTTACATTTTATCAACTGTAGATACATGTATCTTAACTTAAGAATTTCCATAGCCAAACACCAATATGAATGGTATTATGACACAATAGAATTACCTGGATACACTCTTAACAAAATATGTGACTGTATAAACAGAGTACATGAAGTTAAGAAATAGTAGTTTTTTGCTATAGTAGAGCAAATTCGGCCATTTTTAATACTGTTTTGTGGCACCATTTTGGAACATTAACCTTATAACTGCCCAGTGCCTGTGTAATGGCCATGCATTCTTTCATTCTAATGAGTACCGTACCTTGCTATTAGGCTAAATGTGCTATCATTAAAAAACTTCAATGCAGAAAAAATTGAAAAATCCTCCAATTTTGTCCAACTCGTAACATTTATTAGAATTAGTAGTGAATACTTTTCAGAAATAAATTTCTTGGCTGATTTTATTCTTTTTAGCCTTACTTTTCCCTTCCTAGTAGGCCAGTTGTGTGGAATTTATCAAGCATAACAAGAGGTGAGCAGATACAATAAAAGAAAATTTTTTTGGTGGCACTGGATCACAAATATCTGATAACCCTGCTTTGGTTTTGTATCGCACCCTATCGACTAAGCCACTGAATTACTTCTGCCACTTATTTCCCCTACAGGTTAGCTTTTGAAACTGAAATTCTCTCATCCTCATGACTTATTCTAACATGATATCTGTGTAGGCATGGCCAGACCACGGTGTGCCAGCTGACCCAGGCTGTGTGTTGAACTTCCTGCACGATGTCAACGCCAGACAGGAGAGTATACCTGGCGCAGGCCCTGTACTGGTCCACTGCAGCGCAGGCATCGGTCGTACCGGGACGTTCATCGTCATAGACATGATCCTTGACCAGATCAAGCGTCAGGGTAAGGAAAATAAACCACCACACTGATTGATTATAATGACAGTTCAAGCAGAAAACTGTGAATAGTTTATTCAATAAAATCTTTCCATCTCGTCTGATGGGTGATGGTATCTTGATTACTTGTGATAAACAGGAAGAACAAAATTACTAGTTTTGTGAATAGAATTGATTATACATTGGTTAAGGATGTAAACTAGGGCGACAGAACTTTAAACTGAATTTAAGTGAATTCGATTTGTAGGTAAACTCAATTTCATGTTCAGTACAGGTCACATTGGAGGTAGTTTTACTATTGTCATTTCGGGAAACATAACCTTTGTCCTTTACTGTAATGCTAGTTGCATCAACTGTCCTTGTTGCTGCCCTTGTGTGGGCGCTCATGAGAGCATTTTACCATGGATAAATCATACTCCCTTAGTAGATTAGTCATCCTAATGGAACAGCTGAAGCCAATTTTATTGTTAGTTCTGTACGTCCAACTATAGAGGTTATGTTTTGTTTACAATTTGTTTCTTGTTATTGCAGTCATTTAAAACCTCGTTTAACCTAATAAAACGATATAATCATAAACAATAACTGGTCTCCCAGTTATATAACCAAATAGAAAAGCACAAATCATGAAAATAACCCTAAAATAATAGAAACTAAATTTTGTGTACACTAGCGATCAGTGTGGACGTACATGAACTAGACGCAAAAAACAAGCTTCAAAATTTACAATGGGATGAGGAGTCTACTTGTGTGGCTTAGTCTATGATTTTACTTATTTTTGTACCTTCATGTTTTTTTTTTTGAGATTTTGACTTATTTGAATGTTTTTAGAACAGTCAAAATTAGTTAGTAAAAGTTTAAGAAAAAACAAAAAAGTTAAAGAGTTTGCAGGTCTTGGCGATTTAAGAATAGCTCACTGAGATTCTGTTGAAATACTCTACATGGGTTATGTTCGTCATATAATGCACAGTAAATGTGGAACGGAGGTTAGCTGCAGTACTTTATCACTATTAGCATTTCCTAGGCTGTGTATCTTGATCACCTCCATTGCTGTAGGTCTAGACTGTGAGATAGACATCCAGAGGACCATACAGATGGTGAGGTCCCAGAGGTCAGGCATGGTCCAGACAGAGGCACAGTACAAGTTTGTCTATCTGGCTGTGCAACACTACATACAGACTGTGTCTCAGCGGATGCAAGCCGAACAGGTAAGTTATCAAAAAAATGGCTGTGACTTAAAATCTAGACAGAGAACAGTGTCACCTAAATCTAGGCATTAAAAGTATCACAAAAAAATAACATAAGAAAAAATAACGAATTTTCTCTGGGAGGTCCCCTGGATTCCCTCATTATTCTTGAAGGGTATGGTCTTCTAAAAATGCAGAAAAGGGTCAAGAATTTAAAACTAAACTGGACATTAATTTGCCGTTACTGTAGAAAAATATGATTTCAACCAAAGTAGGCGATTCAGAAAACTGATTATTCTGTGGGAACAGCTTATTTCACCCTTCTGTTTCCCGTGTTTGACTTGTGACTTATTTTACTTTTGACCTCTGACATTTAATGTTTGACTCCTGACATGTTCCACGTTTGTCGCAGAAGAGCCTTCAGCTGGGTCGTGAGTACACCAATATCAGGTACAGCAGTGAAGTGAGCGTTTCGCCGACCATGACGTTGTCGCGCAGCACCACGTCACTTACAACGCCCGTAGCACACAGCTGTCGTGTGACGCAGCCCACGCGAGCTGCCAGCGACGTGCACCTGCCCAGGTATACATCTACGCTACAATGTCGGCCGACCAACCTTGCTTACTACGCCTCCCATCTATTGGATTGATTCAAATTCTACATCTCATTTTATTAATTTTTCCATTTCGTTGGGATCTTTTAGGTTTTGCATACTTCTTACAGTTATCACTTTTAAGAATCTAAAAATATAATACGTACTTTCTAAATTTTAGATTAAATCTTCTGTTAAAGTCTGGTCTGTTAAGGTGTTTTCTTAATTTACAGAAATTAAATTTTAAAAAGTATGACACAAACCACAGACACAAAAAAAAACAGATAACTAGTTGTTAAGATTGACAATCTCATCAAATTATAACGAATCTTGATAAATCATCCCAACTTGTGTGACAATTTTTCAACGACTAGCTATAGTTCTTTTGAAAGTTAGTAACATTTTAATTAGTATATTATTAGGTAAATACATATTGAATTTAGTAATTAATTCCCTCCTGAATAAATACTACCAAATATTTTATTCAGAAACATTTGTTTGGATTACAAATTGACCTTTAGATAAATTTTAACTTTAAAACCTATTCAATATATATTTCTGGTTAAAAACATTTATGTTTGTTTAAAATGTCAATCATAATTTATAATTTTATGACTTTTATAAAACGGTAAAAAAAATTAAAAAAATAAAATCTTACTAAAAGAGAAACTCTAGTAACAGCCCAAATTTGGTTAAGAATATTTTACTAAAAAACTGTACATCATTGTTCCTAACGTAAACCTTACTAATAATGATTAAAGTGTTCCAAAATAGGGGATCTCACAGTTTTAAATTACCCCCAATTAGGGACATCTAACAGTTTATAGATTGAAAACTGGGATAGTAGGCCTACGGTGCTCTAAAATCGATCCAAATAACATTGAATATGCTCAACATTTTTTGTAAATCCGTCATAGATGGAGGGTTGAGGCAGTAAGGAATGTTGTCGGCTGGTGCACCTTTTGTTTGTTTGCTCACCCTGTCTTCCAGGTTCTAGACTGTATTTGTTGTACAGGAAGGGCTCAATATTCTTGGAGTTTCTAATAGAAGTCTGATCATTGTTTTTGTATCCTTCGCTCCACACTGCCACCTCATCTCGAGAGTTCCCAATTTTATTCTCACCCATGGAAAAAGTAAGTATCTTTTGTACAGATGCGTTGACATTTTTAGATTTAAGGTGGAATGCATTGGAGTTGGGTCTGCATAAGTTTAGTTTAATTTTATTTATTTTATTATTATTTTTTATTATTTTTTATTATTTTATTCAATGTTTAAAACTGTGTAAGACAAAGTGATAAAATCGTTTTTTTTTTTTTTGTTTTTTTTTTGTAAAAATCAAACCAATTAGATTAAAACCATAAATTTGTATTATGATTAAATAGGTGTATCATAGAAACTTTATTTAAAACTATGTAAATATGCAAATTGATATTTCAAAAAGTATCCTTCTAGTGTAATTCTTTTCTTGTTTTACACTAATAATAATTATTTTTGTTATAAAAAAGATTCATTATTTTCTCAAAGTAGTATTGAAGTTTTTCCTAAGTCTTCAGTGTTAATTTATTTGTTCTTTGAGTTTGAATAAGTTTAAAATAAATTTCTTTCAGTGATTTCCTAGACAATTACATTTGTATACCTTAAATTCTGTTATATTTTTATTTAGTTTTACAAAGTTAGGCCTTTGTAAAACTAAATAAACGTTAACTGAGTTTTTAATGTATTAATACTAGGTTTGGAATGTTTGCACTTTTGTATTATTATTGCTTTTCATAATATCAAAAAGCCAAATTTGGTTAAGAAAAAATGTACAGTAGGCGATTATTTTACAAACACAATTCTATTACAATGTTTTCAATTTTTTTAAATGTTGTATTCCAGCGTACAAACTTCTGAGTAGCAGACTGCAGAGTGCCTCAAACTTCAAATATTATAATCGTAGTTGAGATCCTCGCTACATCAGTTTGTTGTGTTTCAGACCGCCGGAAGACATTCCTCGGCAAATCTACGAGAACATACCACTGAAGGAGCGCAAGCTGTCGGCTACAGGCTACAACATCGGACCTCCACCGCCGAGCTTGGCGCCTCCCCCTCCACCTCCACGCAAGTCGTGACCCGTCGACCACCAACGTTGGTCGGGATCATATTTACCTGTAAATTGCGAGGGTTGTAATTATTGTTAATCGTCGTGCTTCTAACCACCAAGCACCTTTATGTATATAAAGAGATACTAATATATTTTTGCTCTGAAGAGCTGTGACGATGTTATAAATGTTATGTAAATAACTGTTGACGCTTTTTTGTATGCACTCGAATCGTTGGTGATAAAATTTGTTTTGATTCCAAGCTCCGTATTCCTGTTTTATACTGTTTTTTAAGTAGCACTGTAATGATCATTTTTAATATATTTTTATCAGTTTTTAACTTTTTGCACAATAATTTATATCGTATAACACCGCTTATGCTGGAGTCAAATTGTGAATGAATACAATTACAGGTGGAATTATATTGAAGGGAACAACATAACAGTTGTTCTAAATAATCTTTTAGATTTCCTTGGGTGAGAGTGGAATTGTAACTTGTGTAAAGACGTCTAGTTCCGGCTAGACTTTGTATGAGTTCATCCAAGTCATTATTTATTAAACCATCACAAAATCATAACCTGGCTTTTGTATATTCGTATAATACTTTGGTCAGTATTGTTATTTGTTGCATAATGAAATTATATTAATTTTATTGCAATTTTCATAAATGAAAGTGTATGTTATGTTACTTATTGTAATTATTAAACACATTCATGGTTGTTCTGTTTTGTTTTAATCCACATTTCCTGTAAATAACCTTTTTTGTAACTGTCAAAGGTATGAGGTAAGTAAGTTAACCTTGAAATAGAAAACCATAATACTGTATTTAAGTCTTGTTATTTTATTTTCACTACGTTTTAATTGTTGATGTGAATTAAAATAAACCTTTGTAGGGCTATTAAATCGCAATTAATGAGAAAACGAGAACCACCAAAGAACTTCTCCTAGTAAACACAGTATAACAGTTGATCACAAATGAATATATTGACTGTCAAGGTTAAGTTAGAACACATAATATGGGGATTATGAGTGGGTGTTTCGATGGCTCAATCCATGGTCCATAATGCGAGGTACTGTGGAACTAAGGCATTGATTTAGTTCTCGCCTCAGTGCTGACACCTAGGGAAATTTATCATTTCAGTTTATTTTTGTTCTGTTCCCGTTCTTTTTTTAAAGGTCAGCAACCTCTTAACCTTGAGTTTGCCGGTTCTCAAAGGCCACGGGCCTGTGCCTGGAATGTATCCAGCAAAACGAGAGGTGTGCCAGCAAAGTAAAAGAAACGACTGCATGGATAAAATATAATGGCCATCACCAGGACGCACAACCACGACAATGCTGCCATGGATTTGTAGTCCGTCTCGCTATTGACTGAGCCACCAACTTACCTTGCTTTGCTGGACATGTTCTATGCACAGTCCAAAGCCCATGTAGGCTTGCAAATTTAAGGTTATAAAATGTCTGCTAACCTTTTTAAAAATGGAAAATTCCATGTGTGGGATGGAACTTGTGATTTCACTACGATCACCGGGTATGATGATGTCTTCATAATTGCAGAATATGTTAACTATTTTTCTGTAATTGTAGTAGATGTTCATGATTTTGCTTGTTGTTCAAATTGACTAATTGACAAATTGACCTATAACGATTTAAAATCCATGTTTTAGCCCCTGAGCTGTATAATAACTAAAAATAGGCTTTACCTTCGTCACTGCAGCTCAAATTCTTGTGGTGTAACTATGTTACGGCCGTTTCGGCATTACAATGCCATCGTCAGACTACAAAAACACAAACTCAGCTGAAGTAGCGTTGTTGAAGTTTAAACACGTAACACATACGAACAATACTATACATTTAAAATATTTACAAAAACCGAACAGGCCTGTCGTACTAACGGGTGACATGTTCCCGTTCCGAGCAAAAACCACTGGAAGATTTCTATGTCGAGCCCGGTGTGGTGGCGTTATCAGTTGAACTTTGTACTCCTGGCTTCTTGTTCCTTTTCTGATTTAAAATGCTATTGAATATGAAGTGTGACTTGTACTGTAGTTTGTCGTTTAAAATTATATCGTCCAAATTATTTTCGGTGTAAGCTTTGTAAATTTCATACTCTTCTAGGTGTATACAGTATGGTGTATAGGTTGTTGAATGTACCGTTGTCGGACAACAATTATAATAAAGAACTTAATATAATTAAACATATAGCCATAGCTAATGGTTATAAAAGTAACATGATTGATAGACTGATAGCTAAAAAGAAAAACAAAAGGCCAGGAGATAATTATGTACAAAAGGAAAGTAAAAGTATGTATGTGTGGAATACTCCCATTCCATTCAACACACGCTCACGAAGGAGCTGAAGAAACACGACATTCAATTGACTTTTAGGACTAACAACAAAACAATTAACAAATTGAATGTTTCAAGTGGCGTAATTGATAAAGGTGAAGAGTCAGGTGTGTATAAGATTAATTGTGCAAGTTGCCCGAGCTACTACATAGGAAAGACTGGACGTTCATTCAAAACCAGATACAAAGAGCACCATCCATTTCCTAGAGCCGACAAACAAAAGTCATCGTTTGCACAACACTTGGTTGACAAAAATCACAACATGAACGATCTGAACACTAGCTTAGAAATACTCCACACAAGTAAGAAAGGCAATAGACTGGACACCCTAGAAGAGTATGAAATTTACAAAGCTTACACCGAAAATAATTTGGACGATATAATTTTAAACGACAAACTACAGTACAAGTCACACTTCATATTCAATAGCATTTTAAATCAGAAAAGGAACAAGAAGCCAGGAGTACAAAGTTCAACTGATAACGCCACCACACCGGGCTCGACATAGAAATCTTCCAGTGGTTTTTGCTCGGAACGGGAACATGTCACCCGTTAGTACGACAGGCCTGTTCGGTTTTTGTAAATATTTTAAATGTATAGTATTGTTCGTATGTAACTTACGTGTTTAAACTTCAACGACGCTACTTCAGCTGAGTTTGTGTTTTAGCGAATTTCCCTATAGGGAAGTAGCTATTACCGTAGGTCTCATGGTAAGACTTAGGCCCGGGACCGATTTACTTTTTCATTTTGGTGTCCCCAGAGGCCAAAAACACCATTCGTTCAAATTTTTATATCTAATATATAAAATTCTCGTGTCACAGTGTTTGTCTGCAAACTCCTCCGGAACGACTTCACCGATCGTTATGAAATTTGGTGTGTAAATTCTGTAGGTATGCGAATCGGACGTAAACTATTTCCCGTTTCGAAATTATTAAAAGGGCTCCGCCCCAGTGGCTCTGGAGTTTCCCATGTTAACCTTATGAGAAATGGAATTAATGAATCTTAACAGCTGTTTCAATTAAACAAGCTGGTTCTGTTCTATGATGTTCAATAGCATTAAAGTTACAAGGATTACCAACAGGGTGCAGCACTATTATTTCTTTTACATTTATGACAACAGCTAATTTGCAACCAAAAGGTGAGTGAGCGTAGCGAACGAACTCCAACCTGGAGGCGAGTGAGCGTAGCGAACGAGCTCCAACCTAAAGGCAAGTGAGCGCAGCGAACGAGCTCCAACCCAAAGGTGAGTGAGCGTAGCGAACGAACTTCAACCAGGACGTGATTGAGCGATGCGAACGAGATCATCTTGAATATTAAATGTAATGGTACTTTCTTTTCATCGGTCTGTCTTAGGGGAAACCTATAACTTAGGCGATACGAAGTTCGCCGGGTCAGCTAGTATGTATATATATATATATATATAGATTTATATATATATATATGTGTCCGTGAACACGATAACTTGAGTAATTTTTATCCGATTTTGATGAAATTTGGTTTGAAGGTGTAAGGCGGGATAAACTTGAATGAGTTCGCGATCCAGCATGATCGGATCATGGGAACAGGGTTTTATGGGGGGTTTTATGGGGTAAAAATTGGTTTTTCTCACTTTTGACCCTCAATACACAAAATTTCCCAATTTTTCTCTAAACCTTCTTAAAGAGCTTTAAAAAACAAACAATTCAGTATATCAAAGTGTTTTTGTACAGTTATTGGTTACGGAGAAAACTAAAAAAATGGTAAATTTAAAATTCCCATGTTATTCTTATTAAGAATATTGTAAAATGTTGTAGTTTGCTTGTTTATGGATATATTTTGATCAAACTTGGCAAATATATTCATTTTATACTAAGCAATACTTATTTTACTTAAAACACGTACTTTATTAGTTTCCTTGTAGCAGCAAACCTAGGTACTCGTTAAACCTAATGTTATTTAAATAGATCAATTGAAAATCAATTCAGACAAATGGAAATTCGCTTAGACGGCAGGTTAGCTGCGGCGGGGGTATTTGTAGTCTGACGATGGCATTGTAATGCCGAAACGGCCGTAACATAGTTACACCACAAGAATTTGAGCTGCAGTGACGAAGGTAAAGCTTATTTTTAGGTATAACGATTTATTTGTTTTTAAATGAATAGTTTCCAAAACAACTTAATTTTGACATTCAATGATTTTTTTCCTTGTCAAAGGGTGGTAAAATTTTTTAATCCACCAGAGGTGAAGAAGTCTGACCCACAGTCCCTTTTATTATAATAAAAAGTAAATGGTAATTAATTGTAAGCTAGTTTCCTAGCATCCTAGGTCTATTTTTTACCATATGGATTGTAGAGTGTCAATTTCATTGAAGTTATGCCACGTTTATTTCTAAACCCCTTAAGCTCCAGCCACTGACTAATGAGAATAGAGGGGCCTCTCTGGTGGTGTGAGGTGCTGGGTGGGGGCTATATATAATACAAATATGCCCCTGTGATTGAGATTAGATTCAAATCGTCAATCTATATGGTACTCCTGACTAGGGATACAGCACCTAAGACTGCTTAGGTTGACTTCACTAAAATATTCAACTAAAAGCTACCCTCTTCTTTGAGCTTTTTTGTTTTTTTAAATCTCTAAAACTTCTCTAATTCTCTTCTAAGATCCCAAAAATGTGTAATATACTTCCAGCTTTATTAATTGCCATAAAGATCGACCCTGTAGATTGAAATACAGATTAGATTGCAGTTTGAGGAGTCAATAGTTATAAATCACATTTGAAGACACTAATTGTTGGTTAGGGAAATGTTACCTACCTGCATTTCCCTGCATGAATATGAAACTGTAACTGAGCATTTATATTTGTAGCACTAGTTCAATGGCTTCTGGGACTGAGAGATGATGCTGCCGAAGAGCTCATCAGATCCCAGTATAGGACATGAGAAAAAATCGTATAGAAAAATTTAATCTCTAGTATTAGTTGTTTATGTCCAAATCACTTCAATAATGGCAGCCTCGTTCAATTTTATCAAATTTGTTAATCTTCTATGCAATATTAGCTTTTGCTCTATTAGTTATTTTACTTTCTCCCCCTATACATTGTACAAAATGGTAGGCCTACAGATCCCATTCCTGTAAAAATTTCGGTTCAAAAGTTATTATATAACTTAATGTTATTTTCCCATTTAAAATAACAACAAATCGGATTTTAGAAAAAACCCTGTTTTGATCAAAATGGTACAAATCCCATTCCTGTAAATATTATGGATCAAAAGTTATTGTAACTTATGTTTATTTCCTATAAATTTATTTTATTTATTTTCCAATAATCTCATATTCAGACAGGTGATTCGTCATTGTAACAATATTTTATAGTCTCTAAAAAAATCATAATTATTCGTAGTACTCCCACCGCTTACCCTTGTTGAAGGTTGTTGACAAGCTAATGGGAAAAAGTATGTGTAAGATTGCTGATATTGTTTATTTTATTTCTTACTAGCTGAACCCGGCAGACGTTGTCTTGCCTTTGACTATTTATAATCCCGCGGGCTTTGCCCCGTTTAACTTCTTAATTTTCAAGATGATCTCGTTCGCATGGCTCAATCACGTCCTGGTTGAAGTTTGTTCGCTACGCTCACTCACCTTTAGGTTGGAGCTCGTTCGCTACGCTCACTCACCTTTAGGTTGGAGCTCGTTCGCTGCGCTCACTTGCCTTCAGGTTAGCTCGTTCGCTACGCTCACTTGCCTTCAGGTTAGCTCGTTCGCTACGCTAACTCGCCTCCAGGTTGAAGTTCGTTCGCTACGCTCACTCACCTTTTGTTTGCAAATTAGCTGTTGTCATATATGTAAAAGAAATAATAGTGCTGCACCCTGTTGGTAATCCTTGTAACTTTAATGCTATATTGAACATCATAGAACAGAACCAACTTGTTTAATTGAAACCGCTGTTAAGATTCATTAATTCCATTTCTCATAAGGTTAACATGGGAAACTCCAGAGCCACTGGGGCGGAGCCGATTGGACGGATCACGAAATTGATGGTGTATAAACCTATTCCATGACATTCTACACGTATGTACCAAGTTTTGTGGCAATCGGTTCAGCGGTGTCTGAGTTTATCACTGCCAAACAAACAAACATACAAACATCCTCTTTTATACTTATAAGATTAGTAATTGTAAATATTTATTTAAGTCTTTTTATTTACGCTAAATAAAAAAAATTTAGAGGTCGTACGGAACGAGGTGAAGCTTGGAGGGGAATAGTGGTGTGGCGGGGGAAGTTTTGCTATGCGAGGCGACGATCGGCTCGTCTCCTACCCCCACCATGGATTTCCCCGCTTTAGAACGTTCCCACCGAAAATCTCACGCTTCACCTCGTTCCGCACGACCTCTATTGTGTATTTTGTGAAGTGGTGAGTTTTGGATTAAGACTCCCACACACACAAAGATGAACAGTCTTTGTGGGGATTTTTTCCTGCGTGATCTTTTCAACCACTATGTATAATTGATATTGCTATTTTTGGAAATAAAATATTATCTTATCTTATCAATCCTGAGAGAAGCCAGTACTTAATGATGGTTCAAAACTGGAGGCATCTACCTTGATTATTAGGTTTGGATAAAAATGTTCCTGAGAAAAATCCACACAGACTATTTCACTCCATTCTAACTAATAAAAAAAATTGTTTTCCAATTTTTTAGCTCTATTTTAAAATATTTCCTGGGGTTGTTGGCAACAACCTACAACTGTCAACTGTCAAAAATGTGAAATCATTTTCTTAACCATGAAGTTTAAGTTTTGTATAGACTACCTCAATGTGTAAACTTAATGTTTATGGTTATAATCAGCACAGGGAAGGGGGTCCAAACTTTAAAATAAGGATATATAGCAATATGGAATAATTTGTAGCCAGAGTCCTAATTTTAATTATGTAATCATGAAAATTGGATTGGAATTGTGAATGGGTTAGTTTTAATTAAGTCCAAAAGCCTGTAATAAAAATTGAAGGTTATTTTGGTTGGGGTTGGATTACAATGCTGTATATAATTAACTGGTGGTAGTGTGCCACCCACACTTTCACTCACCTTGACTTATACTGGCTAACTAGTGTTGTAGGCTTATAATCAGTCTGTGTCTAAGAGGTCTAAAGTATGGACGTGAGCTTAATAGCAGAAATTATTACTGTTGAATTCCAAGCCCAAATGTCTGAAGATTTAGGTGTTTTGTAGGACTTATAGTGATTTTTCTTTAAAAAAAGTTTCTATTTTATCACTATTGAGGAAGATGGATTCTGGTTTTACAACAATTTTTTTAACATTGCAGCTGCCCATTGGATGTGTGAACAAGGTTGCCTTTCCCACAATGAACAGCTCACCCCAAACCTTAAAATGTAGAATACTCTCTAGGTATGTATCACCTAAATTATCCTTAATCCTCCTCTGCCCCTCCAATAATATTTAACATTACAAGTTAAGTCCCTTTATTTGAGTGATCTCCAAGAGACTTGGAAGTGTCCCTGCTGAAATCAACCCATGTACTTTATCCATTCTGCATGGGTCCTCAACAAAAACTACTAGTCTCAAGTCTCATAGGATCCTGGATTTTTTTGTCATAATGTGAAATTGAAATATAAAGGAATCACATAATTGAAATGGACACAGATAAACAATGCATAATTTGCGAGGTTCACAGGGTAAATTCAATCTATCTCAGAGTAATAAAATAATTTTTTAATCTTCAGTTTGGCTTTGAGATAATCTCCAACAATAGTTCATGTTATGGAGAATCCTATTCTCTAAGCCGAGCTATGTCTGATTGTCTGTCTGTCTGTAATTTAAATTTTGAAATCCAGCGGGAGGATTTTGACAATATTTTGGAATTTTTCATTTCATTTCATTTCAATATCTTTATTCAACAATTGTACATTGTACATTGAATAGTGTCAGATTCCTAACCTAGTAAATAAAGTTATAAGCTAAAATTACAATTTATATAATACTAAGAAACTAAAAATAAAATCAGGTTAATTGGGGAAACACCTCTTTAATGTAGTAGGGAGCGATTTCTATGAGATAATTTTTTAATTTGTTTTTAAATTTGATTGAGTTGACAATGGGTTTTAAATGATTTGGAAGAAACCGTAAAAATCTTCTTCCGGCACAGGTGGGCTTTTTATTTGAAAATAAAAGATGGTTGCGACTATTTTCTCTTAGGGCTTTTCCTCTTGTATTGTAGCATAATTGTGCGTTATCTGAAATACTTTCTTTCGCTATGAGAGCAGTTTCAAAAATGTATTGGGCAAACACAGTTAATATTTTAAAATTTTTGAAATGAATTTTAACACATTCATCATTTTTTAGTCCCATCATTGTTCTTAATGCCCTTTGCTGTAATTTTAAGATTCGATTAAGATTTTTCTTAGTTGTAGCTCCATATAAAGATATACCGTATGAAATGTGGCTATGGACAAGAGAATGATATATTGTTTTTAAAGTATTGATATTACATAGATATGACATCTTTTTCAAAGCAAATATCCCTGAATTTATCTTTGAGCAAACATGATTGACGTGGTCCTGCCAGTAATTAGGTATTTATAGCCCTAAAAACGTGATTGGTGACAGCCACCACATCAGGAAAATTTGTATTTCGCTAACTGGTTTGACATTTAAAAATTTAACATTGGCCTTATGGGTTGCTAAGTAACTATGTTGATAATAATAATAGGTTAAATACCTTGTATACGTCCTCAATCCAAGTCGTCTTTTAAATGACTATAGTTTCGGGGCCAACAGCCCCATTGTCAAATTTTCTGTCTTGTTAATTACTGTTTATAGCATTGGTCACCGTTGAAGTTCACATATACACATACACTGACACACGAAACATTTTTTATTTACACGTAACATTGAAAAATTATACTTTTTGGCCGGCCTAAACAAAAGTGATTACATCGTTCGTTGTGCGGACCGGTACACTGACTGACTCAGTGGATTACAACAAAACATATAAACCCAATCAACTTCAACCAAGCAAAGCAAGGCTCGGCCCCCCGGTACTAAATAATAAACGGTCATAGTTTGCTTGTCTAGGGGTACATTTTGGTCAAATATGGCAAAATTGTTTATTTAATACTAAGCTACATTTAAATTAAAACCAAACTTGTTTCCGTCCCTGTAGCAGCAAACCTAAGTACTCATTAAAATTGATGGTTTTTAACAAAGACATAAATCTTATAATTTTAAAGAAATATTTTAGTGAAAATCCAACCAGGTAAATGGAAATTCACCTAGTCTGCAGGTTTATCATGAAGCCAATAACTAATGTCTGGAACCAGTTTCGACTCCGCTTGGGATCGAACCAGCAACCTTTGATTTGAAGGTGAGCATTACAAGCACTCGGCTACCCAGACAAAAGTGATAATTATTGTTTCCCTTATTTTGAGTTTATTGTAATTTTCAATGCCACCTGTTAGTGCACTAGTTCCAACAAGACACACATTCACTGGCAATGCACCCGAGCTTGCCCTGGAGCTAAGCTGCAGTCAACTGTGTCAAGGTTTACGTTAACTCAGCTCCAGATCTAGGGCAAGATCTCCTGTCGCTGCACCCAATGTTACTTTTACTAAGCCTACTTACATGGTTTCTATTCTCTACGATCCTAAGTTAGATTTAGTTGCAGATAAATCATACACCATTAAACTACTGAGTTGCAATGGTATTGAGTTGAGGCTATTTTTTAAATCTTTCCTAATGTACTGTATTGTATAATTCATCAATTAGCATCAGAATATCGTTGAAAATAGTTTAGAGTGAAATGCTAAAACATTACTATGAAGTGTGATTTTTCCGACTACTTTTTTCAGAGGAATGATTTTCTCAGGTTTTATTTTTATTGGTTCAAACTATCTTTTAGCAAATTTATAGGGAATAAGCTACCTAATTTGTATAATTTTGTGGGGTTGAATTCAGCTCTGTCTGGAATCTTTAATTTAAAACGATCATATCTTTAAATTAAAACAATTGAGATTGCTGTAATTTTGAAACTGGTCAAAATCGTTATAATTGAATCAGTGAGTCCTATATATTCCTGCTAACTTATTTAATCAATGAAATGGTATGTCCATGTATATTGAAACAACTGCAATGCATATTGTAGGCTGTTTAATTTATTTTTCATAAAACTATCATAATCAACAGCAATAAAAAATAAATATATAAATTCCATTGACACAATAAGTTTGGCTGAGAAAAAACTATTGGTTCGTTTTGAAATTGTGTACTTTCCGCCAGAATTGAATTTCACAACAATGACTAGTCAGCTGATCGAGTTAACCACCACCCAGTCCTAACCTCAATGTTGTGCTGCACAACATAACCTTGACTCGAGAACGGCCAATGGAATGGTGTTTTGTAATCAGTTTTTCTCTGCGGTTGGAAGTCCAACAACTCTACACAGTACACAGTCTTTTCACAAGTAACTTAAACCCCGCGAGTGAAAGTTCGGCTTTACACCGGCATTGTACTTAAGTGTAACTATTGTTATTTATTGTTTGTGTGTAGTTGAACATAACCTAGGATACATCCAGGATGTCTGACAAGTAAGTACATATTTTTAGATCTTGCACTTTAATCATGATTGAAATTTCGAAAACAATTTGCTAAGTCATGCCTGAGAGAATAATCAGCGAATATTTAATCAGTCAATTGATGTGAACTCTTAAATTTCGCTCTTGTAAATTAATGGGGACTAAGTTAATGTTCACTGAATGCAGACTAAACAAATCAGTAGCCTAATTGATAGTTTACTTCTAGCTTTACTAAGGCTTCCCGTTATTGCTGTGTGACTGATTTAGCCGTAGGCTATATAACTTATAATTTTGCATAAACTACTGATTCATCATGAATAAGCTAGGCCTAGTTCTTTGAAAATGCTAAGTACTGGAAAAAAACCTAGGTAGCCTTAAGTCAACCCTCCAGGCCATTTAACTTTTGAACCCTGAAATTGAAAGGAATACAGAATACCTCCCTTTAGAATACATTGCCTTTACTTAAAACTAGCTTCAGTTTTTAGCAAATTTTCCGCATAAGCCTAACCTAGCCTTGGCCTGTTGGCCTGTGGTTAATAAGTTTAGAGGCCTTACCGTATAGGTAAACCTTAATGGTAAGAACCAGGGACCGATTTTAAGGTTGAAAAGACAATCCAATCAAATTTACATTAGTAGGCCTGACTTATATAAGTTATTTGGTACCTATAAGTTGACTATTAATTAACTAAGCACGGTTACTGACAAATAACGGAATATCCTACATCTTAACATTTTAAAGTTATTCTTAAATGGAAAATAAACTGGATGTAACTTAGTTTGCTCATTTGTGGATAGGTTATTTAAATTTTGTTCGAATTCGTGAATTTTTTTATTCAAAGGTTTTAATGTTTAAACGTTGGATGTTAAAAAGTAGGCCTATTACCTATTTAAATTATGTTTCAAACTTGCAATTAACTTCAGTTCTAAATTCATAGGCTACATGTTAGCTTATACCCTATTGTAGCCTAATAATAACGGTTTAAAACAATTTTTTTAGATGTAGCCTATAAGGTTAAGTGGTGAAGTGCACGCCAGGGAAAGTGGACTTCCAGTTAACAATAAGTTTGTTTACTAACCAAAAAATATGAAAATTTGGCCAAGAAGGTACTATTTCAAACTATGACCTTTTAAATTATACTTAGAGGTAAGTTAATCACTAAAAAATTCTCTTGCTATGATTTCTATGAGTTAAGACGAGTTTAAGAACCTCTTACGTTTCTACTCAAAACACAAGTGCCACTCGGAAAAATTAAATATTACCAAACATTGAAATAGGTACTAGGGTAAAAAAATACCTGTAATTTGGTGATCCTACTTATTTTTTTAGGGGGGAATCAAAAAATAACATTGTTATAGCCCTGGGGGGGGGGGGAAGTACATCCACCCTGTGTGAAAACACAGCTCAATAAATGATAAATTATCTAAGAATAAAGAAAACTTTGTCTTGCTTGAATGACAAGAAAAAACTTGCGCTTTGAAAATTTTGATTTTCAAGGTTTAATATAGAAACATTGAGGGCCTATAAGTCAATTTAAATTTAAAATATTTAAGGTTTTAAGTTACCCTAAAACTTACTTCACCAATTGGAGGTTTATACAAATTTTTAACTTAATTAATAAAAACCCAAAATAAAGCTAATTTTCTTAACTCTTTTAGACTTACCATAGTAGGTGTTAATTCAATGAAATAGTGGAATCATAATGTTTTTATTTTCTTTAGAATTTCTAATAAAGCTGGGTTTTTCGTTTTCTCTTGCGGAGGTTTACAAAAAAGTTACCTGAACCGTTCCGGTTTGAGATATTTTGATAGGTAAATAAAAAATAAAAAGAAAGCTAATTTTCCCCCTTACAATCCACTTGTCCCTACATCAAGTAATATGCAGAAGAAAGCTACAATAAGGAGGGGGGTGTACACTTACCGGTACCCCAGATCAAGGGGGAAGTTTAGGGTAGGTACAAACCAAACATCATTTTACAACTCTGGTCAAAGTTGTACTAACTTGTGTGATTTAGGG
Organism: Macrosteles quadrilineatus; assembly: GCF_028750875.1. Classification (NCBI taxonomy): domain Eukaryota; kingdom Metazoa; phylum Arthropoda; class Insecta; order Hemiptera; family Cicadellidae; genus Macrosteles; species Macrosteles quadrilineatus. The sequence goes on from NW_026542597.1 coordinate 73,576,649, forward strand.
CGTACACCTACCCCACTTGACCTTATCAAATTTAAATTGAAATACAGTAAGCAGAAAGTATGTTTGAGCATAGTACAGTATTGTTAGTGTATGATCACAGCTTTCCATTAATTATCTTATCTCCCTATAACAATCACAATCTTAACACAATCTTGGATTATTTAATCTAACTTAGTTCTGCACACATAATATCACACAATCTTACAAATACAGTCTTATGTAAGCAGCTAGTTTAACACCGTAGTAATCATTGTAATGCAATCTATGTTAATGATATCTGGATGCAAATTTGATACTACGCTAAGTTAATGATTGTCAGAATTTTTATTTTTCCAAGAATAGGAATTATTATTTTCCAGTTATAAAGATACACAACATTTCACACATTTCTACTATTTACTCTTTACCTTTTCTGTATTCATATGTCCTTAAATACACATCCACTTGTGCGCAGATGATTAATTAACCAGAAAATTAACCAGCTGTTACTAAAAAATAAAAAAAAAAACATTAAGCTAGGGAAATTATTGTGTTACAAAACTACTAAAAGTATTTGGATTATGTTTTGAAAGCTAACATTGTTGACAGTTAATTAGCCTATTTGAAATTCCTCTTTGACAAGTTACCGGTATATACGATTATCTTTAAATAAAACCAAATAAGTATTGTCTCTGTTTGTTCTCCGAATTTTCATTAGTTTTCCGTTTCACAGAATCAATCTAGTGTGGCATTGAGGTATGATTTGATTTGGTTTCTCTGCCCTTGACCTACTTTACCTCCTTGAGGTCATCAACATTTATATTACATCACTTTATGGATCCTGGACTTGTTCTGGATATACTTAGAAATTTGATGCAACTTAGTTGATTTCAATGATAGTTTTCATGTTTTCCTTTTTATGACTCAGTGGAATATTCCTTTGGCTCCATATTGCTCAAACAACACTTCTTAACAAAGTGTGTTATACTCTGTGTTTCTTTCCAGAAAACGATGACTTTCACATGAAGATATTTTATCCATCCTTGGTTAATTTTTCGGTTAAAGAATGTTGTCTTACATGAACTTTTTTAACGCCGCTCAAAAATTGGTGTGTATGAGAAAAAATCATTTGACAAACCAGTTTTTGAAATTAGTCGGTCCAAAAAGTTATGATCTTTATAGGTATGTTTAGTGACAGGATTTCTCACATTATGTATCTAAGTACCTGTACCTACCAACTTATTGTTTGCAAACTTGGTTCATGGTTTAATCATCAGCCTATTGTAAGATTGTTTTCAATGAGTGAATTCAACTCATGTTAACAGGCTTGGATTAGCCTACATTTTAGTTTAATACTGTAAGCCTAGTTTTTATTAGTGTATTGTATTCTACAAGTAAATCTGTTTAAGTTGAGCTTAAATCGAACATGCAATTATTAAATTTAAATGGACTTAGCAAAGTTCAAGGTCAATGTTCAAAGATTTGACTCCTGATAAACTAACTAAATCGTGGGAAGTGTCTAACTACATATAACATACCGGTAGTCAATAATCCTTTTGAGTGTTCATCCTCGTAGATTTTCCAATCCCTCTACCATGATCACAGCTTGACGTAGGGCTTTGATTTAACTTTAAAAATTAGATCTTTTAGATTTTGTTGGATTAGAAAAATTAACGCAAGTCCCTGCAATCTACTGAATGGTTTTTTACCACTTCATCTCTGACAGAGGACTTAAGGACTGTTCACACCGGCGTAGCCAGACGTATTAATACTTTTTTGAAATTCGTAGCTGATGTAGCTCTTAATGTAATTCATAGAGAGTGTTCACACCGGCGTATTAATACGTGAGCTACGGAAGCTACGGCGCTGCCGCTACGCCGGCTAGCTACGCGTAGCTCGCATAGCCGAATACGCGCATGCGCACTAGCACACCGGGCTGTCACCGCCACCCTCCCTCCACCTCATAATTAATTTATAAGTGGTAAATGTTGGACTATAACACAAAAATTCCCTATCACTAAAAAAATCATTTAATCGCATTAATCTATCACATTCAAATTGGACTAAAACGTTGTTGTATCAATAGTCAAAGCTATAACATAAAAATCTTAAGACAACTTTATATGATCAATATAATAATACTGTACTTCATCATACGAGTACCTAATGTGCACAATTTTTTTTATTTATACTTGCAAATCTCCTTATCAAAAACAATTTCTCTCTTAATATGGTTTATTATGGTTCATATAGTGGGCTGACATTTATGAAACATTGATGAATTAATTCTAGACATAGGCCTACGTCTTTTTACTTACACCATAGACTATTTTATTATGTAATCCTTAAAGGATGAGTAAAATTATTGCATGTTTCTGGTAATATTTTTTTTTATATTATAATGTAGCGCATATCTTATTGTCTACTATATACGGCCAAAAATTAGAGTGAAATATTTTTGTCAACATTAATACATTAATCAACAGACTTTTCAGGGTACTATAAAAGCTGCAATTGAACAGTGGCAATCTTAATTGAAATTCGTGAAACCCTAATAAAAATAAACAATAAATTAAAAAAAATAAACAAATATAAAATAATTTAACAAAATATAAAATAAAATAATATAATTTTTATAACAAACAGCAGCCGGCTCACCGGCTACGTAGCCGTCAGACGTAGCTGCGGTGTGAACAGTACACTGGCGACGTATTAATACACCGAATACGTCTGCAGACATCTGGCTACGCCGGTGTGAACAGGCCTTTAGCCATGATATTTAGACTAGTTTGCAATCTGAACTTAACTAAGTTATTATATGGTTGTACCTATTTATATATTTCTAAACAACTTTCTTGCCGCAGAGCGGACATTGCCCTCATCGGATTGGCCGTTATGGGCCAAAATTTGATTCTGAACATGAACGACCACGGATTCACAGTCTGCGCATACAACAGAACCACAGACAAAGTCGACTCTTTTCTCGCCAATGAAGCCAAGGGTACAAAAGTGATTGGTGCTAAGTCCTTGGAGGGGATGGTGAGGACACTGAAGAAACCGAGGATAGTCATGATGCTCGTTAAAGGTATAGTTGTGTGGGGTTTATTTTGAGTAAGTTACATGTCTTTTTAAACCTGTTTAGCTGCAGTAAGCAATTATTTTATAAATGTGATTTTATGTTTGACTACTAACCTGAGTCTTTGTCCCTTTTATTGTTTGTTGGGTTTTCATGTAAAATGTATAGGACTATTTAATTTAAAAAATAACCTTTTACCCCTATAAAAAATTGAGTTCTAATTTTTCCATTAAGCAGCCAATAATTTTGGTAAATTTTAGGAACAATCTCTCTACTTTTGAATAATTAGTATCCTGTACAAATAAATCTTTTCTTAGAACTGAAAAGTAAACAAAATACAATAATAGCCTTTTCTTCTTTCACCATTTATTCAACTTACTCGTCTCTTGACTTATTTTTGGACTTTTGTAGCCGGTAGCGCTGTAGACGAGTTCATCGACAAGCTGGCCCCTTTGTTGGAGTCCGGAGACATAATCATTGACGGAGGCAACTCCGAGTACCAAGACACAACCAGGAGGGTAGAGTCCTGTGCCAAGCGAGGGCTGCTGTTTGTAGGCTCAGGTGTATCAGGGGGAGAGGACGGCGCAAGGCACGGACCTTCACTTATGCCTGGTGGTAACCCGGCGGCATGGCCCCACATCAAGCCTATCTTCCAGGTAGGACTATAATGTTTTTTTTCTGGTTTTTGTGAATGGTAATTACGTAATTGTCCTTGCTTAAGATGTAGTGTTCGTCTTAACAATTTAGTGTGGTGGAGTTAGGAAATCAAGAAGTTTTTTGATTGTTTGAATTGAAACTCAACCCAACTGTCCTTAAATGTACAAAATATATCACCACAAATCAAAACGTTAATATTTTCAAACACATATTCACTTTGAAACCCGATTAATAAGTGGTTCACATCAACCAAAAGTACCTGTGCCAATTATTTAGTTAAGGAAAAAATCATAATGATGTCACAAAAAACAAAACCCCTTGATAACAAGTCACCCTTGATAACAATGGTCATTTTACCACAAATCAAAACGTTAATATTTTCAAACACATATTCACTTTGAAACCCGATTAATAAGTGGTTCACATCAACCAAAAGTACCTGTGCCAATTATTTAGTTAAGGAAAAAATCATAATGATGTCACAAAAAACAAAACCCCTTGATAACAAGTCACCCTTGATAACAATGGTCATTTTAAAAACCCCTTGAATTTGTTTTACCCCTAATCACATATTATTGCAAACCTCAATAAGAAGTAAACCTTGACAACAAGTCCTATTTTATGATATCTATGCGAGTCCTGTTATCAAGGTTCTACTGTATAAATGGTTTATGTTAAATAACCAGCGGATCTTAGTTTATTCAGTAACAAAAGATTCAAAAGATTCAAAAAGATTCAAAAGCTTTATTGACAAAGCTACAAAGGTCATCTCAAGCGTATGTCTCTTTGTTTAAAAGGTGAATTGAAAATTTCTCTTTATTAAGGATGAACTTCTGTATTTTTATAAGCACTTTGGAACTACTCCAGTTAATAGACAATTTTGAGATTAAGTGTTATCTATGAAATTATATCTTCACAAGTTTTAAAGCATTGAGAAACTGCCTGTTAAACTATTAATGAACTTGTTGCGTCTCTATATTTGATATTAATTTAGTGATTATGTTTTCCGATAGTATCAATCACTTTTGAATTATTTGTTGTCACTTGTCAGCCTAAGTTGAGGAGTGATAATATTATTTTCAATAGATTTTTGTTTTAACTTTTAATTTTAGTCGGTGTTGCCATTGTCATTATTTATTTAGCAAATGAAGCCCTGGCCTAGGATCGTCGAACAAAATATATTCTCCTCAACCTGATAAGAAAAATTAACTTGGGAGAAATTCACTCAAATTTAATTGAAGTATCAAAAGAACTACTTTATACCTACTCAAATTTGTGCATGCCAAACCGGAATTGTTTTTTTAGGTGATAAACCTTTATCGTTGTTTGGCTTAAAAGCAGAACCCCACAAATTATTATTGAAATCCTTTTATTCAAACTTTTTGCTTTGAACCGAAGAAGTTTATTTTAGTAGATGTAATTAATTTAGTTCCTTGAAGACTCTAATCAATAGATTTACTTTCAAATGTTTCAATATGACTAAACAACATTGCTTTGTAATATACTATTTAAAAATTATTTGTCTTAATAAACAAGGTTGCTTCCAATTCCAAACTAGCCTATATTGCTTACTATTGTATAATGCAATATATAGCAAGAGGTTTTCTGGTAAGTTTGTTCTATTTTAAGCAAAAGATTCTTTCATAAAATATTTATTTTAATTTGAAACATTATTTGTGTTCTTTGAGTGAATTGACTTACCCAGAATGAAAATGAAATATACATTTACTCTATAAGCCTAAAATAAATTTGAAAAAAATAAATATTCCATCTCTTTTCCTTGCTCTTAAAGCTTACTCATCACAAACTTGTTCCTTACATAACTTACAATCTTGTATTTAAATGTATAGGTAATTTATTTAATTCAATCTGGCATTATTTTATTGAGTGTTGTAACCAGAAACGGAATATTTCCAACCATCCCAATATAAAAACTCAACAAGTTATCGTAAATATATCAACGTGAAAGTTTTTAATCTAACATGATATTGTAAAATTATCATCAAACCGCACACTTTACCTTTGAGGAGCAGTCATCAAGATACCAGGCTGCAATTAATAAATGGCAGATAGTCGTCGGCTATCTTTGTGTACTCGTTGACGGTAATAGTTACGGACTGGTTCTGTGAACGGCTCACACATGCGACCGAGTGACATTCTGTCACTATGCTTTCCTTCTTCAACAAGAATCGGTTTCAGGTATGTTAGTGATGTGAATCGTTCATAAATTGGGTTTTGAATCGAATCTTAGAATTTTTTAATGTTTGTAGTATTCTTGTATTGGTAGTTTTTGATCTTAATGTCTCTGTTAGTTTGTTTTTCTCCTGTTTATTTTTAGAATGATCAATCATTTATCGTTTCCTACCACCTATATATTATTTAGATTAAAATTCTCATTTTTTAATCTTGTAAAGGGTTATTTGCAAACTAAAACTCAACTGTAATTTAAACCTTTTTGTATCGTTAGGTGTGTTACAATGAATAAGTTATTTCTGGTTAATGAAGAGTCATACAAACAATTTTGTTATAGTAATATTCTTATTTCAACGATTAAAAAGCAGACTAAGAGAACATTGGTCATAGTCATTTTGTATAGCCTGGCTAAAATTTCAACTTGTCAATAATAAATTAAAGTAGACCTACTTTCACTTTTTTCAATGACTCATGCATTAATAATTCGTCCAACAATAACTAGTTGTCTGATATCAATACATTTGTAATTTTAATTACTTATAAAATACTATCAATTAAATTTAATGAGCTTTTATCATTAATCATTTGTCTACATAAATAAACTTGTACTGATCTTCAAAACTCATCCCAACCTTCCTAATTTTTCATTAAGGATTTCTTTGATCATAATGTTTGGTCAAGAATATTTGTTGTACTCAATAAAACCTTTAGAAACGTTTGTTATAAGTAACTGATTGACTTTGATCCTATAAGATCGTCCAAGTTATCGTTTGGTGATTATTAGTCAAGGTCGGTTATAACCTTTCAGATTAACATTGGCCTTGTGACGTACAAATAAAAACTTAGATAACGCATTGAATAAAATTATCTCAAATAGTACATTTGTTTGTAAGTTATTATTTTGAAATAATAATTCTGACTTGGATTATTCTTATTTTTAATAATGAATATGAATGTAAATATGACTTCTCTGTCTTCAGAACACTACTCAGATCAATAGAATGGTGATAGACAGATGTGGCATTTAAAAAAGTAATTTAATATAGTATAACAACATTACGTTGTCTTAATGTGTGATTAATGTGTTTATAACTCAATAATTTAACAAGCATCCAAAGCATTTTTTACGTCTGTGCAAAATTGTACCCTCAAAGCTTTTGTCGATATGCTGGGGACTGGACCCGTAACTCTCAAACAAAGCTCTAAACACCTGCTTATAAAACAAACAAAAACCCAACATTTCTAATAATTTTAACATTTAGTGTTATTTCTCATTTTAGTTATATCACCAGTTGATGAATTGTAAAAAATATATTTTTTTTTCAGCGAATTTGCTCTATAGGGAATAAGCTATTACCGTAGTACTCTTGGAAAGACTCTTTATATAGGTATATGTTTCCGTTAGCACGATAACTGAAGCAAAAATGATGCTATTTTGATGAAATTTGGTACAAACGTGTAAACCCACATTTATTCGAACGAGTTGACGATCCAGCATGATCGGACTATGGGAACGGGGCTTATGGGGGGTTTTATAGGATAAATATAAGTTTTCCCCATTTTTGTCCTAAAAACACAAAATTTCACAATTTCCTTTCTAACTATTTTGTAGAGCTTAAAAAAGACATTATTATGCACCTAATAGGTACAAAGAAAAAAAAATTAATTAATATTCCCATGTTATTCTTCTGGAGAATAAGTAAACTGTTGTAGTTTGCTTGTTTATGGACATATTTTTATCAAATTTGGAAAATTCATTAATTTCTTACTAAACTACAGTATTAACATTTTACAACAAATAACACTTTTTTACCCTCCCTGTTGCATCAAACCTAAGTTCTCGTTAATATAATTCTATTTAAATAGGGAATAAATGTGATATTTTTAAGGTGACATTTTAGTGTAAATCCAATCAGGCAAATACAAATTTGCTACCTCTGCAGGTTTGCTGCGGCGGGGGTATTTTATTTCTTTGACAAGTTTTCAGTAGTGTATCTAAAATGTGACAGTAAATATTTAAAACCAGTCTGACAATGGCTTAGTACATTTTTTATTACATTTTTAGCAAACATTGTTTTAAATAGGCTAAACAATTTATGTTTTGTTTTAGGTTCAATATTTTCCTTTACCACTCCTAGTTCTGTGATATCCTTCTTCCTACATTTTTTGTGTCAGGTAACAGTGCCTTCATTAAGATAGTTACCCTGGGTAAAAGTGTTTACCACTGTTGTAGAATTAGATAAAATACGTACAACTTATACGTACTGCCACGAAACCTTTCTGAAAACTCTTTGTAGTTTAGCCTGTTGTTAGATTATTTAGCCTATTTTTAATCATCTTTTTAATGAACAAATTTGAATTTTGTACAAGTAAAAGCTTAAAATAAGCTGAAACAGCAGGGAGATTATGTAATTATTCGGCTATAATTGTGTCTTGATAAGAAGCTATTACTAGTCTATAAAGCTGATATTTGCAGTCAACTCATTTGAAAAATTAACATTGATTGACAGTTATTTTCTTTCAGTAATTGCGACAAACTAATAATTACAATGAAGTGTTTATACTTAATTAAAATTATTGGTCACCAAAACTGAATACTTTTAAAATTAATTTGCTGTCAAATTAGCTAAATAGTAGCCAAAATAGTTTTTTCTACACTTGTAGAAAATATTAAACTTCATGTCAATCTGTAACTAAATGGTGAGAATATTTAAGGTTTTCTCGCTCCAGAAAACGACAATTTTAAATATAACGATTATTGCAATCTGATTTTGGAAAAACTTAATGAGTTAACTAAACAACATTTTCACAATGAGCAGCTTAATAAAAAAAACTTTGAAAAGTAGAAAACGTTTTTGTAACACTATAGGTTTCTACAAGTTTCATTGCACATTTTCATTTCTACATTCTTCCTGAAGCCAAACTGCTACCAGAGCAATATTATTGTGGTAGTGTTTATACCAATTTCAGGCAACTTAAACTTAAAATACCTCCGATTAACTGTTATTCTTTTTTTATGTTTATTAGCGTTGTGTGTTTTCTAAGTACATAGCCTGATTAAATACACAATTAAAACAAATTCTGACTGTCATCATGATTTGTTCAGTAAAACTTTCCCTGTTAAATGTAAAAATCACAATCTTAACCCAACTTATCATTAGCAATAGGCCTACCAAATGTTTATTCTTCAACCGTATCACTTGTAGGTACAGTATATTGTAGCTGGTTACCTGAGTGTTTATAGTCCTGACCTTGTAATCAGAAGGTCACTAGTTCGATCCCAAGTCAATAGCTTTTTGATCCATTCCCAGCTGTCCTTGATCATTGGTATTAAAGAAATAGCTTAAATCGCAATTGGTAATAATACTGTAAATTACTATAAATTCTTTCCAAACAAGCTTCACACGTTCCTTATGTTTTCAGTCGATCGCAGCCCGAGCGAACGGTGAGCCGTGTTGTGACTGGGTGGGAGAGGGAGGTGCTGGCCACTTTGTCAAGATGGTTCACAACGGCATCGAGTACGGAGACATGCAACTCATCTGTGAAGCCTACCATCTCATGAAGTCTGCCCTCGGCATGAAGAATGATGAGATGAGCAAGGTGAGCGGAGATTAGATGGTAAGGTTCTTCGAGGAAAACTGTTGTGGAGATGAAAAACATGTGTCTGTCTGTGGGACAAGATTACTGAACTGTATGGAATGGATTGCTGTTAAAAAGTTTCTGAATGTGTTAAAGATTGTTTTTATGTTAATCTTTTCTTTTGTGGTAAGTTCATGTAATTTAAGAGATTATTACAGATATTTTCCATCACAATTTGTTAAAATAAAATTTTTCTCAACGTTTCGGGATATGCAATCTGGCCCGATCCTGCCCCACTTATTTATTTAGTTAAAAATACCTTTCAAAATACTTTAATTCTTTTTACCCATAAGGTAAACATATGAGACTTCAGAGCCACTGGGACGGAGCCCAAATGATTTTTGAGATAAGAATAAGCCTATTTTAATAGGGAATATTAGTTGATATCATGCCAAATTTTAGGCCAGTTCGACCAGTAGTTAATGCGTGATGAGCCCCAAACAAACAAAAACTAGCCTAACAAACAAACACAAACTTTTAGATGTAGAATTCTTAGGAGACTTTTAAAAGCTTGTAATAAACACAAAGAAATAGTGTATAGCTAGTGAAACAATGGGATTACTAACCGTTATCATCAACTAAGGAGTAATTTTTTTAAGTTTTTGTCACTTGGTCTGCCACCCCTAAAATCTTTGTGATAAGGTTTGCATGATATGAATGCAATTAGGTTCCTGATAGGACCATTTAAAGTGCAAATTAGGCTCTTTGGCAGGCCTTGCTAACTTTTTTTTAAACCTCCAACTGCTATTATGAGTGGGTATGCTATCTCAATGATTATAGAAAGATAATTATTACTTGGTTGCTTGTGTTACCGTACCTTTAGTTTTTTATTGATTGAAATTGTGCAATCCATTAAAAGAGAACAAATAAGTGATTTTAAAGTTAATCCAAGGTTTTTTAACTTGAATGTTGGTATATTCAAAAGTTAGATTTTTAAAAATTAACTATAAAACTAAACTACATTGTGAACTGGTTACTTAATGGTTTTGTAATGTTCCTGTTTCAAGATGTTTCTTACTATATTTCCAAAAATATCTATTTATCCATGAGGATAATTTGTGTAAATTTGTTAAGAATTTAGACATTGAATAATTTCATTCATTAGTCTTTTATGATTGTTTAAAAGCTAATAAAAATGATTCTTTGGACCATTGGACCTTTCCCGTTAATTCACTACCACTAGTTTTTAGAGCCATAGATTATAAGCTATAGAAGTGGTAGTGTATTAAACTTTGGTTAGGTTAGGTTAGGTTAGTACATAGCTATAGACATAGAGTTAGAAAAACAAAACTTAACCACGTGCCACTAGTGGTAGTGAATTAACGGAAAAGGTCATATTCTTTTAACAAAAGACTGTGTTTTACCTTTAGGTTTTTGAAGAATGGAACAAAGGTGAACTGGACTCTTTCCTCATTGACATTACAAAGGACATCCTCAAATTCAAGGACTCTGATGGTAAGATATTTTATTTAATAGAATGTACTTAGATTTAATTAATAAAGTTGTGAAAACAATTAATTGCGTTTTCACTTTGTATCTGTTAATTAACCATCGCAATAAAAAGTGAATTTTTAAAGCTACTGTGAAAGTGTGGGTGGATTGTTCTCATCATTGACCTAATTAAATTTCTAATTGCTTTCCATAAAATGTACAAATAATTTTTATTTGTCAAAACAAGCGTTAGGCCTAGTAAAAATTCCATTTAGAATTACCACTAGCTAATCAATGAGGCTGTCGTAGCTTTAACCTTGCATTTTCCCGCCAACATGAGCTATGTACGTGGGATATATGAAGCTGAATAAAGGGTCAGCTGATATAGTACAACTGGACCAGTGTTGATACAATTTTAGTATCAAAATAAGGACTCGAACCAATGAAATCGCTGTTGTAGATTTGCAGTCTATTGCACCGTAACACTACTGTCTGAGCCACCCACTCATCAAGGTCCTAGCTCTGTTTAATAAAGGTTATAAAAATGCACTTTTTTCAAGTCAAACAAAAAATTTAATTCCTTCTTGGTCAAATGAGTTTAATGTACTACCAAAAAATCCACAATATGTATTCTTTGACCTAGCAGTTTAAAAATTAGAAAAAAAGACATTGTATGTGTTGGCAGAATCTATATAATTAATACACCAACACAAAATTTGTCCTTTTAACTCCTCCCCCATTCCTTAACCGATTTGACCATTGACGTCTCATTGGAAAGAGCGTGTCACATAGATTTGCAAACTGACCTTAAATTTTTGAAAAAGTACTTTGGGCTCTGCCCCAGTGGCCTTTGAAGTTCACATGTTATCCTTTTGAAAAATATAATTGTTTATATTATGATCAGCTGGATAATTTAATTGCTGTTAGTATTTAAGTTGCAATTCAAGGCAACGGGTCCTACAAAAATGAAATTTTTCGTCATACTGCAGCAAAAACAGCCGATTTTAATGAATGCGTTGCAGGTCCAAAGTAGCATTTTTACTCTCTAGGGAGTATAAATCATTTTTAGTCTCTTGGGAGTAAAAATCAGCTGTTGTAAACAGTAGTAAACTTGGATTGTGGCAATCGTATCCATTGAAATTATTTATCGATTGATTTATCAGGTAAGGTTTTAGCCTATTGTTGTCGATTGCTCGACATATCGACAGCAACATATGTACTGTAATACAATCGTAATAGACAAAATGGTTGAATAACTAAAGGACTGTTCACACCGGCGTAGCCAGACGTATTAATACTTTTTCGGAATACGTAGCTGACGTAGCTCTTAATGTAATTAATAGAGTGTTCACACCGGTGTATTAATACGTGAGCTACGGAAGCTATGGCGCTGCCGCTACGCCGGCTAGCTACGCGTAGCTCGCATAGCCGAATACGCGCATGCGCACTAGCACACCGGGCTGTCACCGCCACCCTCCCTCTATTAAGCGGTAAATGTTGGATTATAACACAAAAATTAAGAATCACTTAAAAAAATCATTAAATCACTATAACATAACAACCTTAAGGAAAATTTATGATCAATATAATAATACTTCATCATACGAGTACCTAATGTTCACTAACATTTTGCTTGTAAATCTCCTTATCAAAAAAGTCGTCTCTCTTAATATGGTTTATTATGGTTCATATTGTGGGCTGATATTTATGAAACATTAATGAATTATTTTTAGACATAGGCCTACGTCTTACTTACACCATAGAATATTTTATCATGTAATCCATGGATGAGCAAAATTATTGCATGTTTTCTGATAATATTTATTTTATATTATAATATATAGCACAAGTCTTATAGTCTACTATATACGGCCTAAAATTAGAGTGAAACATTTTTGTCAACATTAACTCATTAATCAACAGACTTTTCAGGGTACTATAAAAGCTGCAATTGAACCGTGACAATCTTAACTGAAATCCATAAAACGCTAATAAATAATATAATAAAATAAACAAACAACAGCCGGCTCACCGGCTACGTAGCCGTCAGACGTAGCTGCGGTGTGAACAGTGCACGGGCAACGTATTAATACGCCGAATACGTCTGCAGACGTCGGGCTACGCCGGTGTGAACAGGCCTTAACTAAACAGCTGCTTATTTGCATTAGCTGAATTGAAAACAAGCTGGATGTCGTTTTGAGATGTTATCTTTACAAAAAAATTATTTCGTTTTCTATTTTTGTTTGTTAATTAATTAGTGATGCAATATGACGAAAAATATAGTTCACCACACAGGCAAAAATTTACTTTTTAACCCTCCCTAATTTTACGACCTCGGCTTCACCTCGATCGTGAAACTTGACCTCAGGTCATAAAGAGTCACTTTAGGCCCTAGTGCAACTATTAAACTCTGAGTTCGCCGAAATAGCAAAGTGGAAACTGACAAATCATAACACCTTTTATTTGTCGGTACTTTTGGAACTGATGACATGTGTTCCGTAAATCCATGTAGGTGCAGCTTTGAATTTTGCATAAAGATTACATTTAGTTTAACCTCGACCAACATCCCGGTACGTTGACAGGTCAGTTCCTGGTTGAGAAGATCAGGGATAGTGCTGGACAAAAGGGCACAGGCAAGTGGACAGCCATTGCTGCCCTGGAGTACGGTATTCCAGTCACGCTCATCGGAGAGTCAGTGTTCTCAAGGTGTTTGTCGTCTCTAATTGACGAGCGTGCTGAGGCGAGCAAGGTCCTGCCTGGGCCACCCTCTACCAAACACACTGGCGACAAGAAGCAGTTCCTCGAGGACATCAAACAGGTGAGGTTATGTTGATAAGGTTTTAGGTTAGATTTTAATTTCAGTACTTTGTTGTATCCTTTGTCAAAATTGAATTTCTGAAATCACAATGATCATTTAAAAATAGGTTTATAATGTAAAATAATAATTAATGGTTCAAACAGATAGTGAATCAAAAGGTCTTTTAGGATCTGTTCAGTTTGTTTTTTATTTTTAGAACAACATTTTTGACCCTCCCTTCACCCACTAATCACTAAAACATAATCTGACCATACTGATTAATTTGTTTGTAAAGTAGACCCAATCTTATGATTCATTTGGCTTTGTTTGTGTAATTCATTTTTTTCAGACAGCCACTTGCATACATGCTTTCAATCATTTACATTTTTAACTACCGGTACGTAAATAAAAAAAGCCACAATCTCTTTTATTAATGTTTTCTTATTTTATTTACTATACAGTACTAGTAGCACATATAAGTCCACACAATGATAATATTTGGTTTTAAAAGTGTCCAAGAAGTTCTGTACCATATTCTGATGCTTCCATTACTTTAAGAAGGTTCTGGACTCAAGATGAAGTGTAATGTACGCTGAATGTTCACCAAATTACCTTTCTTTATTCTAACGTGATGTGATATTATTTGCAATAAAAATACACAAGGTAAAAGACGAAGGATTCCTTTTTGAATGCAATTTTACACTTTGATAATTTGAGCTTAATTGATATTTTTTTCAAATGATATGATTGTCCCAGGCCCTGTACGCATCAAAGATCATCTCCTACGCCCAAGGTTTTATGCTAATGAGGGAAGCGGCTAAACAATACAAATGGAAACTCAATTATGGAGGCATTGCTCTTATGTGGAGAGGTGGCTGCATCATCAGGAGGTAGGTCATGTTATTAAACTAGCTACTGTCTGGGAAATGAAAAGGTTGGAACTTAAGTGCTTCTTGCATAAAGAGTACAATAAAGTTCTGTTTTTGAATGTCAATGTCTAACCTGTAAAGCCTGTATAGAACTTGAAAATTCGAAAGTTTTAAAGATGAATTTGTACTCAAATACAATTTTAGAGATGGAATATGTGGTGTTAGAAGGAAATAAAATATGTTTAAATTTCCACATTTACATTACATAAAGAACAATAATAACCAGTACAAATTATGAAGGATATAATCTGCTATGCTGATGATGGGATAGGCCTACATGGGCAGGTGCCTGTGCAGTGTGCATAGGCCTGTCCGTATTTATTTAAAAGGGACAAACTGAATGTGGGAAATATTGTTTACAAGTCATAGTTAGTTGAATCCTTTACTACGAATGAGAGAATGCCGACAGCGACAACCACAGCCAGTGCAATATAGGGTAGACAACATTTCGAGGGTCGAAGGTTCAAGGTCTCTTTATCCAAAGAGGTATCCAATCAAATAGAGGCATTGAATGAAACTTTTTTTATTAGGATTCTAGATACTTAATTTGTGCACTTTTATTCTTTTATTTGTCATCATTTTGTTCTCTACCTGAATCTAGTATCTCTATTATCCGTACAGTTAGAAAATGTTCAATGAGCAGTTGGACATTAACTTTCTATGGTAAGTGCTGCCCACACAAACCTTTTCCTACAGTTACCTAACAATGTACATGTTCTCTCACTGATTTGAGAATGCAAAGTAGCCAATTCGCTCATCAGTGAGACAATGTTAACATTGTCCAGATCCAGATTTGCAACGTGAAGGCACGAAATAGTGGGCGCGTAACATGCAGGCAACGTCGTTTGTGCGCGAAATGCGTTGGCAGCACTGGCTGTAAATCAGCCGGTCAGCTGTTGTACTGTTGTATTTGTCACTTCACATTAAATGTTATATCAAAAGTTCACTTCTGTGTAAAAATAGGTTATGTTTCTTCACCAATTTATTTGTTTTATGGTAACTGTAGGAAAAGTATAATGTGCAACTCGAGTTCAAAGTACAATTGCCTCACTCGAGAGACCATTCCTCAATCGCCTACGGCTCGTGAGTAAGATTTCTCTCGAGTGAGTCAATTGCTCACTTTTCTCACTAGTTGCACAAATAACTATTGGTTGGACTAAAATCGTTACAATATTTTTAAATGGTAAAAACACTCAAAGCTAAACATGAAACCTTTTTCCAGTGTTTTCCTGGGTAACATCAAGACCGCGTTTGACAAGAACCCCACGCTCTCTAACCTGTTGCTGGATCCGTTCTTCCGAGATGCTGTGAGCCGCTGTCAGGCATCGTGGCGTCGCGTGGTTGCCACCGCAGCGACTGTGGGTGTCCCTACCCCGGCATTCAGCACTGCCTTAGCCTTCTATGACGGCTACCGCAGCAAACAGCTGCCTGCTAACCTCCTTCAGGTATGTCTTTTCTCTCAGGCGTAAGATTTTTTGGTCTTGTTTTATTAGCATCTCGCTCAGGAATGGCAGTCGGCTGAGATTAGTACTGGTACTCCAACAAATAGTCTACCTATACTACCTAATTTATGTTTGCTCCATTTTTTCAACATTTCTGCTATACTGATCTGGCTCTGCCACAGTTTTAAACATCCCTGATAAGCGAGTGTCTACACTAAATAGTTTAGTTCCAGTTGTGTCAGTGTCAGCCATCAAGAGGATTTAAGAGGAAACAATCACTCAGTACCATGTACTTATTGAGGTTAATTTATCTTCAAATATCATCTAAAATATAAATCTCCCCTTCATCAGTTTAAATTTAATGCGCTAATGTTTTGAAGGCCCCTTGCTTTATGAAGAGGTAAGCCATTACGTAGAGCCATCAAAAGGAACATTGACCTAACCACAAATTCTTTACAGGCCCAGAGGGACTACTTCGGTGCTCACACATACGAGCTGCTGTCCAGTCCGGGCATGTTCATTCACACCAACTGGACTGGTCACGGAGGCAACGTCTCCGCGTCTACCTACCAGGCCTAACCTGACTCACCTCAATCCTTCTCTCTATCTCTCTGTTACCTTACCAACTATGCTGACTTATTTATTTACATGTTGACGATTGCAAGCGGGTAGTGTGGGAACATATGTGACATTCCATTAGCAATATATCTTGAATATTGTGACAGTGTTGACGTTTCTTGTATTTTATTTTTGTATAAAGGTTTTAGTGTATTAAAGGCTTTTGAATAAGAATGTGTTTTCCCTTGTGAGTTTTTGTCATTTGAGTCGGGTAGAGTGCTTTTGGATGTTTTTTACAGTTACGGTTTAGGGTTGAAAATGAAAATGATAAAAAAAGTGATGGTTATTGACAAAGTGACATGAATTGAAATGTTTTACTGGATGAATTGACACCACAAATCAATACAAAATGTCCCATTATAATGAAACGCAATTTGCCTTTTTCTTATAAAACATGAATACTCTTGGAACTAATTATTTACATGTCAATGTATCTTAAATTTACTATACCATGGACCTTTGATGAAACCTGGTAGGAACGTTACTTCATGAGTTGACCATCAGAATTCCTACTCATTTCTGGCCCCTAATTCCAAAATTAACCAATTATTTTGTGAGTTTAACTTTTTAAGAATATTAATAGACGAGTCAACCATGAAGACTCCTGGTCTCCTAATACATTTTTACATAAGAGTACCAAGGTAGCAGAATTTTATCGGAAGCATTGTCATGTTAAGTTCCAAATGACTAAGACAATTTACAGCATGACATGTCAAATCTAAACATGTTATTTCAAGTGAATGTTAAAAACAATAAAAAGTTATGTTTTGAATGGGCACTTATCTAGGACTAAAAGAACATTATGGTAAGCCCATACTTGGAATCCAGTTTTTGATTAGTTTATATATTTTCACAGGTAAATATAAAGAGAGGCGGATAAAATATTTTTGCTAACAGGCTAGTAGCTTCACCTGTGTTTAAGCAGTGGGATACAGGACTAAAATTAATTAGAAAAAAAAATGTTTTAAAGCTGCTAGGGAAAACAGATAGTAGAACTATTACCAAATATAATAGAAATTTAAATTTTACTTATGATTTGGGAGTATCAAATATACCAAAAACTAAAGATTAACAGTTTTATTTCATCACACAATAAACAAAATTTAATTTAACAGTATGTATTTGCCAAAAAAATATATAGCTGTGGTTAAAAACGTATATAAATTGCAACAAACGCATAATCAAAACTTAATTATTAGCGTATAATATTTTAAATAATCATCATCAAACAAAAACTTTACACTCAGAACTAAAACAAATATCTCAGCCTTACAATATTAATTATATCCAGTAGGGGGAAAAATACAATCCCATGGACTTAAGTTCTTTTTTAAGCCAGTCATTACCTACCATAGGCTGACTGGTAAAAAGAGTGCAAATAGCAAAAAACAAAACAAGCTCCTAACAAATATAAATTATTGCCATAGAATAAATTGATATTGGCCATTAGTACAGTTGAATTCACATTATGTTATCTATGGTTTTCATGTTTGTATTAGATTTATATTGAGGTTGTTCATTGTACCAAGTAATATTGTTGGAATAATGTTGAATACCTTCTTACACCAACGTTGAACCAAGTTTTGACTTCTGTAGCTCTATCTGTATTATTTCATGATACATTTAAACTGTCCAGGGACTTTTTTCCATCTTGTATATTCTGTGTTTAACTCTAACATGATATAATATGGAAGTTTTAAAACAACAGTAAGATAGGAGTAAAAGAGTCCCAATTGTTCAAGAGACTTAGGCCACGCTAAGTCTAGGTTACATGATACAAAATAGGCAAGGCAATGTTAGTTCATAGTTTAAATACAACTAGTGTCAACACAAATTAAAATTTGGTAAAAAGTAGTCTTTTTAAAACTTTAAAGACAATTAATAGACAAATCATGAACAAAAAAAAACGAACACAAATATTACCATAGGTATATAGGCCATAGGCCTAATACAACTATTTCAACATTAAACAAATCATCTTATCAGTTATTAATAAATAAATACATACAAATTTATCACAGCCAGTAGCTTAGTTTATACTAAAAAGGCTTACAATGGTCTCTTATGGTCTAGTCAATGACGGTAACAAAAAGAGTAACTGTATTAATCCCGTACAGCACAGATTTTTATGAAAATTGGATTTAGGTTCTACTTATAACTACTCTATTTCAAAATCTACCCTGTGTGGATTAATTTTATCTTCTTAAGCTATAATTTTTTCTTCTGTGGGTTTTTTTAACTAAAAAAACCATCCGAAAACGAGGTTTTTTTTTCAAGAGCCAAAAATTTTATTGCAAATAAGTCAAAAACGAATAAAAAATATTTTTTTAAATAATGTGTTGTGGATCTAAAGTAGCATTTTTACTCCCTACGTAATAAATAGTATATTTCGTACATAGGGCCGAAAATTAGGTTTTGCCGGCTCGAGATAGTTTTTAAGTTCGAGACGAAGTCGAGAACTTAAATCGATCGAGAACTGCAAAACCATTTCGGTACGTGGTACGAACGCTATTGTTAAAAGAAATACAGTCCACTAAAAACATCATCTAGTTTTTCTCTCTTTATTATCTATCTACATCTATCTTTCAATCAAAGTTTAGCCATCTACAGTATCTAAATTCTTTAATCAGCTATTTTTCACCACACTATACCCTATTACCACTATTCACCACTATAATAATGCACACTGATAGTCAACACAACTACAACTTTAAGGTTATGTGAAGAAATAATTTGAGGAATCAGCAAAAATAAAAATAAATACTCGTAGTTGCTAGGCAACGGTGACAATAACACAATTCTATTGCAATGCTATGAATTTTGATTGTGTATTTAAAATGCATTCATGTTTTAAGTAAGTAAGCGGACAGCTGATTTTGCGGCCCCGGGCTGTAAAAACCTGCTCGGTCCCCAAATTACAAGGACAGCTGGCATGTCCAGCAAAACGTAACTTTCAGCCACCAATTAACGTATGTAATACAGCCAAAAACATCATAGTGTGGTGAAAAAGCCATTTCAGTTCTTAGAGAGTAAAAGTAAGCTGTTGTAAATTTCAATTGTAAGCTATCACATGGAACAAAATTATTGATTTAATCGGTTGTAGCTTATTGTTCAATAGTTCCACATATTGGTGGTATAATGTACAAAAACACAATCCAATAGACAATATGATTGAATTGAATTACTTACTAAACAGCTGCTTGTTTACATTAGCTGAATTGAAAACAAGCTGGAAGTCACCTTGACAGGCTATCTTTACATGAAATAGTTATTTGTGTAACCAGTGGGTAAAGTGGCACTTTGCTGCACACGAGAGCAATGTTTACGCACGAGCTGCAGGAATGATCTCGAGTGCAGCAAAGGCCTTTTGCACTCGTGTTACACATTATATTTTTCCTACAGTCACTATAAAGCATATAAATAATTAGTCTTTCAAACACTATACAACACGTTTTTAGGTTCAGCTGGCAACACAAATAGGTGCCCTAGATAAAGTAGTACCCGGTTCGTATCACTCCGCTATTTTTCTTCGGCAAGAAATGTGCTCCGCGACTTGAGAATATAGTTCCGTATGTTTTTGTAATTTGACGTGGTTTCCGTGCCTAAAAAATATGCTTTAAAGGTATTTTCTTGTTTGTTAAGATCTTTTAAAAACGTTTAAAAGAAAAGTCCAGAAAGTTCAGAAATACCGAAACTATAAACACGAAATGACAGGTTAAATCGTAGTTATAATAGTCAGCTGCTCATAAGTACTATTATCTTTAAGTGTTGCCAACCTATTTCCAAGCGTACACGGATTACGTGCATAATATAACCACGCTGTTTTGTGTTGTTTCGTTGGAATCCTGATGTGCACCAAAGTATAAACCGTACGACAAAGTATAAATATGCAGCAATTAGCAGCTTTCTATACTACAGTATAAACAGTACAAGGAAGCCAACTTTGTCGGGTGACTGTAGGAAAAGTATTTTTGTATTCTAGCTTAGTCTTTTGATTATGCAATATGACAAAAAAGTGTTCATCACACGGACGAAGGGTCTTTTCAACCCTCGCTCACTTTCCGACCAAGGTAAATTTGGGTCAAAAAGAGTCACTTTACACCCTAGTGATGAAATACTATTATTTGATTGTATATTCTTGCAGTCAACAATATTGTAATCAAGTTACCTAAATACAGATATTTCTAGTTAGATGGACAATTGAAACCAATCCTAATGAACCAATGCTAACCCTAAAGGGGCTGACAGTTTAAATGTAAAAATACAATATTCTTATTAGATAAATATTTTTTTTATCTTCATTATAATCCATTAAAAGCAAAGCCAAGATTCAGCACCCTTTTTACAGAAAATATTATTTTATGACATATTCTTAATATTAACTATCAGAAGTATTATCTTATCACTGCATTCGTTTACTTTAGGTTGTGACAAAATGAATGTAATTTTCTTGACTTTCTGCAGTTGTTGTAAACGTAGTACTTAACATCGCGCCAAGAACGGTGTTCCAAAGCTGAATTCTGCCTGATGCATTGTTCGCAGTCGTTTTTTCCTGGAACCACACGTTTTTTGATCGCCATATGGAAAAAAGTTATCACTGCATCCTTTTCTTCAGGTGTCCAAGGTCGCTTAAGTGTTGGTTCTGAAATGTTTATCTTGTTTTAAAAAAATTACTGGTAGGAATTTGAAAATTGGTTTAGCAAAGAAACATTATACTCAGTTTTATAACTATTTCACATTCATATAAATACAGGGTTGCCACCAGCCATGAAAACCTTGAAAAGCTTGAATATGCATGAATTCTTGTGACCATGAAAAAAGGCATGGATTATGCATGGATTTCTCAAATGGACCATGAATTTTCAAAATCAGAAAAAATTATTCAACCTATACCATTAAGTTTTCCAAATAAAAAATATTTCATAGTTAAAAACAGTTCATAGAAACGAACACCATGAAAATACTGTGTGGAGATGATTATTTAACATGTTCCACAGTCAGAAACAATTGCTTGGTTCATTCCAAGTCATTCAAAGATGCTGATGTCAGCTGAGACTTCCCGAGGACTGTATATGGTTCGAAAAATCATTAGTAGGCTGGTGATGAAAAAGGAGGGCCCTGCGTATGAAAAAGGGGTATCCGAATTAAATCACAAAAACAGAAGTTTTAGACCATGCACAGAATTGAAACGGGGTGCGCAATAAAACTGAATCTCCGACTGACGCCTGATTTTTTTAGCTTTTTGGATAAAACCATCATATTTTAGTACATTGTGGAATAAGATAAACCAGAGCGCACATTTTATGTAGAGGGGGATAAAACTAGATGAAACACGACTTTTTTGGTTGGGTGAGTGGGATTTTTGTTTTATTCCGGTGGAAAGACTGAATTAGACCTAGACTTAATATATTTTACAATTCTTCTCCAATATCTCATATAGAATATGAGCTGGACCAGTTTTGTTTTCAACTTTGTTTTGAATGTTTATAAATTACTCTAAAAAAGTTGTATATTAAGTATGAAAGGTTATTCAAAAGTAACACACAAAGAAACTGCCTCAGTTTAAGAAATCAGCAAAACTCAATTGTGTCGAAATTGTATAAGCGCATCGACCATGAATTTTTTATAAACCACCAATGAAAACCATGAATTCTGCATGAATTTTATCATGCCACTGTGGTGGCAACCCTGAAATAATCAACCATTAAAGTCTAAAACTGTCTTTTAAACAATAATTTGGATTAAAAAAGCATCGAAAAAAACCTTTTTTTTACTTAAGACCGATGCCAGGTTATTGAAAGTGATGTACCATCAGGTGACAGATTAACAATATTCTACTAGGCTATAGGGTTCTTAAAATACCTTATAAATAATATATTTAATACGTACTCTTCAAGGGCCTTTTTGTCTTCTTGCGTTCTTCTTTCTGGACAGAGTCCGGATCATCAGAATCGTCCTTCGACGATTTTTTAACTTTTTTATCAGACTTCCCTGAAAACATACAGATTTATTGTACAAGTTTCAGTTTCTAAAAAAACATGGTCTATGTGAACTATATAAGGTTAGTTGATTAAATAGTAACTAACAAGTCAATTTATAAAATTTACTAAATACATAAAATTGCAGTAAGCTAACAAAAGTCCTTAAGAGCATTGAAATAGGTCAGAGGTAAATTAAAAGAAAATTTTACCTTTTAGCGAATTTCCCTATAGGGAAGTAGCTATTACCGTAGGTCTCAAGGGTAAGACCTAGGCCCAAGACCGAATTACTTTTTCATTTTGATCGGACAATGGGAATGGGGTTTTATGGGTTGAAAGTTGGCTTTTCCCAATTTACAACCTCAAAATGCAAAATCTCCCAAATTATGTTTAGACCATTTTTAAGAGCTTAAAAACAAATAATTTAGTATATTGAAGTGTTTTTCTACAGTTATTGTTATGGAGAAAACTAAAAAATACATTTTATTAGCGTCCCTGTAGTAGCAAACCTAGGTACTCGTTAAACCTGACATTATTTGAATAGATTTAATTGAAAATCAATTCCGGTAAATGGAAATTTGCATAGTTTTGCAGGTTTGCTGCAGCGGGGGTATTTTAAAAATTGTATTTTTTTAAGTAAACCTTTATGAAACATAGCAAAGATGGAGGTTAGATTGGAGTAAAACCAAGTAAGTAGTTTGCTTTTCACCCAGTAAATTGATGGTACTAGGGATGAGCATCGAGCTGATAAATTCAAAACGTCAATGTTTTCTATCAATGTTTAATGTTTTCCACATCGATAGTAAAGCAACCGATGTTTTTGGCAAATTATTAAAACATTGTTATTTCCATAAGCATTTTCGTATTTTTCACATTGAATGGCTGATGAAATATTGCATAAAAAAGGTACAAACTGGACTAAACTTAGAAAAAAATGCTTTAATAAAAAAACTATTAGGACTATTCATTTTTAAATGGGGCACTTGATAAACAAGTTAACACAAGCTTAACTGCGTAATTATTTTTACCTAGGACCGTTTTTTTAAAGTACCAGTTTCAGTTCAGTTCTTAGAATTGACAGTTTCACAAAACAGCATTGTTTATTTTCATAACAACACGGGTAACGGACTTATTAGGTTCAAGGATTGGGAGGGAAGAAGTAAAATTGTAATGATTTGAACTAATCAGCTGTTCAGGCCAATTTAATTGTTGAGTGGTGCAGTTAGTGTTTGGTATAATGATTTGTTGCATCACTGTCAGTGGCAATGACAGGTTATAAACGAAAAAAAAAAACCTCTCTTAGAAGTTGTGAGTAGTGATTTTTAGTAATTAAAACACTGTCGTATGTAAAGTAGTGTACTCAACTTGTGTAAATAGTCTTAACGACATTCGTAGAAGTTTTTAAGGCACTCACCAAGGCTTGTACCTTAAATTTTCGACTTGTGTCGTAAACATTATCTTTACACAATTGTTGCGTAAACTAAAATAATGTTTCTTTAAACAATGAATATGTGTCTTACGTAAATCTCAGCGACCCGGTCTTACCCCACTCTCCCAACGATTCTTGCCTTCAAAATTCCAGATACATCATATGGGGTAGTAAATAAAAATAACTAGCTAGGATTATGTGAGTTTCTCAGAAAAAGTGTGGAATTTGAAAGATGGACATTAGCAAAACTACTTACTGTTTAAAGACCTTTTCTTTTTGTTTTTACTGGATGACAAATTAGTAGTCATTTTCTTGATTTTATTGCAGTAATTGTGGATGTAGTACTTAATGTCGCGCCAAGAGCGACGTTCCAAAGCAGAGTTCTGCCTTATGCACTGTTCACACTCTTTTTTTCCTGGAATGACTTGTTTTTCGATCGCCAAATGGAAGAAAGTCATCACTGCATCCTTTTCTTCAGTGGTCCAAGGTCGCTTAAGTGTTGGCTCTGAAATAGAATGTTTATCTTATTTTAAGAAATTTAATTTTAGGAACAAAAATGTAGTTCACCAAAGAAACCTTAAAAATAGTCAGTTTTACAACTATACCACATGAATTTAAATAATTGACAAAAAATAAAAATCCGTCTGAGACATATGATTTTTTTAAAATAAAAATAAGGCTTTGTTTGGATAGCAGATAAAAAATGGTAGAAAACTAAGGCCTAGAGTAAGATTTGAGCAGTGATGAAGTGTGATGATAGCTGCAAATTTCATTCTCGTGAAATTCACTCCTCAAGTTTCTACTGTGAGTACGGTATTGTTGAATTTAAAAACTATTCTTAACACACAAATTAAACATATCTGCAAATAGATAATGATGATACGCTCGATGGTGAGCAAAATATATACCTGTATTCTTGTAATAAAGAGAATATTTTTTTCCCTAAATAAAAGAAAACCTTAGATAGATACTATTCATTTAATGGACTTGAATGCCGGCAGAGGTAAATAAATAGAAAGGCTATCTTTTTATCCTTAAGTTACATTTTTTCAACTAAAACTTTCATCAATCAACATAAAACGTGGTGGGGGAGTTTGGGATAAAACTGCGTAGTCTGCTTTAGACCCAGTGACTGGTGGTACCTAAAGGTATATGCTGAAACTAACAGTTTAGCCAGTCAGGAGTGGAAAAGTAGCAGGCATCGTGCCATTTGAATCAGAGCAGATCCATATCTGTGAATGAATTTAGTTACTAAGATGATTTCCCTTTTTAATGTTACGGACATTTAAATTGCTTACTTTTTCAGGAACAGAGTCTAATATGAAAGGTATTCACCAACATATTACTTACTTTTTAAAGAAATATTCTTCTTATTGTGTCCATGTTTTGCCAGCTTTTCTACTTGAGCTGGTATACTGTCTTTTCCAACACTTAAAGCTTCTGCAACAGTTTATTTTGTTTTATTTAGATTTATCCACATAGGAATAAATATATAGCAACAAAACCTTTAAAGAGATTCAGATCAATTACTACAAAGTCTGAACCCTGTATTCCATTTGTTAAATATTTACCTATGTTTAGTGGTTCAACTGAAAATACTGTATTATAGATTATGATTATACTAACTAAACTATAGCAACATAATGAACATATTTTATAGTCTCTATTTCTTAGCTCTATAAACATTTAAGTTCACAATTTAAGATAAACCATAGTTTAAATGTTTCAGTTACTTTCTAGGTTTAATGTCAATTCAAATCGCATTCTTACACCATTTTAGGTTTGTGATAAGAGTGATGCTTCTGTAATAAATTGCACCCCGTAAAGAATATCTTATACATAATGCGTTTGCGTTGGCATGAGCTTGATGAGACACCCACTAAAGAGTAGTGCCTTTGAATACTGATAGATGATATAACTGGACGTTCCATCCCATGTTATAGTTGTTGCCAGTTTTAAAAATGAACGGACATAACTTAGTTGTATTGAGTTTTAACTGCAAAATCTTTGCAGATGCGTTCAGCGATCCTAATAATGAAAAGTTCAGCTTAACTTTGTCTATCTTCTGTAAAATACTGCAAATTTTGGTAAAAATCCAATTATCTGAATTTTTTATCATCCAAATGTGTTAGGGTCTTCATTTATTCGGATTATTGGAGTTTAACTATATAACAAGAAATAAAAATTATGTTTACTTGAGATATTTACCTGCATTGAGGTTATGTTCTGAATTTGCATCAACTACTTTATTGGATTCTTGTGACTTGTCAATTAAAATCGAAGCAAATTGTATAGACCACTGCTTTTCCATTAAATCTAGAAAATCTTTTAAAGATTCACTCTTTGATTTATTACAATTTCTTAAGGCCTCGCCTCGCTCAATAGTGATACATCTCCTCAAACTGAGTCTTAATTTAACAGCCAAGGGAGGAATTTTATACTGAGGCTGTAATGTTTGATTTTCTGAATCAATTTTGATACACATTTGTTTCACTGCAGCTACCAAATTATCAATCTCAAACGGTTCAAGCCAATCTTTTAAAGTTTTATCTCCACCCTCTGATAGTTCTCTTAGTGTTAGTAGAAGCCGTCCCAACTGTCTCATTTCTTGTCTTATTGATTCATGTTTGGTCAATCCATACTTCTCAAATTGTGAATTGCCTAGTTTTAGTATGAGGGGGTCATTTTTACATGTCTCTGTTACTTTATCATCCCTCATTGGTTGTAAGATATTCTCAATAAAAATTGCTGGCTGGTTGTGATCTCGTTTTAGAGAACTCATCAACAAAACTCGACTATCAGCTTGAACTCTTCTTCGCTCTTTAGCTGATGGTTCTTCATGTGATTTTTCTCTCCTAACATTGCATGAATGCTTAACGTGCAACCAAAGATGCTTTTTTAGTAAGAATCCTAAACAGTAAGGACACGGTGTGTATTTTCTATAAGAAAACTCCTCTCCCAGAGAAGGCCGACGGACAACAATCAATTTACCAGATTTCTTTGATAACACTTCAATGTTGTGATGGTAATCACCGATTCTAGCCAAATCTATAAATCCATTTCTCCTAACAAGAGAGTTTATCGGCATGGCCAACAATTTGGCTATCTCAATTTCTGTGCTATGTTTAACTTGAAAATGTCTGTGTAATTTGTTCATTACTTTATAACAAAACATGCAACAGTGACCGGTTCTTATTACCTTTCCTCTATCATTCTTTTTTACTTCATTTCCAACAATTCCTGTTTGCTTTTCATTTCCTTTTTCCTTATTAGATTGTATTTCTTTTAAACTAAGTTTATTTTGTTCATTTACGACATTTAAGTCTTTATCTTCAACAGACCTTGTTGTCTCGTCTGACTGGTTATTGCCCTTGGGCTTATTCATAACAATATAATCTTTAATTGAATCTGAGACCAGTTCATTTTTCTCAAGTGGTTGGTTAACATCATGTTCGAGAGTATCTGAAACCAGTTCATTTTTCTCAAGTGATTGGTTAACATCATGTTCAACAGTATCTGAGACCAGTTCATTTTTCTCAAGTGATTGGTTAACATCATGTTCGACAGTATCTGAGACCAGTTCATTTTTCTCAAGTGATTGGTTAACATCATGTTCAACAGTATCTGAAACCAGTCCATTTTTCTCAAGTGATTGGTTAACATCATGTTCAACAGTATCTGAAACCAGTTCATTTTTCTCAAGTGATTGGTTAACATCATGTTTGACAGTATCTGAGACCAGTTCATTTTTTTCATGTGATTGGTTAACATCGTCTTCGACAGTATCTGGGACCAGTTCATTTTTCTCAAGTGATTGGTTAACATCATGTTCAACAGTATCTGGGACCAGTTCATTTTTCTCAAGTGATTGGTTAACATCATGTTCAACAGTATCTGAGACCAGTTCATTTTTCTCAAGTGACTGTATATATTCATCAACTGACTCAGCTGTGATGAATTCCTCGTAATTTGTGGTAGTTTTTTCTTTGCTTATAAGATTTGTATCATTGGTATTGCTTGGTAGTATAATCCCAACATGTTCCAAAAGGGGTGGTTTGCTAAGTGATTGTGGTTTAAGAATTTTGAATAAATGAAATGTTGATTTAGTCTTCTTTAGTGTTCCATCGGGGTTAATGTATTTAACTGGTCTCTCAATCCATGGATTTCTTCCTGTAACATAAATTAACTGTGTTAGCCAATGTAAAATGCACAGGACTCTTATAATCATTCATATTCAGCTTAAAATAAGCACCAAATTGTGTGTTGCTGTCTTAAAGAATTGAACTTAATCAATTGAATTATTCAAATCTTCAACTTTGTACATTTAAATCCTAGATTTAAATACTCTCAATTTACAGGCCATTGATAACAAATAAATTTACATGTTGTTAACACGTTTGCTAATGAGATGTGCCGCGGTCATTGCCACGAACCGAGGTATACATTTATATCTTACACATAGACCGGCTGTCTCTTGGTTAAGAGAACACGCAGACCACTGGCAAAAACCTGTTAAACAGTGATCATTTACTTTGTAATACGGTACAATCGTTAAATAATATATTCTTATTTTTTTGTTTTTTGTATTTTTGATAATGTTTTGCAATGTCGCATATTTGCGATGCACGGTCTACAGCGAATACAATGGTTAAAATTATTAAATTTTTTAAATACAGTAGACTCTTGCTTATCTGGCAGACTACTAATGTGGCGGACGTCCGGTCCGGATTACGATAAATCCGCACTATTGAGAGTCGAGCAAATACAGTACTGTATATAGCCGTTTTTTTTTCAATTTTTACCCAGGCCCACAGTATTGATAGCCGGGAAAATGCAATTCCTCGAGTAATAATTTTTACTGCCATGTTATCCGAGATTTTGACTATCCAATATAGTCTCGATCCCGTTTAGTTCAGATAATCGGACTTCTACTGTACTGTGCCACTAACAAATCATGATTGCCAATCGGTACTAGCGGGAGTCCAGACAAGGCCGATCCGGATGAGCGAGAGTCTGCTGTAGCTTAAACGCCGCATTCATGCGACAGTTCATTTCTGTTTTTAGGTGAGAGTAAGTAAAGAAATAGTTTATACTTTATAGTGCTAAAACTAATATTTTTTTACTAATATGTTTATGTGTCAATACAAAAAAGTTTCAATTCTTGATGATGATACAATTTTTTTTGTTTTACGAAATTCACTGAATGGATTGGTTATTCTAATTTACACCAACCCCTGTATGTATGTCTTTCCAAGGTATGTTTCCGGTAATGGGGTGATTTTCAAGTAAAGAAAGAATAAATGCATCGGTATAAAATTCAAACTAGCCAATTTAAGTTGAATAACTCTCCTATTGTAATCACTGTGAAATTCCTGAATATCTTTCTCAGTCACGGAAACATCATCACAGTCTTCCGCGCAGTCAAGGCAAAATATTGAATATTGCTCTGAGGTAATGAAAACATCATTATCATCTCCAGCGATGGCGGAAAAATCTTGAACATCTCCCGCGGTCGTCGTCCATGATCGCGGCAAAATTCTGATCAGATCTGGCAGCCGTGTAGATATCATCATTGTCTCCCATGGTTAAGAAATTGTCATCGTGTTCTTGCGCGCAACCGTACCAATATTGGTAATTTATCAATCTTGCAATCTTCGGAGATTTGTTGGGTATCTGTATCAAAATCAGCTTTGAGCAGTCGATTCTGATTTCAAAGCCAAGAATCGATGGAGTCAGAATCGACTTTTGGAATCAACCCCATCCCTAGTTATAAGATTTGTGGCCTAGCCCTACCTTGAATAGGAGTTTCTTGATCTTGAGGCTTAAGGCCCGTCCCCTCTATCATCTGGTTCCTGCTACCCTCCATGCTTAGCTGAAAAAAGATAGGCTAGTGACAAATTTAATTTCATAGGTAATTTGTAAAACACAAGCCATCAAAAAACAATGAAACAATACACACAACTACATTACACCATAACATAACTCTGTAAAAACTTTGTGGGTTGTAGTTATAGCTACAACTTAGCTAGTAAACTTGCACACAATAATAAGTAACACTCAACGTGTAATTGATGAAATAGCAAGCCCTAAGGAGCTACACTGGTGCGACGTGCATTTTTTTGTTAGATACCAGTCGCAAGCACTTACACTCTATGCTACTCGCAAAATATTGCTAGATGCAAAGACAACAGAAATTTGTTACATGCAAACTGTTGTCACGAGATGTTGTCATCTCATCTTAGTTGAAGACAAGATGTCAAGTAGTCAGGACGAGTCTTTGTTGTTGATCTTAGTGCTGAAAAGAATAAGGTGCAGAAAGACAGTGTGAGATCGTCGGGTGCACTGTATTGGTCCAATAATGCTAGTAATTGAAGCCAATTCATAGTGGGCAAACCGTTAGAACAAAATTATGAAAAGTTTCAAAAGCTTTTTCGTATTAGGCATATTCTCTTGGTACAACACAACACAATATGCCGGGACTACATAAATTGTGCGACTTGCAAAAAACGGACTGGTATGTTTCACGTAGCACGTTATTTATTACGGGTAACTTAAAATATACTTACTGAGGCCTGCCCGTGTGTAAACATGGCTTATGAGATAATACATTATACAGCACAGTGGCATCTGCATATTCTATATACAAATTGAAATCAAATAGTTTATTATGCTTGGATTAAATTATTTGGATTCGATCTAAGGTTCTTATTACACAAGGTAGCCTGGCGATATCGCCAGCGATAAAACTGACTCCTCAGCCTGTCACTGGCATTGATTCTGATGGATGTTATTACACATGCGTAGCCAGCGCGTCACGATCTACTGTCACTGGCGACGTCGCCACGCTATCTCGTATAATAAGGCTCTAAAATTTGTCAAACTAAAAATGAAGCAAAGTATTCTTTTCCAGTTTTAGACTTTCTAGTACTGAAACAGAATTGATTAGTGAGTTTACAAACCTCTCTCTGGTTATTTTTAGTTTCTGGTTCCATTTCAAATTGTGTTGGCTGTGGTTCTATACTGCTCAAGCTTTCAAAATGTTCTTCAGTATCTTTTGTCAAAAATCTGAAATCAAAATAAACTAAATGTAAGTATTTGTACAGATCAAGCTCGCAGTAAGCTGTCCTATCAGTTTGACTGTATCAAAAAGTTGGCGTTCTTTATATAAATCAGTTGTTTAAATTAACACATTCTGTCACTCAATTTAATTACTTCCGTATTGTTTGACAAACTAGCGATAGCTTTAATATAGGTATCAAATATATTGTTCTATCAATAGTCAAAGGTAATGCATACCAATAAATACTGGCTATTTTTAAGCTACAACGGTAATAAATTAAAAAAAATAAACTTACAATTCTTGTTTAGAACCATTCTTAGGACCAACACTAAATATTTTTGAATGGTCATCTTCAATGTGTATTTCTTCATATTCCACGTTTGGCTCTTTCTTTGTTACAACTTCGCTGTTATAGGAATCCACATCCGTAATAGTGAAAATATCACTTTTGAACGATGCACAAGGACCAAAATTTCTTGAACCTCCTTTGACATAATCTTGATTGGCTTCAATAGTTCCAAAACTTAGCGGATCTGTGCAGGGCTCAAATCTCTTGCCAAAATAAAAGTTTGTTTTATGATAGTGTAAAATATTTTCCTTTAGAGGTCCACTGTAAACAAAAATTATTTTATTTTCATTGGTTTTTAAATAAATATTTACTAACTGCTTAAAATAATAGTAATTAGTAATGCATACATTCCTAAACATATTGGTTTTAATAATTTGAACACATGAAAACCTTGACGTTTTCAAGCTGACTAAGGTATACATAAAACTTTGATTAACACTTTCATTGCTAGGGGCGGGAATTTACGCCCCTCTGTACCGGCACCACTGGCGCGGGGCGGGAAATGTCCTCCTTCTCCAATACCAACAACCTTGCTTCAATGTAAGCTCAGCCATTGCCGGGGAGCGTTATAATTGTTGCCAGCCTTAGCTTAGAATATAAGCTTTAGTCTGGTGTAGGTTGGTACTAAAATGTCCTGTAAAATCCTGTCTGGCAATACTTTTTCAATACTCGATCTCCAAGTGCCGATGTTAATTTATTTCTGGATAATCTTAGTTTTGTAGCCTAATTGATAGTGTTTCAAATTTTTGTAAAAATATTATAGTAGCAGGAGACATAAATATTAATGTAATGGTAAAAGATAACAAGTTTAAAGAACTACAGAGCATGTTAAAAAGTCAAAACATGCGATATTTAATCAACTTTCCCACAAGGGTAGTAAACAACTGTCAATCGGCAATAGATAATTTTTTAACAAATGTAAAGTTATACGTTTATGGTCTAATTACATTCTTATCAGACCACGATGGACAAGTATTAGAGCTTGACATTGCTGGTAGTAAATTAAAACCAAAGGATAAAGTCAGAACTAAATCTTGCCGAAATTACAGTTTGGAGAACATCGAGATGTTTAAATTTAAGTTGCAGAGTGAAAACTGGATGGATGTTTATATGGCCCCTACAGAATGCAAATATTCCATATTTAACAATTTATTTTATCAATATTTTATCAAGTGTTTTCCAGTAATAAATTTAAAATAAGAAAAAATGGATGAATTATGATTTAAAGCTAAAGAGGGATGTTATTGTTAATTTAAGTAAGGGAGCTAGATTATTAAAACAATCCACATTTAACAGTCTTAATACCTTAAAGAAAAACTACAAATCAGATCTCTTAAATGCAAAAAAATTCAAAAACTGCTTGGTCAATAATAAACAAAGAAATTCACAGTAGTAAAAAACAAAAAGATACTGAGGGCATTGTGTTGAAAAATGGTGAGAAGCTGATAAGCAGACCTGAAGAAGTAAGCAACTTCTTTAATTCATTTTTTGCATAAACAATGACCACAAAACCAACTCAACCATCATTCTCTACTCAAGATGACAACAATATAGATTTTTCATTGAATTCAAATTTTTATCTAAAAACCCGTAACTGACACTGAAATAGTTTCAATTATCAAATCTTTTAAAAACAAAAAATCATCCGGTTATGATGGCTTATCAGTCACCATTCTAAAGGAGATAAAAGATGAATTAAAGTTTATCCTGACACATCTTATAAATTCCTCATTTGTTACAGGCTATTTTCCAAATAAATTAAAAATTGCTAGAATCATACCAGTTCATAAAAAGAATTCTAAAAATGATGTTTCTAATTACCGGCCAGTATCAGTTCTTCCCACAATTTCAAAAGTATATGAAAAAGCAGTTTACAACAGATTGATAGAATTTTTAAGCAGATCATAGCAAATTGATGATGAACAGCATGGTTTCTGGGCTGGAAGATCAACAGTCACTGCAGCAATTAGTCTAATTGAAGCAATAATAGATTCTGTTGATAAGGGCTTAAATACTGCAGGAACGTTTATGGACATGTCGCAGGCCTTTGACAATGTAGATCATATGGTATTGCTAAACAAGCTTAAGATAATGGGTATTAAGGGTGTTGCACATAAATGGTTCACTTCATATTTGGAGGATCGCTATCAATTTGTAGAACTCTCTTATTTATCAAAAACCAATTGGATACAGAAGACAAAATCAGATTTACTACAAACGCATCTAGGGGTTCCTCAGGGTTCTATTTTGGGCCCCATTTTATTTATATGCTACATTAAAAACCTCCCTAATGCATTGACTGAGTCAGCCAGTACATTAAGTATATATGCTGATGATATCAATCTTAAAACTTCGGGTAATTCAATCACCGATATTAAAAATTCTACTGAATTGGAGCTCAAAAATATCGAACAATTCTTAACAAACAACAATTTAACACTAAATACAAACAAGACAAATTTTGTTCTCTTTCATACAAATAAGTT
Organism: Macrosteles quadrilineatus; assembly: GCF_028750875.1. Taxonomy (NCBI): domain Eukaryota; kingdom Metazoa; phylum Arthropoda; class Insecta; order Hemiptera; family Cicadellidae; genus Macrosteles; species Macrosteles quadrilineatus. The sequence goes on from NW_026542597.1 coordinate 73,610,712, forward strand.
CAAAAAAGATCAAACCCCTAAAATCACTCTAAATAATAACCCGATCAATCAGGTGAAATCAACCAAATTTTTAGGCTTGATAATTGATGAACATCTAAATTGGAATGAACATATTAAGTATTTGGTTGGTAAAATTAATTCAGGCTTGTTATCTCTGTGATAAAGCTGTGTTAAAATTGATATACCACTCGCTTATAGAATGTCATATTGGCTACGGAATCAAAATTTATGGTGGGACAGTACAAACAAATTTGAAAAAGGTTTTAAAACTACAAAAACAGGCCATTAGAGTTATTGAAAAATTTAAGAATAAGAAGTCGGTGAAAAAGTACTTTAAAGAAATGAAAATTTTTACAGTGTATGGTTTGTATATTTTTAAAACTATTCAGCATGTTTATAAAGATAAAAACACTGAAGTATCCCATAAATACAATACAAGGTGGAAAAATCTTACTGTAAAAAGTCATCATCGGCTGAAACTTTCAAAAATGAAGCCTTCGTATATCGGCAATTTATTCATAAGAAGTTTGCCTGCCTTACTAAAAAAAGATCAAAACAAACCCAATTTTTTAAAGAAATTAAAATCATTCTTAATTAATCTGGCTCCTTATAGTATAGACGAGTTTCTAAATCAAAAATGAATTAGCTATACATTCTAAAATAATTGTCAAATTGTATGGTTAAGTCTTTTAGATTAAGTTGCATAACCAATTTTGTATGCGTTGACAGTATTCATGTATGTAAATGTATAAAGTGAATAAAGATAATTTGATTTGATTTGATTTGATTTTGTCCCGGTTCCGGCAATTTTCTCTTTTCGAGCCACTTTACAAAGACACTAGTTGGCTACGGATCCAGGCAGTGCTGCTACCTTTGGGTGTTTCAGTGAACTACACTACATCCACTCTCGGGCTAACGCAGCACAATCACCGCTGCTCTATTTTTATTCGTCAGACTGAAATATTTGATTGCCAATTGCGTTCACCGATTCAGTTGCGCGGCGGGGCTACGCCCCGGACTCGCCGCCATAGGCGAGCGCCTGTTTGAAGGTTTGCCGCACTGAACGTATTAACTTAATTGAGATCATAAGTTGAGTCATTTTAACCCTAGAGTGGTGTCTTTGGTGAGTGAGTCCGATGACGTAATATTTTCATCAAGTTCCTGCTCCTCTCGCTAGGATGCAGGACTTGTGTCTCCTGCTACCTTCCTACCTCGAATCAGTCTACCAACAGATGCGAGGGCGTAATTTTGAGGTTACAGATTTGTCTGCAATTGGGTACGTCGGTCCCCTACACCGAAGACACCTAGGGTGTGATTGGTCCAACATACCAAAGATACCTAAAATGAAATATAGTACTATATATAATGTAATACTATGCTATGTATAATACTACTAGCAGAGTACCCATCCTTTGTACGGGGTTGGCATATAAGTGTAAAATGCTAATTGAAGTTATACTCTAACTTAGCGTTTGCAATGGGAGAGGCCACAGTTGGATAAAATTAGCTTCTTTAAATTTACGGTATACTTAGTATTACACATCTACCATAGCAATAATGTTCTACCTCTCCACCTAAACAATAGAGAAATATAAATTATTAAAAATTCGCAAAATATCGCAAATTATTCATGCAATTAAAAACATAAACACAAATTTAAACAATCCTACTTTGATAGTTCTCATTGCCTATCACAGTTTTTTGTGGCTGGCTAGTTCAAATTAGCTGTTTATATAAATGCAAAACAATAATAGTGCTGCACCCTGTTGGTAAATCTTATAACTTTTTAATACCGGTACTTTTGCATATCATAGAACCAACTTTTTTAGTTGAAACAACTGACTAAATACTTTAATTCCCTTTAAATATGAATACTCATAGGTTAACATGGGGAACTACAGAACCACTGGGGCGGAGCCCGAAACGATTTTTGAGATAAGAATATGCCTATATGTTAATAGGGAATATGATCTATCATCATGCCAAATTTCAGCCCAATCCGTCCAGTGGTTAATGCGTGATTGAATTTCAAACAAACAAACAAACACACAAACTTTCACATTTATAATATTAGTAAGATAAGATAATGATAGCCTAGTGTAATTTTTTTATATATTGTAAAATTATAATATAGTAATCATTTTACATATTTTTAAGATACAAAAACGGTCTCACAGTCTGAAGATACCAAAGGTGTAGGCAAATCAAAGTCGCCATTACTCTATGGGTAAAAATGCATTTTTTGAAGTCTCAGTCAAAAGGTTAAGAATATAAGGAATTCTGATGGTTTATTTTTTTTACACTAACAAGTCCATAAAATTTCATAATATATCAGTGAAGGCTTTAGTAATTTGAAAACAGTATTTAACTTTTGATAAATGTATTAATTTTTTTTTTATATGTTACCAATACTCAGATGGTTTTCTTCACGATAACCCCCATAAAAATGTAAACATATATAGGAGTAATAATTTTACACATTTTTATCTTTTATGATTTTAGTTATATAAAAACAAAATCTAAAATGGTCTCGCAGACGCAAGACACTAAATGTGTGATAAAAATCAAGACACCACTCTAGAGAAGTAATAAACATGATGGTATACCCAAATATTTGTCTTCAAATGATTACTTTAGACTGATTTTGGTGTCATATTTTATCTACTAAGATAATGGCTTTGTACTGTTCTTGTAGGCCTAAATGTTAAATCTAGTCAAATCTTGATTATCCAACCTACAGTATTCAAGAGAAGAACAGGCGCAGAAAGTCACTCGATCTTCCACCGGAGGTGTTCAATAAGTGAAGTATATTCATAAGCATAAGCACAAGCTTATTCAATTTTAGGGATCCAAGAACAAATATACAAAAGCGTTCCAGAGAGTTTGTATGCAACCTGTACATGAATTTGAACTCGTGGTGTTTTTGATTTCTGTGGACTTCAAAACGGAAAAGTAAATCGGTCCCGGGTCCAGGTCTTATGGCGAGACCTACGGTAATGGCTTATTCCCTACTGTGTTAAATTTACTAAAAATAACCCCGCAACAGCAAACCTGCAAACTAGTGATGGTCGGATCCGGATATCGGACTACCGGATCTGAGCTAGAACCGACGCCCGATCGGATCCACAAAAAATCGGATCCTGGGCTGGATCCGGTTTTAATGGATCCGATTTTTTTTATACTATTAACACAAAACGGGCGAGTATTCGAGTTCGAGTAGAGTACGGCCTTGAAACTCGAGCTTATCTTTAAACTCGCCAGTTTGGTTTAAAATTGTGAAAATCAATATTTGTTGAAATGTAACTTGTGTTTACATAAAATGATGGATAATTTCAAGTCTAGTTCATGTTGGTGACACTGGACGTTAGTTTGACTTACTTTTGTTTCTATTTGTTTAGGGGTAGTTCTATGATGTGTGTTTTAATTTCTTGTAATATAACCAGGAGACGACCTATTAGAATAAAAGAAGGTAGAATAAAAGAAATTTTGATTCTCCAAAAAAAGGGCTTTAAGAGCTATGACAGGGACACACCCTGATCATTGCAAACCTCTTTTTATGAGACATAGGAATTGGCTAACTCACGAACTCGCTAACTCGGTCGTGTGTCGGAACTGGCTAACTCAGGAACCGGCTAACCGTCTCAGTCAAGAATTGGCTAACTCCAGAACCCGCTAACTCGATTTTGTCTCGCGGCGGAATTTGCTAACTCTGGAAGTCGCTAACCCGGCAGCGCCCACTGCACGGAGCGTTGCCAACCTTGCACGACGAAATAATCGTACACTGCCGTATTTCAAAATGTCAGTATCAATGAAGATACAGTAAATGTTATTATTTTTTTGCTATATATTTTAAAACAGTTTTTAGATTATACACCTAAGCCCCAATAGTAAATAATAGGACAAGATATAATATATTCTTATATTAAAATGTGACAGGGTAATTTTAATTCACGATTCTTAATCAATGAATTGACGGATTTTCCTGATTTTAGTGTTGGGTTTCCTTTATATTGCTTTTACAAACGAAATAAACTATACCAACCCATGCTCGGTTCCCCGTTCCCCGGTACTGAGCCACTCAATAGACAATAGCTTTGTTGTTGGATAAGAGGTAATTTTAGCTATGGCCACCATTCATAAAAATGGTAACAAACAAGAACGCCTGGAGAGTTTTTTTTAATGTCTATTTGTTGGTTGCCTCGAATAGGATAGACTATATTACAATACTGCTTCAATTTTTGTTAATAGATTATATGTTTCCTCACAACATAATGTAAGAACATTTAAATTCCTTTTCTTGACTAATGTAAAGGCGCAAATATTGTAATACATTGTTAACGTTTTTGATTTGCGTTACGGTATTAATTAATGTACCTAGGGAAATCATGTGCCTGCTATAGAAAAATACCGTAACTATTTTTATTTGTTTACTAATACTATGATTCGGAAATATTTCGGTAATAATACAGAAATATTAAGAAGAACCAAACTATTGTTAACACTCGCACGACAGATATAATAGCTCTTTAAAGAGTCAAATATTATAACCTATCAAGGACAAGCATTCAAGGCTACAAGCCCAGTATACAAAATACGAACTTAATCATTTTATTTGAAGAAGTTCACAAAATGGTATTTATTCCAATAAAAGAAACAAATATGGTGGACTACGAGAATAGATATTTCATAACATGTAAAAGATCACAATTAAATGTACAGTAATATCTTTTTGCATCCCAATAAACTACTATTTAAGTAAGAAAACCATATATAACACATACTCCCTTATATAAGTACATTTCTCATCCTTATGGATCAGCTGAAGTCAGTTTTATCGTTAGTTCTGTCCGGTGCACTGTCTTTAGAGGTCGTGTTTTGTTTACAATTGTTTCTTGTTTTCAGTAATTAAACACCTCGTCTAACCAAATAAAACGTTCTAATCATAACTAATAACACGTCCCCTAGTTATATAACCAAACAGTAAAGAACAAATCATGAAGTTAACTATAAAATAATAGAAACACAATTTCGTCGACACTAGCGATCAGTGTCACCGGACATGAACTATACACGAAAAACGAGCTTCAAAGTTTACAATGGGATGTAAAGTTTACTAGTGTTGGTTAGTCTATGGTAAGACCATAATGCATTTTATACCCTAATAATCATAAGAATAATATTAAACATACATCTAAATATATTTATTTTATCGACTACGTTGCTCTTACTCCTAATTATTCTTAGGATACGATATTATGGTACCAATACAATCATATAGGTACTACACTTTCGGCAAAACTGGCCAAAAATCTTCGTGCTTGGCTCCTATTGGACAGCACGCGAGGCTTCTGATTGGGAGTTAGCGAGTTCCGCCGAGGGACCGAGTTAGCGACTTCCGTACGAGGACGGAATTCGCTAACCTGGCTCTAGAGTGGGTTAGCCAATTCCGAAACCGAACAAGTTAGCGAGTTCCTCTCATCGACCAAATTTGAAGATAGGGCGTTTAACATGGGGTTAGCGAGTTCCAGAGTTAGCCAATTCCGCGGACCCCTTTTTATAGATCTGCAAATTCAAACTGCAGTAAATTTGTTCATTTATGATCTGATTGTTTATATATTAAAAAACCCTGAATATCTTCAATTTAATAATCACAGTCACAACACTCATTTTAAAAATACTGCGCTATTAGAATCCCATCGTCTTAGTAAAACTAGTAATTGCCACATAATTTTATCAATTAAAGTGTATAATTCAGTAAAAAATAATATAAGGTTACATTCAATTAACAAATTTAAGGCTATGTTTTATAATTATCTACTTCAAAACCCTTTTTATAGTCTGGATGATTATTTTAAACTGGGAGAAATTGTCCTTTAGTTTGGTTTTCATTTAGGTTAAGAATGTGAATAGAGTTGAATGTTAATTGTAATATTTGGCTTGTAAGAGTATTTTGTTGTTTATGTTATGACTTGGTTTGAAAACTGTAAATAGACTTTGTCAATGATATGTAAATGTATCCTTATGGCAAATAAAGATTGATTGATTGATTGATTGATTGATTGTTTGTGATTAGATCGTTTTATTTAGGATAAAATGGGTTTAATAACAATAAATGTTTTAAGCTAAGAATGATGACCAGTCTACTAAAGGAGTATGTTTAATCTATGGTAAACGTAGTGTATGGAGTTCATGTTATTGGGCCTGAAATTGGAATCAATGGCCATGTTTTTTTGCAGGAATGCTCGGAGGGTGGAGTTGTTTTGTTTCAGTCCCACAAACGTGAACATTTACTAAAAGCATAAAATTGCTAAACGTGTTTAAGACGGCATATTGTTGCTAAACAAGTCAAATCTTAAAATAACTTGCAATGATAAAATTCCGACGTGGAGTGGTATTCAAGCAATTAACTTAGGCCTAGGGGCACGATATAGTTTTAAATACAGGCTTAAAGGAATGTAACTGTGACCAGACTATAGGGGGCGGAAAATTATTTGGGCCTAGGGGCGCCAAAATGTTAAATCCGGCCCTGACCGGTACCAACATTTTCTTGGATCCGCCCATCACTACGGCAAACTAAATGAATTTCCTAGTTAGATTTTCAATATATTTCTTATTTAGGACTAAACAATGTTAATTTTAATGAGTACTTAGGTTTGGGCCTTTTTGTCTTCTTTTGGTCTTTTTTCTGGGGATGGTGTGAGTCATCAGAATCTTCCTTTGAGGATTCTTCGATTGTAACAGGAAACTGCCCTGCAATACAGATTTATCAAACCTTAAAAACAAAAACAGACAATATGTTCTAAGTGAACTATAAGGTTAGTTGATCAAATTGTTTACTAACATTTCAATTCAAATATACTAGGCATGGGCGGTAGTTAGCTAACACATATCTGAAGCGGATTGCACGGACCTTTCGTGTTAAATTAAATGAAAGTTTGACCTTTTTTTATCTTTTAATTAGTCATAGTCAAGAATTTATTCATAGGTAAAGTAACATACTTAGCCTACATGAATACAATTTTTAATTCATCTAAGTATAAGGACAGGTCCATTAAATATACCTTGAGACTCCTTTTGGAAATATTGGGTTTTAGTTCCATTTAATTTTTTAGAGGAGGAAAAATTCATGTTCTGCATTGACAGTCTTTTTTAAGAGCCCTAATTTATGATTTACAACGAGAAAGTTATTTTTGTTCAGTGTATTGTGAAGCGGTCCTGCCAACATTCATCGTCAGATGACTGAAGTCATGAAGCAGTGAGATGGCTGATGTCATTTGCAGGCCCTAATGCAATTTGTGAGGGTTAAGTGTTAAAATGGGCACTTTATGGGTTTTTTATGAGTTAAAAAAACATAACCTGCAATAGTGAAAACTGAAAACCTTATGTACCAGCTACAGTGCAACCTCTGTAAAGCCCAATAATAGGCCTAACCACCCAAACGATAAATAAATATAAAATCTTAACCCCTTTATAATTTGACCTGTAATAGGAGGGTCAAATATTGTAAAGAGGAAGTGTTTGGCAATGTTGTGTGAGTAGGCTGGTAGTGTTGTTAAACAATAACTTGTTGTGCTGACCTACTGAAGGCTGTTGCTTTAAGTAGGCCAGGGCACTTGATCAAGGGGTCAGTTTTTGTGTGGAGTGGTTTGTGTGGTGCACCGGAGGACAGGGTCCTGCTGGGGGAGCTGGAGCCCAAGGCCCTTGGCCTTGGGTCCAGGTAAGACAATGTAAAGGGTTTTCAAAATAGGGGTTTAGAGTCTTTTCCAAATTGGGGTTTCAGTTTCTAACTAAATGATTTATACAGTTCCAGTCTACTCTACCTTTTATGATTGTGAGTTTATCTTTGTGTTGTTTTTGAGTATTTAATAAAGTTGGGTTTTGTAAGCGAGTGCTGAGTTTCATTCCTGAGCTACGTCACCCAAAGTAGCGGTAGGTATTCCAAGAGGAATTCAACCGTTACAAGGTGATGGAAGCGCCGGGAGTTTTGTAATTTTTTACAAAACTTCGATCTTGGTACCTCTTAGAAAAATAATTGGCTTTAATTTTTGGGGTTCTAGTAATGTGAAGTTTGGTTTTTTTTAAATATATTTTTTTTGGTTATTTGTAATCACCACTTTGGTGCAGTTTTTAATCAGTTCTATTTGGGGGTTCAGTGTTTTTTGGGACAGCAGTGAAGGGCTGGAATGCCGTAAATGTGAAGTTTTTCAGTGTTATTTTGTGTGAGTCTATGTGTCATGTGTGGGTTGCACGTGAGTTCGATGTTCGATATGTGTTCGTGTTGGGTTACACGAGTGTTCTATGCGTCATGTGCGGGTTGCATGTGAGTTCGATATGTGTTCGTGTTGGGTTACACGAGTGTTCTATGCGTCATGTGCGGGTTGCACGTGAGTTCGATGTTCGATATGTGTTCGTGTTGGGTTACACGAGTGTTCTATGCGTCATGTGCGGGTTGCACGTGAGTTCGATACGTGTTCGTTGAGTTTATTGTGTATCGTGTTTGGAAGCACGAGAGTTTTTGCGTTATGTGCTGAGTGCACATGGTTGTTAAGCATTGCGTGCTGGATGCACGAGGTATGTGTTGTGCTGAATGCACAGGGTTTTCATTTGTTATGTGCTGGGAGCACAAGGTGAATTTGTGTTACGTGCTGAGTGCACGAGGTACTTTTTTACTTTATGCTAAGTGCTAGCTGCACAAGGTTTTTATTTGTTCTGTGCTGGATGCACATGTGTAATGTGTGTTTCAGATGTTGTTTGCTGTGCACAAGTGTGTGTATTTGCCTGGTTAAATTTGTGTTGAATCTGGGATCTTGTAGTTCCCAGGTTTCTCGAAGATGTGATTCTGTGGTTGCAGACCTGCTATTTCTACACTCTAAAGTGTATATTGTGCGAATAATGTGGCAGACACATGTTGTCAAACTAGTCTGTTTCAGCTCTTTATGCGCGGTAGATGCAGTGAATAATGGATCAATATATTATATTTTGTAGAAGTAGTTTGAGGGATAGTTAATTATTTATAGTGTATTATGGTGTACTGTTTTAGAAATATATTTGAGCTTAAACTTTAATTTGATAGTAATATATTTTTTTCAGATGGGGATTTTTACAAATGGTTAATACTGTTAATGATTAGAGTAGGTATTCATGTTGATATTTCAGAGTATAGCACGAGCAAAGTTGCGGTGAGAGAAGTCAGCATGTTTGTAGGCTGAGGAATGCTGAGCGTGGTGTAAATGGCCTCTCTGTGACCTGACCTTGCTGAGTGCTGACCGTGTTTTGTTACACTGTTTACCTTTTAATACTGATGCTCTAGAGTTTGCTTTGGGAAATCAGCAATGCATGAATGTTTTATTTTGGGAACAAATTTTTGTTTTTACAGGTGATAGATTGTTGGAGAAATTTTAAAAGGGAAATTGGTTTTGCTTACGGGTTAGTTTGTAACGTTTTGGGCCCAAATCATTTTTTTTTTTCAGCAATCATGTTTTTGAATTTTTATCAGAGAATTACACATGCAATTTTTCAAGTTCATTTTCTGAATTTATGTATTGCTTCTTAAGTTTTTGAAGTATGTGATTTAAAAATGTAGCCTACTGAAGTAAAATGTTTCACTTGTTTTAACACCAAAGCAAAGTAGGGACTAGGGAGTGATTTGAAATGTTTGTTTAACTATTATTTTTTATAGTAATAAATTTTAGTTGTGTTTTTAAAGATACTAAGGGAAATTGAATTTGATTCGGGAGATGATTTTGTTTTGTTAGGTAAGAGATAAATCGCATGACTCCCCGAAAATAACTGTATTGGGAAATAATGTTTTAAATGTTGCAATAGTGTCCTTTAGTGAATTTAATAGTCTCACAAAATTTAAAGACAAAGACGGATTATGTATTAAAAGAATATTTTATTGAGATATATTTTGTTGTTTAGATTTTTAATTATCAGGGACTTAAATGGGAGACAAATTGAATATTTTTGTTTATTCAGAATTAAATTAAATTATACTAGAAATGAAAGACTGTTCCATCATTTATTGTTTTAAATACTTTGAAAAAGGTTATATTTGAAGAATTTGAAGTAAATCAATCTGAAATTATTTATAATGTTTTGTTATTTCATCGTATAGGCCTATGATTTGTTAAGGTAACACATTCCAAACACTTCTCTTAGTTTCAATAATTTTTGTTTTAATGTTGGTTGTGTTGTTTTGTTCTTAATGTGAGTTTGAGAATTTCTTTAAAAGTCTAGGGTTTTTTTATAAATTATATGTTGTATTTGTGAGTTATATGTTTGTGTAGGCTTCCTATTTACCCATCCCCACTGACCAACTGTAGACAAGGCTACAAGAACTTCATGATTTGCCGTGCTATCTTCAACATTAGGATCGGAGGAAGAGACTTTGTCAAACTCAATGAAAACTGGGGAAAAACAGCTGGCATGGGCTTTTAAGAAGAGGAGAACTTCAGGCTGCAGTACACTCTATCAATGGCAAAAGCAGTCCAACATCATCGTCAACCAAAGTCGATTCATCATCAATGCTGTCAAGGAACGCTGGATGGACTACAGACTATAGACACCGAAGTGGGAGACATCGCAGAAGACATGGCTGTGGTCAAACATCTGAAGACCAACGACTGTTCGAGGAGGCTTTATCGACGCAACTGCTGAGGAAGTCAGAAACAGTTGGTCAGTTCTTCCCATCCTAAACCTTATTTTAATTTTGTTTAGGTACAATTTTAAAAGTTTTAAATCAGTTTTTGTTATTAATTTTTTTTCTCTCTGAGTGGATGTATCTATGTAGTTGAGACGCTGGGGACATCGTCTGGAGGAAATGGGGGGATGTAATAGGAGGGTCAAATATTGTAAAGAGGAAGTGTTTGGCAATGTTGTGTGAGTAGGCTGGTAGTGTTGTTAAACAATAACTTGTTGTGCTGACCTACTGAAGGCTGTTGCTTTAAGTAGGCCAGGGCACTTGATCAAGGGGTCAGTTTTTGTGTGGAGTGGTTTGTGTGGTGCACCGGAGGACAGGGTCCTGCTGGGGGAGCTGGAGCCCAAGGCCCTTGGCCTTGGGTCCAGGTAAGACAATGTAAAGGGTTTTCAAAATAGGGGTTTAGAGTCTTTTCCAAATTGGGGTTTCAGTTTCTAACTAAATGATTTATACAGTTCCAGTCTACTCTACCTTTTATGATTGTGAGTTTATCTTTGTGTTGTTTTTGAGTACTTAATAAAGTTGGGTTTTGTAAGCGAGTGCTGAGTTTCATTCCTGAGCTACGTCACCCAAAGTAACAGTACGTATTCCAAGGGAAACGACCGTTACAGACCCATTACATCCTTACTTTCTAACCTGGCTAGGATTATGATCCCTTTTCAGAATAAGTGTGTAATTTGAAAGACAGACATCAACAAATTACTTACTTTTTAAAGACCTTTTCTTTTTATTGTTGCTGCATGACAAATAAGTAGTAATTTTCTTGTAGTAATTGTGGATGTAGTACTTAATGTCGCGCCAAGAGCGACGATCCAAAGCCGAGTTCTGCCTGATGCACTGTTCGCACTCTTTTTTTCCTGGAACCACACGTTTTTGGATCGCCAAATGGAAGAAAGTCATCACTGCATCCTTTTCTTCAGTGGTCCATGATCGCTTAGGTATTGGTTCTGAAATTAAATTTTTATCGTGTTAAGAAATTTAATGGTAGGAATAAAAAATTGGTTTACCAGTGAAGCCTTATACTCAGTTTTATAAGTATCCCACAAGCTTTTAAAATATTTAAATATTTGACTAAAAAATATAAATCTGTCTTTCAGAAAAATTAGTTTTTTTTTTAGCATAAATTAGGCTTTGTTTATAGCAGATACAAAATTTTTAAAAAACTGTGGAATAAGGTAAGAATAGGGTGAGCAGTGATGGAGTGTGATGATATAGCTGCAAATTATGTCTTGTGAAGTTCACTCCTCAAGTCTGCACTGCGAGTAGTGTTGAATTTAAAACTATTCTTTACAACAAAATCAAACATATTTGCAAATAGACAATGAAGATACGCTCGATGTTGAGCCAAATATATGTCTATTCTTGCTATCATTTAAAATTTAAACTTAAACAAAAATTAAGAAAACAAATTTTTTTTCTTTTTTTAAATTTACTATTCTTTTAGTGAACTTGAATGCCGGCTATTTGAATTAAAATCAGAACTCAATGATACTCTGCCGGATTATTAAAAATACCAGATTACTCTACAATTATTGCGAGACTAGATAAAATATCAATAATTATAGAGCATCAAACTAAATCGTTGGCTGGCAGGCTATCATTACATGTTTTACTGTGCTTTCCCATATTTTATTTTAGTAGTGATGAAAAATGCTAAAAATAAAAATGTAACAAATATTATGTAAATAATAAAATGTATAATAAAATGTAATAAATTAAATAGAAGTCGCTCTCCACGTAGGAGGGTTGCTTCTGGTGTATGACGATCGCTTGCAACAAATATTTCCTGCACTGGGAAAAATATTACAAGTGAAATCGCAAACGTTTTCCGAGGATAGCTCAGCCAACAATGGCTGGGTAAAGTTCCAGGGTCTGCGATAGGGGATGCTCCTGACTTAGGACAATTTCTCCCGAGATATAACGTAACGAGATGCTACCCTTCTGAGGTAGGATGATTGTTCCCAAACTAAAACGGTTGCTCCCCATGTAGGAGGATTGTTCTGAGGTAGGCTGATCGCTCCTGACAAAGGACGATCGAGCAGGCTCTGTTGAGAGCTCTCATTGGGCTTAAAACCGCACTCAACAAAATTTATTTGACTATTTTACACCAGTATTGAAAGTGCAGAACATTAGATGACAGAAGACCACCGGTATAGTAGGTACTGTGCAATTTGTAAAAATCCTCATCAAAATTAAATTCAAGACTTACTCCTTAAGGGCCTTTTTGTATTCTGGTTTTCTTTTTTCTGAACATGGTCTGGGCCATCATCCTTTGACAATTCTTTCATTGTTACATCAAACTTCCCTGAAATCATAAAAATCCATTAGATATTTGTCAGTTTATAAAAAGCAAAAAAGCTAATTTACAACAATTTTAATTTAAATGTACTAGGCATATAGCAATGAGCTAACAAAAATATTAAGTGAATTGGAAAAGGTAATTGGTAAATTATTGGGAAATTTTACCTTTTTATCTTTAAATTAAATTTTTTTCAACTAAATCTTTTTCAATCAACGTAGTTGATTGAATTGAAACCCATATGTTGGGGGATTGGGATAAAACTTTGTAGTCTGGTTTAGACCCAGCGACTGCTGCAATTTTTTGATTTATTTAGCTGTCAAGGTAAATAAATGCAGAAACTAACAGTTAGAGGGATTGGAAAGGTTGTAGCTTTGGTAGGCATCAAATCATTTGCCTCAGAGCAAATCTATATCTGTGAATTGTAATTGCTCGAGGCGCTATCGTCAACCCATTCTCAGGTTACAGCGCCAGTGAAAAGATCTCCCGCAATCACGGCTCCATTGTCAACATGTATTACGCTCGCAGCGCAATCACCAACATATTCCGCCGTCACAGCCCTATATTCAAAATGTCTTGTGGTCACAGTGCTATATTCAACATGTCTTGTGGTCACAGCGCCATCTAGAACATATCCCGAAACGATGACACGATTGTCAACATGTTCAATCCTTGCGACACAATCGTCAACAACCGACCCCCCTATAAGCGCTATCGTGAACCTTGTTTTTTATAATCATTTTCTGTGTTATACGACATTATTGCTTAGGTCTGATAGTTGAGACTCTACTGAATATATAGAACAGATTAGCCTGTATTTCTAAGCTCAATAAACTTTGAAGTCCACAATTCAAAATAAACCAGAGTTAAAGTTTCAATTACATTAAGAAATTTTTAATGTCAGTTTAAATTACATTATTACACCATTTTAGGTTATATATAGTACTGTAATTTGTGTGTAATTTGTAGTAATTTGTGGCATTGCCTGACCATAGAGGTTATTGACGTTGTAATATACAGTACTGTGACAAAGACTAACCATAGAGATTATTGACAACGTAATATACGGTAGGCCTACTGTAACATTGCCTAACCATAGAGGTTATTGACGTCGTAATATACAGTACTATGACATTGACTAACCGTAGAGGTTATTGACGTCAGCAATATACAGTACTGTAACATTGCCTAACCATAGAGATTATTGACAACGTAATATACGGTAGGCCTACTGTAACATTGCCTAACCATAGAGGTTATTGACGTCGTAATATACAGTACTATGACATTGACTAACCATAGAGGTTATTGACGTCAGCAATATACAGTACTGTAACATTGCCTAACCATAGAGATTATTGACATCGTAATATACAGTACTGTGACATTGGCTAACCATAGAGATTATTGACGTCAGCAATATACAGTACTGTAACATTGCCTAACCATAGAGATTATTGACGTCGTAATATACAGTACTGTGACATTGACTAACCATAGATTATTGACAACATAATATACGGTAGGCCTACTGTAACATTGCCTAACCATAGAGGTTATTGACTTCGTAATATACAGTACTATGACATTGACTAACCGTAGAGGTTATTGACGTCAGCAATATACAGTACTGTAACTAGGGGTGTGCGAATACCACTTTTTCTTTTCGAATCGAATACGAATCGAATAGAGAGAATTTCAAATTGAATTCAAAATCGAATACTTTCCCTCGAATAGTATTCGAATAGTGAACATTTTTTAACCGAATACTAACCCTCAAATAATGAAAACTTGAAATCAATGTCAAGTCAACTCTCAATAACTTAATTAGCCTACAGTACTAAAACTGTTGGTATGTTTTTCAGAATAAGTGTGGATTGTAAATGTATCTTTCGCTTATTTAATTTAGGCCTAGTTTAATTCAATAGGTAACTGAACTTAGATAATAAGTAAAGGTACAAACCTGAACCAAGTTTTATTAGTCAAAATTATAAAGCACTACCAATAAAAAATTTTGTAAAACACATTCAACCAATTGGGTAGTGATAATCATTATAACCACATAAAAACGCACATTGTTTTCTTTGACTAAGTAGGAATTTAGGCCTACAACTTACTGTCAGCCCTAAGTTTATGTTTTAGAACATAATCTTTTAAAAGGTATGCCTAAAATAAAACCCACAGCCTAACCTCATGACTTGGGCTTAGGCTACTGGACAACTAGGTTTGAATGTACAAGAACCTAGGCCCTATTTTTAACCATTTACAATACCTAGTTTCAATCTTCAATTGAAATAATAAAGCCCCTTTTAGCCTAAATGTAGGCTAACTTAAACTTAGGCATTTTTAGAATGAGTTTATTACGTTACATAGGAAATGTATAATTATTAACTTTTAACCTACTTTTAAGGACCTTTTACACGTGTTGCATTCTGCAACAGAGTCCTTTTTGACAAAAAAATCCCAAATTAAACTCCTTTACTTATTTTTTAATTCTTGTGATGATGTTGAAGGCACATTTAGGCCTAAATCGGCTTCTTCGTCTGAATCCATTTTGTGTCATTCAACCAAACTTTAATGAAGCCTAGGCCTAAAACTTTTAGGCAATATCCAACTGTATAAAAGCAACTGTTGTCAAAATATACAAAAAATTTTATTAAGTTTAGCTGAAATACTTAGCGCAGACGTGCTAAACAAACTGTCTCTAAACTGCAACCTCAAAACTTCTTGTCTTGTAACACCGCTTGCGCTAATGCAAATGCAATAGAAAAAAGAAAGAACAGAAATTGTTGTCTGCTAGAGAAGCAGAAGAATAGAAGCAGACTTCCATAGCAAGTGCGAATTACGTTTTACTCTGGGATCACGGCATCTAGCAGACAACATTTGTATATATCATATTTCAAGTTTATAAAGGTGACAGTGCGCGTTTTGGTACCATGTATAAGAGAACTCAGTATAATTTGTTCCAGTATCTTATTCGCCATCACTTTTACTTTCTCCCCCTATACCATAGTATATGGAGAAAGTACCGTATTGTTTTCGTCAAAATTTTCGAGTTTGAGTTTTGAGTGGATATATTCGTTTTGGGTCCCCCTGGACCCAAAAAAGTGGTTTTCGAAGTGATGTCTGTGTGTGTGTGTGTGTGTGTGTGTCTGTGTGTCTGGATGTGTACAGAGCTAGAGACTACACCTGTGTTCGATTTCGATGAAATTTGGTATGTAGGTTCTAATCCATGGTATCTCCAGGCGTTTTTTTCATTTTTTTGAAATTTTGATTTTTAATGGGATTTTCCCATAAAAACCCATAAAAAGCCGGAAAAATCGAATTTTTTCAAAAATGGCCCGAACAATTTTGATAAAAATTTAGTATGTTGTAGCCCTTTAAACTCTGAACAAAATGGTACAAATCCCATTTCTCTTATTTAAGACCGGAACTATTTTACCGACCTTGTTTATTTGGCTAATGGCGGAGGACATTATTTAATCGGAAACTCACGACCACGACACGATTACACAATAGTTGAAAATGAAACGTTGTCACTCGATAGTCGATAGAAACTGATTACTATTCGTATTTTTGCCCGATGGTAATTTTTTATTAATTACTTGAAACACTATTTTGGCCAACTTGATTTTGTTTTATGTTTTCCAAAGCTCCAACTAATTATGTGACCAGATGGGAAGTATTCGAAAAGGTCCGAACTATTCGACCACCGTCGAACTATTAAAAAAATCGAATACTCGCAGATAGAACGAATCAATTCGAATAGTAGTTTTACTATTCGATTCGATTCGAAATTTCAAATATTCGCACACCCCTAACTGTAACATTGCCTAACCATAGAGATTATTGACGTCGTAACATTGCCTAACCATAGAGATTATCGACGTCATAATATACGGTACAGTAACATTGCCTAACCAAAGAGATTATTGACGTCGTAATATACAGTACTGTGACATTGACTAACCATAGAGATTATTGACGTCATAATATACGGTACAGTACTGTAACATTGCCTAACCATAGAGATTATCGACGTCGTAATATACAGTACTGTGACATTGACTAGCCATAGAGATTGTTGACGTCGGCAATATACAGTACTGTGACATTGCCTAACCATAGAGGTTATTGACGTCGTAATATAAAATACAGTAGAACCTCTTTAATCCGAACTCCCGTGATCCGAACGTCCACTAATCCGAACACCTCATTGCTGTACTTTATACACAGTACAGTAGTTCTATAGGTCTCGCCACCCTAAGTTGAGGCAGCCCAAACTGACCGGGAGGGTCATTACCATCTGGTCCCGCACGACCCTTTATAATCCGATTAGCGACACTTCCGTGAACGCTCTAGTTCAATAATTATCATTAACAAATTTTAAATCGGCTGTATAAATTTAGTCATTTACATTAATGACTTTGATTTAATACACATTTCCGTTTTCGTCCCATCAAAAACGGACAATGTTTACGGTTTGTGAGCTATAAACAATAAACCAAGTAGTGTTTTTGTTTATAGCTCACAAACCGTAAACATTGTCCGTTTTTGATGGGACGAAAACGGAAATTTGTATTAAATCAAAGTCATTAATGTAAATGACTAAATTTATACAGCCGATTTAAAATTTGTTAATGATAATTATTGAACTAGAGCGTTCACGGAAGTGTCGCTAATCGGATTATAAAGGGTCGTGCGGGAACAGCCGGTAACGACCCTCCCGGTCAGTTTGGGCTGCCTCAACTTAGGGTGGCGAGACCTATATATTGTATACTGTATTTAATGTACATTACTGTTTATTCACTATATTTACTACTGTATTAAATAAAAACTGTATTTTACTTTATAAAGCATTTTTTTACTTTTCTCGTAGCAATTACAATCCATTGTAGCCTTGTTTTAGCTATTGTTATGTAAAGACAACAATATGTTCTGTAATCCGAACTATTCAATAGTCCGAACTACCCCCGGTCCCAATTGGTTCGGATTAAAGAGGTTCTACTGTACTGTAACATTGCCTGACCATAGAGATTATTGACGTCGTTATATAGAGTACTGTGACATTGTAAATCAATTAATTTGTTAATTAATTATTATTATTTATTATTATTATTTATTAATTTATTAATTAATTTTTAGACAGCTTTGTGTTAGTAAGAATCGGTCTTGTACATGGATACAGACAACTTTTTGTTAGTAAAAAAATCGGGAAAAATCGGAAAAAATCTGATCCATCAAAACCGGATCCAGCCCAAGATCCGGAATTTTTTGGATCCGATCGGGTGCCGGTTCTAGCTTCCAGTAGTCCAATATCCCGATCAGACCATCACTAGTAATGGGGTGTTTTACAAGTAAAGAAAGAATAAATGAATCAGTATAAAATTCAAACTAGCCAATTTAAGTTGAATAACTCTCCTATTGTGATCACTGTGAAATTCTTGAATATCTTTCTCAGTCACGGAAACATCATCACAGTCTTCCTCAGTCAAGGCTAAATATTGAATATTGCTCTGAGGTAATGAAAACATCATTATCATCTCCAGCGATGGCGGAAAAATCTTGAACATCTCCCGCGGTCGTCGTCCATGATCGCGGCAAAATTCTGATCAGATCTGGCAGCCGTGTAGACATCATCATTGTCTCCCATGGTTAAGAAATTGTCATTGTTTTCTTGCCCGCAACCGCACCAATATTGGTATTTTACCAATCTTGCGATCTTCGGAGATTTGTTGGGTATCGGTATCAAAATCAGCTTTGAGCAGTCGATTCCGATTTCAAAGCCAAGAATTGTTGGAGTCAGAATCGACTCCGACTTTTAGAATCAACCCCCATCCCATTATAAGATTCGTGGCCTAGCCCTACCTTGAATAGGAGTTTCTTGATCTTGAGGCTTAAGGCACATCCCCTCTACCATCTGGCCCCTGCTACCCTCCATGCTTAGCTGAAAAAAAGATAGGCTAGTGACAAATTTAAATTTGTAAAACAAGCCATCAAATAACAATGAAACAATAACTGATCAAAACTGTCTTACAACATAACATAGCTCTGTAAAAACTTTGTGGGTTATAGTTATAGCTACAACTTAGCTAGTAAGCTTTGTTACATGCAAACTGTTGTCACGAGATGTTGTCATCTCATCTTAGTTGAAGACAAGATGGCAAGTTGTCAGTGCGAGTCTTTGTTGTTGCTCTTTGTGCTGAACAGAATAAGGCGCAGAAAGAGAGTGTGAAATCCTCAGGTGCACTGTATTGGTCAAATAATGCTAAGTAATTCAAGCCAATTCATAGTGTCCAAACAGTTAGAATGAAAATTATGAAAAGTTTCAAAAGCTTTTTCGTATTAGGCATATTCTCTTGGTACAACACAACATGCAACCTACGAAGATTCAACTGACGTGAATTAGTAACTGCTTGTATACCGGGGCTACATAAAATCGTGCGACTTGCAAAAACCGACTGGTATGTTTCATGTAGCATGTTATTTATTACTATTATTTATTACGGGTAGCTTAAAATATACTTACTGAGGCCTGCCCGTGCGTAAACATGGCTTATGAGATAATACATTATACAGCACAGTGTCATCTGCATATTCTATATATAAATTGAAATAAAATAGTTTATTATGGTTGGATTAAATTATTTGGATTCGATCTAAGGCCCTTAAATTACACGAGGTAGCCTGGCGACATCGCCAGCTATGATACTGGCTCCTCAGCCTGTCATGGGGCATTGATTCTTATGGATGTTATTACACGAGGGTAGCCAGCGTGTCACCAACTACTGTCACTGGCGACGTCACAACGCTATCTCGTATAATAAGGCTCTAAGTTTGTCAAACTATAAATGAAGCAAACTATTATTTTCCAGTTTTAGACTTTCTGGGACTGAAATATAATTGATTAATGTTTTTACAAACCTCTCTCTGGTTATTTTTAGTTTCTGGTTCCATTTCAAATTGTGTTGGCTGTGGTTCTATACTGCTCAAGCTTTCAAAATGTTCTTCAGTATCTTCTGTCAACAATCTGAAATTAAAATGAACGAAATATAAGTATTTGTACAGTAAAAGCTCAGTAAGCAGTCCTGTTTGATAGTTGTCAAAAAGTTGGCGTTTTCTATAAAAATCAGTCATTTAAATCAACACATTCTGTCGGCTCAATTCAATTACTTCTGTATTGTTTAACAAACTAGCGACAACATTAATATGGGGATGAAACGTCTTGTTCTATTAATAGTCAAAGGTAATACATACACCAATAAATACTGGCTATTTCTAAGCTATACCGGTAATAAATTTATAAAAAATTAAACTTACGATTCTGGTTTAGAACGACTCTTAGGACCAACACTAAATATTTTTGAATGGTCATCTTCAATTTGTATTTCTTCATATTCCATGTTTGGCTCTTTCTTTGGCAAAACTTCGCTGTTATAGGAATCCACATCCGTATTAATGAAAATATCACTTTTGAACGATGCACAAGGACCAAAATTTGTTGAACCTCCTATGACATAATCTTGATTGGCTTCAATAGTTCCAAAACTTAGCGGATCTGTGCAGGGCTCAAATCTCTTGCCAAAATAAAAGTTTGTTTTATGATAGTGTAAAATATTTTCCTTTAGAGGTCCACTGTAAACAAAAATTATTTTATTTTCATTGGTTTTTAAATCAATATTTACTAACTGCTTAAAATAATAGTAATGCATACATTCCTAAACATATTGGTTTTAATAATTTGAACACATGAAAACCTTGACATTTTCAAGCTGACTAAGGTATACATAAAACTTTGATTAACACTTTCATTGCTAGGGGCGGGAATTTACGCCCCTCTGTACCGGCACCACTGGCGCGGGGCGGGAAATGTCCTCCTTCTCCAATACCAACAACCTTGCTTCAATGTAAGCTCAGCCATTGCCGGGGAGCGTTACAATTGTTGCCAGCCTTAGCTTAGAATATAAGCTTTAGTCTGGTGTAGGTTGGTACTAAAATGTCCTGTAAAATCCTGTCTGGCAATACTTTTGTCCCGGTTCCGGCAATTTTCTCTTTTCGAGCCACTGGAAAAATATAGTGTATTTACAAAGACACTAGTTGGCTACGGATCCAGGCAGTGCTACTACCTTTGGGTGTTTCAGTGAACTACATCCACTCTCGGGCTAATGCAGCACAATCACCGCTGCTCTATTTTTTATTCGTCAGACTGAAATATTTGATTGCCAATTGCGTTCACCGATTCAGTTGCGCGGCGCGTAGGCGAGCGCCTGTTTGAAGGTTTGCCGCACTGAACGTGTTAACTTAATTGAGATCATAAGTTGAGTCATTTTAACAGGAATGTTGCTGGAAGTCAACAGTCCCGGAAGATCAAATAATTTATACCTGTGCCGCTAGGTCAAAAACTACAATGTTTGCAGTGTCTGTAGATCAAAAGTCCCAGGAAGTCAAATAATACAGTCCGAGCTAAAAACGTGGTATATGTTAAAGCAATTGACTTATTGGGAATTTGACCTAATGCAACAGCAGTTTCAATATAACGAAATACGGTAAAATACAAGTTCAGTTTCGCTGAGTCAACAGTGCCGGAAGATCAAAAGCAATAAAAGTGAACGTCGATTCAGTGTAAAGAAGACCTCCTGCAACGCTTACTACACCAACAAAACTCGCTTTTAGTTACTTCGTGTTTTGTCATAATTAGAATAGAGCTAAAATTATCATATTTGGTACATAGCTTATATATTAATGCTTCTTGCCAACTGTTTGGTCAACACTGTAAATAGGTATAGCCTTTCGTCAAAATTTGTGGCATAAAATACCCGCAAGGACGATCTGAAAATTTCTGGTTATTATATACGTTTGTAAAAGGAGATCCATTTAATTGTAGAACTATTTTATGAGTTATAATGTAGTCTACATATAAACTGTGTAAATGTATTACGCCTCGGAAGGGTTGAAACCTGTCCAAACTATCATATATATTATTAAAACGTAAATGGGGGTTTTTCACGATTCTGAATCAACCAGACGATGGATTTTCATTAGTTTTGTGTTGAAAGAAAGACAATTTTGAGAACTAGGGAATTTAAAAGCTATAATTTAAAATTAGTGTCCCAGTTTTTTATAAATTAAGTTTTAGTTTTTAAAAAGTCTAGCAACCGATGCTAACCTTCTCCAATAAGTCAATGCTTTTAGCACAATATAATTTGCTTAACATAACAGCTGTAACATTCAGCATTTGTGACACAAATTCAGCATTTGGAAGAAAATTCAAATACATACTTATGGTTGGCTTATTTATACCATAGATAAAACATACTAGTCTATGTTTATACTATGTGTAATGCTGACCATTGATAAAATTTAATTCTTCGGTACGAGTATGGCAGATTAATTTAATATGCATAGTAAAATACATTAGTAGGATGTTCAAATTATTTTTTAAAGTATTCTTTGTAATCATCGATTTGTTTTAGTCCAATATAATTTGTTTTAACTAACAGCTGGTTGAATGTGCTATGTATACTTATAAAAGGCAAAGCCCTCACTGACACACTCACTCTCACTCACTCATCATCACTACTAATTCTCCCACTTCCCATTGACCTAGGAGGCTGAAATTCGATACACCGATTATTTGGGCATTAAATAGGAAAACTGAGTAATTTTTATTATGATAGGGCATTCGAGCTTCGCCCCAGTAGCTCTGGAGTTTCCCATGTTAACCTTATGATTTTTCATATTTAAAAGGAATTAATGAATCTTAACAGCTGTGTCAATTAAACAATTTATGACAACAGCTAATTTGCAACCAAAAGCTGAGTGAGCGTTTCGAACGAACTTCAACCTGGAGGCGAGTTAACCCGCTAACCCCAAGGCAAGTGAGCTCAGCGAACGAGCTCCAACCTAAAGGTGAGTGAGCGTAGCGAACGAACTTCAACCAGGACGTGATTGAGCCATGCGAACGAGCTCATCTTGAAAATTAATTAGTTAAACGGGGCAAAGCCAGCGGGTACAGCTAGTTATTCTATAGAATTATTAGGTTTTTAGCGAATTTCGCATATAGGGAATAAGCTATTACCGTAGTACTCATGGCAACACCTGGACCCGGGACCGATGTAATTTTTCGTTTTGAGTCCCATCCGTTCAAATTCATATATATGTAAGTGTATAAGACATTTTGGGGACTTGACTTTTTCGGGTCTCAAGAATTTATACGAAAATACACTATTGCAATATTTTGAGGACTTGAATTTCCGTATGTGTATAAGACATTCTGGGCACTTGACTTTTTCGGGACTCGAGAATTTAGTACTTTTCGAGGACCTGTGCAAATTATTCCATTCCAAATGCAGCGCGTTATCGATCTTCACCCTTGTGTGGGCCTCCCATTCACTGACGGAATGTCTCGTGGCGTATGACGACCGGATATAAATAGTCACTTTACACTCAATTATCTCGTTATTTTTTCAGCATATTCGTTGACCCGTCTGCAGGTGTTATGTTGACGGGCTGTCAGAGCGTCTGTTGCAATAACTGGAATTCCTTATGTATGTTTGCTGCTGATTACGGTGAAGTATTGTTAGAAATTCCACCTAATCTTTAAAGTTACCCATTAAATTCATAGAAATAATAATATTTAAGTGTTTGACGAGTACCCCTATTGTATTCAAAATACTAAACGGCCCAACCCAAGATTTAATACAAGCCAAAGGTGTCTTATAGATTCCGAGTAAATTATTATAAACTATCAAATGGAGCATGTAAAGTGCATTATAAATAATCAACAAACCCTAACATAATTGACTATTGATTCAGTTACTGATTCGGGAATTACAATTGCTGATGATAACTGAATGCTCTGACCTGAAGCAGTGTTCTTCTTTACTTCTTTACCTATAAAACACATGGGATACAGCCTTTCTTCACTGATCACGTAATGCGTGATTTTCTATAAAGTCTTGGAAAAATAAAAGGAAAAATAGATAGAATACAGGTGTACTGTATGTGGTTTACACACAAATATTCATCAAACTGTGTGATAGTTTGTTATAGCAATGAACAATTTGAGAGTATCGTATTGTTTAAGTCGATGGAAAATCTCTGTTGATCCTGTTTTACAAGCAAACCAAAAAGATACAGTAGTCACCACTCTATGCGACATATTCTAACCAGAAAATTGTAATCGTATGATTCTATAAGCATTGGTAGGATTGCAAAGTACTACACAAACATTATTTCAAGGGTAATAACAGTCACAATTTCCGCTGACTTTAAAAGAGTCAACTAAACTATTATACTAATGGACACACAACTAAATGGAACAATTAATGGAAATTCTCACGATGTACATTCGTTCGATATAAGCATTGAGTAGAGTATACACGTCAGTACATACGTGTATACCCAATGATATAAGCAACGGTTCTTGCAATTTATTGCTTATTGTTTTTTAGAGTTGTTTTCGGACTTACTCTGTTTTCGGACTTACTCACACTCGTATAAGGTTTTCCACGTTTGTCATTGATAATGTAGCCATGTTGCTTTGAAATGGTGACCATACAAATGTATGCATTTTAAGCCAAGTATGAATGGAGATGAGTGTGGGATGAGTGGAGTGATCTTGTTGTCCTGTTTGTGACTAAGGCCGACATAATCCTTAGACACAGCTGTTAATTAATAGTGCATACAGTCAATTAATAGCAGCAGAGGTCAAGTTTGGTATCAAATTAAAGGTTTTATTCATAAAAATACATTGCCGCAAACCCAAACTCAAACGATGATGATGATAATAACGTTAATGATGTCGCTAAAACGTATCGTTTGAAATTTAACAGCTGAAAATAAGTGAAATAGAAAAGGTTTTGGTTAAATCCATCAAACTGTAATTGGACACTAGTAAATAAAGGGTGGACCAAAAAAACAGGGACAATTTTAAAATGTTATTACTCACCTGTTATAAAGGCTGGAGAGTTCATTGATGCGGCAAAAGAAAGTTTATTTGATGCCATTTAGTGTATAGTTACTATGGATCATCAATGGTTACCACAACATCGTGCCTTTGTCATAGAGACCTATTTTGAAGAATAATTTGACTTTCATTTCTACTCAAAGTCAATTTCGTGTTCACTTCAACTTTGGCCGTAATGGTGCAGCCCCAAACCGAATAAACTACTCAAAGATGGGTAAACAATGTCCTATACACGGCTTTTATACTCAAAATTAAACCTATGCAAATTTAAATTTCAATGCAATGTTTTGCAAACGGTTGGCTTTGGACGCTCGACGCAGGACACTCGCGCGAACCATTTCAATGTTTTCCGGCGTTCGAACAGTCCAAGGTATCTTACTAGGTTTGACTTTGAGTGCAGAAGACGTGTTCTGGAAATTACTTACCCAACTTTAAATAGTTTTTCGCTTTGGGGTTGCACCATTACGGCCAATGTTGAAGTGAAAACGAAATTGAGGTTGAGTAGAAATGAAAGTCAAATTATTCTTCAAAACGTCTCTATGACAAAGGCACGATGTTGCGGTAACCATTGATGATCCATAGTAACGATACACTAAATGGCATCAAATAAACTTTCTTTTGTCGCATCAATGAACTCTCCAGCCTTTATAACGGCTGAGTAATAACATTTTAAAATTGTCCCTATTTTTTTGGTCCACCCTTTACTAGTGCACTTGTTGCTACCTCCCCCCTTCGGTTTCATGTATTCCTCTCAATCAGTTCAAACCTAGGAGGATTAAACATTAATGTTACCTAATTAATGTTAAATCCTCCTAGATTCAAACCTGAAACACCCAGATCGAAACTCGCCTGTCGTTATTTTACCATCGCCTTTTTTTAAAATATATTTTTCAAAAAAGAAAGATTATATTGATTTACTTTGGATTTTAAAAATGTTAAAGTTTTATTTTGTTGAAGATTTATGGTGATACGTAAATATTGTGGTGTAGTAAAGTATATTATATTGTATTTAAGTGTTAAATTTTGAAATTTTAGGGTGAACCGAGATGAATCTTTTTTTATAACATGGGTCTCTCCTACCTTAACATACATACCAAGTTTCATAAACATCGGTTGGAAAAGTGCAAAGATAAATATTTGTATGTAAAAAATACAAAATGGTGGTTATCTGGCTAACGAAACGATTTCGGAAAAAATGTTATCCTTGATTTTCTGTTTATTTTGACCCAAGGAATTACTAGGTAAAGTATCTCCCCGCTTATTTTTAACACCCTGTTTATGATGTATTCTTATTAAGTGAAAAATGTAAGCTGGTAATACAGAAATATGTTTTATAAATAATATGAATGTACTGGTGATCTGTATATTCATCTTTTTCTTGTTCTTAGAACTGTAAATTAAAAGTCCACTCGGCAGTCGCATCGTACGATGTAGTTCTTTCCATGCGTTGCGAAATGCTAAATTTGCCGTCCTCTTCAACCCAAGTGTTATCTATTGAACCACTGATTGTAAAAAATTTAAAAAAAAATATTTTTTACGCATCACACTTTTGGCTACAACTTTGCCACAGACGAAACCTCTCTAACCCAAAAACAAAAAAAATCTCGCATGCTAACTTTTTCATGTTAGAAATCACGATTTAAAACTATTTCACCATACATATCAATTTTTATTAATTAGATCGGTAAATAGTTTAAAGTTCCAACAAAATAGTCATCGAGTAAGACTAACCAAGAAGCTCTGTGCCAATTTTCAAAATTTTAGCACAACTTTAAGTACACCAAAACACGAAATTATTGAAGTCATGCGTCGAGAGGACTATCGTTGTTTTTAACAGATTATACTTTTGACCTTCCGGCACTGTTGACTCAGTGAAACTGAACTTATATTGTATCTTATTTCGTTATATTAAAACTGCTGTTGCATTAGGTCAAATTCCCAATAAGTCAATTGCTTTAACATAGACCACGTTTTTAGCTCGGACTGTACTATTTGACTTACTGGGACTTTTGATCTACAGACACTGCAAACATTGTAGTTTTTGACCTAGCGGCACAGGTATAAATTATTTGACCTTCCGGGACTGTTGACTTTCTGCAACGCGTCCCATTTTAACCCTTGAGTGGTGTCTTTGGTGAGTGAGTCCGATGACGTAATATTTTCATCAAGTTCCTGCTCCTCTCGCTAGGATGCAGGACTTGTGTCTCCTGCTACCTTCCTACCTCGAATCAGTCTACCAACAGATGCGAGGGCGTAATTTTGAGGTTACAGATTTGTCTGCAATTGGGTACGTCGGTCCCCTACACCGAAGACACCTAGGGTGTGATTGGTCCAACATACCAAAGATACCTAAAATGAAATATAGTACTATATATAATGTAACACTATGCTATGTATAATACTACTAGCAGAGTACCCATCCTTTGTACGGGGTTGGTGTATAAGTGTAAAATGCTAATTGAAGTTATACTCTAACTTAGCGTTTGCAATGGGAGAGGACACAGTTAGATAAAATTAGCTTCTTTAAATTTACGGTATACTTAGTATTACACATCTACCATAGCAATAATGTTCTACCTCTCCACCTAAACAATAGAGAAAAATAAATTATTAAAAATTCGCAAAATATTGCAAATTATTCATGCAATTAAAAACAAACACAAATTTAAACAATCCTACTTTGATAGTTCTCATTGCCTATCACAGTTTTTTGTGGCTGGTTAGTTCAAATTAGCTGTTTATATAAATGCAAAACAATAATAGTGCTGCACCCTGTTGGTAAATCTTATAACTTTTTAATACCGGTACTTTTGCATATCATAGAACCAACTTTTTTAGTTGAAACAGCTGACTAAATACTTTAATTCCCTTTAAATATGAATACTCATAAGGTTAACATGGGGAACTACAGAACCACTGGGGCGGAGCCCGAAACGATTTTTGAGATAAGAATATGCCTATATGTTAATCGGGAATATGATCTATCATCATGCCAAATTTCAGCCCAATCCGTCCAGTGGTTAATGCGTGATTGAATTTCAAACAAGCAAACAAACACACAAACTTTCACATTTATAATATTAGTAAGATAAGATAATGATAGTGTAATTTTTTTATATAATAAAAATTATAATATAGTAATCATTTTACATATTTTTAAGTTACAAAAACGGTCTCACAGTCTGAAGATACCAAAGGTGTAGGCCAATCAAAGTCGCCATTACTCTATGGGTAAAAATGCATTTTTTGAAGTCTCAGTCAAAAGGTTAAGAATATAAGGAATTCTGATGGTTTATTTTTTTTACACTAACAAGTCCATAAAATTTCATAATATATCAGTGAAGGCTTTAGTAATTTGGAAACAGTATTTAACTTTTGATAAATGTATTATATTTTTTTTTTATATGTTACCAATACTCAGATGGTTTTTTTTCACGATAACCCCCATAAAAATGTAAACATATATAGGAGTAATAATTTTACATATTTTTATCTTTTATGATTTTAGTTATATAAAAAAAAAAATCTAAAATGGTCTCGCAGACGGAAGACACTAAATGTGTGATAAAAATCAAGACACCACTCTAGAGAAGTAATAAACATGATGGTATACCCAAATATTTGTCTTCAAAGGATTACTTTAGACTGATTTTGGTGTCATATTTTATCTACTAAGATAATGGCTTTGTACTGTTCTTGTAGGCCTAAATGTTAAATATAGTCAAATCTTGATTATCCAACCTACAGTATTCAAGAGAAGAACAGGCGCAGAAAGTCACTCGATCTTCCACCGGAGGTGTTCAATAAGTTAAGTATATTCATAAGCATAAGCACAAGCTTATTCAATTTTAGGGATCCAAGAACAAATATACAAAAGCGTTCCAGAGAGTTTGTATGCAACCTGTACATGAATTTGAACTCGTGGTGTTTTTGATCTCTGTGGACTTCAAAACGGAAAAGTAAATCGGTCCCGGGTCCAGGTCTTATGGCGAGACCTACGGTAATGGCTTATTCCCTATAGGGTTAAATTTGCTAAAAATAACCCCGCAGCAGCAAACCTGCAAACTAGTGATGGTCGGATCCGGATATCGGACTACCGGATCTGAGCTAGAACCGAAGCCCGATCGGATCCACAAATGGAATGGAATGGATCCGATTTTTTTTATACTATTAACACAAAACGGGCGAGTATTCGAGTTCGAGTAGAGTACGGCCTTGAAACTCGAGCTTATCTTTGAACTCGCCAGTTTGGTTTAAAATTGTAAAAAATCAATATTTGTTGAAATGTAACTTGTGTTTACATAAAATGATGGATAATTTGTATTACTGTAGATTCTACAGTAATACAAATATAGAAATAACCAAAAGAGGTAGTTGTCCTAACCTATTTTTATAGCTGTCACGACAGAATAGGTCAACTCAAAGCAGTCACCGGCAACTGACTGGCAATGGTATACTGACTTGACACAGAATAGAATGACGTGATCGGTAGTGATTTTGTTTTAAAGTAAGCCTACTGTTTCACAATAGAAAATTCCACTACTGAACTGTTACGTAAGCAATAAATTTATGTTTATAAAAGTCAGAATAGAAACACTATAAAGGCAAAACAATAGAAGGGAGGGAGGGGTTGTGCAATGACTTCGAAATGAGCGGAATAGCAAAATTGAGTAGGGGGTTGGGGGGGAGGGAAGGGTGAGACCTTTGAGCTATATTTAGACAAGACTTTCACAACTTCCCTAATGGCTGGGTACGGGGATTACAATAGCAGGTTTTTCATTGCCTGGTTTGACTTTTGTCTTTTTGTGTAGGAGATTTGAATAATCAAACACTAAAATTAATAGAATAACAATAACACACAAAGTAAACAAGAAATGAAATACAGAACACGATGATTTAACACTGTCACTCAATTTTGTTGTCTAGAAGGGTCGGTGAACTAATCAATAAATAGCCAAAACCAGTTTCCTCCCCCTCTTGCAGTCTCACCACCACCCCTACTCCCCCCCTAAGCCGGGAGGCCCAAAACTTTGTCCTTGAAACACCCTAGCCTCTGAAACAATAAACCCTTACACCCGCCCGTGTTTCTGTTTTGACAACAGGTTTATGAATGCGTTCACTATTTTTCATTTTCCAGAATTAACTATCAATTATTATTATTTGCAAGTTACAAATAGGAAACTACATGACATTATGGTATTCAATGACCCATGTATTATCAAAAATTAATAATTCATTACTTATTTTGATAATAAAAAGCATTCATTACATCACGCAGCACTTATTGATATATATATATATAATTATCAAAGTTACTGTTACTTTATACAAAATAAAATAGGTACAAAATTGTGTGGCCAGTCAAACTTTATAAACAAATATTTTATTCTATAAAATACAGATGGTAAATAGGGGTTGGTTTAAAGGAAATAAAATACAAAACAGATTAATTAATTATTTTGATAAATTATAGAAAGGTTATGGGATTGATTGAACTAAAATAACCGCAGGGAAACTTATAAGTAGAAAAGACGTCAACCACAATCTGTTTAATCAGTACATCGTTGAGAGAGAGAGGGGGAGAGAGAGAGATAGCAGATAGGGGCGTTTGATAGGGAATCTGAAACAAGGAACAACGATGTGACAATACTCGTTTATAGCCTTATTGTCTCGTCCACTACATTTGCACACGTGACCACTTTTTGTTTCTTCCTTATCTATCATCCGTCCCAAAATGGTATTCCTGAAATAGTTTGTTGGTATAATCTCCCCTCCCACACAAGGCGCAGTGCTCAGTGCGTACACTGTAGGTTGTCACGGCAACCGTGTGTCGTCATAGCGACTAGCCAATCACGCACTCGCACTACGTTGTAGATTACGATACGAATAGCTGTGTTAGAAAGACAGCGCAATAGGTGGTAGTTTGTCTCTTTCGTATCTCCTCAAAATTACGATCGATAATCAGATAATCATTGCGCAACGTAGAATTGTGATAACTTTGTTTTCAATAACGACACATATTAAGTGTTTTTATATGGACACAGTTAGTCTTTGACATTGCCTAGCCATATGAATTATTTTATTTAAAAAACCCGCCCTTGAAAAAATAAAAAAACTTATCTGTATTTGGATCCAGTACCAGGGCCGGATTTCCCAATAGGCCCGGGCCTATGGGCGCGAGCTCCCAGAGGGTGCACGGGCGTGAAGATTTTTTTAAATATCTAAAAATAAATAGTCATACTTAAAAAAAAAAAAACTCTGGCTAGTAAAGCATTCTGGTTCCGAAGTTCATAGGTAGAAATAATTGTTAGAAAATGTAAACTATTCAGAATTACACATCAATTTCGTTACAACATTGGTAATACGGCACTACAGGAGTAGGCTGTAGGGATGTTGACGACCGCACTGGCACTATGCTGGCTGGCCTGGCGCTACTGATTGGAGGGATTAGGGGCGCATGCATGCTAGACACTGTTACCACCCTCACCTTACAAAACAAAAAATCTTTTGATTAGTTTACTACAATCTGCATGATCAAGCTAAAATATATAATACGTCGTGTTTAATATTTTTTAAATGATGAATTCATCTTTAAAATTAACGAAAAAATATTAATCTCAGTTTGCAATAGGTTTTACAAAAGTTCAATACCCTCCAAAGCACCATAAATGCTGTAATTTTCTCCTCAGACCTAAGGATGAGTATGGTTGGCCGGAATATTGCTCCGTTTTGCTTTTAAAATATAACCTAGATGCAGTATGGCCATAGATTAATATAACTCAAATCAACTTCTTATCACATTGTGAATTAATTTTTTTCACGTCTAGTTCATGTTGGTGACACTGGACGTTAGTTTGACTTACTTTTGTTTCTATTTTTTTAGGGGTAGTTCTATGATGTGTGTTTTAATTTCTTGTAATATAACCAGGAGACGACCTATTGTTTGTGATTAGATCGTTTTATTTAGGATAAAATAGGTTTAATAACAATAAATGTTTTAAGCTAAGAATGATGACAAGTCTACTAAAGGAGTATATTTAATCTATGGTAAACGTAGTGTATGTAGTTCATGTTATTGGGCCTGAAATTGGAATCAATGGCCATGTTTTTTTGCAGGAATGCTCGGAGGGTGGAGTTGTTTTGTTTCAGTCCCACAAACGTGAGCATTTACTAAAAGCATAAAATTGCTAAACGTGTTTAAGACGGCATATTGTTGCTAAACAAGTCAAATCTTAAAATAACTTGCAATGATAAAATTCCGACGTGGAGTGGTATTCAAGCAATTAACTTAGGCCTAGGGGCACGATATAGTTTTAAATAAAGGTTTAAAGGAATGTAACTGTGACCAGACTATATGGGGCGGAAAATTATTTGGGCCTGGGGGCGCCAAAATGTTAAATCCGGCCCTGACCGGTACCAACATTTTCTTGGATCCGCCCATCACTACTGCAAACTATAGTTATTTGTGCAACTAGTGAGAAAAGTGAGCAATTGACTCACTCGAGAGAAATCCTTACTCACGAGCCGTAGGCGAGTGAGGAATGGTTTCTCGAGTGAGGCAATTGTACTTTGAACTCGAGTTGCACATTATACTTTTCCTACAGTTACCATAAAAAAATAAATTGGTGAAGAAACATAACCTATTTTTACACAGAAGTGAACTGACGTGCGAATAGCCACTGCCTTTAATATAACATTTAATGGGAAGTGAAAAATACAACAGTACAACAGCTGACCAGCTGATTTAAAGCCAGTGCTGCCAACGTATTTCGCGCACATACGACGTTGCCTGCATGTTACGCGCTCACTATTTCGTGCCTTCACGTTGCAAATCTGGAGTGAGACAAAGTAATTAGAGTGAGACAATGTTAACATTGTCTCACTGATGAGCGAATTGGCCACTTTGCTTTCTCAAATCAGTGAGTGAACATGTACATTGTTAGGTAACTGTAGGAAAAATGAATTTCCTAGTTAGATTTTCAATATATTTCTTATTTAGGACTAAACAATGTTAATTTTAATGAGTACTTAGGTTTGGGCCTTTTTGTCTTCTTTTGGTCTTTTTTCTGGGGATGGTGTGAGTCATCAAAATCTTCCTTTGACGATTCTTCTATTGTTACAGGAAACTGCCCTGCAAACATACAGATTTATCAAACCTTAAAAACAAAAACAGACAATATGTTCTAAGTGAACTATAAGGTTAGTTGATCAAATTGTTTACTAACATTTCAATTCAAATGTACTAGGCATGGGCGGTAGTTAGCTAACACATATCTGAAGCGGATTGCACGGACCTTTCGTGTTAAATTAAATGAAAGTTTGACCTTTTTTATCTTTTAATTAGTCATAGTCAAGAATTTATTCATAGGTAAAGTAACATACTTAGCCTACATGAATACAATTTTTAATTCATCTAAGTATAAGGACAGGTCCATTAAATATACCTTGAGACTCCTTTTGGAAATATTGGGTTTTAGTTCCATTTAAATTTTTAAAGGAGGAGGAAAAATTCATGTTCTGCATTGACAGTCTTTTTTAAGAGCCCTAATTTATGATTTACAACGAGAAAGTTATTTTTGTTCAGTGTATTGTGAAGCGGTCCTGCCAACATTCATCGTCAGATGACTGAAGTCATGAAGCAGTGAGATGGCTGATGTCATTTGCAGGCCCTAATGCAATTTGTGAGGGTTAACTGTTGAAATGGGCACTTTATGGGTTTTTTATAAGTTAAAACAACATAACCTGCAATAGAGAAAACTGAAAACCTTATCTACCAGCTACAGTGCAACCTCTGTCAAGCCCAATAATAGGCCTAACCACCCAAACGATAAATAAATATAAAATCTTAACCCCTTTATAATTTGACCCATTACATCCTTACTTTCTAACCTGGCTAGGATTATGATCCCTTTTCAGAATGAG
This sequence comes from Macrosteles quadrilineatus, assembly GCF_028750875.1. Classification (NCBI taxonomy): domain Eukaryota; kingdom Metazoa; phylum Arthropoda; class Insecta; order Hemiptera; family Cicadellidae; genus Macrosteles; species Macrosteles quadrilineatus. The sequence goes on from NW_026542597.1 coordinate 73,644,600, forward strand.
TGTGTAATTTGAAAGACAGACATCAACAAATTACTTACTTTTTAAAGACCTTTTCTTTTTATTGTTGCTGCATGACAAATAAGTAGTCATTTTCTTGATTTTCTTGTAGTAATTGTGGATGTAGTACTTAATGTCGCGCCAAGAGCGACGATCCAAAGCCGAGTTCTGCCTGATGCACTGTTCGCACTCTTTTTTTCCTGGAACCACACGTTTTTGGATCGCCAAATGGAAGAAAGTCATCACTGCATCCTTTTCTTCAGTGGTCCATGATCGCTTAGGTATTGGTTCTGAAATTAAATTTTTATCGTGTTAAGAAATTTAATGGTAGGAATAAAAAATTGGTTTACCAATGAAGCCTTATACTCAGTTTTATAAGTATCCCACAAGCTTTTAAAATAATTAAATATTTGACTAAAAAATGTAAATCTGTCTTTCAGAAAAATTAGTTTTTAAGCATAAATTAGGCTTTGTTTATAGCAGATAAAAAAATTGTAAAAAACTTTGGAATAAGGTAAGAATAGGGTGAGCAGTGATGGAGTGTGATGATATAGCTGCAAATTATGTCTTGTGAAGTTCACTCCTCAAGTCTGCACTGCGAGTAGTGTTGAATTTAAAACTATTCTTTACAACAAAATCAAACATATTTGCAAATAGATAATGAAGATACGCTCGATGTTGAGCAAAATATATGTCCATTCTTGCTATCATTTAAAATTTAAACTGAAACAAAAATTAAGAAAACAGAATTTTTTTACTTTTTTTAAATTTACTATTCTTTTAGTGAACTTGAATGCCGGCTATTTGAATTAAAACCAGAACTCAATGGAACTCTGTATATGAAGTATATTGATTGATATTACAGTATGTAGACACCCTGCTAGTCTGGAAAGTTCGGCACTTTGGCGGTGCCGGATTGTTGAAAATACCAGATTACTCTGCAATTATTGCGAGACTAGAGAAAATATTGCTAATTATAGAGCATCAAACAAATTGATGGCTGGCAGGCTATCATTACATGTTTTACTGTGCTTTCCCATATTTCTTATAGTAGTGATGAAATTGCTAAAAATAAAAACGTAATAAATATTATGTAAATAATAAAATGTATAATAAAATGTAATAAATTAAATAGAAGTCGCTCTCCACGTAGGAGGGTTGCTTCTGGTGTATGACGATCGCTTGCAACAAATATTTCCTGCACTGGGAAAACTATTACAAGTGCGGTCGCAAACGTTTGCAAAGGAAAGCTCAGCCTACAATGGCCAGTTAAAGTTCCAGGGTCTCCGATAGGGGACGCTCCTGACTTAGGACAATTGCTCGCCAGATATAACTATCCCTTCTGAGGTAGGATGATTGTTCCCGAAATAGGACGGTTGCTCGCCACGTAGGAGGATTGTTCTGAGGTAGGCTGATCGCTCTTGACAAAGGACGATCGAGCAGGCTCTGTTGAGAGCTCTCATTGGGCTTAAAACCGCACTCAACAAAATTTATTTGACTATTTTACACCAGTATTGAAAGTGCAGAACATTAGATGACAGAAGACCACCGGTATAGTAGGTACTGTGCAATTTTTAAAAATCCTCATCAAAATTAAATTTAAGACTTACTCCTTAAGGGCCTTTTTGTCTTCTGGTGTTCTTTTTTCTGAACGTTGTATGGGTCATCATCCTTTGACAATTCTTTCATTGTTACATCAAACTTCCCTGAAATCATAAAAATCCATTAGATATTTGTCAGTTTATAAAAAGTAAAAAAGCTAATTTACAACAATTTTAAAACAATTTTAATTTAAATGTACTAGGCATACAGCAATGAGCTAACAAAAATATTAAGTGAATTGGAAAAGGTCATTGGTAAATTATTGGGAAATTTTAACTTTTTATCTTTAAATTACATTTTTTCAACTAAATCTTTTTCAATCAACATAGTTGATTGAATTGAAACCCATGTTGGTGGGGAGATTGGGATTGTAGTCTGGTTTAGACCCAGTGACTGCTGGTACGCAAGGTAAATAAATGCTAAAGAAACTAACAGTTAGAGGAATTGGAAAGGTTGTAGCTTTGGTACCGTAGGCATCAAACCATTTGCCTCAGAGCAAATCTATATCTGTGAATTGTAATTGCCCGAGGCGCTATCGTCAACCCATTCTCAGGTTACAGCGCCAGTGCAAAGATCTCCCGCAATCACGGCTCCATAGTCAACATGTATTACGCTCACAGCGCAATCACCAACACATTCCGCCGTCACAGCACTATATTCAAAATGTCACAGCGCCATCTAGAACATCTCCCGAAATGATGACACGATTGTCAAAATGTTCAATGCTCGCGGCACAATCGTCAACAACCGACCCCCCTATCAGCGCTATTGTGAACCTTGTTATTTATAATCATTTTCTGTGTTATACGACATTATTGATTAGGTCTGATAGTTGATGAAAATTATGGAAATTAACACATACAATTCACTATTGTATTGGCACTATTGTAATTCTTAATGAATGAACAATAAAGAATATTGTATTGGATTGTATTGTAGTTGAGACTTTACTGAATATATAGATTAGATTAGCCTGTATTTCTAAGCTCAATAAACTTTGAAGTTCACAATTTAAAATAAACCAGAGTTAATGTTTCAATTACTTTAAGAAATTGTTAATGTCAGTTTAAATGACATTATTACACCATTTTAGGTTTTTGATAAGAGTGATATTTTTGTAATTGCACTACATTAAGAAAATCTCATACAGTAACGAGTTTGCTTCGGCATGGACTTGTTGCAACACTCACTTCAAAGTAGTGCCTTTGAATATTGATTAGATGATATAACTGGACGTTCCATCCCCATGTCTATGTTGTCACCAGGTTTTAAAATAGAAATGTATGGAAAACTTTGTATTGAGTTGGATCGTGATGTTTAATTGCTGATTTTTGTTGAATATGCACTTTCTAACAAAGTCAAAATGATAGGACTTTTTATTGCATCTGAAAAGTCTTGTCAACTATCTCAGGAATGAAAAATGTGGTTGAAAATATAATTTTAGACACTGGTTCATTCTACTTTATTCTTTATCACTAAAAAACTGGCGACAGCTGGTCTATATGGATGGAATGTCAACTTCAGTATCCACTTACTGAACTAGAACATTCACCAGTAAATACCCCACAGCAAACATGTCCAGTTGTTTTAAACTGTACTGCAGAGAATCTCATGATTGAATACCTAATATATGACCAGGGAATATCATCAACAATTTTAAAAATGTTATAAATTAGGGTGAACAAAACACAAATTTATTTGAACAGGGAGATGTAAAACCAAGTAGGAAACGAAAGCTTAACTAAAAGGTATAGAAAGAAAAAAATCTTGTTTCATTGGGATCCTACCTGCATTGTGATTAAGTTCTGAGTTTGCACCTACTTCTTTGGTTGATTCTTGAGATTCGACAATTGAATTTGAGAAACATTGTACGGACCATTTTATTTCCATTAAATTAAGAAAATCTTTTAAAGATTCACTCTTTGATTTATTACAATTTCTTAAGGCCTCGCCTCGCTCAATAGTGATACATCTCCTCAAACTGAATCCTAATTTCAGAGCCAAGGAAGGAATTTTATACTGAGGCTGTAATGTTTGATTTTCTGAATCAATTTTGATACACATTTGCTTCACTGCGGCTACCAAATTATCAATCTCAAATGGTTCAAACCAATCTTTTAAAGTTTTATCTCCACCCCCTGATAGTTTTCTTAGTGTTAGTAGAAGCCGTCCCAACTGTCTCATTTCTTGTCTTATTAATTCGTGTTTGGTTAATCCATACTTCTCAAATTGTAAATTGCCTAGTTTTAGAATGAGGGGGTCATTTTTACATGTCTCTGTTACTTTATCATCCTTCATAGGTTTTAAGATTTTCTCATTAAAAATTGCTGGCTGGTTATGATCTTGTATTAGAGAACTCATCAACAAAACTCTACTTTCTACCTGAACTCTTCTCCGCTCTATAACTAATGGTTTGTTGAATAATTTCTGTCTCTTAATATTGCATGAATATCTGATGTGATGCCAAAGATGCTTTTTAATTAGGAATCCCAAGCAGTAAGGACACGGTGAGAATTCACTATAAGAAACATCCTCTCCTCGATTAGGCCGACGGACAAGGATCAGTTCACCAGATTTCTTTGATAACACTTCAATGTTGTGATGGTAATCGCCGATTCTACCCAAATCTATAAATCCATTTCTCCTAACAAGAGATTTTTTTGGCATGGCCAACAATTTAGCTACCTCAATTTCTGTGCTATGTATATTTATAAAATGTTTGTGTAATTTTGTCATTACTCTGTAACAAAACATGCAACAGTGACCTTTACTTCTTACTATATTTCCTCTATCATCCCTTTTCACTTCATTTACAAAAATTCCTTTTTTCTTCTCATTTCCTTTTTCTTTACTAGATTGTATTTCTTCTAAGCTATTTTGTTCATTTACGTCTTCATCTTCAACAAACCCTGTTGTCTCGTCTGACTGGTTATTATAAAAATCATTACACTTGGGCTTATTCAAAACAGTGTCATCTTCAACCGAATCTGAGACATGGTAAATGCATTTGACTGGTCTCTCAATCCATGAATCACCCTCTGTAACAGAAATAAACAGTGTTTATCAATATAAAATGCCCAGGAATCCTACTTATTTGATAACTCCTTTGGCCATTGAAACCCTAGGCGGTCTTTGGCCTAGCCAACCATGTGCCTCCAGGATCCTCTGTCTTCTGCCAACTCTAGGTCTGCTCCCATTCTTCTTAGGTCCTTTGTAACCTCGTCAACCCATCGTATCCTTGGTCTTCCCTTTCAACGGAAATATAATACAAAAATTCAATTTAAATTTTCATCAAAAATAAATACAATTTAGTAGTATGGAAAACATTGATATTTCATTACTTGGCCAAAAAATCTATGTTCGACAAACACATCGGTAACCTACCATTGATGTAAAAAAACATCGACTATCGATGCTCATCCCTACAGAGTACCTCTTAGCACCTGCTATACCATCTCTCTCACCTCTGCATTGAATGTGGCCCAGTCATCTCAGCCTTCTACTCTTTACCACTCCCACAATATTTGGTTCCCTAAAGCCTACAATTCTCTCAACTCTCTTTTTTCTTATTCTCCATGAGTCTCTCTCTTTTATTGGTCCAACAATTCATTCATTAGGCTAATAAATAAATGCCAGGATTTCAGGCCGATCAGTATATTGCCCGCAATATCAAAAGGCCTTGAAAGAATTGTGCACTGCCAAATGACGGATTTTCTGACTGACAACAACATACTTTGCAGCTTTCAGTCTGGTTTTCGAACGGCTCACAGCACAGAAACAGCACTATTACGTGTGACGGACGACATTAGACAAGCAATGGAACGTCGGCAGGGTACAATTCTAACACTATTTGATTTTTCGAAAGCTTTCGACTGCGTAAATCATAATCTTCTTCTGGAAAAGTTAAGGGCCATAGGGTTTTCAAATGGTGTATTGGACTGGCTGGGATCTTATCTGTCAGGCAGGCGGCAATGTGTTGAGGTTGATGACGTACGATCTGACTGGGAGACAGTTACTTGTGGTGTGCCTCAGGGGTCAATCCTTGGCCCTCTACTGTTTGTACTATACATAAATGACCTGAGCTCAGTCCTCACACACTGTAAATACCATATGTATGCCGACGACTTACAGATTTATACGCATTTCTCAGCAAAATATATCAATGACAGTGTTCTAAAAATCAACGAAGACATCGAGAAAATCATTACCTGGACTGAAAAACATGGACTTAGACTAAACCATACAAAAACAAGACCAATAATAATTTGTCATTCACGTTTACGAAACTCAATTGACTTTGACACAGTGAACTCAGTAACTATAAATGGGACAGCTTTACTTTACTATGACAAAGTGAAAAATCTAGGACTTACTATAAACTCGACGCTTACCTGGGGAGATGCAGTAGTAGACATACGTAAAAAGGTGTTTGCATCAATCCACTCACTGAAGAAGTTACAGAATTTTTTACCTTTACACATAAAGTTACACCTAGTAAAATCACTTGTCTTCCCTCACTTCACTTACTGTAACTCTGTGATCAATGACATGACTGTAAATCTCGCTGATGCTCTCCAACGCACTCAGAACTACTGTTTAAGATTTGTTTATGATCTGAGACGTAATGAGCGCATCACTCCTTTTTATGTTGATTCTAAATTACTAAAACTATGTGACCTAAGATCAATAAAAATTCTTATGATAACCTATTCAATATTAAAAACAAAATTTCCAAAATATTTTTTAAACGACTTCAAATTTGTAGCTGAAGAAAGTGTAAGAAACTCACGTTCTGCTTCAGTAACTTTGCGTATGCCTCATCATAGAACGGCAGTTTATGACAGAGCGTTTGTTGTTTCTGCTTGTCGCCTTTGGAATGATCTCCCTCTAGCCATAAAAACCCTTGATAGCCGTCCCCGGTTTGTGACAGCACTAAAAAATCTGTTTTCTGGACGTATGGCCATGGTTGGTATATCCTAGGCGTGCGCTTGGTTGATCACTGACAGGTGTGTGTGCGTGTGTGTGTGCTAGTTCTTGCGAGTGTGTGTTGTGTGTGTGCGTGTACGTGTATAGGTGTGTGTGTGTGTGTGGGTGTTTATGTAAGGTGGTATGTTTTAAAAGTGTATTGTTTCTTTTTACATTAAATATTGTAAATAGATTATAGTATTTTATTTGTATTGTACATTGTTTTGTTTTATTTGTATGTTTAGATTTGTATAAACAGGTTAAGTGTAAGAGAGGGCCATGTGGCCCTAACTTTGCCTGACTAAATAAATCATTTTCATTTCATTTCATTTCATTTCATTTCATTTCATTTCATTTCATTTTCATAATAAATGGTCTTGGCTAAGAAACAATTTAGTCAGTAACAAAGCTACGCAGATCATCTCACTCCATTATACATTCACCGTTCATCCACATTCAGCTTAAAATAAACACCGAATTGTGTCTTTCTCTTAAAGAATTGAATTGACCCAATTAGAATTACACAAATCGTCAAGTATGACCTTGCATATTAGAATAAGTTTTGAAAAATTCCTGGATTTAAAAAGTCTTAATTTACAGGCTATTGATAACAAGTAATTAACATGTTAACTACCAGTCTTCACCTCTGTATTAGTTGGCCTTGTGGCACCTGGTAGTGAATGGGTTTAGATAAATATAAAATGGTATAAAGAAACATTAGCCAACAGAGCCTTAAAAAAATAAAATATAGAACTCACAAATGTACATAAAAACTAAATTAGGTTATGACATTAGTGGCCTGTGTTTACCTTCAATAGGAGTTTCTTGATTTTGAGGCTCAAGATACGTCCCCTCTACCATCTGGCCCGTGCTGCTTTCCATGCTTAGCTGGAAAAACATAAGCTAGTTACAAATTTAATTTTCCATACAGGCAGTAGCGGCTAGCCCATAAGGACTCTCGGACGCCGCCCTCCCAACAATACAGAAATCAATATTTTTTTTTATTTATGTAATAAAAAAATAATATGTCGTAATTAAAATTAAATTACAATTACTTACGACTACTTAATCAATATGATAATAATATGAAATGAAATAGTTTTAAATTTTGAATCCAGTAATGACTGTTTTGCGATAGTCGCTTTCATAATGTGGAATGCGGACGGCGGCAACCTCCGTCCCAAACTCAATGCATGTAGTCTTATGGTAGAAACACCTAACAGCGCTGAGGGTGCCGTGACGTCATTCCAATGCTTTACAATAGGGACTCTGGGGCAGAGTCCAAAGCTGCGCGCGCATCCATAAATCAGGGCAGCCACCCTAAACTGGATAATTCTGCATCACACACGATTAGGATAGGAAGAACCATGTTGGCAGCGCTGGAGCCATCATCCACACTGTCACTACCATAAACATTAACTAACCTCACTTCTTTCCATGTCCATGACCACAGTTCAGTTATAGTTTAGTGCCAAACGACCTGTTGTTTTGTGATCAATAGTGTTTAGTGATAGTGATGGAGGCGTAAGGAAGGCAGCGGTAGTTTGTTGAAGATTGAAAGAGCTAAGTAGAAATTATTAATAGTTATACTTAATTGATTGAGTTAGTTAGTTGGTATCTTTGAGTCAATAGCCTAAGTTACGTCTGTAGTTTTAGTATAGGCTAACCTAATCAACCCGAAAACTAAGTAAACTAACCATAGGTAAAGTGACTCGGACAATTTTAGTTATAGTTACTTATTATTAAGTCTTAATAAGTTATTACGGGTAAATTTGCCGTGGGCTGAAGGCCTAAATCTAAATATTAATGGACGGCGGCATTTCGTTGTCGTCGACGGCTAACGTCACTAACGAAGTTAGCCTGATTATCAATGAAGGGATCAAAAATATTGACCACAGAATTTCTTTGAAAAAATTAGGACCTCCTAGACCTTTCATGAACATAAACCAAATTCAAAACAGTTCAAAGAATAAGAATAGCTTCACACGAAAATTTTCGCCACATATGTACAATCATGCAGATTGGCTATGTGGTTGTTCAATTAAAAATTCATTTTTCTGCTACACTTGTTTGGTCATGGGGGTTCAAGATAGAGCATGGACTGTAGACGGCATTTCAGACCTTAAACATCTACTGGAAAAAGTAAAAAAACACAAAACAAGTGAAAAACACATAAATGCGTCAATAGAATATGCTGTTTTAGGTAAAGTTGATATTAGATGCCAATTGGACAATGCATATAGGTTAAAAATACAAAAACAAAATGAAGATGTTTCGAAAAATCGATACATTCTAAGTAAGCTAATTGATGCAATTAAATTTTGTGGAGCGTTTGAATTAGCATTACGAGGACATGATGAACGCGAAAATTCAAAAAAATCCTGGCATATTTCGTGGTTTGGTTAACCTTATGGCGGAGCTGGATGTAACATTGCAACAGCACATAAATCAAACAAATAACCGAGTGTTTTTGGGTCTGTCTAAAACCATACAGAACGAGTTATTGGACTCAATATATTACGTTTGTCTGCAAATGATTCGTGACGAATTGACACAAACCGACTATGTTGCTATTGAAGCCGACGAAACAACAGACTGTGCCACTTTATCCCAACTAGTATTTGTTATTAGGTACGAGCTGAATGGCACGATTCACGAGCGATTTATCACTTTTATTAGACCAAAAGGCCATGATGCAGAATCAGTTAGCGAAACAATTTTTGAAGTATTAGAGCAATTAAACCTCGACAAAACTCCTGATAAAGTCATTGCCCAGAGCTACGATGGGGCTTCCGTAATGAGTGGCCAACACACGGGAGTACAAGCGCGTGTAAAATCTAAATATAAGAATGCAAATTTTGTCCACTGTTACGCACATCAATTAAACTTAATCATTGAACGCAGTGCTACACAAAATAAGCAGGTTAAGATATTCTTCAGTAATATCGAGGGGTTTTCATCATTCTTTTCCCAGTCAACAAAGAGAACTGCAGTTCTCGATGAGATAGTAAAACGTCGTATTCCAAAAAGCTCAGGTACTCGGTGGAATTTTAAATCCAGAATTGTAAGCACAATTTTTAATTATCAAAGAGAGTTGGAGGAATGTTTAAGTTACATACTCGACGATGACACCAATGACTATGCCACAATAAATAAAGCTGTTGGCCTAAGAAGTATTCTAAAAGACGAAGACTTTATTTTCTGGCTGGACTTTTTCAATCAAATACTGCCCCACAGTGACATTCTGTACAACCAACTGCAGCAAACAACAATTGATTGCGTCAAGGCGTTTAAGTTTGTCGGCGATTTCAAAACTGTGGTAGATCGCGTAAGAAACTCGACCATGTTAGATAAACCGAGAGATAGTGAACCCGAATCGAGCAAAAAGCGGAGAAGGCACGACGATCAAAAACGCGTCGTCGCAAAGGAAGTGTGTGACATAATTACGTCGGGAATTGATGACCGTTTTACGTTTGTAAATCATTTGTCCGCGGCAAAACTGTTTCAGCCAAGTTTGTTTGGGGAGTTTAAAACCAAGTTTCCCGAAAAAGAGTTACACGCTGCTGCGGAACTATTTAGCCTAAATAAAACTGAATTGAAACAGGAGTTAAATGTTATTTACAATAGGGATGATTTTTCAACGGCCACAGGGTCATTAAGACTACTCAACTTTGTCTATGACAACAACCTCAAAGATGTGCTTCCAGAGTCAATCAAACTTTTAAAAATCATAAGCACAATACCTATGACTACTTCGGAAAGTGAACGTTGTTTCTCTACTTTGAAACGAATTAAAACGTTTACCAGGAGTACCATGAAACAAGACAGACTAAGTGCGCTTGCTATGTGTTCTATCGAAAAAAAGCTGTTGTCAACTTTAAATTTCAACGAAAAAGTAATAGATCACTTCGCCGGGCAGAAAGAAAGGAGGATGGATTTCACATTCAAACAGTACAATTAAAGTTAGGCCTTATCCTCATGGTATGGTTTTCTACTCATATTGCCGTGGATGTTTTAATATAAAATACAATTAGTCAAGCCTTACCCTCATGGTTTGGTTTTCTATTCGTTATTGCCGTGGGTGTTTAAATTATACAATTCAATCAATGTCAGGCCTTACCGTTTGGTTATCTACTCATTATTGCCGTGGATTTTTTACTATTAAATTATCAATTGTTAGTTATATGTTCAATACAGTGTAGTCCCGTTTTACAAGGCCGTAGGCAGGGAGGGGGTTAGAGGGTCAAACCCCTCCCCCAAAATTCCGAAATTGAGCAGTACAAATTAAAACTAGGTTTAAAAAGTTGAATTATGAAATAGAAACCACAATAGAGGATTAATTGTTATGTTTTGCAATATCTATTCATATTTAATATAGGCCTAGTTCTATTAGGATAATAAATCTGATCTATTAAATAAATTGGTAAAAAATATTTAAAAAATATACTTTACTTTACTCTACTTATGTCTATTTGCTCATGCATGACAAACAACAGGTGAAATGGGAGTTTTTGGACTATTATTGGACACAGTTTTAGGCGTTAAAATTGCTTCAGAAAGTCACCAAACGGCTTTAAAAATTTAAAATTTTTTCAGGGGGAGGACCCCCGGACCCCCCTCTTCTGTTGGGGGGTGCTCCACACCCCCCAAACCCCCCCGAGCCCCCCCCCCTAGACTAGGTCCTAGAGCCGCCACTGCATACAGGTAAGAAACACAATAGACAAATAGAATGAATATAGACCCGCAGCAGTGTTGCGGTTAGCATATGTTTCGGCGCCCTCTGCTAGGAGTGTAGAGTAGTTACGGCACACACCGCTGCAGCGTCAGCTGGCAGCATACTAGACTAATGGTAGATTCCAGACCATTGTTGTAGCATCACATGGTTAAACATAAGAAATCTATAATTGCATATTTCTAGCAGCTTCCTGAATGACCTTAGCCCGCGTTTACCCGAGGCCAGTAGGCCTAGAGGTTTATGGTCCCAGGGAACTTGAAGCATGATAGCTGAGGCAGGTAACCTGTCTGCCAACTAGCCTTGTGTATACACGGCTTATGAGGTAATACAGTGACATAGCCGGGGGGGGGGGGGGGGGTCCTGGGGGTCCGGACCCCCCTTCCGGTCTTAAATATAATATTTTTTTGTTAAATTTAATGTAAAATTATATAATCAATACTGTATTGACATTGGGGTTGATTATTTTCAATGCCATGAGAGCTAGAAAAGACCGTTTTAGGGCCTATATATTTTTAAAAATTTTCCCCGACATCCCTTTTACCTGGGGGGTTATTGAAGACCCCCCCCCCTATTTTGAAATCCTGGCTACGTCACTGGGTAATACAGCACAGTATCATCTGCACAAACTAGTATCATCTGGTTACTACATTCAAATGTATATGATGGTTTATTATTATTCGATTAAATTCTTTGGGTTTGATCTAAAGTTTGTTAAACCAAAAATGAAGCAAACTCCTCCTTCCAGTTATGTTTTTACAAACCTCTCTCTGGTTATTTTGAGTTTCTGGTTCCATTTCAAATTGTGTTGGCTGTGGTTCTATACTTCTCAGGTTTTCAAAATGTTCTTCAATATCTTTTGTCAACAATCTGAAAATCGTTTATCAAATTAAAATGAAAGAAATGTAAATGAAAAGAAGTATTTGTACAGTTAAAGTTCACAGTAAGTTGTCCTATCAGTTTTACTGTGTCAGAAAGTTGGTGTTTTATATAGAAATCAGTCACTTAAATCAACACACTATATCGGGAAAAAACTGTTATTTGATTTTAAATGCAAGAAAGTAATGTATTAAGTAAGTACGGTATCATGTGAAGTTAAGTACAGGGTGTTTACAAAAGAATGTCAGGATTTTAAATGGTAATGGTTTGGATAGGCCTACTATTTAAGGTAACTAAACTTTTTATACATCAAATTGAAGCTAAAATAGCTAAGTTTTGTTTCCCGTATAGCCGGGGAGGAAACTTTGACCTTGGCATGCGCAAAATAGGTGCACGGTGGTAGGCCGCAATTGTGACTCATACGCCTGACGCCCCAGTCGCTAGTACAATGTTTACGGAGCAACAGAAGGCACAGAGTGTAATCTGTAGTTGGCAGAGTTTATATCGATTGCAAAATTAAACTTAATTTAAATCTAACTGATGATAAAGAAATTTGACGCTGATTTAATGAGATTAGTGGCACCTTAGTGTTTTAAAAAGACATTCACCTGGCCAGCTAAAAACAAGCGATGACATAGACAAAGAAATTCAACAATGCTGCATCAGAAGCCCAAAAAATCGATTGCCCAACAAAGTCTTCAGTTGAACATACCTAAATCGACACTTCAAAATGTTATACTGTATACGTAAAAGATGGAGTTGTACCTAAAAAGATTCAGTTAAGACATCAGATAAACCTGCCCATTGCCCTTAGAAGCGTACAGATTTTGCCAATTTTACGCTCATATAAGACTGATGAAAATCTGAATTTTTTAAATTATTCCGAATTGTATCAAAGTATGAGAAAAAACTTTGTTCTTTTTGTAATTTGACGCTTAATTGTTTAAATCATTTAATTATCTTGAATAGTCCTCAAGCAACGACCGGTAAAATCCCGGCATTCTTTTATAAACACTCTGTATTTACATAGTTAATGTTAGGAATAAGCCATCCTAAGAGTTTTTTGACTTAGTAAAAAAATGTGGGTATTCAACATAAATCAGTCATTTAAATCAAGACACTTTGTCTGCGGTTCAATTCAACTACTTCCACATTGATTTACAAACTAGCAACAACATTAATATGGGGATGAAATGTCTTGTTCTACGAGGGTTGTTTTTTAAGTAAGGGCCGTTTTTATTTTTATCAAAAGATACAAATAATTTTGTAAAATAATTGCTATTTTCTGATTCTACACACTTTTACCTATTTTTCTATATAGTTGCATTGTTTATTTAAGGACTTGTCACAACGTACAACTAAGTTTTTAATTCCCTCTTCAAAGAATTCGGCCGCCTGCTCCGACAGCCAAGAGTTCACGGCCGCTTTCACTTCATCGTCGTCATTGAAGCGCTGCCCGCCAAGATGGTGTTTCAGATACCGGAAAAAGTGAAAATCGCTAGGAGCAAGGTCAGGGCTGTATGGTGCATGGTCCAAAACTTCCCAGCCAAAAGAATCAATCAAATCCCGAGTCTTTTGAGAGTTGTGAGGCCTAGCGTTATCGTGCAGGAGCAAAACTCCTTTTGTCAGCATGCCGCGCCATTTGTTTTGAATTGCTCTGCGGAGCTTCTTTAGAGTTGCACAGTAGGCATCTGAGTTGATCGTCGTTCCTCGTGGCATAAAGTCCACTAGCAAAACACCGCGCCGGTCCCAGAACACAGTTGCCATAATCTTGCGCTTTGACAGAGTCTGTTTGGCTTTGACATTGACAGGTGAGGTTGTGTGTCGCCATTCCATTGATTGTCGCTTGCTTTCGGGAGTGATATGAGATACCCACATTTCATCTCCAGTGACAATTTGACTCAACATGTCATCCCCTTCTTCGTCGTAAAGAGTAAAAAAGTCCAATGAAGTGGCAAATCTCTTCACTTTGTGGTCCTCTGTGAGGAGTCTGGGTACCCACCGAGAACACAATTTCTTAAAGTTTAGCTTTTCAGACACAACTTTGTACAAAACTGATCTTGAAACTTGTGGAAATTGCAAAGAAAGAGTGGAAATTAAATTGTGAATCTTCTGTCCTCACGAACCTTTGTTTCGACTGCAGCCACCAAATCATCAGTGATCACAGAGGGCCGGCCTGAGCGTTCTTCGTCATGGACGTTTTGACGGCCATTTTTAAACTCTCTAACCCATTGTCGCACTTTACCTTCACTCATTGCACTCAAGCCATTAACTTCTGTTAACTGACGATGAATTTCTGCAGTTGATATGCTTCTATCGGTCAAAAAACGTATCACTGACCGTATCTCACACGCGGCGGGCGATTCAATAATCGTAAACATTATAAAGTAGCACGTCAGCTACAGAGCTGCAACTGGCATCAGTGTGAACGGGAATGATGCCGGCAAGTGGCGCGGTGGCTTGTTGCGGCATCCGCGCGAACTACGGGACTATACACGCAACCGGCCCTTACTTAAAAAACAACCCTCGTATTAATAGTCAAAGGTAATGCTTACACCAATAAATACTGGCTATTTCTAAGCTATAATAAATTTATAAAAAATTAAACTTACGATTCTAGTTTAGAACGATTCTTGTGACAAACACTAAATATTTTTGAATGGTCGTCTTCAATGTGTATTTCTTCATAATCCCAGTTTGGCTCTTTTTTTATTACAGCTTGACTATTATAGGGATCCACATCTGTATTAGTAAAGATATCACTTTTGGACGATGCGCAAGGACCAAAATGTGTTGAATCTTTAACACAATCTTGCTCAGTTTCAACAACAGTTCCAAAACTTAGCGGATCTGTGCAGGGCTCATATTCCTTGTTGGTGTTAGATAAAATATTTTCCCCCTTAGGTTCACTGTCAACAAAAATCATTCAGTTATTTTATTTTCATCAGTTATAAATCAATATTTTCTAATAAATTACCGTAGCCTACATAAAATAATAGTAATGTACATGTATACACTAAACCCTACTGGTTGTTACAAAGAATAAGTTACTTTGAATTTATTCTAAATAAACATCCTGCTTTGTAACGAAATGGTGGCTTACATCTTTAATTTTTACAATAAGTTCTGTATTGTATTACAACAGGACGAAAAGGATCAATTAATATTACTAAATCTATTAAAATAAGAAATTTTTATTGACTCTTACCTAACTATAATTTATTTGGAAAAAATATTTGACTTTACTGTATTTTGGGTTTATTTGGGACTTTTCTACTGTCAATACTTAAGAAAAAAGGAGATACGTAGTTTATCTATATATACAGGGTGTCCCGGAACTCTCTACCAATATTTTAGGGCATTGTTCCTCGGTAAGAAACATATCTAAATATCATATTTAAATTGTCCGGAAGTCCTTAGTTACTCAGATAGCCGCCATTTTGTTTTTTTCACTTATTAATTTTTTTCTGAAAATTGGTTAAACATACGAAGTTGAAACTTTGCACAAACATTTATGACAACTAGACAAAGCTACAAAAAAATTATGACAATTTTTCAAATTCATAAAACAAAATGGCGGCTGTTTAAAATTTTGTTTCTTAAATTACTCGAAAACCGTTGATGTTACAAAAATTTTACAAGAATAACTTTTTTAAGGCAATTTTATTACAAATCGATCGACACCTTAATCTTTAAGATCGGACGAGGATTAACTGAGATATGGCAGTTTTAGTGATACGTGACCGCTTTCAGCATGCGCTGCAAATAATATCCGGCGGTCACGTATCACTAAAACTGCCATATCTCAGTTAATACTAGTCCGATCTTAAAGATTAAGGTGTCGATCGATTTGTAATAAAATTGCCTTAAAAAAGTTATTCTTGTAAAATTTTTGTAACATCAACGGTTTTCGAGTAATTTAAGAAACAAAATTTTAAACAGCCGCCATTTTGTTTTATGAATTTGAAAAATCGTCATAATTTTTTTGTAGCTTTGTTTAGTTGTCATAAATGTTTGTGGAAAGTTTCAACTTCGTATGTTTAACCAATTTTCAGAAAAAAATAATAAGTGAAAAAAACAAAATGGTGGCTATCTGAGTAACTAAGGACTTCCGGACAATTTAAATATGATATTTAGATATGTTTCTTACCCAGGAACAATGCCCTAAAATATTGGTAGAGAGTTCCGGGACACCCTGTATAAGAGGCAAAGCCCTTACTGACTCACTGACTGACTCACTGACTCACTCACTCACTCATCACTAATTCTCCCACTTCCCATTTACCTAGGAGGCTGAAATTCGGTACACCGATTCTTTGGGCATTAAATAGGAAAACTAAGTAGTTTTTATTCTGATCGGGCTTCCGGGCTCCGCCCCAGTGGCTCTGGAGTTTCCCATGTTAACCTTATGATTTTTCATATTTAAAAGAAATTAATGAATCTTAACAGCTGTTTCAATTGAACAAGTTGGTTCTGTTCTGTGATGTTCAATTATATGTTCAATAATTGAGCCATGCGAATACTTATGAAGTAAAACGGGGCAAAGCCCGCGGGTACAGCTAGTTTAAGTATACAATGCAAACAGCTTTAGAATAATGATTATATAATTCCATATGATTAGCACTTCATTTTTTAATATTGGTAATTGGTCTGATTTTGATGAAATTTGGCATGAATGTGTAGGGTAGGATAAACTAAATGAATTCGCAAACCAGCAAGATCGAGTCTTGGGAATGATGTTATGGAGTTGTAAAACTATTCAACAACTGTTTTTTTTTTCAAATATTTAAACTGAAAACGTAAAAAATATAATTTTTTTGTTAGGCATACAAACCTAGGCCTACTATTAGGCCTACTACTACTATTATAGAGTTAAAAGAAAACCAGATAATTTTGAATATTTAAGCGTTGTTCTACAATAATTATTATGCTTACAGAGAAAAAATAACCTGTTGTAGTTAGGCTACTTCTTTTTGGATATTTTGTAATTATATTTGGAAAATTTACTATACTATAATATGAGCAACCTTTGCGCACAATGTTTTTAAAAACGGCTCCTATGAATCTCTCCAAATTCTTTTTAAATAGTCTACCTACTCTACGGTTAAGTTTACAAAAAAGAAACAATTTTTTCCTTCCCTGTAGCAGGAAACCTATCTAGGCCATACTTGTTAAACCTAATATATTAATTAAATAGGGAATAAATCTGACAAAGTAGGCCCTAGGCCTATACTAAAATAAAAATCCAATCTAAAAATGGATGCTTAGTCTGCAAATTAGTCGCGGCAGGGATTGTCACATTTAATGTTGTGGGAACGGTTTCAGGATTTTATTTTACTATTAAAATTATATAGGCCTATATATAAAATTATATATGTAACAAAGGCAACATTAATCTTAACATAGTTCAATTAACAATTTTTAAATTCGGTTTGCAATTTATGATGTTCCAACATTACCCTATATCATATAATGAGTTCTAGAATGTTACCAAGTGCTATTGAGGTAGGCCTACCTTCTAAAATAAGACGAATCTCTTAAATATATCTCAACTGATCTAATTATGGATATTTCATTGTCTTCATCGTAATCAGGTTCCTGTTTGATGACGGGGAGTAAATACTTCCCATCAGAATCTGAATGTTCGCCTAAGGGGTCCATTCTGAAACATAATAATTCATGTTAAAAGACGCAAGCCAAAGCCGTGTTAGGTTTGACCAATAAGTTATCTAGGAAATTAATTTATTTACACTAACTTATATCAGTTTTGGAGATTGTATATTAATAATATAAAATGCATGCAACCACTTTGAATATGTTAAAAATTTAAAATTTTGGACCAGAATATACAAATTGCAGTTAAGTATCAAAATAGATTAAATAATTTTGCTTTGGATTTAAAAATAAATAAATGGCTATGAGTTGGCTGAGTTATATCAATGCAAAAATCACCGAGGTGGTAAAATATCTCTTTTGTCAAAAATAAAAATGGATTAAAACATTAAACCACTAAATCTGGATAGATTTTATCATTGACTATTGGATACTGAAAATTTTATTTTCATCTTAATTTTGAATTGAAGTAACTCTCAGTAAAATTGGAATTTTCAAAGTAATAGACCATTTATATATCCCCTAGTAGCAGTGCTCAATTTAAAAAAAAAATGAGGTGCTGAAACTGTAACCTATTTAACACGTTTACCTGCAGCATACATTCAAACAGGCACTCGCCAATGGCGGAGAGGCCTAGCACACCACCGAATCAGCGAACGCAATTGGCATTCAAATATTTCAGTCTGACCAATAATAAACGAGCAGCGGTGATTGTGTTGCATTACCCCGAGAGTGGACATAGTTCAATGGAACACCCAAAGGTAGCAGCACTGCCTGGATTTGTAGCCAGTGTCTTTGTAATGTGGCTCGAAGAGAAAATATCCCCTAAACCGGGACAAAAGCATTGCGAAATAGGATTTTACGGGAAATCTTAGAACCAACCTACACAAAAATAAAGCTTGTATTCTAAGCTACAGGCTGGCAATGATTATATCGTTCCCCAGCAATGGCTGAGTTCATACTGAGCTAATGTAGTGGGAGTGGCACGACTACATCTATAGATGTAGTCCGCACTGAAAGTATTAATGTGTTTAGTACCTATTTATTCAAAAGTTTTTATCTTTTCGAAAGAGAGGTACCAGAAAGCTGTTCTGCTGCAAATCGAGCACTGCCTAGTAATAATGCAGATATTTTTTTAGCACTTTGAAAAGTTTTGAGTCTTTTAGGTAAGTTAGTGTCTAAGCCTGGGCCGTATTCCCTATTGGGAAGGCCCAGGCTTCAAATAGGCCTCAAACAAGGCCCCAGGCAATAAGGCCCCAGGCAATAAGGCCTCAAATTTATTTTCTTGATAAATTTATTTCACCGATAATCTGTTTTACGGGAGACGTTAATAAAATCTCCGTGACCGCAAAAGAGCTTAAAAATTTTGCCATAAACGTAGGAGTTGTCTCTCACTATTCACCTGCGATCGCGGAAGATGTCCAGAATTTTATCGTTAACGCGGGAGTCGAAGATCATGTCCTCTCAAACTCGGAAGATCTTCACGATTTGGTCATGATCGAAGGAGACGAAGATGATGTCCCCGCGCTCGCTCGAGATATTGTTCAATATTCCTGCACGATAGATGTTTATGGTTTTCCGCAACCACAGGAGACATTCATGACGAAGATGATGCCTCTGCGGTCGCGCATGATGTTTACTATTTTGACATTAACGTAGCCCTTCACGATACCCTCGCGGCTGTTGTATATGTCCACGATTTTACTGTGACCAAAGAAGACATTTACAATTTGCTTGCGATTTAAGATTTTGTATAGGCCTAAACCAATTATAGTAAGTACAATACCTACCCAAGATCAATAAATTAATATATTTTTCATTCATTATTTCCAAAAATAACCGATTTTGATCCTTTGCCCAAAGGACATTTTTTTTTATTTGACCCGAAATAAATTTAAAATGTCTGGCCCCGACCTAAAACCCCTAACTTAATATTATTATTTTTAAATTATTGACGTAATTATTAGCTAGTGTCCTAGGTCTTTTTGCAGATCGATTTTTGGGAACAAAAGGTCAATTCATCGAGTTGAAGCATAAACCCAATGTATTTCTAAACCCTCAAGTTCCAACCTTCGAAGAATCAGATTATAGAGGGGTCTCTCTGTTGGGACAATAGACAATAGACAATAGACAAGTTTATTAGTCATTAATTAATTCACAAGAATTACAATAGACATCGTCAATTTAAACAATAGAAACATTATTTATAAACAACTATAAAATTTAAGTCTTTGTTTACAAATTGTAAATTGAAGAAATCACTTAACTTGTACATAGGATTAGCTTTACACCAAGAGAGCAGTTTTTTTGAAAATTCATTTAAGGGCAATGCACGAAAATCAACTGGAAACATGTTAAATATTTTGATCCCCAAGTGGGTATGATAGTTTTGAGATCTAGACAGTCTTACTCTACTTACATCAATAAAATTTCTATTTCTAGTTAAGTGGCTATGGACATTTCCTCTTAAAACATGTTTGTTTGAGTTCTTTTTCACAAAAATGGAGACTTCATAAATATACAGATTTACAACAGTTAATATACTAGATTCTATGAACAGAGATTTACAATGGTCTAATCTTTTGGCACCAGTAACAATTCTAATGACTTTTTTCTGTATCAATAACACCTTACCAATACCAACTCCATTACCCCAAATCACAATACCAAATCTTATGATGCTCTCAAAAAATGCAAAATAGGCTAATTTCAAATAGCTATTAGTGACATGATTCCTTAAACTGCTTAATAAACATTTGACTCTGGATAACCTTGTACAGATAAAATCAATATGATGCTGCCAAGACAGCCTATTGTCAATATATATACCTAAAAGCTTAACAGAACTAAAATCACAGATGTCATGGGTTGAAACCAATAAATTGTCAGTTTTGTCAACATTTAAAAGCAAGCCATTTGCAGAGAACCACTCTGTCGATTCACCTAAGGCATTTTCTGATAGGCAGTGCAACTGCCCTAAGTCACTGTGGCTACAGAACAGTGTTGTGTCGTCTGCATAGATTGTGACATCACTACAAGAAACATTAACAGATAGATCATTCATAAGTATTAAAAATAAGATGGGGCCCAAAATTGAACCTTGCGGAACTCCAAAATTAACATGAGTGACTTGCGATGTAATACCATTGACCTCAACCATTTGCCTACGATTACTAAGATATGACACAAATAAATCTAATTCACAGCCTTGAAAACCATAATGAGCTAATTTGTCTACAAGAATGGGATGATTAACACAGTCAAACGCTTTACTCAGATCACATAAGGTGATCTGAGCAAAGCACCTATCCTCTAAAGCGTTAAAAAGATTATTTACAACATGATCCACCGCTAAAGTTGATGAAAGACCTAAACCTATAAGCAAATTGACAGTTACTAAACAGATTACTATGTTCAAAAAAATTACATAGCCTACCTGGTTTTTGACTATTTTTTCCATAACTTTAGCCATTGTAGAAATACATGAAATGGGTCGGTAACTGCTAGGCAAATTTTTGTCCCCTTTTTTGTACACCGGGACAACCCTTGACAATTTCATAAAAGATGGAAAAACACCCTCTATGAGACAGCGATTTATACAATAAGTGAAAGGACTTAAAATAGGGAGCAGCTGGGGGCCTCATCAATTGTAAATCCCTGGTCTAAGCACCAATTATTTGCACTTGTAAGGGACTTTAACATAGATGTCCTGAACAAAAAAGTCCCCATGACTAACCAGTTTCAGGATATATAAGTTAGGAACTCATAACTCCACCTAACTTAATCACCTACCTGTGTGGTGGCCACCAATAAAACTGCCATTGATAATGTTGTCACCAAAGTGCCCAATAGTCATGTAACTGTCATTGAAACGGCTAGGGATCTGACCACTTTATGCAGAAGCCTGTTATCAGAGGATGTTTATTCCGGGACTAACTTATATTCCCTTTTTTTAAGTGTGAAACTTGACATGTCCCCAAGTAACTTAATTACCGGTATCTCTTTTGAATAAAAATCTCTCTGAAGGGACATGGGATTTTTTATATAGTTTCTGTCCAAACAGAAGAAGCTTTTAATGGATAAAAAATAACGTTCTAATTTATAATCTTGATGTCGCCTCTCCATTTAAAAAAATTAAAACTAGATTGCAATAGCCTAACCCCTGGATTAGGCCTACCGAAGGAATTCTGGTTTCTGGACAAAAGAGAAAATTGTATTCTCTGATATAAATTAGCCTAACCAGCGACGAGCAATTCAAAAATATTTTTGGAATGATACAAAAAATGTATAGAAAAGTTATTAAAGCAGCAAAGGCTTAAACTCAGGCCTAAGTTTTGCCATCAATGAGCAAATAGACTATAGCATAGATAAAACATACTCCCTTAGTAGATTAGTCATCCTAATGGAACAGCTGAAGCCAATTTTATTGTTAGTTCTGTACGTCCAACTATAGAGGTTATGTTTTGTTTACAATTTGTTTCTTGTTATTGCAGTCATTTAAAACCTAGTTTAACCAAATAAAACGATACAATCATAAACAATAACTGGTCTCCTAGTTATATAACCAAATAGTAAAGCACAAATCATGAAAATAACCCTAAAATAATAGAAACAAAATGTTGTCTACACTAGCGATCAGTGTGGACGTACATGAACTAGACGCAAAAAACAAGCTTCAAAATTTACAATGGGATGAGGAGTCTACTTGTGTTGCTTAGTCTATGACTATAGGTACCTAAAGAGTGTATCTTAGAGAACATCTCAAAAACAATATAGGCCTACAGTAAAATATTAGCAACAATAACTTACTTACGGTATAAACAAATGTAAACAAGTCAAACAAATTTCACTAACTTAAACGTTGATGGAAAAACTTTGGTCAGGGACTTTCCCATCTGCATTGAAATTTTTTTCAAAAGTCAATCCAATAAATTAAGATAGATAAATAACACAGGTAGATATAGGGTAGATGATCCACAAATTTTAAATGATTAACTTACCGCAAAATCTCAATATTTAGCAGTTTTGAGTAAGTTAAGATATTTGAGAGAACCTTTTGTTCGCCACGTAACTGTGGTCTAAACGTGGCTTAATACACATACAGCGTTCAGTGCTATCAGTACTTATAGATTATGTGTTTGTGACAGCCAAATGCACTAAAGCAGGTTTAAAAGCATTATGATCAAGGACATTTGGGTCCAGTATTAATGCTATTAAATTAAAATGCTACTAAGTTGAATAGCCTAATTAGGCTATTCTTAGGAACAAACCAGTGACTAAGATTGTTGGGGAGAGCACTTTTTAGTTTATTTGACAGTTTGACTTAAATCAGAATCAGCTTATGATTTTCAACAAGAAGTTTACCTTTTTTCTCTTTGACTTGGTTGTGAACTAGGGCTTATCAAACATCGTAGTAATTCCTGGCATGGACTTTCCTACGCTTCTCAAGGCTACAAAAACATGACATGTAAAATTGTATTCCTTACTGTACATAGATCTAACATCTCAATTAGGCCTTCTTAATGGCTACTCAATACATACACATTTTTGTACAGCTTGTCTTTGAAGGTAGACTACTTTGTTGACAGCATTTTCAGAATGAAGGAATGTACGGATGAGAAGAAAAGCGGAATGCTAACCCAGAATAATAAGGTCATAATAATACTTAAATCACAAACCTACTTAATAATAGAACACTTATCCTTTGATATCGACATTTTATCGTTGTTTGTTTAGCAATGTTTATAATTTTTAGAACTTTTTAACCTATTATCATAAACAATATATCAATGTCATATCGTCATACATAAAGGATGAATGAATAAGAACAAAAACAAAACAAAAACAATCATTTCCAAAAATTTTCCTTCTTCCAGTTTGCTAGGCTTTATTAGTTGTCAGGTAGCTTTATATAATAGTGCTAAATGATACGTTATACACTCAAGTATTTGTTACTATCGTTAAAAAACAGAATAACTGCACTGGCCAATATTAGTGTTTTGAACTAATTCTGCTTTGACCTAGGGTAATGGCTGTTGAGAAACATGCCATAAGTCTGAAAACTGGTCAGGATTTACTGTAACTTTGCGAATTTGAGAGGGAAGATGGAAAGATTTTTCGCCTTTTCATTTCCCACCCTTTTTGTATCACAAGATTATGATTTTATTACATAATTTTTAATTATGTTATACATAAAGCCATATGAGCCATAGTGCCAGTGTGTTGGTTGATTTCCCCAAGGTTTCATTGTAAAAGTGTTGTTGTTTATTGGTATTAAGTTATTCTATTGTTAATTAAATTTTGTTTGTATTGCTGTTACTTACTTACTTACTTGATACTTGATACTTGTAGGTATCCCATTAGTAGCACGGGTGTGCCATGGTCGTCAAAGTTTTGGCCTATTCTTGATTTAAGAACTCTTCTACTGAGTAGTAAGGCCTAGTCGTTAAATATAAAACTACATAGAAATTTAATATAGATAGTTACAAGACAAATAAATCTAAATTTACAGATATTACAAAAAAATTTTGATTCTTTCAATAAATATGTTGGATGCCTGCTCCATCTTCGAATTCTCGAGCAGATCTCCATTTTTTTCGAGATCTTCTCAGGCACATACTTGTTGCTCTTAAAATTGAGCAAGTCAGTCTCGTTCTGATCCAATTAACTACCAGGCTGTAAGGCTTAACCACTGAGCTATAATTCTAACTGGAGGTAGCACTGAATGTCAAAGATGCGTGTCGCCAGCCGCCATGTTTGCGTGAGTCTGGTGTCATAAGAAGCCATATTATTGCTATAACTATTATTATACTTGGCTTAAAATACCTACTTTGTATGGTCGCCATTTCAAAGAAAATTATTAAAGTATTAAAAGTATTCAAGTATGACAAAAATACTCACTGCTATACCAACCTAGTTATAAGAAGCCATGTTATTGCTATGGTAAGAAAACTTACTGCTATACCAACCTAACAAAATCAGCGACTCGCTTTTGACAGACTTCTGCCATGGCAGTGCTACCTCCAGTTATAATTTTAGCTCAGTGGGCTTAACCCATTTTTCTGACAATCTCTCAGCTAGTGCTCTTATTAGTGTTTGAAAGTCTTTGCCTAGGATTCCGCAGACTGATGTTATCAAAGGAGTGAAAGAGGCATTCCGGCTCTCGCAGGCTGAAATATACTTTCTTTTCTTTTCTTCTTCTGCATTTTGTATGACATTGTCATGAGGTTTGGAAGCATATGAGGGAGCATCGGTGTCTACGACACGGATATCAAATAATGCTTCCCTCTGTGTCTCCCATACCCCTCTACATGCCAAGTCAGCTTTAATTGCAGGCCCGTTTGCATTTCTATTCTCTGCTATAAGGGGTTCTTTGATACAATTCCCCCATGCCTGTTCCATAATGTTTCCTAAAGCATCTCTAATTTCATTGTGTCGTTTGATAATTAGGCCACCTACAGGACATGTAAGGGCATGGTCTGTATTAAATTCTTTCCCACAGCCATCACATTTGGTTGGTAAATGGATCGGTGTCCGACCATATCTCAGTGCCAGGGAATCCCTAAATTCTTGGGGTGACATGTCTAAATTTAATTTCTTCAATGGTACACAGGATAACCAGCTGCCATGTTTTGATTTAGGGTCAGCATTTCGTAGAATTACATTTTGCCTTTGTAGTGAAAAATATTTTAAATTTTCATTTAATAATTTGTTCTCTTCAGTTTTCTTTTGTTCTCTATGGAGCTTTAATGCTTTTTTTAAAGCATCTTCATGCTCACTGAACTCAAAAGAGGTTTTTAATGCAAGAGATTGTAAGAGAACTTCACACCCTCTTTTTGACGTTTCATATATGTGTTTCGATTGTACTATTGGATCAGCCATCCCTATTCCTCCACTTTTTACTGTTAGATGAAGTAATTCATGCTCTTCTTTACATAGGCCTTCTTGTAATCCAAACAGATTGGGGAAAAGTGATGTTCTAATCGTGTGCTGGATTGGACTGAACATTTCTGGTTCAACTTTTACTACTCTCTGGAAAAAAGTCCATTCTGCTTGTAATGATTTTGTAGCAACAGTATGGGCTGATTGAGGGTGTTTTTCAGCAATCTCAGCAATATTTTCAACACGCTGGGTCCAAGCATTGATCTTTTCTGTTGCAAACTTTTTCTTTTCTTCCTCGCAGCCAATAAAGCCTCCTAAAAACTTGCTGCCATGAACAACTTCGATTCCCTCCATTTGTTTCATAACTTTTTGGGGAATTTCAAAATCATGGTTCCAAATTAGTTTGGTTTTTTTTGCTTGAGGGTAGTATCCATATTTTGGACCAATTTCTTTAAGTTTTTGCCACCATTGTATCACATTATTAAGGGATCCTTGACAAGATGAATCATCTGCATACCAGGTCTGGAAAACATCTGGCATTCTTTTTAATTCCTGAATTAGTGGAAGAGTTGCTAATCCATACAAAATCATTGATAAAGGGTCACCTTGGGTGACACCTTCTTTGCTGAACAGTCTTTTACTAGTTCCAGGGATTATCAAGTCTGTGTTGCATTGATAAGTGTTGTAAATAAATCTGGCAGCTCTAGGCCAATGTAATCTTGCTTGCCACAATGCATTTACTCTGTTAATTTTATTGAAGGCGTTATCAGCATCAACTAATATCATGCACCATTCATTTGTATTGTCAAAGTTCTCATCCATAACAGTTTGCATAAAATGTATTGCTCCCTCTATGCCTGATTTTAGGCCTCCACATAGTTGATTAGTACCTAAAGCATGTTTTGCATCATCACCAAATGCTACTATCATGCATTTAGCTATGATCCGTCTTAGGCATTCTCCAATTCCGATTGGTCTCACTCCGGGACATTTGTCAATGGCTATCAATCTATTTGCCATTAAGGCTCTTATTTTATGCCAAGGTATTATTTCTCCATTTAATTTCATGGCTAAAGAAGCTATTGAAGATCTAAGAAGCGCACTTTTCTTTCCATGTCTTAACAAGAAATCCGTCCAATTTTCTGAGGAGCTTCCTCCTGGGCCACCACTTCCATGAAGTTGTCTTGCTACTTTCTCAACATGCTCTGCTGTTATTTCTGTGTTTTCTAGTTTGGGAACTTCACTCATGGTTTCAGGTAGTTTTATTAAATCTTTGTTTGGAATTATTTGGTCTGGATGTTTTTCTTTTAATAAATCATAAACTGTAGTGTTGGTGTCACCGATATAATCATTAGGATTAAGGATTCCTCCTACCATATTTTGGTTTACTACTCTTGATGCATCTTTTATTTTTCCACATTGAACAAGTCTGTTGAAATAAGTTTCTGTAAACTGTTTTTGTTCATTTGCATCAAGTTTTTTACACTTGTTCTTTAAAGATCTATCGCATCGGATGGCCTCATTTACTAGCTCATCATACCTCTCCTCCTTCCACTCATTAATTCTTCTATCAATTAGTCTTCTGATGTCTTTTGTTTGTTTTATCATTTTTTCCCTCTGCAAAATAACAGCAATGAAACATATTACTCTTTCAGAGGTTTCTTTTCCAGTTGCCAGCAATAATATTTCTTCCGCTAGTAATTGTACAAATTTGTCTCCAATGGATCCATTTGGCAAATTATATTGCAATCTTTTAAGAGTAACGATCTTTTCCCAACGAGGCAACCATCTAGATGGTACTTGATCCTCAGAGGATTGTATTGGATTTACTTCGAAATATTTTGAAAGATAATCAGGAGATCTGCATTCGGTGTGTTTGGGTGGATTAAGAGTTGTCAATGAATCATTAACTTTTTTAGAATGATCTTTGTTCAAGTGATTGAGGAATCTTGCATGACTTTTGAAACTAATCTCACATTTAGTACATTTGTTTTGATTAGTTTTTGAATCTATAACACTATAATTGCTGTATGTATCTATTTCCCAAGTTTTAGATTTTGGAATAAGTAGGTCAAAATGTCCAGACACAGGATTGCCAGATAATAGTAAATTTATTATTTTATTGTTATCACCAGAAGAGATTTTTATTGGAGGCTTCCTCATAGCTATCGTTCTTGTCATTATTCTTGGTTCTGTAGATTGAAGGTATATATGAAAATTAAGTTGGTATATTTGGGATAGAGCAAGGCATTCAAGGGACGTGCCGTATGTTCCATCATTCCTCATTAGTTGAATATATTTATCTTTCTCTGAAGCTTTGCTTTCATCAACTACAAATGTTTTTACTTCTTCCCAATGTTTATTTAAATACTGAACTGCTTGAGTTCGTAATTTAGAATGGCTATTTTGATTATTAAATAAGTGTTGACTTACAGTACGAAATAAGCAGTTTCCATCCTTCTCTATTCTTATAACTGAAAAATATTCTGCAGTCCCCATTCTAAGGTTCTTGATTGAGGTTTTTAAGGCCAATGGTTTTGATCCTCTTCTGTTATTTTTTACTTTTAAAGATAAAGTTGATCACTTGGATGAAATTTAGAATGCATTATTTTGTTAAAGATTTGATAAAAACTATTATAAATAACACTAATTTAAGTATTTTAGTAAAAATTAAGTGGAAGGAATATTTTTGCTTGTGTTTATAAAATTTGAGTCAGCTGTCTTTCTACTTCCAAGTGATTTCATCCAAGTGATCAACTTTATCTTTAAAAGTAAAAAATAACAGAAGAGGATCAAAACCATTGGCCTTAAAAACCTCAATCAAGAACCTTAGAATGGGGACTGCAGAATATTTTTCAGTTATAATATTATTAATATTCTTTAAACTTGGATTTGAACTTCTCCGCATCTTCAATTTCCCTTATGGCAGCTGGAATTTTATTGTAAATTCTTATGCATGTAGGTCTTGGTCCATCTCTCACTAAACTGGATGAAACTTGTGGTACATGTAACATTTCCTTCTGCCTCGTTGAATAGTTATGGATTTGTTGATTTTTTTGAAAATGTTCTGGCTTCCTTTTAACTGTCACTGCAGACTCAAGAATGAACAGAGCAGGCAGTGTGAGTATATATTCAGTTGTATAAAAATTGGTTTACAATGTGATAAGTAGGGTTCTCTCGCAATTGTTCTTACTATGCGTTTTTGAAGCAAAAATATACGCTCCGCCAAGGGACTATTCCCCCAAAATATCACACCATAATTCATTATGCTATTGAAGCATCCAAAATAAACTTTCAACAGTACAGCTTGATCAACTATCAATTGCAGCCTACGTACCAAGTGACACACAGCTTTCAGTCTTGCTGCTGTGGCGTTTACTTGGTTCTGCCATTTTAAGTCACTGGTTATTGTCAGACCAAGATACTTAATAGAGTTATCTACAACGATACTAGCTGCCTCAAGGCGAAGTAGTGGTGTGCTTCCAGGCTTCTTGCGGTTGTAGAATTGTATAGCCTTAGTTTTACTCCTATTTAGTATAAGATCGTTTTCTTTACACCATCCGCTCATTTCATTTAGGCCAGTTTGTGCCTTGTCTCTTAGCCTACCCAGGTCACTGTCCTGAACTAAGTGACTCACATCATCAGCAAAGAGCCACACTTTCCCTTCAGATAAAGAGTCGGGTAAATCGTTGACATAGATCAGAAACAATACTGGTCCAAGGTTGGAGCCTTGCGGCACTCCGGTGTTTATGGCAGGGGAAATTGTAGAACGGTAGTTTCTTGTTAGTCCTTCAGAGCTTGAATGTTTTACTGATACAATCTGGTGTCGGTCCTGTAGATAGGTAGAAATCCATTGGAGTGGCTTATCTTTAATTCCAATATTTGCCAGTTTAATTTTAAGTTTACTATGGGAGAGAAGGTCAAAGGCCTTTGTCATGTCATAAAACAAGCACAGGGATTCTTCCAACACATCCAGGTTGTCATGTATTGAGACTAATAAATAAAAAATTGCATCGGTTGTTGAACTGTTTTTTCTAAATCCATATTGTTGTGGTGATAAAAGATTGTTATGTGATAAAAAAGGATTAAGTCTTTTAAGGAAAATTATTTCAAAAATCTTAGAAAATGCACTTTGGACTGCCACTGGCCTGTAGTTTTTTACTTGATCTTTCTCATCCTTTTTGTGGATAGGCACTACCTTGGATGTCTTTAGTTTACTAGGAAAAACTCCATTTTCAAAAGATTTATTTATAATTTTAGCAAGTGGTTTAGCTATTGATTCTTTGCATGACTTTAGGAGATAGCAAGGGATATCATCTACTCCAGAGCTTTTTTTAAGACTAACCTTATCTATAACCTCCTTTACCTCACTTTCAGTAGTAGGCCATAAGCGGAAATCACCCGCACCATCATCAACACCCGATATCAGAGGCTCCTCTTCGCTTGTTCCAGTCAGTTTTAATACCTCCTCTACAAAGTAATTATTAAACACATTTGCAACATTAACTGGATTAGTTATGTGCTCGTCATTCAGTTTCAAACTTAAATTAACATTATTTACAAAATTATCATCACAAGTTAAACTTCTTACTATCTGCCAAGATTCCTTGCTAACATTTTTAGCATTATCTATTTTAGAATTGTAGAACTGTTTCTTGGTACTATTTAGAAGTTTGGCATGTTGATTTTTAGCATTCAAGTATTCTGTTTTTGAATTATTACCAGGCCTATTGTTATTTCTTGTCTCCCAATACAATTGTGTTAGGTTATCTTGTGACTGTAAAACTTCTTGAGTTATCCATTTAACTTGTGAATCGTTCTTGACATTAAAAATACCCTTTGGAAAACATAATTCAAATATATACAAAAATGTTGTGTAAAACTCGTCAAAAATAAAATCCACACTTGGATTTTCGTTATCAGTTTGCCAGTCTTGAGTTGCCATAATTCTTGAAAACAGTTCCAAAGATGAGCTATTTATTTTCCTCTTCTCAATGGTTTTCTTGATAAGGCTGTGTCTCATGTCGAGATTAATTTTGAGGTACAAAATATTATGGTCAGACAGTAAGGCTGGCAGTGCCCCAGAAACATATAAGCTTTCATCCAAATTAGTAATAAAATAATCAATCTGACTAATACTTTCCTCTGTTACTCTGGTAGGGGTTTTTAAGGATACATGCAGGCCATATGAGTCCATGGTGGAAGGAGTCTAAAACGTCATATAGACACTCTTTTTGCCATGATTCTGTCAAATTGTCCACATTTAAGTGTTGATTGTTATTATTCATTGTCATATTATTTTTAATATTTATGATATTATATCCAGGCAAAATCATAAAAGTATTAATAACTTTTGAACAGTAATTGTTACAGCAATGGGGAGTTACACTATTTTGTTTAGAATTATAAGGATCAAAACCACAAAACACATTAATTATAATCAATATACCCCGCCGCAGCAAGCCTGCAGACTAAGCGAATTTCCATTTACCTGCCTGGATTTCTTCTAAAATATTCCCTTTCCCTAAAAAGTATCAGATTTATTTTCTATTTAATTTATTTATAAACCATGTGTTTATGATTATATTTGCATTTAATTGTTTGTTTATTCCAGCAGTGTTTTGAAAATAAATATGTAATTATGTTCTAATATCTTAGAAGATGATTTGATTAGATTTTTTGTGAAAAAGTAAGAAATCAATCATGATTTAGTTAAACATTATTGTGATAATTTGTAATCTGTGTTCGTTAGTAACAATGTAAACTTAAGAAATGAACTGAGTCGACTCCGACGGACGAAGTTGGAGCTTGGAGGTTCAAACTTCTCAAAAAAAGTACGGAACTTTTCTTTTCTTTTAAGTTTAAATTTTTAATTTTCAATATTTTCATCATTTCGATTTCATCTCTTTCATCAAGATCAAGCGAAGCGCTGGCCGTGAGTACTGTTGGTCTAAATCAAGAATATTAAATTTTAATTTTCTACGAATTCGACTAATTGTTTGCTGTAGAGCAATGGAATAAAAATAACTGCGCCTACTTATAATAATTAATTAGCTTCTTCTTCTGGTTTATATCCTTATCACTTGACTAACCTCAATCTTGTTATCGAAATAGAGATTAGGCCTAAGTACTAAGTATTTTGGCTTGTTCAGTTGTCAAATTGGGTACAGTTTCTTAACTGGGCTATGCTAATATCGATTTAAACTATGGATTCGATTAGTAAACCTTCCATGTGATTTTTTCACCATCAGCAAGTTTGGTTGGTT
This sequence comes from Macrosteles quadrilineatus, assembly GCF_028750875.1. Classification (NCBI taxonomy): domain Eukaryota; kingdom Metazoa; phylum Arthropoda; class Insecta; order Hemiptera; family Cicadellidae; genus Macrosteles; species Macrosteles quadrilineatus. The sequence continues at coordinate 73,676,535 of NW_026542597.1, forward strand.
AGGATAGGTTATGATGGTTTAATTTTATAATAGATATATTTGAAAATATTGATTATTAATCAATATTTCCAATTCGATAGTTTCAATCGATATTAGCATAGCCCAGTTAAGAAACTGTACCCGAACCCACTGCTCAAAAAAGGGAATAAGTTACTGTCATGGTAATTAGGTTGACTTATTTAAGTACCTAGGCCTAACTATTATTTCTTTTTGCGAGTTTCCCATGTAGGCCTAATAAGCTATCAAGTTATCAAGCCCTAACTTACGGTAGACCGACCCTTGACTGTTTGACCTTTTTGTTTCTTGATTTTCCAAGAAGCCAAAAAAAACACCATACAAATCACACAAGGCTATAAAATGAACTTATGGATTTAAAAATAATCTATTGAAACTAAGTTATCAAATTGAAAATATTAATTAAGTTAATAAACTTAAGTTATTGGATATTTTTAATTACCATTATAAAATGAAACTGTCATAACCAAACCTAACTTACCAAACTTGCTGATAATGAAAAAATCGCATGAAGGTTTACTAATCGAATCGATAGTTTCAATTGTTATTAGCATAGCCCAGTTAAGAAATTGTTCTATTAAAACAGGGTTTTATGGGGTTTTCTCCAATTTTTGACCCCTTTAACCTAACATAAAATTTTTCAGTGACTTTGTAAACTATTTTGTTGGTTATTTAACCCTTCACGGAAGGTTGACAGATAATATATCCGTCTAAGTGTTTGGCGATAAAGGACGGGTGGCAGATATATCCGCTTATGGTTTTTAATGTTCCGGACGGGAAGCGGATATATCCGCCTTCTCTTCAGACAGACTGGCAGGTGCTTGAGCAGTAACCATGTTTCGTGGCACCAAGGCGCCACTTTCCTGCTCTCTCCATGGCTGCGCTCTCCCGCACTTCCCTCTCTCTCCCTTGCCTACCCTCTCCCATGCACCACCCACCTCTCCTACCCCCCCCCCCCTTCGACGATTCGTGCTCAACACTTATTTATTGTTTACATATTGTTCTTTATTTATTGCCTAACGTTGTCATCGTCATATCTTCAAAGACGGGTAGTGGATATATTGTTCAGCATAGTTAAAATCGAGTAAAAATTATTTTTTCAGTATGAAGTGTTCCATTGTGTTTAAACTTATTTTATGTATACTTGTATGTATAACAAAACACAAATAAGGAAAATAATTTTCCTATAATTTTTTCCCGTTCTATGTCACGATTTTGCTCGTCCGGGAAGGGTTAAAAAACTGAATGGCCTAAATATAGTACCGTACAGTATTCTAATTTAGTATATTTAAGGGTTGTTGTTTGTATTCCTGATGGTTACATAAGTAGAAAATTCAAGAAAACTCTAGGCCTAAATTAAAAATCGTAACTTAATTTAAGTTATTCTTATGGAGAATGAACTGTTATTTTGATTGATTGATTTAAGAGAAAGCAGTCCAAACCTATGTCTTATGAATGTGCAGGGAATTGAACCTGTTCCTCCCGCAACGAAATCTGAGATGCTAAGTTTAAAGACTCGCCTAGCAACACCCACTTATGTTAGGACAAATGTTTTCAACTTAACGTAACTTAATTGTAAAACTAAATTCTAAGTAGTATCAGAATTAAAACCTACTGAGAGCTAAAGGGCAACCCCCCCCCTCTATATATCCATTGTTTACCATTCTCTACTTCTCACCTGCCACTCTACTTCTCAAGTTAGCCTATGCAAAACTAAATGGGGTATCCTTTGCTTACCGCCAAAAAACCGCTGGAAATTATTGATACAGTTACAGTACGTCATTCTTTTGGAAATTAAAACAATTGTATGGTAAAATTAAAACATGTTAAATACTTGATACTTGATACTTGAGCACTACATCGGTAACCGACAATGTCGGAATAGATTGCGTCAAACTTATAACTAAAAAAAAGAAATATAAAAACTTATGATGGCGGCGGGTTGCCAAAAAGTGGTGTGTCCTCTAGTTCAGTCAATGAATAGAGAGGTCTGCGCACCAAATAGTCCTTCAGTTTGTCTCTAAAAGCTTAAATAAGAAGGGAGAAAGAAAGGCCCATGGAAGACAATCCTATCCCCATTATATTCCATCCTGAATTATCACAGTGAGTTATGGACATCAACTTTTAACACCAGACTTTATCTTAACAGCCATTATCTTAATTTAAAATTATAAATAATACTTTAATTATTGTATACTTTAAATCAAGGCTTGACATTTAGTAAATTTTAAATATTTTCAGATGGCTACTAGTTGGGGAATAATATCTGCTGGTAAAATCAGCAGTGATTTTGTTACCGCCATGAAGAGTCTTCCTTCAGAAGATCACACTATTATTGGTGTTGCTGCCCGTGACAAAGTAAGAGCAGAACAGTTTGCAAAACAGCACAAAATACCTCTCGCTTTTGGATCTTACCAAGAACTCCTGGATAATTCTGACATAGGTAACCTATTTCAATATTTAAAATCTATGATTTGCTTTTGAAAATATTGTTAAAATATGAACATAAGGTATTCAATTTATTCAAATTTGTCTAAGATCAAAATTTAAAATATAACCTAAATAGGCCCAGCTTATAAATTATTCTTGCAATCTTAAATTGAGACTCAATAATCTTAAAAGCAATAACAAGCACCTTAACTAGCCATATCAACAACTGATCTTAGTGGTTGTCAAAACATGTTTTTACCACTTAAAGTTTTCCGTAATGTTATACAATTCTGAAGTCCATAACACTTGATTTGAGTCAAACTAAATACAAACTTTGTTTCAGAGGTTGTGTACATCGGAGTTTTGCATCCATATCATTTTGAAGTAGCTAAAATGAGTCTGGAACACGGCAAATCTGTTTTGTGTGAAAAACCGCTTTGTATGAACTTGAAAGAAACCAAACTACTTGTAGAGGTTGGTGGTTAACTGGCATGGTAGCTCAGTTGGCTAAGGCATTGTACGGGTTTTGAATCCCGTACATGTACAATCAGTATTAAGCTCAATAATGTATGGCTTAGCTGGTGAGAGAGGCCCACCACCATAAACGGCCCCTAAATCATCTGTGTTCGGCTTGTTGACCGCATTATTTAGTTTAATGGATTGCACGTAGATGTTTTTTTCTCCTTTATTTTGGGACACATTGTACTAAATATATTTTATTATAAGAGACATAAAATGAATAACAACAAAAAAGTATTTTAACAATGAAAGATTAAAAACTAATCAAAATTCATGTTTCTGGCCCATGGATTAATAACATTGACAATAATTAGGTTTTCTACATACATCTGTTAAATAGTCCAAAGTTGCAAGCTTTAAATGTTGTCTTCGCAACAAACTTATAAGCTGATGAGCAATATTAATTGTTGTACTATTTCACGGAGGTATGTAAAAAACATATATTATTGTCTTAAAAACTAGGCGTGTGGCTTAAAGTGTTGAGTTTTTAAATAATTTTTGTTTGATAGAGGAAATCACTGTTAAATGATTTAGGTCTATTAATTAATTGCACCTTAAAGATAAAACAATAGCAAGTCAAGAATGTTTTTTTATCCCACTTAAAATTATGAAATGTCAAATTCTACTCTTATATCATTTAGGTAGCCAAGAAGAAAAAGCTGTTTCTGATGGAGGCTGTATGGAGTAGATGTTTACCAGCTTATGGATATTTGAGACAGTTACTTCTCGACAAATCAATAGGTGATCCCCTCTTTGTGGACGTCTCATTTGGAGCCAAGATTGATGTTGACAGAATATGGTTTGTTGATTGTGAATGGTTTCCTATTTTCTCTGAATTTGACTTTTACTGTGATATTTAGATTTGCATGTATTTAGAAACTCTGCAACCAAAAACCTAGTAGTCTGGATTTCTCGGTGAACTCAATAAAAAAACATAATTAATTATTCATGGAACAGTTTATTCATGGAACACTATGTTTGATTAACCCGATTTCAGATGACCAGGGTTTTACCTTACATTGAACTTATATTAAAAGAAATTATACCATTTTTGCATTTCCACAGACATTCTCTAGTCCGAGAGAACTTTTAAAACATTTTCAAGTTCTCTCGAAAACTTTAGTAAAAAGGTCTGTAGGTATTTAGAATGTGGCAGGGACTGGCCATGTAAATCCTATGGCATAGCAGGAAATGTTGAAAGAATCCACTCTTTTCCTTTATTTAGAAAGTTACAGAGACAAAGTTGAATATCCCTTAGGGTGGCAGGAAACTGACAAAACCAATACCTTTTTTCTAAGAGACATAAGTTGTTAATCATTTATGGCAGGAAGAAGGAGCTCGGTGGAGGCACAGTGCTAGATCTAGGCATATACACACTACAGATGGCAATGCTAGTGTTTGGAGGTCAGCCGTCGTCTGTTGTTGCGGCAGGTCATCTCAACACGGAAGGGGTGGATGTAGACTCTGTCACTGTGTTGACTTACCCCGGAGGAGGAACAGCTGTTTGCTCCACCCACAGCAAAGTGCAACTACCTAACACTGCTCACATTGTGGGGACCAAAGGAACCATCACTGTAAGTTAGCTGTTAACTTATCAGCTGGTGGCTTTTGAAATCATTTAGTCTATTAGGATCAAATCAAAAATTTTCCACAAAACTATGATCAATGTAAACAAAATTGCAGATTTGTCTGTACACTGTGTATAATTATGAAGTCTGTCGTTACCTTTACATTTCATCGCCTAGACTAATAATGATGTATAGTTTAATCTTATGGAAATTTCTGTTTGTCTGTGGGTGATGCCAATTTTATCTACTCCAGAAAAAAATTAGGGCCCCAATCAAGATTAAAACTTGTGGCTGTATTCAATACATTTGTGAGAATCTCTTAGCTATGTAGACCTTAGTTATACCTATTCTAAAAAAAGTTAAAAAACCTGTTTTTGTACAATATTGGACACATTTTCTCCTGCAAGTTTGTCCACGTGAGTACCAATCTATCTATACCAATCTATATTGTCTATCAAATACCAATCTGTCATTTCGACGAAGATCCTTTCTACAAACTATCACTGATAATTTTTTAACGTTTATTAACAAAATACTCTCATATAATACAATTTGTGCAAAATAATTGTAAACAATATTATTTTATGTCTAGATCCACTCACCCTTCTGGTCGGCAACCAAGATCACGTATTCTCCACAGAAGGGGAAAACAGAAGAAAAGGAATTTTCTCTGCCAGAAAGTAAAGGCTCGTTCAATTTTGTCAACAGCGTTGGTCTTAGTTACGAAGCAGCAGAGGTGCGAAGATGTCTCAGAGAAGGTAACTATAAAAAATGTATGGTTTCAAAATGTACAATGATGAAATTAAAAACATCCAAATTACTATAATAAATTTTCCAAATTTGGAGATTGCTGAAACAATCAACTATCATGGTCTCAACTTAGTCTCTTCTTTTTTCTCAAACCCTCCAATATATTCAGTGTTATTTTTAATTAGATGTTTTTAGGCGAGGTTATTATATTTATCAATCTTGTTGGCTTCACTCGCCTTAATGTGTTAATCCAGGACCCGTCAAAATGTACACACCACAAAGACACAGTTACACATACACACACGAACCTAAAAAATCGTGCTTATATACTCCCTTGTTTCACAGGACCAAAATAATGTCCTGCTTCCTCAGGGAATGAAAAAGTTATTTCTCTCGCTCACGCGAGCCATAAGTCCTCGGGACCGAGGCCAGTCCGGATAACGGTTTGCCAGTTAAACCGACGTCCCCAAAAACTTGTTAAAACTGACAAGTTTGACCATTTAAATTCATACTGTATACAGTATTTGAATTAAATTTAGGAGAGCATTGTTGTTAGACTTGTGATCACTGGTCTAAAATATTTCCCACGAGAACAGTCGTTTCAGTACCGCCCACTTCCTGCCGATCTAGTCCGGTTAGACACCATGTCCGTGTTTTGACACCATTCTATGTACAGAGTACTAATATTGAATAAAGATTTTATTGATTGATTGATTGATTGGTTAAACCGATGTGCTGATAAAAATTGTCCGGTTAAAGAGATGTTATATCCGCCGAGTGTAGTCCGGTTAAGCCGATGTCTGGTTAAAAGGTGTCCAGATAAGAGGGAGCCTACTCTACTGCTGCACAATTAACATAACCCTAAACCTATAATTTTTACGTTGTTATGCAGGTTTGTTATAACCAATTTACTAAATAACATCTTGATCAGCATTGTATGTGTTATCAAATTTGCGGAAAGTAAATAAATGAAACGTCGTAAAACACAGATTTATGCTTATACTGTTACTCACAAGACGGTAAATATAAAAATAGATGGTAAGTGGTGATCAATATTGGGTCTGATGATGATTGGAGTGTCCAATCTAAATCGATCACCACTTACCATCTTTTTTGCATATTTACCGTCTTGTGAGTAACAGTATGAATGTAAATATATGTTTAAGTGTTATAAGACGTTTCTTTTATTTACTTTCCATAATATAATACTGCACTGTAGTTGGACCAAACCCTTTTACCTATTTTGTTTGTGTGTATTTTGCGTTATACATTTTCTTTCAAACTTTGAGTGCATGGGAAAATGCCACTTTCGGTACTTGTAATAAAATTGTTTTTGTATATTTCAGGACTAAAGGAGAGCCCATTGGTAACCCATGAAGACAGTCTTACACTAGCAAGACTTGAAGATGAAGTGAGGAGACAGTTAAAAGTATTCTATTCTCAAGATGACTGATAAGATAAAATATTCGTAGAGTTTTTGGAAGGCTTTTAGTTTCAACAAAACTTTGTAAGAAGTTCACGGTTCTAAAATAAATTTAATTTGTGGCTGAACATCAAAGGTACAAAAACATTAAAAGATTTTTGTTAACAATACAAAAAAGACACCGATTAGTAATAATTTTGTTAAGTACAGGGTGTTTAAAAAATTACTTTACAACTTTTAAAATTCATATAAAATAAGTTAAACAAGGCACAGAGCTGGTTTTGGTGTTGTTTTAAAGGGAGGGAAACACATCAAGTTTTGACCCCCGTAATTCACCAGTGCCTAATAATGCCGCATAAGCCACACAAGCGCTGGCGGCAGTTACGTTGAAAATGGATATGTTAACTGAACCAGAGTGTGCTAGCTGTGTGTTTTGGTTTGAAGAATCGAAGTCGGCGACAACAGTTAAGCGTAATTTTCTGACCAAATACGTTAAAGATCCTTCTTGGGGCAGTGAAAATCAAAATGAAACATTGCAGCATGTTTGTGATAGCCCTGAAATGAAAGTTTTTTGTGCGTTGAGCAAGTGGGAAATGTACACTACTCTTTTCCAAGAGAGAACCATAAGCGGGATAGTGTACCTTGATACGATGCAACAATTTTTGATGTCAAAGATCAATGATGACGACCGAGAACAAAATGTTTACTGCATGCAAGATGGCGCACCACCACACTATCTGACACGTCCGGGATTTTCTCAATGACCACTTTCCAGATCAATGGCCATGATGCGCCAATTGCATGCCCCCCCCCCCCCCCTGTTCCCCTGACCTGACACTGCTAGATTTTTATCTTCTTGGGTTTCATGAAAGACAAGGTGTATGTACCTCCTTTGACGGCCACTCTACCTGAAGTTAGAGCAAGAATTAGCGCTGCCGCTGAGTGTGAATTAACACCTCAAATGCTAGTGCGGGTCTGGGAAAAAATCTACTACCGATGGGATGACTGCAGGATAACCAACAGAATCCACCAATAAAATCTTGAGTTTAAGGTAAAAAAAACAAGTGTTTTCCTTTAAAACAACACCAAAACCAGCTCTGTACCTTGTTTCATTAAATTTATACGAGTTTTCAAATTTGTTAAGTCCATTTTGAAACTTTTAATAAATAAATAAGAACAAGAAGCCAAGTTTCTTGACAAAAATGTTTTAACATGAACTGTCAGTAAAGAACTAAGTTTTCCATTGTTTATGTATTGTTAATTAGTTTAAGTATGAAAATTATTGTTCAAGTGATTGTTGAAAATAAATTTATATTCTTGTCAATGAGTTTCTTTCTTTTGCAGCAAGTATAAGACTTTTTTGTTAGATTAAAATCATATAAGGGAATTAGCCCTAGTTAACTCAATCTCCATATAGATCTGTTAACATTGGTTGCAATCAAATTTAAAATAAGAATTAATAAAATACTATAGTTCGGCCGCTTAGATAGCGACCTCCTCTAGCATTGGTTAGCATTAGCGCGCAGGTCGCTATCTAAGCGACCAAACTATAGCTGTTGTAACCGTGCTTTGCAACGGGAAGAAGACACGAAACATTTTGATCTTTACATCTGTTGTATAAAACTGTTACACATTCGCCATGCTTATAGAAACAAAATTCAAGATTTATGGCCTTTGTATAAACAGCTTGTAAATCTGGTATGTAGAGGAAACCGCCATTTTGGTTTTGATTAATTTTATATCTTGTGTAGGCTGATATGAGAAAAACTTACCAAATTTGAGGGTTGCAATTAAAACTCATATCTTGGATAAGAAGTTGTATTTATCAAGATTATATACACAACATTTATATTAACACCTTAACTTTAGAGACCGTCACGAACACAGCGCTAACTTCAAAACACTGGCGGGAAATAGTTTTAAAAGTTAACTATTGATATAAAACTCACATGAAGCAACTAATGAGAAAAATGCTGCTTTTTAAGGTGAGTCAAATTTGGTCAATTTCATAACGTTTTAAAAAGACACTTTCACACAAACTGCACATTTTTATTTGTCTACAGTTGTATTATGACAACTAAAATTTATTAAAACATTAATTGGATACAATGTTGTTCAAAAATCAAAAAGTTTGATCTTAAAGTCACATTTATCTAAAAATATTAGGCATACTTGTTCACTAACAATTAGGACATTCCTGTAGTCATAATGAATTCCTAAACAGGTAGGCCTTAATTTTGGTTCTGTTTAGTTGTCATTAAGGTAAAATGTTGAGAAATCAGCTGATTTTTGCAAACCAATTCAAGTGAACAAAATTCCACTTTGTATGACAACTGTAGACGAATGTTTCTTTTTCAAGTTTCCAGAAATATATGAGAAAATTTTACTTAGCAGCCAGAATTTAAATTAGGCAGCATTTTAAGTGAGCATAAAATAAGTAAATTGCGAAGTCAAGAAATCAAAATTAAACTAACTTCTGCAGTTCACTGTAGAAACCATTACTCTGAATATTATGTAAATATCCCTTTAATAATTGCTTAGCTAAATATTTGTACATTAATCTTACTACTTATAAAGTACAAAAAACTACATCAAATATTTACAATGCTTATTTATATTGGTCCTAGATCAAATGAGCAAGACACTTATTTTCTAGGAAGATTTTTTTAAATTAGGATCAGACTCGTTTTAGGTGATAATACACTAATCAGTCTAAAAGAAACAATTATATTGTAATAGTGTTGACCATTTATAAAAAAGTGTGTCGATTATTTGAACAAGGATAATACAAATTCTTTGAACTCAAGATTTTTCATTTTGATATGCTGCAGAACTAAACGTCAATCAAATTGTGGTAAATATTTTATGTTTGTGACTTGACTTGATTATGAAAATAAAACCTAGAATCAGTATCCTACTAAAGTACAATAATCAGTGCAAGAAAGCCCACTTTGTCAGGTAACTGTAGGAAAAGAGATTTTCCAATTTTCCCTTGTATCTGAGATTTACATTATGATCTAATTATCTAACATAATAATTTAGCGATTAACAGGGGTTTAAGTTCCTAACTTGTCCAGTACTACCATAATAAGAAAAGAAGTACACAAAGATTTAGTCATCTATAAAAGGCAAAGCCCTCACTGACTGACTCACTCACTCATCACTAATTCTCTTACTTCCCATTTACCTAGGAGGCTGAATTTTTGGTACACTGATTCTTTAGGCATTAAATAGGAAAACTAAGCTGTTTTTATTCTGATCGGGCTTTCGGGCTCCGCCCCAGTGGCTCTGGAGTTTCCCATGTTAGCCTTATGATTTTTCATATTTAAAAGGAATTAATGAATCTTAACAGCTGTTTCAATTAAACACGTTGGTTCTGTTCTATGATGTTCAATAGCATTAAAGTTACAAGGATTACCAACAGGGTGCAGCACTATTATTTTTTTAAATTTATGTTAACAGCTAATTTGCAACCAAAAGGTGAGTGAGCGTAGCGAACAAACTTCAACCAGGACGTGATTAAACGGGACAAAGCCCGCGGGTACAGCTAGTAATCTTTAAAAGAATCTTAGCTTAAGTTTACTTTACTTATTTTATTTCTTTAGGTTTGAAAGTTTTCTTTGATGGAACACTTTGTTCTCCTACAGGATGAAGAAATGTAAAAAAAAATTATCTTGAACATCAAATGAATAATAGTGATTCAAATTGCTACCTATTTTGGTTGACTGCATTTACTTAATTACATAATACTTTATACAATAGATATTGGAATCACCTAGCTGTCATCAGCAATTTGACATATACTATTCCCCGTTAGCTTGTCAACAACCCCACCCCCCCTCCCACAACGACCACGGGCAGGCACCTAAGCGGTACGAGTATCTATGATATTTTATGGGGGAAATCACAAAAGTTGCAACAACTTTTGGATTGTAATTTTTACAACATTGGGGGTTGTATATATTGTATAATTTTCTATCAAGTTAAAAGGACCATAACGTACTAAATTCTAATCAAAATTGTTTGAGCGGTTTCTGTGAAAATTAGATTTTTCTGTTACTTTATGGGTTTTCATGGGAAAATAACCATTTACAATCTAAATGCCTCGAGTTACCATGGATTAGCACCCACATACCAAATCTTCAAAATCGGAACAAAGGGTGTAGTCTGTGTAACCCTATACACACACACAAAGACATCCTTTAGAAAACAATACCTCAAAGTGTATTGAAGGGAAAAGTGAAAATAGCACATGGTTTATAATTTTAGTACTCTTAGTAGAAGATGATGTATAAAATGTTGTGTTGTGACATAGCTGGTAACTGTTTTAAAATGTTTTGCAATACAAAATAGCAACTTAAAATGCAATAAACATTTAAAGCATTTTCTTCATCAAGCCTAATTATTAACAAAATTGTTCGTAGAAAATAGACTGAATATTATAGAAATAAATCATGATCTTGAAAAAAAAACCCAAATAAAAATGGTTTTGTAAAAAATCATACAAAATAATAAATGTACATATTATTAATATACAAAATTAAAAGTAAACATATATTTAACTATGGCAATCCTATGAACACTTTAAGGTAACACTTAAAACACAAATAGCTTACCCGACCTACACAAACATTTAACAACAAGATTACTACCTCCCAAAAAAAAGTTTTCTTCTTGGTTTTTTTTCAATTCCCAAGCACAATTATTTTCCCTGCATTTTATTCTCATCTAACAATATCAACTACGATATTAAATACGACTAATGCTAGCCAATGCTACTAGAACAGTACCTAACTTCAAATTTAATTTAAGTTACATATTACCTTTGACTATTGACACATCTTCAGTATCCAATAATCAATTGTATTACATCAATTATGTACATTGAAACATGTATAATTGACCATATGATTAGAATACAGAAAATAAAGGCCATTTTCAAACAGCAAATTCAATATTAATTTTATTGAAATCAATAAATCAAAATAAAAAAAAAACTTTCACAAAAAGTGTCTCACATTTAACATACATTGGTGTTTTGTCCACCCTAATATTACGGCGAAGACATTTAAAATTGGTCAATAAAGTAGCGGGGAACAATAAAGTCACAGCACATTATAAACCAGCGGGTATAAAAGTGACATCGATCTCGATAACAGTAACTACTAACTTTTTGATTTTATCACATAACTAAATTACTATGACAAAGTTTAAAACGAGTACTAAACTGTACAGAGTTTCTAACTATCCACTAGGAATTGCAGCAGGGAGAGGGCTCAGCTCGGCTTGGATGACGGATGATGGTGGTCGGAGTGATCTCTTCTCATCACGATCTAATGGGCAGAGGACAGTCTTTAATCATTACAACTATATTAAAAGGCAGTGGTAATTACAAATATATAAAATTATAGCCTCCTCTATGGCTATTGCCATGGTAATTACAAAGTTTGAGAATGGTGAACTGCGGCATTGTATTTGAGGAGGATATAATAAAAGGCAATAGTCTACATCATTACAATTTTACTGCAGGGTGTCCCAGGAAGAGGTCGCTATTTTTGATTTAATAAACCAGACGAATTAAACATGCTACAAAATAGAAACTACTAAGGGCCGCTTTCCCCAAATCAAGTTTAACTTAATCTCGGTTAACTTTAATCTGTGGGTTAAACTTAGGATGGCTTTCCCCACTATTTTGTCATGAAAGTTTGGTTTAACCTAGCTTTTCTTTGCAAGCAACAATGTTGGCAACACTGTTATGCAATTTTGTCTGCAATATTAGCTGATAACTTCCCACTATGACATATCTGTCATTAATTTTATCGTGTTTTGGTTAGCCTAGTTGTATGTATTAGGTTTCGTGTCATTGTCTCCAATTGTTGACATTAAAAAGAAACATTTTTATTTGCAGGCTAATAAATTGTACTGATGCTAATTTATAAGCATTTCATTTATTGTGTTTATTTAAGCTCAAACTTAATTAAACAGTAGGCCTACTGTACGGATCAAATAAAAGCATTTACAATCATGGGAAAATAAAATGTTGGGAAAGACGCAAAATTAATGTTTGTGGATTAAAAACTAGAGCCTATCCTTTGTAATGGCAGGCCTAGGCTACTCAGCATTAGACACGTTCGATGTTTCTAAACTAAATTTAATTTTAGGCGTACTGCAGTAGTTGTTAATTTACACATGATAATAATAGACTAGTGGTTAGGCCCAAATGTTTAATATTTACTTTTGTGTAATGTAAGACTCGTGTTAAAATAAAATCAAACCAAAAGGCTTCTTTATGAGCTAACTTTCCAACCACTGTTGCGTTGCTGTGGACAAGGTAACCTATCGATTGTACACAACTACGATACTACCTACCGAAAATATAATAATTTAGGCCTACTCTATGCATTTAAAAACCTTAAAACCATTACTGTATATCTGTAGCCTTATATCTTTAAATTTGAAATAGTCATGAATTAATTGTCTACATAGGTTCTGGTTTGTTATTTTTAATTTATTTCCAGTTCAATTTATTTTAGGTTATGTTTAACAAATGTCAAACAAGGATATTTGCCATTGCCGTCTGCCGAACGTAACAAGTCAGCCAAGAGCCAATCAAAATCAAGCTATTATTCTTCTCTCCTGGGTTAACCCACGGATCGCCAGTTAAACCAGCCTCACCCCTAGGGTTAACTTAAACCTAGTTTAAACGGAGAAATTATTTTGGGGAAAGTGAATCTGAGGTTAAACTAGAGTTTAAACCGCGATCAGAGTTAAACTTGATTTGGGGAAAGCGGCCCTAAGTCATTTAATTTACTTAAATACCGGTTATATTTAAAAATTTCAAGAGTTAATTTGAAATGGTTTTGCAAATAAAATTACTTTAATGAAAAGGGAACACACATTTACTAAGAAGTACCACCAACTTGTTCTGATTGGTTGAAATCAAGTGGGACTTTAAGGTGGTTCTGGTTATGTGTTTGTTTAAACACATTCGCTAATGATTGCCACATATATGCAACGCTCATTGCCACAGACCGAGATATACATTTTAATATTACACATATTGCCAACAATCATATGACGTCACTAATCATCATATCCCCAGACCAAGTGGCGCACATATACGACATACATCCCTACAGAGAATTTAGGGCCTTCAAACAGACCGTTAGGAAGATATATGCTTTTTAATAACATTAAGACACCAATGCAAATATGTGACATCAGTCTATTTTAATGTGACCAGTAAATGCGATGGCAGTCTATGGGTAGAAACCGGCCGTCGCATATGTGCGTCGCTGGTCCATATGAATGAAAATGTATTACTATTGCGGTGTGAACAAGTTAAGTTAACTGTGGGGTTTCAAGTTTTTATAGTGCCCCCAAAGTTATGCTATACAGGGTGATTGATATAAGTGTGCCAGCTATTTAATTCAAAAGTTATAAGATATATAAAAAGTGTTAAATGGTAACTGCCTTGGATTTTTATTTAAAAAATTTTTGGCCATTTAAGATAAATAAGAAAGATCAAAGATGGCGGCCATATTGGGAAAATGGCAGTTAAAATTATTTTTTAAACTTGACTAAAATTTTTTCAAATAAAAATCCAAGGCAGTTACCATTTAACATTGTTTATATCTCTTATAACTTTCGAATGAAACAGCTGGCACACTTATATCAATCACCCTGTATAAAAGGCTGCAGATAATCTGTCATAACGTTCAATATTACAATTAAATATAAGGAAGTTGACAGCCGCATCAGTACAATTTTAAGGCAGTGGAAAAACATTATAGTTACAGTAGACCCCCTCTTAACCGACCCAAATGGACCGGCCCTAGGTCGGTTAAAACGGGCAATCCCAAAAATCATAACATAATGAAGTTCCATTTAATTGGAATTATATAATCATTATTTTGAAGTCGTACTTGCATTTTTTATAAAATAAACTACTCTTATCTCATTTTTTGTATTGATAGAAAAGTCACAAATAGCCTAAACACAAAACACGGTTAAGTCAAATAGGCCTACTTTCAGTGGAATATATTATAATACTAGGCAAGAGCCAATACATTTCATATTTTAATAACTTTAGTACTGCAATGTATTAATTGATACTTTCCAAATCCATTGTAATACAGTACAGAACCTTTTGTCGAAATTAAAGATACAATCAACCATTTTGTTACAAGACTGGGTGTTTATTTATAGCCTCTCACTGGAGGTTCGAGGCACAAAAACTATCTTGACCTTGGAGTTGTTAACCCCCTTCCCTGCCCTCCCTACAAGTTGCGTTGTTTGTTTACTCCAGGGATAAGAAAATTAGTTCTCAAAATCGTAACGCACTTTATGATGTTGTTATAAATTTGCCGCACAGATAACAAATCAGATCAGATGTGCTCAGGCTACGAACGATGATGACAAACTGACAATAGGCTATGCCTCTATCACGCACAGGTCATTGTGACCCATGTGATATTTTTATTTGATTCATGTAATGCTGCAAAATAATTTGTTGTAAATAAAGAATTTCTCTCTCTCTATATATATATATATATATTTTTTTTTTGGGATCAACACAAAATAACTTATTCTTAGTCATATCCTGTGGAGATAAGCGTATGGTTCAGTTCTCATCGCCCAGCGTGGGAGCGGAAATGCCGAGATTCCTAGAAAGTGGCGGTTAAACCGAACTGCTCTCAAAGCAAGGACGCTTAAAACAAACTGTATTATTTTACGATCAAAGGCGGATAATCTGATTATCTGTTAATACAAGGTCGGTTAAGAGGGGGTCTACTGTACAATTAACCATACAAAAGGCAGTGAACACCTGCTCTGTTACAATGATCAACAAATAAATTATTTAAGTCCCAAACGAAACAAAGCCTTCAATTTCTCCAGAGATCAAGGCAAGACAGTGTTACCAGTACAAATGTAAAAACATTGTTCTAGTACTTTTAATGTAAAATCCTGCGGAAAGCAAATATCTTTTACACAGTTATCTCTAGTTGCCTGAGTGGGCTCTTTGTTTAAGACTCACCTGTTGTTGCTGGGATGCTGCTACTGAGTACATGGGGTAAGCTGACTGAGGATGACTGCCCGACTGACTACTGGACCTGCAACAAGTGTGAGAAAGTCAAACTTTTGTATCACACTTGGGTCAGGGAGCTAAAGCTGGGTACAGAATGAAACATGATGGCGGCATTACAGTGCGTTGGAGAACACAGAGCGACACCACACACATGTGGCCATCAACACTTCCAAAACGAAGGCGTAAGTACATATGATAAACCTATGTACTTACACTCTTTTGCCTTGCAAGCCATGAATTGATAACTGGCAGCCCGATCGGATGAGACTACGATTAAAGACCCATCAACCAATCTATTATTAATTGTGTTATGCATTTTATTTATTTTACATGTTAAAAACGACACTGTCTAGTGTCTATTGCATGTATGTAATGCTGAAGGACATTAAATTCTGATTGGGCTTAGGGGGAATTTCTGATTGATTTCTAGTGATGTTGTTTACACATCGTATTACGATAAATAGTTCAATAGCCTACATTGAATCTGAACGATGGCACTGTGTTCTCAATCAGATAAATACAAAATATTTGTATGAGAAAAACACTAATCAATTTTCTTCAAGAAGAACTGGTGATATTGGAATGAATATAAATTTGAAACAAAAACTTCACCAATATTTTAAGAATTTTTAGTTTTATTAAATTAATTTTATAAAATTAAAAATTGTTAAAATATTGGTGAAGGTTTCATTTCAAATGTATACTAATCAATTTATTTATTTTTATTGTTATATAGCTAATTATGAAGAAAGACCTAAATAAATAAAGGTTTCAGTTTTGTTAAATTTGCATAAATTCTACACAGATTGAAATAAAATGTAATGCTTTTATTACATAAACACTAGTTTCACATGCCAGCCTAAAATGACAAATTATGTAGCATTTTTTAATTCTCTTCTATCAAAGAACTCCAAAGTTTGAAAAATTAAATAGAACTATTGAACTCTTCGCTACAGCATCAAACGATTTATTTTAACAAAACTCCTCTTGAAAAATCCGTAATTCATTTAATGCAACAATGGAAAAAATGTGCATCATCATTCGAATCCACATTCTCCTCCACGTCAGTTATGTTTGTAAATAATTACCTTCTAGGCTCAGGGTTGGAAGTAATGTTGGTGGAGCGGACGACCACCCCAGGCGCTGAGCAGACGTATGTCTGCGCCGTGCTGCCTGGACTGTGGTGTCTGCTGTACACGGAGAATAATCAATGCAGTTTACATAAGTGGTCTGAATACAACTCAGATTGTACAATATATAAGACTATTGATTATCGTAGTAATCCCATTCACATGTCACTGCTATAACCAATTTTATTAAATAGATGTTGAATTGCGCCCATCGACAGAGTGAATTGTCAATTACTGAAGTATGTTAAACGCGCCAATTTTTAACCAAACCAAACTTAAAGGACAACTTACTGCAAGCTAGAGCAAAATTTACGTTACATAAGTTGTCAAAGCTTTGAAAGAGGGAATATAATGCTCCTGCCTGGATTCATGCATTGCGCATTTCAAATGTAAGAAATATGATTAATTTAAGTATAAATTATAATGTTGGGTCAGTTGTGATTTCATCGATTTGGTTTTTTTTCAGTTTTTTGATAGGTTATCAGTTGTCAGTTTTTGTTTTTTTATGGGTTTCCCCTTAAATCACTTATTTAAAAATATAATTTTTCTTTCTACTTATGCAAAGGTAGTTTACATGTTAAAAATTGTCGCTTGTGCTTGCCAAGGTTATTGACATGATGAAACATGGGATTGTAATTGCGACCATATCCTATCAATAATTATGGAAGTAGTAAACAAACATCTGGTTCAACAAGTGTTCCAAACCAACTACTGCCACGCAGCAAAATTATTGCACAACCGATAAACTGAAACTGACTTTTTCATTTGATAAAAACCTGGTAAAACCAACATTAACAATTGACCTAATTAAACATTACACTAATAGAAGCACAATCTCAATAGGAATGACTAAAGTAAACTTATATAGGATGGAGAGGACACAGCTAACTCACCTGATCGAAGGTTGCAGACGAGTCAAAGAACACATAAAACACACACATATTGCAGAATTATGTGTTCTTTGACTCGTCTGCAACCTTTCATCAGGTGAGTTAGCTGTGTCCTCCCCATCCTATATATTTATTTAATCCAAGCTAAATGCTTTTCCTAAAAACATAACATTTAAGTAAACTTATCTAATGTTTGTCCATAAGGATGGTAATTACTTTTGTTTTTATTTTAGAGTCGATATTAAAACTACCACAATTGATAGTATATTTCAGTTTCAGCAATTTCAGCATTTAAATTACTATATTTTAAAATGATTGGGAACTTAAATCAGGCCGGCGGTTTGCATGTGACACGCTATGGGCCCAAGAGATCCCCCCTGCACCCATTTATTGGGAATTTTTTCTTTGTGCCCCCAAACAAACATAAAACCACTCGTGCCCCTGAGCCCATTTACTAAAGCAGCCTTAACTGAAATACAAGTATAAATGACTACAGAAGGGCTGCAATACTTTGAAGCTGAAGGGGGAAGTGTAACATTTTGAAATATTGAGTATTTTCAGTAATCAAGGATCACGTTATCAAGGATTTGTGCCAAAAATTCAAGATACTGATTTGTTGAGTTCCGAAAATGATGCTACATCACGACCTTAATAACTTCACATTTACATGCTAAACCAAAATAACTCAAGTTCAAGCTTTTTCTACAAACCAAAGGGTAACTGTAAAAGCAATATAGGACAAACAAATGTCGTACAGTATTTAATATGCTTTAAGATAAACGTAAGTCTAACATCTTTTGTATAAACTGAATTAATAACAAAATATACATAAAACAGAACTAGTGCTTATAGACTACATAGCATAGTTCATATTGTTTAGTAGTGGTTAATATGATCATTACCTGATCGGATTGGGTTGTCCAGGATGGTAAGACTGACTGGGGGACGTTGGTCCGTTCTCCACGGGACCTCCGGGATAGGTGTTGTTGACTCTAGGTGGCTGTGGTACGTTCACTGGCCGCCCATCCATCGGCATTGACACCGGCACATTGGCAGCTGCAGGATGTATGTTGTTCACTAAAACAATAAAAACTATTTCAGAGGATACTCATTGGAACATGAAATAGGCTTATAGTTATCGTACGACATTTAGTGAGTGGAGTTCTCCGATACAGAGATGGAGAAAGATTTTCCTTGTACAAAAGATAAAATACTATTTTTTTTCTAAACAGGTTGACAAATAGCTTGAAGTGAGTTTCGAGCTAACTGATCACAGCACACCATGGCTAAAACAAATTGGTAAATGGCAAGATTTGTAACCTGGGCCTCTATACCTAAAGTCACCTAGGTTCTAACCACTAGAACCGTTGGCCTTTCACTAAATAATAGAGAAACTCTAAAATGAGGCATTCAAGTCTCTGGTAGACGGCAAGGGCGTAAACTGCAAGCAGTGCATTTGATCTAACATTGAAAAAATTATGGATTCTGACGCTGGCCAAAAAAGTGTCCACAGAATCCGCCAACATTCATCCTACAGTACACACTAAAATTAAATTAGTTTAGAGGACAAAGCCAAGCTAACTCTAACCTCACTTTTCATGTCCAAACTCTAAAAAACGTTTTGCAGATCAGCATAAGCCCTACTTGTTTTCATGAATATATCTTGTAGTTGGACTCCTCCTTTGGTTGAAACATCAAATAATTTTAAATAGTTGGAGATACATTTTGGTAGTGATGGTCGGATCCGGATATCGGACTACCGGATCCGAGCTAGAACCGGCACCGGATCGGATCCAAAAAATTCCGGATCTTGGGCTGGATCCGGTTTTGATGGATCCGATTTTTTCCTAACACAAAGCTGTCTGTATCACTGTACAACCCCGATTTTTTACCAACACAAAGCTGTCTGTATCACTGTACAACACCGATTTTTTTACTAACACAAAGCTGTCTGTATCACTCTACAACCCGAATATTTTTACTAGCATAAAGCTGTCTGTATCACTGTACAACCCCGATTTGTTTACTAAACACAAAGCTGTCTGTATCACTGTACAACACCGATTTTTTACTCACAAAGCTGTCTGTATCACTGTACAACCCCGATTTTTTACTAAGACAAAACGCTGTCTGTATCACTGTACAATACCGATTTGATTACTAAACACAAAGCTGTCTGTATCAATGTACAACACCGATTTGTTTACTAAACACAAAGCTGTCTGTATCACTGTACAACACCGATTTTTTACTCAC
This sequence comes from Macrosteles quadrilineatus, assembly GCF_028750875.1. Taxonomy (NCBI): domain Eukaryota; kingdom Metazoa; phylum Arthropoda; class Insecta; order Hemiptera; family Cicadellidae; genus Macrosteles; species Macrosteles quadrilineatus. Next base: position 73,696,604 of record NW_026542597.1, read on the forward strand.
AAAGCTGTCTGTATCACTGTACAACCCCGATTTTTTACTAAGACAAAACGCTGTCTGTATCACTGTACAATACCGATTTGATTACTAAACACAAAGCTGTCTGTATCAATGTACAACACCGATTTTTTTACTAACACAAAGCTGTCTGTATCACTCTACAACACCAATTTTTTACCAACACAAAAAGCTGTATGTATCACTCTACAACCCCGATTTTTTACCAACACAAATCTGTCTGTATCACTGTACAACCCCGATTTTTTCCTGATTTTTTACTAACACAAAGCTGTCTGTATCCATGTACCGTTTTTTCCCCTAGTGTTTGTCTCTTGATGCAAACAACTTATATGGCAAGGCCATGTCTCGATGTTTGTATCTAGATTCAAATAACTTGTATGGCAAGGCCATGTCTCAGTGTTTGCCTCTTGATGCAAATAACTTATATGGCAAGGCCATGTCTCAGCGATTGTCTCTTGATGCAAATAACTTATATGGCAAGGCCATGTCTCAGTGTTTGTCTTTTGATGCAAATAACTTATATGGCAAGGCCATGACTCAGTGTTTGTCTTTTGATGCAAATAACTTACATGGCAAGGCCATGACTCAGTATTTGTCTCTTGATGCAAATAACTTATGTGGCAAGGTTATGACTCAGTGTTTGTCTTTTGATGCAAATAACTTATATGGCAAGGCTAACTTATAACTTATAACTTATATGTTTCAGTGTTTGTCTCTTGATACAAATAAATAACATATATGGCAATGGCATGTATCTTTCCGAACTGAATCCGACCAGATTTTTCTGATATCTTCACACCCCTAGTTTTTAGTGTACCTGGATGATAAGCTAACGGCCTATAATTTCGTCTCAAAAATATCGTTTTTTTTTAACCCGCCCTTATGACAGTGTGTATCTGGATCCGGATCCGAAGATCCGAAGATCCGGATCCGAATTTTTCAAGATCCGGATCCGGATCCGGTACCGACATTTTCATGGATCCGCCCATCACTACATTTTGGTATTCCGTTTTTTACTTCAGAGACATCTGGCACCCAATTGAGACGTAAAAGTGAGATATCCTTTCTGGGAGATCAAGGATATCCAAAAGCTTTTGACACCTTGCAAAAAGGATGACGATTAGTTTAATTTACTTATTTTACATTTTATTCTCATTTTTTTACTTCATATAGTTGATTATTACAATAAAACATCTTAGCCAATTTATTCTTAGATAAAACAATATTTTAATTATATGCATAATAACTACGCAGAATCGTTTTCACTGAACGTTGCCTCACCTGTGGGTGGAGGTATGCTGGGAGGCACCAACGGGATGGCCAGTCTAGCATTGACAGCCAACAAGTGGTCTCTCCGCTGCAACAGTGAGTTGACGTTCTCCTCTAGTCGCAGGTTCTCTGCCCTCAGCTGATGTAGACAAGTCAGCAATGACGCAACTGATGACAGAAAACAAGTGTAAAACATGCAAGACTTTTAATTACCAAACGTATCTGATTAGAATTTTGTATGGTTTTTAAATCCTCAATCATTTTAGCCACTGGATTGCTTAAATAATTGAAATTGTAAGGTCTTACCTTAGCAATCCAAATATTGTTGATCCGATATCAATTTCAAAGCCAAAGGTTCATCCATAGTCGTGATCTAGGTTGACCAAATCTCTAAAGCAGTATCTAACCAAAGGGTTTCGTAGAAATATGTTGTATAGTAAATATCCATACCTGTATGTGCTCGTATATATTTAAAATGTAATGGTAACAATTCATATGTAGAAAAATTGTAACCATAATGAGACTTAGTCACTAAACATTGACACTATTCAATTGTTTACAATTACAATGTATATTAAGTAAATAAAAAGTATTTGATATTGAATTTGAAGATAAAATAACATTTATCACATTACAAAATTTAAATTACAGACACGAAAATAGTATAAAAATTTGACAGTTGTCGGCAATGTGTTCCCGAACTAAAGTGATGTTAACCCACATTTCAAAACCATGGTTTTTATCCATTATTTTTGTGCTATTTCCGTATCAACTGTACCTAATTAATAATGTGATAAATGTTATTTTATCTTCTACAAAACTCTCAGGGTGGATACCACCTCAGGAAATTTGGTCGACCTAGATCCCGACTGAAGATGAACCTTAGGGTCGAAATTGATATCGCATCAACAATATTATGATTGCTAAGGTAAGACCTTACAATATAAAGTTTAAATCCTACTGTTCCTTTGTTGGTTAACCATTCAAGTGCAATACTGAATCGCACCCTTACTGTCAAAGTGCTGCGCTTGTTCCATGAGGAACTGACTGCCCTGCTCCCACTGCCTCTCCAACAGCTGGTCCAGGGTCTGGGGGGTTGAGGCTGTACTGCTAGGTGCCCAGGCATTGGCTGGAGGTGTGCTGCTGGTCTGGGGAGTGCCTGCTCCACTGCCTCTCACCTGCAAAACCGACACACTTTCATGTTGTCAAACAATATTTTACAAACATCCTTGAAACCTAGGCACTTGTGTCCAATGTTACATTAATAAACTTTGAAAGGGGAGCGAGCTGGTCTAGTGGCGGTGGGCGGGAGGTTCAAATCCCGCCAATCACCAATGGATTTGATCTAAGTGATCGTACCCCAACCCTCTAGGCCTAGCAGGTGTGTATGTAGCTGTACTTACACTAGCTATGACTCTGCTGTGTAGTTGGGGACCCACAAGTTGGCCAGGCTGGCTGCTCAAGTTAGGTTCTGAGGTGAAGATACTGTGAGCTTCCAGCTCTTGGTTCAGAGTATCTGACATCTTCTGCGCCATCGTGGACGCCGGGTTCAACTGATTGCCGAGCATGTGTGGCGCATTCACACCGTTCTGGAACCTGAACAAATCATAAGACGTTGAGGTATTTGACTTTCATATACTTAAACACAACACATTTGAGATAATTATATGTTTTGATTTTCCTGCTTACAACAAAGCTCTATGGAGCAAATTTCTCAACTTAACTAATAGTAAAAAAAATCACTTTGGATATTATCACAGACTTTGGAATACTAGGGTAGATATCCCACCATATGTAAAATAGAAAATTAACTAGACCCTACCCCTAGAAACGTTATATCTTAAATTAATAAAAAGAAGATTACGCTTGTAAAAGACCAAAATTCAAACTGTCAGCAAGACCAAAAACAGAAGAGTTTAAGTCAATGACTATCGAGTACTGATCTGCAAGGATAAGAATCAAAAGAGATTTGTAACACCCCAGAAAAAGTATGATAATGTCTGGTCTTAATTCCAACAGAAGTGGATCCAAAACTAAACTCACAATTTGTCTTTGTCATCTCGAGACTGAGATTGCTTCTTGTGCTTTTGTTTGTTGTCCGGACTGCTCGGTGGGGACTCCTTGATGGCTTGACTGACAGGCATCACGCTGCAAACAGACAAAATATTACTAAACTATATCTGAAATGTCTTAAAAAAAATTAATTTAATACATATTATATGTCACTTACATATCCTTAATAGTAGGTGTATGCGGGCCAGACTTCTCGTTTGGATAGAAAGTGTTGACTTAAACGTCTTGATAAAAAATCAGACTGGTTTTGAAAATATTCTATTCTCAACATCCTCTGCGGTCGATGTCGCAAAGACATTACTATTCTCACAACTTATGCAAAAATTGTGAATTTTTAATCGCACAATCTTTGCAGACACTTTCTGCTATTGCCATTACATTGCTCAGATTGAAAATAACTTCTGGTCCAAATCGAACAATATAGCCAACTGTTGGCATGGCCGCCCAGGAAGTTACAGGGACCTACAGACTCCTTCCTAAAACACTATGTGTAGGGTTAACATTTTAGCATCAGTATTTTTTGATGGCAAACAGACATGGCACCAGAAAATGTTCACTGACACATTACCATTTAGGTATATTACTTCAAGTGAAAACTTAAAAAAAATTTTGTGACGAGGGGCCCCATATCACTACTGGTCTTGACTATTCAGTAAAATGGGATGTTTTAAATTGATGGTGACATGGCAACACTGCGATTGTGTTAGACACAAACGAGGAGCACGGGCGAGTCAGGCAAGTGGATTACGACAACGATTCAAGAGTGCTCAACGAGAAATGCGGTAGACATAGGCCTCAAGGGCACTTGGTGTGATGAGGGGAGGTTATATAAAAGAAATCTTCGTTGTGTAGGAGTAACCCCACAGTTTTAATCGTGATGCAAGGCCAGGAAGAAGAGGCGTCTCAGGTAACTATTACAATAAACTAAAGCTGGGTTTTCCTAGGCGCGGAAGCGGAGAGCGGAGAGAGGAACGCGGAGAGCGGTAAAGAGATTAACATGGTGATCCGCTCCGCTTCTAGGGAAACAGTAACATTAAATTGCCTAAGACAAGTGGAGTCCGCTCTCCGCTCTCCATTTCCGCGCCTAGGAAAACCCGGCTTAAGGTAATCTCTGAATATGTTTTTTTTATTTGAGGTGTAGCTATGACCCCCCGGTCTCACTTGGCAGTACTCACACTGGGGTGGGTGTAGCAGCTGGCGTTGCAATGGTGGGGGTAGCTATGACAGGAGGGGTAGGTGAAGGCTGGGGTTGAGGAAGTTGGTTGCTAGAGGGCGGAGGCGTGGCTTGACTGCTACGACCACCTCTCTTGCTGCCTGTAGCACTGCCTCCTCGCTTCTGCTTCTTACTTTTGTCCGACTTGTCAGCGGATTGAGATCTAAAAAATTGTTGGATTGAGTTGTATGTACATCAGCACCTGGGGCATTGATATAGTGTCCACAAGCAACAAAAAATTTGCCTTTTTTGGAAAATTTTCAGGGGGCCTAAATTTCATCACTAGGGCCTAAAGTGACTCTTTTGATAGGTAAAGTTTTACGATTGAGGCGAAGTCGAGGTCGGAAAATGAGCGAGGATTAAAAAGTCACTTAGATTCGTTCTCAAATCCAAATCGAATCTCTAAAAAGATTCGGATTCGATTCGTTTTTCAAACTATTCTCACAGTCCTGACTTACTAGCTTAATTGCACATACCTTAAGGTGAGAGCAAGTTTCTCAGCTGGTGAAATTGGTCGTTTTACTCTGTTACAAGGTTCACTTGTCAATAATTCTTCAACACTCTCGAGTAAATAATAAAATTGGTTCCTAGTAAATCTAAAATAAGCTTTGAATTTGATTTCATCATCTAAAACGTGCTTACGTATTAACAACTGAAAGACACCCTCGTCTTCTCTAAAATTGTACACGTCACTGGTTTTACTTCTAACTGAATAATACTTTTTCATTATAACACTAACTTCTTTATCAATCTCGTCTAAACACTCCTTTAATAACAAAGCACATATTTGTTTTCTCTTCCGCGAGCTCATCTTGAAGCTATCCTGCTAAATGACGCAGCTGTACTGAACATTTCTAGGAGAACACTTGTATGCAGCATATTATATGTACGTTATACGTCAACGTTATACGTTGTACGCGACGTAGAAAGTGCGTCGCTAGGAAATCACGGCTTAACAGCTGCTTATTTGCATTAGCAGAATTGAAAACAAGCTGGAAGTCGTTTTGAGAGGTTAGCTTTACATAAAAATGATTTTGTTTTCTAGCTTTGTTTGTTAATTAATGATGCAAAATGACAAAAAATATAGTTCACCACACGGGCTAAAGGTGTCTTTTTAACCCTCGCTCATTTTCCGACTCAGTTCGCCTCGATCGTAAAACTTGACCTTGGGTCAAAAAGAGTCACTTTAGGCCCTAGTGATGAAATATACTATTTTGTAGTGTAATGGATAAAGAAAATAATTCAATCTTTATTATAGAAGTATAGCAAAGACTAAGGTATGAGTTTTTTGCTGTTAGAAATTCTTAACTTCAAATAACAACTATGTAAAAATAAAAATAAACATTAATTGGGTCATGTCGCCCTACTTTTCACTATTCATTTTATATTTTGCTTATTCAGAAGAAGTGGTACATATGCAGTTGCAAAACACCTCAAACTGCTTGGTAACTACTCTCTTCTGGAAAAGCCCTATTGTAGGGACAAAAACCAAATTAGTAAACTGGTTGTGAGCAGTCTACCATCTGAAACTTTTTTTAGGTAAGCTAATCCACCCCTCCTTCCAATATATTTCCAATCCAATTTCTCTTTCCTATAACTAAACTTACAATTTACTAATCTACACTTCGTACCTTCCTCGCTTGCCGGGGGCGTCGTCTGTGACGGGGGTCGGCGCCGCAGGTACAGTTGTGGCTGGCGGAGTCGGCAGCGACGCAACGGCTAGTGGCACAGACACGACTATAGAACTAGTAGCAGCAATTGGTGAGGCTAAACCATAAATAAACTCCAGTTCACCGTAACCAGCAAACAAACACAGTTCAAACTACAGACAACATGCAGACGAGACGAAACAATTTTAGCTAGAGAAAAGTTGCGAGTCAAAATGATTATAGTGTATGAAAAAGGTTCCCAATGTTGGTAAATGGTTAAACTAGGAAACTATTATTGGTTAAAAAGTTATTGTTAGTCAAATTTGTATAAACAAAGAAATAAGGCCTAATAATTTCAAACCAACCAAGATAACTTAGACTAGAGAAATGATTAGGGAGGAGATGTAAGAAACCCATATGATGGTTAGTAGATAATTTACGAGACAGTTAAGTGTTTTTGGTTACATATGTATCAAATCATAGAATGTTTTTCAAAAAGATATACAGGCCAAAGAGTTAAAAACTAACATTGTGGCCTTTCATGCTATAAATCTTCCTACCAGAAAAAGCTCCAATAAAGTGATTCAAATTTGTTTAGATAAAAAAGGGTGGCTCTAATAGAAAATAGTTAAACGAGTATTACGTTTTGTAATTTAATTGTTTACTACAAAAATGTTGCTTTTTACATCCTATTTGATTTCTAGACATTACACTACTTCCATTTCATGAGTTTTATTTTAGGTTAATTGAAAGAACTTTCTTTAATCAGTAATCACAAAATTGTCCGTTAAAACCAATTATAAAAATTGATAGAATATTAATATTTTTTTAGCTATGCATTAGACTGATGAAAAAACAAAATAGGAATAGGAATAAGTTTATTTATTTGGTTTAAGTCTGCATGTTTTTACTAATAGATAGGAAAGAAGGGTCCTTTGTAATGAATATAATTAGTAAAATAATTAAATCCAGAAAATTCCTAACACAGTCAATAATTTATGTTAACACACAATTTTTAGCTAGCAAAATTAAAACAATACTTACTAACAGCTTTTTTGATGGACAGAAAACTAAAGTATTCAAGAATACAATTTTGAATTTCAATGAGATTTTGTATAGAAAAAAAAGATAAGATTTGTGAATACAGAACTGATGTTAGTAAAAAAATATAACTAATTTAGCTGATCAGAACAGAACACATGGAGGAAGTGATTGGAACAGAACTCAGGAACAAACAACTACTAAATGTCTGCTTGAAATTCAATAAGTGAGGTTTTGACCTTTGTACACTCAACAGGAAACTTTACGTTTACATCAACCTTCTCTGTTGGTATGAAGTAGTACAAGAGTTTAAAATTGTGAAATGAACCCCTGGAAATATTCAATCAGTGTGAAATAAATTGAAAAATAACCAAAACTGGGAAAACCTAGTTTTGAAAAATTATAGTGCATTTTTTGGAATAAGTAAAACATTGTTTTATACATGGGAAACCTTTGTTTAAATCGAATGTATATTATAGAAATTTAAAAAAAAAACCTTAGGGGAAACATTTGATTTTTTGGAGTGATAACTACTAAATTAACTCAAACATGAGGAAGTGAAAAAATAAAAACAGTGGGTATCATGAAACTAGATTACCAGAATATGGTAGTCTAAAAATACTCTTCTTCGAACGTGATATTATTTAATCTTTCACAATAAAAACATCATGTTAATATCAGATACGGGCTGGGCAAGTACTATCCCTTTAACTATTTAGTGAAAGGTTTTTTATCACTAATGCTTAGGGCTTTGATAAAATTTGAGCAGTTACATGAAATTAAATTTCCATCTTCTAACATTGTTAAATATGTTAAGAAGGTATTGAAAAAAGCTAATAATGTCATTTTATGACCAAAAATGTTATTATTTTTGTTTTGCAACAAAATAAAACAGCATCTCACTAGCAGGTATGGGCAAGGACTGCATTTTAATTAACTCTTAAATTGAAGTTGTTAGAGAATAATTCTGAAGGCTCTACGACATTTCAGCCAAAAATTAAACAAAGGTCCGATTGTTATCTGCAATAACATTGGCAAAGTGAAAAGAGATTTAAAAAATTCAATAATGTCATTTAACATTATTAAAAAACGTAATTGTGTTGTTACTCTCTAATTCATCATAAAATTAAAATTTGATGTAATAACTTTAAAATTAATTAACTAGAATTTTTTTAGAGGCAAATCTATTAGGTTGTTCATTTTCTTCCAAATGTTGACAATATTAGCTACCTATTTTACAATACCTTAATAAATTTACAATATATTAGAAGAAAGAAATTGAATTTCATCCTGTTATTGGCTGAAATAATCTTTGTTTTTTTATAAGCTAATTTGAATTTGCAAAAACTTGACCACCCCTTTAAAAAAAGACATCTTACTTGTGACAGGCTGGCGAGGAACAGGGGGCGCGGCAGAGGGGGAAGTAGACGGAGCAGTAGTCGGAACTTTCACCACAACTGACGGTGTAGGAGTCTCCAACTTCCCGGGAATAGCAGAGGAGTCAATCTTCGGTCTTTTATCCTCCGCTAGAGGTCCTGAATTTCCACTCAAAGGATTAACAGAGGGTGCTGTCGCCGAGGGACTCTCGTCTTTCACCTGGCTCTTCCTTTTCTTCCCTGGTTTCCCGTCTCCAAATACACTTCCACTAGGAGTTACTACACTCTCGACAAAGTTGGAAGTGGTGAATTTCCCGTTGACAGCCGAGTCAACAGAGGTGGTTGGACTGTCTGTGGTGGCGGGGGGGACGACAGAAGGCGGGGGTGTAGGGGACGGATCCTCAACTGTCGGTGTAGCAGTCGACTCACCAGCTGAAGTCGGAGCAGGACTTGTAGTACCACTGGATTTGCCACCAATGGAGGGTTTCCCACCTTGAATAATGATTATTATAGGGATAACGCAAATATTATGTGACCGTCACCAACTACATTGCATAATAATAAAATTTGAAAAACCCAGTCACACATCAGATCCCTAATGAATAGATCATTTATAGACAGTTTTATTTTTAAGAACTAATAACAAATAATTTACAAATAAACATAGTGTGGATTTAAGAAATTTTGTGTCTTGTACATGTGGAGCAAAAAAAAACATGTTCTCTTTTATTTGATTACACATATTTTCAAAAAGTCTTTATTGCCAAAGTATTTATTACCAAACATATTGTTACCTTTTTTGGAACACACTTAAAACTTAAACTTAAAACAACTTAAAAGGTGATATCTATATCAATAATTATTTGAAAAAAATTTAAACTTAAACTAAACAATTAGCCTATATTTTCAAAAATTACTTTACACATTTTGTTAATTTATGAAAGTCTTGTTATTTTGTTTCAATTTTAAAAGACGGTGAGAATGTGATGAAACCCCTAGTAGCCTATTTATAACTTTTTTTTTAATTTTCTTTATTATATAATTAATAAAACGGTTAATAATTTCAAATCCAACCATATCATTTAATAGTTACGTCATATGCAATGAATGCATCAGTTGTTAGTATTTAATATCAAACCATTCGGATACACAACAACACTGATGGCTCAGTATCTTACCACACTTACAAAATGAGGTCTTCTCTAGTCTTTGAGTAAATATATAGGCCGACAACAACTAGACCTATGTACAAAGTCATCATTTTATACTTATTTAAGCTCTACTAAAATTAACTTACCCAATTCAGTGGTATGCACTTGTTTAGCAAAAATATATTTGAAAATATTAAACATAATTACTTTCACTGATGCTCAATGTTAAATTGGTTTTAAATCCTTCATAATAGAAAATTGAGTATATGAGCAAGGATATATGTTTAAAAAATAACTTATAAAATTGATTTAAAACACTTTTGAGGTAATTTTAGAGTTTTCATTACTTTTTATCTTTGAATTGGTACTTTAATACTTTTTAATACTTTACATTGGGACTTTATATCACATGAACAAAAAACACTTAACACAAAATACAATCCAAAAGTAAGAAAATTATCCATTTAAAGTGCACTGTCCACTAAATTAAGCAAGAGCAAGACTGAGTAGGCTAAGCCCATCAGTTTCTTGCCATCAAATCTTTACGGAACAAAGGAGAGTGAAGTCAGAAGAAGCATAAATATTTTGCTGCACTGTTTATCCATTATGATAGACCATGTAGGGGAACTCTGTTAACATTGCTTCTAAGACAGATTGTATTCATTGATATTCTCATCAGAGGATGGTAATTTAGAGATCATTAAAGTTTAGGCTCTGTTTAATTTATGAACGATGACTAGGATGAGTACGTAAACTAGGTAACAACCAAAGTAGTATCATAGATCAAAATTAGAATATTCAAGTGAGCTTGTTGCAAGGAAAGGTGACAGTTGAAAAGCGTTGACAAAAGCAGTTTTCCAAGTCCTTGACGTCTTTGGAAGAACCCATAAAATCCATTAAATAATGGGATCAGGAGGTGACTGAGAGATGCAAGACTTAGTTAATAGAAATTTGTTGCTGGCAAGGCCTACATTCATTTTAATTAGCCAACATTCATTTTAATTAGGTAATAAACTTCAGTCAGTAATTACATCAAACAATGGTTTAATAGAATTAAGATGATCAAACTGTAGCAAACCGAGGTTATGTAGGCCTAAAAATTAGATTCAGCAAATGATGCAGTCATAAAGATTATCACAAATTCAGATATAAGTGAGAAGGTGCAGTTTTTTAACAAACCATTATTGGTTGTACTCAATCTGCAATATAATTTGCAAATATTGCTTACTTTTTCATGTCAATGTTTAATATTGCTCAAGGGCATTCCTTCTAATGGGTGTCAGTTAACTACTGCGGTACACAAAAATGTATAAATGCTACCTGAATGACTTTAAGGTGTGAATGGATAGTTACATAATTGATTTTGGATACTGCCAGAAGCCAGAAGACTTCCCATCGTATCTGAAGCCCATAATGTGAACTTGATATCCAGTAGGCCTAAAGCTAAATAGCTAATATCAACAAAATGTTTCTCTCAAATTATAAGGTAAGCACAAGTGAGCGTTTTATTATTCGGCAATAATGCCAGAGGACATCAACTTTATTTTTTATGTTTTTTGGTAAAATAAGGAGGAATACGTAGCAAACATGCTTAAAATGCACTCCACAAAAACCATACTTTAAAATTGTCTTTAATTGGTACATAGGGATGACGAATCTATATAGGATTAGCCTATTGTTTAAACTATGGTCAAACGTGGGAAAAAAACTCCAATTATTTCCAAAAAAAAGCAGAAAAATATGTTAATTACCGCTTTAAATAATTGTCTTAGCTTACAACATTTACTGAGAGTGATGTTAGTAAGACACAGAGGTCAATTCATTGAAAAACTAATATTTACAAATGCCCCTTTGTCATGTTTATAGGTAAAAATCAGACAATCTCACACAAAGCACTCCCAAAACATGCATAGAGGAAACAGTAGTTATACACAACAAAATGTTGGTTAGAATTTTCTGTTTGAATTTGTTATTAGCAAAAGGGGGGAAAAACATGACTGACATTAACTGCATTCTCACCATGAAGACATAATTTATTATCCTAAGTCCTAAGACTATGTTTTAAATACCTATAGCAAATATAGTTAGGTAATATTTAAACCGTTTCCTATTGATAATACATAAAAAAAACATATATAAGTTAACACATAAATTGTGTTAAACATGTGTAGGTTCACTACACAGACTAAATAACAAACCACTTACTTGATGAGAAGTTAGAGGAAGAGCTTTTAGCCGAGGTGCTTAGTTTACGTTTTCCTGGTTTTGACCAGTTGTCACTTGATTCCTTGTCCGGACTAGGGGGCGAATCAGCGGACAAAGGACGATACGCAGGCACTGCCTTTACGTTTGCACCCTTTTTCTGTAAATAGATTCCAACAGTTAATATTTTACACGATTTTACACTTGGTCATGAGTCCAATAAACTAAACAATTGATCTGAACATTTTAGAAAATATACTGTTCAAACATAGCTAAACTCTCTTCTTGTGGTAGGGTAAGAAAATAACCTACCTAAGAAAAACGTAAAAATCAGATAAGCTTAAGGTAGGAGGAGGGAGAGTACGCAAACACAAAAATTTATGACCAAAGTGAATGTACTATAAACTACTATGAACTACTATAAACGACTATAAATTAACTATAAATAAGTTAAAATCCTCATACTATCCAAATCCAATTGATGAAAATTACAAGAAAAACAATAACTAACAATATGAAAATTATAACCATATGACAAAATTATTACACATAACAGCATGAACAAATTACAAGAGAAAGGGAAAACTTTGTATTTATAGAAAAACATGTTTTGATAACATACTTGAATAAAATTGGTATAACTATTCAGTGTGATAAGAAATAAAAGTACAGTAAATGCAATTAAAGTAAGATTAATGAAAATGTGTAATCCATAACATTATTTTAATATAGCAAGGCTAAATTTTTTGGATGTTTGTTTTAATAAGATTTGAATTTCCATCTAGCATAAGCATAAATACATTAGGTACTGTATTAAAGTTGATTATTCTACTTTTTGTGGGACTAAAGGACGAAAAAACACAGAACAAGTAAAATAAATGGGTACTGTACAAGCAAAAACTCATATAGCATTTTGTTATCACAAGGGGTTTTTACAGTGTTGCCCAAATTCACTAAAAATATAAAAGAAAAAACTGTAAAACTGAAGAAGCATTAATAAATTTACAATAATTTCAAAACTTACACAGTTCAACAATCAAAATAGTTTTTTTGAAATTTTCTACTGACTCCACAACTTTACTGTTTTACAACTGAACTGTATGGTATGCCACATTCAGTTAATTACTGAAACACCTGTTTCACAAAATCAATAATCAAAACAAAACCAACTGAAAAATATGAGTCACACGCAGAAAACACAAATGAACTAAGCCATTTTATAAAAGCAGGCCATTGCACTGAACAAGAATATGTAAACAGTGTTAAACAAACAGTGGCTTTGACTAAAAGGAAAGAGTTGTCATTAGTGTTGTCTTAAACTGAACTCTCGTTTACTGCATTGTATGGTCTATGTATGATGACGTTTAATTGCTCGTAAATTGATATTTTAAACATTAAAATGTAAATTATAATTAGTACGAAGTAATAAATATTACTAGAGGCTGTCCAGTGGTCGAAAACTCGACCAAAAATATGTAAATGAAAAAAAAAATTAAATGACAAATTCTTTATTTATTCAGGCAAAGTTAGGGCCATATGGCCGTTTCTTACACTATGTAATGCACAGTATTAACTCCACACTGTAAATAAAACATGTGACAGGAATTTGTTTTGATTTTCTGTTTATATTTTGTTGATATTTCGTCACCATCATGGCAACCCATAACTCCCATGTTATTTTTTTTCGGTTTTCAAATTCATTTTTTGTGCTTACTTTGAGCATATTTTAATTTATAAAGGTATTCTGCACATCTACAGGAAAATATCTTTCCAACAGTATGCGTAGATTTTCCCTGCGATGCGCACGAGCTGAGAAAAAAGGGTTTAAAGAAACATGCTTGCCTATTAATATATAGATAGATTACAAGTGTTTGTTGAGAATGTATGACGGCATAAACAAAATAAAATTTATTTTGAAGAGGACATAAATGTTAGTCAGCCTATAGAAGTCTAAATCATATGATTATTACACATAGGCATAATAATATAATTTGGACAATTGAGGTTTAGTAGACCTTAAAACTTATTTCACCGAATCTCATTTTTAGTGAAATCATCGGGCAATTATTTTTTAAATATAAATAACAAAAAACAGAAGATTTGAATGTCCATACTTTAAAATAATTTGAATTGTGAGCTACTATACATTCTAGTTACAGGTGAAAATTATTCGCAAGATTAGAAATAGATCTACTATCCCGGGTGTTTATGAAGGACTAACCCAGACTTTTGATGCTGTTAAATATGAATTTATAAAACAATTAGAAGGGACACTCTGTTCCAAATGTTATGTAGAACCACCATGGGCCTATACATCTTTGAAATGATTTAACTACTAAATAGCAATCTAGACAGTTTAAAGTTTAAATTATAACTATTCCACAAGTCAGAAAAAGTTATATGAATTCCCAACACATAGACTACCTCTTTTTTAATTTACACCAAAATACATGGCTATCAACATTGTTAATAAATTTCAAAAAGAATCACCAACAATCCAATAAAAATACTCTTAAAAAAACTACACATCTTTTAATTATTGAAAAGGCTTATTATAAAATAGATGATTTTTATTCTGAAGTTTTCTAAATGGACAAGAATTATTTAATTTAAAAACTGAATTCATGTACATGATGGCTTTCAATAATTTTATCAGGATCATAATCTTTCTGATTTCTGATTCTGATTTCTGATATAAGCTATAATAATTGTACTTTGTACTTTTAAGACATTATTAGTGATTAGTTATTAGTGAATTTGAAAATTAGAGTGCACTCAACCACTTAAGTCCTTGGAGCCTAGAGGTTCTAACTCCTAAAACAATTAAAGAACTACTAAGACAATTCTAATCTCACAGTTTACTAGATTTTTAAATAACAATCACTCTGGTGTTTGAAAAAATATTTTGTGGTGATAAATAACTCTACAGCGGCTGTTTGAAATGAACGAAATCAACATTGCTCTCATGGCGGGAAAATCCAAGATGGCCGTTAGCTTCCATGGACTCCTTCAAACAATTCAAATCTACAAATAACATTTCTAATCTTACAGTATACTGGATATTTAAATTATTATCTTTTTGGTGTTTGAACAAATATTTTTTGCCGATAAAGAACTCTTCAGCAGCTGTTTGAAACTATCCAAGATGGCCGCTAGTCTCCAAGGACCCAATTGATAAAGAGTTTTGTTAATCTGAAAAATAGGATACCTTGCAGGAAGCAAACATGAAAGACTATGTTCAGCTAAAACAAAATAGGAAGGTTAGGAAATCTAATATGTTACTGTAATTTTCCCGCAGTAATTTTTTACACTGTAAAATAAGTGGCCTCCGTATAATACCAGAGTACCAAAATTTATAAAGGTTCCATAAACAGCAGCACATTTTATGAGGCCTAAGTAGTATCAAATCAAATAAAATACACCGTTATTCGACACATACAACAGCATACATGAATGTGTCATTGTTATTTTACATTTTTGAGTCTAATGATAAAATAAAAGTAACATATACAGGACAAGAATATTAACTGCAATTCCAGATTATTTGCACACTATACATTACATTAGTTATACAGTTTTTACATGTTTTAAGTTAGGTGTTTAAAAAATCTTCTAAATTATAAAATTAGTGATGGGCGGATCCAAGAAAATGTCAGTACCGGATCCGGAAAAATTTGGATCCAGATCGGAAGAACCAGATCCAGATACACACTGTCATAGGAGTGGGTTAAAAAAACGTAATTAACAGAATGCCAATTTAAATCATACTGTTTAAAATTAAATTGGTAATGTTTAAAGGTTAGTGGTCCTAACCTAACCTGTACCCTTCCTGATGGGCCTAACCTAACCTGTACGCTTCCTGATGAGCCCAACCTAACCTGTACGCATCCTGATGAGTCCTACCTCACCTGTACGCTTCCTGATGGGCCTAACCTAACCTGTACCCTTCCTGTTGGGTCTAACCTCATCTGTATGCTTCCTGATGGGCATAACCTAACCTGTACCCTTCCTGTTGGGTCTAACCTCATCTGTATGCTTCCTGATGGGCATAACCTAACCTGTACCCTTCCTGATGAGTCTAACCTCATCTGTATGCTTCCTGATGGGCCTAACCTAACCTGTACCCTTCCTGTTGGGTCTAACCTCATCTGTATGCTTCCTGATGGGCCTAACCTAACCTGTACCCTTCCTGTTGGGTCTAACCTCATCTGTATGCTTCCTGATGGGCATAACCTAACCTGTACCCTTCCTGTTGGGTCTAACCTCATCTGTATGCTTCCTGATGGGCCTAACCTAACCTGTACCCTTCCTGATGGGTCTAACCTCATCTGTATGCTTCCTGATGGGCCTAACCTAACCTGTACCCTTCCTGTTGGGTCTAACCTCATCTGTATGCTTCCTGATGGGCATAACCTAACCTGTACCCTTCCTGTTGGGTCTAACCTCATCTGTATGCTTCCTGATGGGCATAACCTAACCTGTACCCTTCCTGTTGGGTCTAACCTAACCTGTACCCTTCCTGTTGGGTCTAACCTCACCTGTACCCTTCCTGATGGGCCTAACCTAACCTGTACCCTTCCTGATGGTCCTAACCTAACCTGTACCCTTCCTGTTGGGTCCAACCTAACCTGTACCCTTCCTGTTGGGTCTAACCTAACCTGTACCCTTCCTGTTGGGTCTAACCTCACCTGTACCCTTCCTGATGGGCCTAACCTAACCTGTACCCTTCCTGTTGGGTCTAACCTCACCTGTACCCTTCCTGTTGGGTCTAACCTAACCTGTACCCTTCCTGATGGGCCTAACCTAACCTGTACCCTTCCTGATGGGTCTAACCTAACCTGTACCCTTCCTGTTGGGTCTAACCTCACCTGTACCCTTCCTGATGGGCCTAACCTAACCTGTACCCTTCCTGTTGGGTCTAACCTAACCTGTACCCTTCCTGATGGGTCTAACCTAACCTGTACTCTTCCTGATGGGTCTAACCTAACCTGTACCCTTCCTGATGGGCCTAACCTAACCTGTACCCTTCCTGATGGGTCTAACCTCACCTGTACCCTTCCTGTTGGGTCTAACCTAACCTGTACCCTTCCTGATGGGCCTAACCTAACCTGTACCCTTCCTGATGGGTCTAACCTAACCTGTACCCTTCCTGTTGGGTCTAACCTAACCTGTACCCTTCCTGTTGGGTCTAACCTCACCTGTACCCTTCCTGATGGGCCTAACCTAACCTGTACCCTTCCTGATGGTCCTAACCTAACCTGTACCCTTCCTGTTGGGTCTAACCTCACCTGTACGCTTCCTGATGGGCATAACCTAACCTGTACCCTTCCTGTTGGGTCTAACCTCATCTGTATGCTTCCTGATGGGCCTAACCTAACCTGTACGCTTCCTGATGGTCCTAACCTAACCTGTACCCTTCCTGTTGGGTCTAACCTCATCTGTATGCTTCCTGATGGGCCTAACCTAACCTGTACCCTTCCTGATGGGTCTAACCAAACCTGTACCCTTCCTGTTGGGTCTAACCTCACCTGTACCCTTCCTGATGGGCCTAACCTAACCTGTACCCTTCCTGTTGGGTCTAACCTAACCTGTACCCTTCCTGTTGGGTCTAACCTCACCTGTACCCTTCCTGATGGGCCTAACCTAGAACCTGTACCCTTCCTGATGGTCCTAACCTAACCTGTACCCTTCCTGTTGGGTCTAACCTCACCTGTACGCTTCCTGATGGGCATAACCTAACCTGTACCCTTCCTGTTGGGTCTAACCTCATCTGTATGCTTCCTGATGGGCATAACCTAACCTGTACCCTTCCTGTTGGGTCTAACCTCATCTGTATGCTTCCTGATGGGCATAACCTAACCTGTACCCTTCCTGTTGGGTCTAACCTCATCTGTATGCTTCCTGATGGGCCTAACCTAACCTGTACGCTTCCTGATGGTCCTAACCTAACCTGTACCCTTCCTGTTGGGTCTAACCTCATCTGTATGCTTCCTGATGGGCCTAACCTAACCTGTACCCTTCCTGTTGGGTCTAACATCATCTGTATGCTTCCTGATGGTCCTAACCTAACCTGTACCCTTCCTGATGAGTCTAACCTCATCTGTATGCTTCCTGATGGTCCTAACCTAACCTGTACCCTTCCTGTTGGGTCTAACCTCATCTGTATGCTTCCTGATGGTCCTAACCTAACCTGTACCCTTCCTGATGAGTCTAACCTCATCTGTATGCTTCCTGATGGTCCTAACCTAACCTGTACCCTTCCTGTTGGGTCTAACCTCATCTGTATGCTTCCTGATGGTCCTAACCTAACCTGTACCCTTCCTGTTGGGTCTAACCTCATCTGTATGCTTCCTGATGGTCCTAACCTAACCTGTACCCTTCCTGTTGGGTCTAACCTCATCTGTATGCTTCCTGATGGTCCTAACCTAACCTGTACCCTTCCTGTTGGGTCTAACCTCATCTGTATGCTTCCTGATGGTCCTAACCTAACCTGTTCCCTTCCTGTTGGGTCTAACCTCATCTGTATGCTTCCTGATGGTCCTAAACTAACCTGTACCCTTCCTGATGAGTCTAACCTCATCTGTATGCTTCCTGATGGTCCTAACCTAACCTGTACCCTTCCTGATGAGTCTAACCTAACCTGTACGCTTCCTGATGGTCCTAACCTAACCTGTACCCTTCCTGTTGGGTCTAACCTCATCTGTATGCTTCCTGATGGTCCTAACCTAACCTGTACCCTTCCTGATGAGTCCTACCTCACCTGTACTCTTCCTGATGGTCCTAACCTAACCTGAACGCTTCCTGATGAGTCCTACCTCACCTGTACTCTTCCCGATGGGCCTAAACTAACCTGTACCCTTTCTGTTGGGCCTAACCTAACCTGTACCCTTTCTGTTGGGCCTAACCTAAACTGTACCCTTCCTGATGGGCATAACCTAACCTGTACCCTGGTTGACAGTCTTTAGCTAACCTATACTACTGTTGTTGAAACACTGATAACATTAATACAACATATAGACTACAGTAGTAGACTAACTCTTTTGCCACTAAAAGGACTAACCTAACTTCTACCATGTCTGAATGGCCTAAAATAACATTTGCCCTGCCTGGTTATCTTAAGCCTATACACCCAGCACACACTCACCAGTTTAGAATAGTGATGCTGGCAATATCCGCAGTACTTAACGTTATCTAGATAGTTGCCGGCTTCTTCACAAAGCAGACCAAAAGCTTGAGCACACGTTACGTGAAACCACTGTTTGCAACCACTTTTATTACAGTTCATACACGCACCCACAGTCGATCTAGACCCCTTTCCACTTTCTTCACAGATATAGCACACCTGCAATCAACATGATGGGCATTGAAACAGAGTAGGCTATTAAATGACTGGATAAAGAAAATTATGACTAAATAATAACTCTGGAGCAGCAAAGTAACTTACTGTTAAATGTTTTAAGGGTAATGTCAGTGAGGCTTTCAATGCAAATGTTAAAAGAAAAATCTTGCTTATACAATATTTGTAGAAAAGGGAACAGTTGCCAAAAAGAGTACTAGTACATGTTTACTTATCATGCCAACCCTAGAGACAAATATAGTAAAAACAAAGATATACCACTTCCAATGACTGCTAACACAATAGCAATTAACATACAACAGTGGATTAGTGATGAATGAACATCGTAGCACCAAATTCATGGTCTGGTGTTATAAAACTCTGTAATTCCCATCACAAGACCATATGTAAATAAACCTTGTAACAAAACTCTTGATTTTCCCTCTCATATATTTAACTAAACAACACAACTGTTATACGTCAAATGACGTTCATAGATCACCATTATAATAAAAAAAAAACATGAATTTGTTCATTATTTTTTATTAGCCTTTAATAATATAGGTTTGTTTCAAATCAAAATGCCTTAAAATGTATATAATATGTAATCTATCTATTACTAGGCTATAATAAAGAAGAGGTGGTGTCTGTCTGTCTGTGTGTTTGTATGAGCTAATCTCAAAAACTACTGAATCGATTGGGCTCAAATTAGACAAAAATAAAGCTACACCTCCGAGGATACTTATAGAGCTGTTCCCGCTTCGATATTGCTTAGGACTCTGCCCCGCGGGCTTTCAAAGTTCTGAGGTGAGAGTTTTACATGTAAATACTGATTGGTCACCATGGTAACAAAGAACAAACCCACAAATGTAAACAAGCAGAACTAACTGTCAAATGAATTTTGATTTCACATTTCCACACAGCCGTTTTAATTATATTAAATACTGCACGAATATTAGAACAAATTGGTATGTATCATATATAATAATGATGTCACTCGCCACAAATGTAAACATTATTTAACGTTATTTAAATGGAACTGTTAACCCACATGTTAATGTCATTTTATTAGTATAGGATTCTTCAGTTAGGCCTACTTTATTTGTTTATCATCTATACTGGGTCCGTTCTAATATTTGTGAAATGCTGTAATAATATTTTACAGGGAATAATTCATTGTAAAAGAAATTATTCATGGATAAAGGAAATAAGAAGGAAGATTCTATAATCATGTAACAACCTACGCTCTTATCCTGAGTTTTATGAGAATTATTTTTTAGATATATTTTTGTGTAAACAGTAATATAAAACCCCTGTTGCAGCAAACCTGCAGCCTATACGAATTTCCATTTGCCTGATAATAATTTCACTAAAATAGGTTAAAAAATTAAACTACACTACAGAAAGGTTTGGAACTATTGTAATAGCTTTCCGTTAACTATAAACATGTTATTTTATTTTACCTTAAAATCTATTATTGATTTTGTATCCTATGTGGCCTAAATAAGTGTTCACAGTCTGAGTTAACGAAAAGGACGCGTTGCAGAAAGTCAACAGTCCCGGAAGGTCAAATAATTTATACCTGTGCCGCTAGGTCAAAAACTACAATGTTTGCAGTGTCTGTAGATCAAAAATCCCAGTAAGTCAAATAGTACAGTCCGAGCTAAAAACGTGGTCTATGTTAAAGCAATTGACTTATTGGGAATTTGACCTAATGCAACAGCAGTTTTAATATAACGAAATAACATAAAATATAAGTTCAGTTTCGCTGAGTCAACAGTGCCGGAAGGTCAAAAGTATAATCTGTTAAAAACAACGATAGTCCTCTCGACGCATGACTTCAATAATTCCGTGTTTTGGTGTACTTAAAGTTGTGCTAAAATTTTGAAAATTGGCACAGAGCTTCTTGGTTAGTCCTACTCGATGACTATTTTGTTGGAACTTGAAACTATTTACCGATCTAATTAATAAAAATTGATATGTATGGTGAAATAGTTTTAAATCGTGATTTCTAACATGAAAAAGTTAGCATGCGAGATTTTTGTTTTGTTTTTGGGTTAGAGAGGTTTTGTCTGTGACAAAGTTGTAGCCAAAAGTGTGATGTGTAAAATATATTTTTTTTTGAATTTTTTACAATCAGTGGTTCAATAGATAACTTGGGTTGAAGAGGACGGCAAATTTGGCATTTCGCAACGCATGGAAAGCACTACATCGTACGATGCGACTGCTGAGTGGACTTTTAATTTACAGTTCTAAGAACAAGAAAAAGATGAATATACAGATCACCAGTACATTCATATTATTTATAAAACATCTTTCTGTATTACCAGCTTACATTTTTCACTTATAAGAATACATCATAAACAGTGTGTTAAAAATAAGCGGGGAGATACTTAACCTAGTAATTCCTTGGGTCAAAATAAACAGAAAATCAAGGATAACATTTTTTCCGAAATCGTTTTGTTAACCAGATATCCATCATTTTGTATTTTTTACATACAAATATTTATCTTTGCACTTTTTCAACCGATGATTATGAAACTTGGTATGTATGTTAAGGTAGGAGAGACCCATGTTATAAAAAAAGATTCATCTCGATTCACCCTAAAATTTCAAAATTTAACACTTAACTACAATATAATATACTTTACTACACCACAATATTTACGTATCACCATAAATCTTTAACAAAATAAAACGTTAACATTTTTAAAATCCAAAGTAAATCAATATAATCTTTCTTTTTTGACAAATATATTTAAAAAAAAAGGCGATGGTAAAATAACGACAGGCGAGTTTCGATCTGGGTGTTTCAGGTTTGAATCTAGGAGGATTTAACATTAATTAGGTAACATTAATGTTTAATCCTCCTAGGTTTGAACTGATTGAGAGGAATACATGAAACCGAAGGGGGGAGGTAGCAACAAGAACACTAGTATTTACTAGTGTCCAATTACAATTTGATGGATTTAACCAAAACCTTTTCTATTTCACTTATTTTCAGCTGTTAAATTTTAAACGATACGTTTTAGCGACATCATTAACGTTATTATCATCATCATCGTTTGAGTTTGGGTTTGCGGCAATGTATTTTTATGAATAAAACCTTTAATTTGATACCAAACTTGACCTCTGCTGCTACTAATTGACTGTATGCACTATTAATTAACAGCTGTGTTTAAGGATTATGTCGGCCTTAGTCACAAACAGGACAACAAGATCGCTCCACTCATCCCACACTCATCTCCATTCATACTTGGCTTAAAATGCATACATTTGTATGGTCGCCATTTCAAAGCAACATGGTACATTATCAATGACAAACGTGGAAAACCTTATACGAGTGTGAGTAAGTCCGAAAACAACTCTAAAAAACAATAAGCAATAAATTGCAAGAACCGTTGCTTATATCATTGGGTATACACGTATGTACTGACGTGTATACTCAATGCTTATATCGAACGAATGTACATCGTGAGAATTTCCATTAGTTGTTCCATTTAGTTGTGTGTCCATTAGTATAATAGTTTAGTTGACTCTTTTAAAGTCAGCGCAAATTGTGACTGTTATTACCCTTGAAATAATGTTTGTGTAGTACTTTGCAATCCTACCAATGCTTATAGAATCATACGATTACAATTTTCTGGTTAGAATATGTCGCATAGAGTGGTGACTACTGTATCTTTTTGGTTTGCTTGTAAAACAGGATCAACAGGGATTTTCCATCGACTTAAACAATACGATACTCTCAAATTGTTCATTGCTATAACAAACTATCACACAGTTTGATGAATATTTGTGTGTAAACCACATACAGTACACCTGTATTCTATCTATTTTTCCTTTTATTTTTCCAAGACTTTATAGAAAATCACGCATTACGTGATCAGTGAAGAAAGGCTGTATCCCATGTGTTTTATAGGTAAAGAAGTAAAGAAGAACACTGCTTCAGGTCAGAGCATTCAGTTATCATCAGCAATTGTAATTCCCGAATCAGTAACTGAATCAATAGTCAATTATGTTAGGGTTTGTTGATTATTTATAATGCACTTTACATGCTCCATTTGATAGTTTATAATAATTTACTCGGAATCTATAAGACACCTTTGGCTTGTATTAAATATTGGGTTGGGCCGTTTAGTATTTTGAATACAATAGGAGTACTCGTCAAACAGTTAAATATTATTATTTCTATGAATTTAATGGGTAACTTTAAAGATTAGGTGGAATTTCTAACAATACTTCACCGTAATCAGGAGCAAACATACATAAGGAATTCCAGTTATTGCAACAGACGCTCTGACAGCCCGTCAACATAAGACCTGCAGACGTGTCAACGAATATGCTGAAAAAATAACGAGATAAGTGAGTGTAAAGTAACTATTTATATCCGGTCGTCATACGCCACGAGACATTCCGTCAGTGAATGGGAGGCCCACACAAGGGTGAAGATCGATAACGCGCTGCATTTGGAATGGAATAATTTGCACAGGTCCTCGAAAAGTACTAGTAAAAGTGCCCAGAATGTCTTATACACATACGGAAATTCAAGTCCTCAAAATATTGCAATAGTGTATTTTCGTATAAATTCTTGAGACCCGAAAAAGTCAAGTCCCCAAAATGTCTTATACACTTACATAATATATGAATTTGAACGGATGGTGTTTTTGGCCTCTAGAGACTCAAAACGAAAAATTACATCGGTCCCGGGTCCAGGTGTTGCCATGAGTACTACGGTAATAGCTTATTCCCTATATGCGAAATTCGCTAAAAACCTAATAATTCTATAGAATAACTAGCTGTACCCGCTGGCTTTGCCCCGTTTAACTAATTAATTTTCAAGATGAGCTCGTTCGCATGGCTCAATCACGTCCTGGTTGAAGTTCGTTCGCTACGCTCACTCACCTTTAGGTTGGAGCTCGTTCGCTGAGCTCACTTGCCTTGGGGTTAACTCGCCTCCAGGTTAAAGTTCGTTCGAAACGCTCACTCAGCTTTTGGTTGCAAATTAGCTGTTGTCATAAATTGTTTAATTGACACAGCTGTTAAGATTCATTAATTCCTTTTAAATATGAAAAATCATAAGGTTAACATGGGAAACTCCAGAGCCACTGGGGCGAAGCTCGAATGCCCTATTATAATAAAAATTACTCAGTTTTCCTATTTAATGCCCAAAGAATCGGTGTATCGAATATCAGCCTCCTAGGTAAATGGGAAGTGGGAGAATTAGTGATGATGAGTGAGTGAGAGTGAGTGTGTCAGTGAGGGCTTTGCCTTTTATAAGTATAGGCCTACATAGCACATTCAACCAGCTGTTAGTTAAAACAAATTATATTGGACTAAAACAAATCGATGATTACAAAGAATACTTTAAAAAATAATTTGAACATCCTACTACTGTATTTTACTATGCATATTTAATTAATCTGCCATCCTCGTACCGAAGAATTAAATGTATCAATGGTCAGCATTACTAAACACATAGTATAAATAAGCCAACCATAAGTATGTATTTGAATTTTCTTCCAAATGCTGAATTTGTGTCACAAATGCTGAATGTTACAGCTGTTATGTTAAGCAAATTATATTGTACTAAAAGCTAGCTAGAAGCATTGACTTATTGGAGAAGGTTAGCACTGCTAGACTTTTTAAAAACTAAAACTTAATTTATAAAAAACTGGGACACTAATTTTAAATTATAGCTTTGAAATTCCCTAGTTCTCAAAATTGTCTTTATTCTTTCAACACAAAACTAATGAAAATCCATCGTCTGGTTGATTCAGAATCGTGAAAAACCCCATTTACGTTTTAATAATATATATGATAGTTTGGACAGGTTTCAACCCTTCCGAGGCGTAATACATTTACACAGTTTATATGTAGACTACATTATAACTCATAAAATAGTTCTACAATTAAATGGATCTCCTTTTACAAACGTATATAATAACCACTAACCAGAAATTTTCAGATCGTCCTTGCGGGTATTTTATGCCACAAATTTTGACGAAAGGCTATACCTATTTACAGTGTTGACCAAACAGTTGGCAAGAAGCATTAATAGATAAGCTATGTAGGTACCAAATATGATAATTTTAGCTCTATTCTAATTATGACAAAACACGAAGTAACTAAAAGCGAGTTTTGTTGGTGTAGTAAGCGTTGCAGGAGGTCTACTTTACACTGAATCGACGTTCACTTTTATTGCTTTTGATCTTCCGGCACTGTTGACTCAGCGAAACTGAACTTGTATTTTACCGTATTTCGTTATATTAAAACTGCTGTTGCATTAGGTCAAATTCCCAATAAGTCAATTGCTTTAACATAGACAACGTTTTTAGCTCGGACTGTATTGTTTGACTTACTGGGACTTTTGATCTACAGACACTGCAAACATTGTAGTTTTTGACCTAGCGGCACAGGTATAAATTATTTGATCTTCCGGTACTGTTGACTTCCAGCAACATTCCCAACGAAAACATACTACTATCAAGATAAGTAATACAGTTCAATTTTGTTTCTAATTAAATGGTAGGAGTGAAACCATTTTTAAGACATTTTCATAGAACCAAAATTGTCTCTTTTGCATACTGACCCCGTTGCAAGGCACGGGTAGGCCTATAGCTGCTAGTCATAGATTAATTTTGTTGTTGAATAATATGTGTATAGTCAATGATAATACTCTTAGAATGTCAATGGGGCATTTAGGTTATTTAATCCTTTATACATCGAAGGGTTCAGATCTACAAAGAATTCATGTTTGATGGCATCTTTGATGAAGTTTGCTACATACAATAATGTGGTCATTGATTCAATGTAAACCTATTGAATCTTTACCTTGTTAAATCTTTCAGGCGGAATTTGTGCCAAGACAATAGGTTCCATAGTAGTCACATTCACGAACCTAACTTCGGGAATGTAGAGTGCACACACCACGTGGGCCCATCCATTGTTATCTGTCTTCTTTATCGCTCCGTCTTTGCTTGGACACAACTCGCAGTACGGTTTATTGGGACCCTGAACAAGAAAAGCACATTTTACTGTTTAAACCATTGCTGAACTCTATTAACTCTAGGTTTAAAAAAAGTTTATTAGTAAAATAAAAGTAAACAATGTGTGATGGAACTTACAACTCTAACAATTGATGCTTAAAATGCATGTCATACTTAAAGTGATTCAACCTATTTAATGTATTTTTGAATGTAAAAATTGTGTTACCGTTGGAAGAATAAGTAAATAAATTCTCCACAAACTTGTTACTTGAACATAGGGTAGTGAAAGGTCCAATTTAAAACATTCTTGTTATTTATATAATAATATTATATAATACACCTTGATATTTCAACTGCTAAGAATGGATTTCCAAGATGATAATTGGGGTTTATTTCATGGAATAGAATGCAAAGGTCCAATAGTTATTTGTGCTACTAGTGTGCGAAATGGCTGTTTGCTGCACATGAGAGAAATGTTTAGGCACGAGCCGCAGGCAAGTGGGGAAAGTTTCTCGAGTGTAGCAAAGGTACATTTGCACTACCATTCCACATTATATTTTCTACAGTTACTATAATGAATATAAATAATTAGTCTTTCAAACACTACCTATACTAGCCTACACGTTTTAATGGTTGCCAACTTATTTTCAAGTGTACACATATTACAGGCCTAATAAAAGCACACTGTTTTGTGTTGTTTGGTTGGAATACTGGAGTGCGGCAAAAGTAAGTAAATGCATCAATTAGCTACTTGTCGTACTATAATCAGTGCAAGGAAGCCCACTTTGTCAAGTAACTGTAGGAGAACATAATTGTTTAGTTGTTTTTCTTGAGTTGACTGCTAATCTTCCTAAGGTGTTAGTAACAGGACACCATCTTAAAGGACACTTAATTAAAATAAAATAAAAATAATAATAATAAAAATAGTCGGTACCAGCATAATGACACATCCTTTCTCCTAATAGCAGTGACAGTAAAATTGGACATCCTACTACTCTTTTAAACAATTTATAATGGGTAACCGGAGAGGGGCAACTGTTGGTGTAAGCACTAGAGGAGTTTAAGTAAAAGGAATTTTGAATAAGTACCCCACCGTTTATTTATATATTTACGTACTACAGTCTACTTGATTAACTCTTGTTCACTCGTGATACTAGAGTGTAAGGAACAAAATGTACTTACACTTTTAGCTCTATCTGGCGATTCACATTTACGGCAATACCAATTTCCAGAGGGTACAGTCACTATACCATAACACGCTGAAAATAAAAGGATCTCATTAGTTTAGCCTAACATTACAGATCAGATAGGTAGGCCTAAACACATGTCTGAGAATGCTCTATTTCTCAACTACAGCTGGAAGGTTAATTTTGTACCGCTACCGTTTTTTGTTCGTTCACTATCAGTACTACTTCATAAAATTTTCTATTGGTTTGAAAACTTAATTATTTTTCACCACTGCGGTAACTCATTACTTATCCACTAGAAATTCGTCATTGCTGGCCGTATCATATCACTTTCCAAGAATGTATGGAGTACATTTGGTGTTCAGTCAATGATTGGATTTACACTACTTCGGTAACCATGAATTTTCTTAGTTAACTTAGTGAATGTGATACAAAGATTAAGCAGTTATCTTTCTACCAACCCATTTTGCGTAAACTTAATCTGAGAGATTACTGTTGGGCTGTGTATAAGTTCTCTGATGTTTTCATCTTTCTTAAACGCATCATGTGTTGCTAGCCTAGTGGTTAGTCTAGGACTTTGGTGCGAGAAGGACGCCAAAAACATTTGTGTTTGGACCGCTTTCCCAAAAATCGTTTGAAGAACACTCACTCTTTCAACTCCCTCTACAAAAAAATCCCAATGGCGTAAATAAGAAAAAGAACATTTTACTTAATCCTACAATCCTATTTGGGTTAAAGTACACACCTAGATGGAGTCCCCATCTCAATTTGTGATACAATAATAATAATAAATATTGTTTTACATTTTAAATAGGCTACCCCCGCCGCAGCAAACCTGCAGACTAAGCGAATTTCCATTTTCTAGTGTAGGATTTTAAATTAGGCCTAAATCTATTGGTTCAATAAGATTAGGTTTAACAACTACTTAGGTTTGAGCTACTGGGAGGGTAATAAAGTATGTTTATAGTGAAATATGAATAGCTTAGTAATCCTCCTATCTTTTGCTAAAAACCCATATGACACAGCTGCATCACTAAGAACTGTGGTAAGGGTTGTTTTTGATGCTGGTAGAAGGGGTTTTTCTTACTTCGGGCCGGCTCAGTACAATGCACTTCTTGCACGCTAAAAGCATTGTCTTACAACAATTTTAAGAATCGCCTAAAGAGTTTGTAACTAATCTTATTTTGTTTCGTAGTTATAAGTTAAGACGTTTTCTTTAGTTTAAGTCCTGACTTGAGTCAATTTGTAAAACAGTTTTGTTACTGAAATTCGCTCATGAATAAAGACCTTAGGCCTATATATTTATTTATTTCCATTAAAATATTGTTAAAATTAACACATTTAGGCTAAGTTATTTCCCCCGAAAAAAAGTTTGATTAGGCCTACCTAACTTACCTACGGTACTTACATTTTCTGCTACTGAGAAGGTACAATTAGCCTAAGTGTGGTTTTTAACTAAAAAAACTAACAATGACAAGAAGAATGACAACTTCCTGGATTCATGTTCCACGCTGCCGAGGACCCACTGGCCCTCTACCCTACGACCATGGATGTACTTCCTTTGTCCAAACTTGGCATCGCCAATTTCCACAATTATGATTGGCCCACAGAGTTTCTCCGAGCACTGGTTGGCATGATGTACAAGGACTTCTCGATAGAACGAGGACCAATATATGTTCATATGAGCAGCAAACACACAGTTCTTAGTGATGCAGCTGTGTCATATGGGTTTTTAGCAAAAGATAGGAGGAAACCAGTTCCATGATAGTCCTCAGCAAAATACGAGCATAGGCAAGGAATGTGTTCTTCATTGTTGTAGGCCTACGCTTCCAGTGGCACATCATCTAATTACAGGCGTACCTCTCTCTTAAAAAAACTCACTAGAGTCATGGCTTAATGGTAGGTACATATGAATGGCCTTTTCTTTTGTAGCCTATGCTGTATTTAAGTTAGCCTAGTGTTAATGTGCTAAGTGTATCATATCTTGGCTCCTTGACCTCCTAGAACTAGTTAACTTATTTCAGCTCTGCCTTGCACAATACGTTTTAACTAAGTTATTATAGCCTACAAAAGAAAGACCGATTTTATCAGAATATTTAGCCTATTCTCTTGTTTATCATTTTCAGTCAGTGAGCTTTCTCCCAAATAAGCTACCGTATATCTTAAGTTACTTGTTCACTTTATACAGTACCTAGGCTAAATGGTTCGACTTTAAGTTGATTGTTAGGCCTATATAGCTTACTGTACACTGAATTGAAGCAACAACAGGACCTAAGCTAACCTTAGGCTATTGTGTTAAGTTAAGGGAGAAGCCCGATTCACATGCACATACTATTGCTTTCAGTCCAATAACTTATCAAACTGTAAGTAACTTAAGTAAGCCTTAGGCCTAGTTACTGTGAATCTTAATAAAAAAAAAAAAAACACACAGAGGATAACTTACGTGTCCGGTTACCGGACGTGGATTAGGCATCGGGCAGTGACGTCACTGGGTTGTGGGGGCCCGGAACGCCATTACCACATTAATACGATGTACAGCCATCAGTGTTCGGGGTGGATACAGTAGTGGATACAGTGCACGACTGATATGCAAGAGGTCTCTGGTTTGAATCCCATAAACATTTTGTCAAAGATTTTGCTTTGAATGACAATTCTTCTTAACTGCACGTCTTTTGTTAGAATTTTTTGCATTAATAATTTTTTTTTAAATGAACAGAATTTAAGTTAACCTTTATTCAATTTTTTTTAATTTATCACTAAGTTTGGTTGGTTAGGTTAAGTTATGACAGTAACAGCCGGACGCCTAATCCACGTCCGGTTACCGGACGCGTAAGTTATCCTCTGCGTAAACAAAAATGCCATTGCCACAGATCAGGTCCAAGGCCTAGGTAGGCCTACAGAACATCTTACTGTAAATGCAAGTT
This sequence comes from Macrosteles quadrilineatus, assembly GCF_028750875.1. NCBI lineage: Eukaryota > Metazoa > Arthropoda > Insecta > Hemiptera > Cicadellidae > Macrosteles > Macrosteles quadrilineatus. The sequence goes on from NW_026542597.1 coordinate 73,727,032, forward strand.
CCAACCTGTAGTTGACAATGAATACAATACAATTATAAATAGAAAGGCCTACTGTAAAAGTTTCTAGTGCAAAATTTTAAACACAAAAATGAGTAAGCCTAGATAAATACAATAAACATGAAGCTTAGAACTAAGGTGGTGTGAGGGTAAACACTGAAATAACCTACAATTTGGAACCCAGCTTCTTACCTTGATGGACTGCAACTGTGCACCCTTGACCATCACAATATACTAGGGGATTCTCTGCCCATCCTCTATCGTCTGAACAAACACAGCATCCACCTACCATCTCCTTCATACTGTTCCAAAAATCCTGTTTTAAACTATCCTAGCGTCACTCGTGTGAAAAGGACCGTAGGGGGTAATGCGCCTGTGGCTCATGTTCGTATCAAACTTGACTATTGTTTCTCGAATTTGGTTTGGAAATTACATATTTACATGCTATCACTCTACTTATTTATGATTAAGTATATTACATGTCAAAATAAATTATTATCAAACACCATTTCACTCACGTAAATTTTTATTCCGCAACCGTAATCCGGACTCCGGAGGGTTCAACGCACTCAGGACTGCCAACACGTGGGCTGTTGAGAACTAAAATACATTACCGGTAACTACATCTGGTACATGCATATAAATTAATATAAAAATATTTGTAATCTAAATCCAATGTATTTTCCTTCCACCATGATATTTTATAAGAATGAACAATAGTTTTGAATACTGTTAATCTATTAATAATCTTACCAATATTAGGCCTATAAATGTAAATGTAATGATATATTTTGGCTAGCCTAGTGGTTAGCGTCTCGGACTTCGGTGCGGGAGGGACGGGTTCAATCCCCGGCACATCCACTAAAACATTTAACTCTCGTAACTCTCGTAAAATGCCACTGGCGTTGAAAAAAAAAAATGTGAAAGTTTGCGTGTTGGTTTGTTTTTGTTGTTTTCATTTATGACAACTATCAACAAAAAGCTGTGATACACAATGATAACTTTACTTTTTAGCAAATTTCCGATATAGGGACAAACAAACACACAAACTTTCACATTTATAATATTAGTAAGATAAGATATTACCGTAGGTCTCATGGTAAGACCTAGACCCGGGACCGATTTACTTTTTCGTTTTGAGGTCCCCAGAGGCCAAAAACACCCTCCGTTCAAATTCATATATATATATCTTTATATGTGTGTCTGTTACTACGATAACTCGAGCAAAAATGATCCGATTTTGATGAAATTTTGACAATTTGGTACAAATGTGTAAACCTACGTTTATTCGAACGAGTTCTATTGGAGATTTTATGGGGTAAAAATTGTGTTTTCCTATTTTTTACCCTAAAACACAAAATTTCACAATTTCCTTTCAAACCATTTTGTAGAGCTTAAAAAAGAAACAAAATTGTATTTTTGAGCGTTGTTATATATGGCTAACGGTTATGGAGATAATTAAAAAATATAGTATCATTGACTATATAGTCAATGATAGTATACATTGAAAATTCCCATTTTATTCTTATGGAGAATAAATAGACTGTTGTATATTGCTTGTTTATGGATATATTTTAATCAAATTGTGCCATTTTATTTATTTCATACTAAGCTATCACCTTTTCAATAAAAAAACACACACACCTCAATACACTTCCTGAACCAGCAAACCTAAGTACTCATTACAATTATTGTCATTTAAATAAGAAATAAATCTGACATTTTTAAGGGAATATTTTAGTAGAAATTCAGTCAGGCAAATGGAAATTCGCTTAATCTGCAGGTTTGCTGCGGCGGGGGTATATATATATATATATAGTGGGAACATTCCTTTAGACCAATGAAATGAAATGATTTATTGTCGTTAAAACTATGTACAAAGTTCATGACAATCGTCAAAAGAAAAACAAAACAATCAATATGGCTCTGGCAACTAAAATATCTAAAACTCTAAACCAAAGTACTCTTCATGTTTATACAGGCAAGCCTGGGTTAGAGTAGTTTTTAAAACATGTTTGAATTTTAAGAAATTTTAACGACGCCATAAGTTATAAACGGAAAATGCAGTGGGTTCAGGCGTGAAACCCGAGTTAAAAACACTTCTTTGGACACCTACATCGACATTAAATGGTAAAACCTTCTATATATGACTTGCACACAGCCCTAGATGTCGGACTAATAGGCGTTTGCGCCAAATTAGGTGTTTTTGTGAGATATAGTTTCTTGACGTAATCTTTTGAGTAAAGCATATCAAATAGGGTATTTTTGTAAATCTCTTTAAACGTTAATATAACCTTTTGTATGGTTTGTTTTTGATATATCGTATCAATAAAACGTTACAAACAAAAATAACACATATTTAAAAAATACGGTGTTTTGCAAAATTACGAAAAATGTATAAACATACAACAAATGTGTAAATGTAAGAAAGATAGCATGAAACCTATCTTTCAACAAAAAAAGTTCATCCCGATCCGACAAATAGTTTACGAAATATATACTTTTAAAATACCCTGCCACAGCAAACCTGCAAACTAAGCGAATTTCCATTAGTCTGATTGGATTTACTTTTACACTAAAATGCCTCCTTAAAAATAGAAATAAATGTGTTTTCCAAATTTGATCAAAATTTGTTCATAAACAAGCAAACTACAACAGTTGAAAAAGTCTTCATAAGACTAACGTGGGAATTTTAAATTTACAATTTTTTGGAATTTTCTCCGTAACCATTAGACACATGGTAACGCTTCAATACACTAAATTATTTTTTTTAAGCTCTACAAAATGGTTTGGAAATAATTTGTTAAATTTTGTGTTTTTAGGGTCAAAAATGGGAAAAACCTATTTTACCCCATAAAACCCCCCATAAACCCCCGTTCCCATAGTCCGATTGTAATATATTCCAATTACCTGGCTTATATATATATATATATAATCCAATGTATGTTTGTTTGTATGTATGTTTGTATGTATGTATGTTTGTTTGTCCTTTATGGACTCCGAAACCGCTCGACAGATTGTAATGAAACTTTCAGGTACTAAGCATTATTCAAGGATGGTTTGTGTGAAGTTTGGTTCAGATCCGGCAAAAGGGCTCCGTCCCAGTGGCTCTGGAGTTTCTTATGTTAACCTTATGAGTACCTACTCATATTTAAATGGAATTAAAAATTCTTAACAGCTGGTTCAACTAAAGAATTTAATTCTATGATGTTCAATAGCATTAAAAAGTTAATAGGTTTACTAACAGGGTTCAGCACCATTATTTTTTTCAATTTATGACAACAGCTAATTTGCAACCAAAAGGTGAGTGAGCGTAGCGAACGAACTTCAATCTGGAGGCGATTTAGCGTAGCGAACGAGCTAACCTGAAGGCAAGTGAGCGCAGCGAACGAGCTCCAACCTAAAGGTGAGTGAGCGTAGCGAACGAACTTCAACCAAGACGTGATTGAGCCATGCGAACGTGCTCATCTTGAAAATGAACGAGAATTAGACATAAAACCACATTAGGCCAGGACGACACCTGTCGAGCCAGCTCGTCAGTCATATAGGCTATATAAAATCTAATGTATGTTTGTTTGTTTGTCCTTTATGGACTCCGAAACCGCTCGACGAATTGTAATGAAACTTTCAGGCATTATTAAACATTATTCAAGGATGGTTTGTGTGAAGTTTGGTGCAGATCCGTCAAAAGGGCTCCGCCCCAGTGGCTCTGGAGTTTCCCATGTTAAGGTTATGAGTACTCATATTTAAATGGAATTAATGAATCTTAACAGCTGTTTCAATTAAACAAGTAATGAGCCAGCACTCGAAGAGGAAGGTAGTCCTGCCAGTCCGTCCCATGCCAGAGATAACAAACTGATAAGCACTGATTGTATGTTAAAACTGGTATGTAGTGGCTTCTTTATATTAACAAATAATCTGTTTTTAGACATTTTCAATTTAATAAATAGTGCTATATAAATATTTTTTTACAATGAGTGAAAGGTGCAAATCTTGTCAAAAGTCTATAACTAATCGCCAAGTAAAGATTCAGTGTACAGACTGCTCGTCGTTTTTTCATGGTACCTGTGTGAAAGTAACTAAGGAAGATGCTGAATATATGGAAAACGAAGGACAAGTGTGGAGGTGTGAGAGATGTAGCAAGGAGAGAAGGAAGAGTATGCAAGTCCAATCCCAGCTAGGTAAAGAACAACCTAATATAAGCGATGTAATAAACCTGTTGAACGAAATGAGGCAAGAAAATAAAGATCAGATTAAAAAACTTGAAACAGATCTTGGGACCTCGGTGGAACATTGTCACCAAACAGTTGAGGAACTTAAAGTTACTGTTTTGGCACAATCAGAATCTTTGAAAAAGTATGAGAAGCTGTGTGATGTACTACTAAAAGAAAACAAGGAATTGCATTTGAGATTAAGGGAACTGGAAATTTGGCAAGATGAGGCAGACCAGTATTCACGTATAAACTGTGTGGAGATCAACGGGATTCCTGAGAGGGAGACAGAAGATGTGATACAATTAGTAAAAAGTGTTGGTATCAGCTTAGGCATGACATTGTCTGAAGAGTCCATTGACGCGTGTCATAGGCTGGGAACCAAGCGAACTAACGAATCTAGACCCCGAAGCATTATAGTCAAATTCACCCGAAGATTCATTAAAGAAGAAATACTGAAAAAAAGAAGAATTAAACGCAACCTGAACACTAAAGACATTGGATTTAGAAATCAATTAGCCGAGATTGTGTATATCAACGAAGTCTTGACCAAGAAAAGAAGGGAACTGTACAAGGAAGTCCGGGACCTCAAAAAGGAGAAGAACTTTAGTTACTTGTGGGTGAGAAACGGAAAGATCCTGGTTCGGCCAACAGAAAAAGGGAAAGTAATACCAATAACCACCACAGAAGACCTGGAAAAGCTGAGAGAACTTCCAGTAACTCCTCCAACAACAAAGGAAACAGACCCTGCACAGGTGACGGAGACGGAGCCTGCACAGACCGATGCACAGTCTTCGGACCCTGCACAGACCACAATCTCTATACAAACTACGGACCCTGCACAGACCACAGACTCTACTCAGACTACGGACCCTGCACAGACTACAGACTCTGCACAGCCTGAGAAAATGGACACTGCACAAAATGGTTAGACTAGTTCATATCTATTTCATAGAAGAGTTTGCTTTTTGTTTTTCAGTTTTAAGTTCTTTAAGTACTTACTGTAAAATACTAATGTTTGCCTTGATAATTAATAATTGTAAATGAATCACAATTTGTTGAAAGATAAAATTAATAATTTAGTAATAATACAACAAAATATCCGTAGCCTTAGACAAAACTTTGATTCATTTGTAACTGAGTTGTATTCTTTGGGTAGGACCCCTGATATAATAATATTAACCGAGATTTGGATTGAACAAAGTGAAGTAAATTCTTATTCATTGCCTAATTATTGTATTTTTGTAAAATGTAATTCTAACTATAGAGCAGGTGGAGTAATCGTTTTTGTGTCTGACAAAATGAGTTCTTATCAGATAAACATTCCAAACATGATAACTGCTGATTATATCCACCTCAAAATAACTTTAGCAAATAATACTAATCTTGATCTTTTAGCAATATATAGACTTCACGAATTCTCAATAAATAATTTTGTAGACGAACTGAAAATAGTACTGTCACGAATAAAAACACCGAATCTAATGATTAATGGTGATATAAATATTAATATTCTTGAAAAATCTAGTGCAATTGATAAATATCTTATAAAAATGGCAAGTCATGGACTAAAATCACTGATAAATCAGCCCACTAGAGTCACCAAATTTTCACAGACTTGTATAGATCATGTTTTTTGTAGAATTAAGTTAAACTGTAAGTTTAAGTGTACAGCTGAAGTTATTAAAACTTGCATTACTGATCACTGGACAACCTTAAGTCATGTTGAATGGAGTCCTGATAAAGTGTTTACACAAAGGAACGAAAGCAATGAGAATCAATTGAGGAAACTTGACTTAAACTCTCTTAAAGTGTTTGTAAACGAAATGGACTGGAGTAAAGTGTTTACTACATGCTCAGCCTCAATTGCTTTTGATCATTTCATTGACAAACTACACTCCTGCATTAATAAATCATATAAAATTGTCAAAGTTAAGTGTAAGTTTAAATCCCCGTGGATGAACGTTACAATAAAAAATAGTATTGACCAAAAAAACAAAAGTTATAGGGAACATATAAAAAATCCTAACGACACTATAAAAGAACATATGTACAAAAGTCAAAAGACTGCCTTGATAAATCATATTAGATACGTAAAACAACGCTACTACTCAAACCTATTTGAAACCAACAAAAACAATAGTAAAACACAATGGAAATTTATAAAAGAATTAACAGGAAATAGAGAAATTAATAAATCTAACATAGTCTTGAAAGATAATAATGATAAAATGATTAGCTCTCCAGCCAATGTATCAAACATGCTTAATGATTTCTTCTGTTCAGTGGCCAAGAATTTAAGAGAAGAAATTGATAGTGATAAAGATTGTTTTCATAATGAATTTAATGTGCTCAAAGATAAATTCCAAAGTTTCGCATGCAATGACTCAATTTTCTTTTACCCAACATACGAGGAAGAAATACTAACGATAATAAAGAATCTGAAAAATAACAAATCCCCAGGATATGACAACGTAACACCCATTGTAATAAAAGAAATATCTAACTCCATTGTAAACATACTAGTATATATTTTTAATTTAAGTTTATCAAGTGGTGAATTCCCATCAAAATTGAAACAAGCTGTAATAATACCATTATTCAAGAAAAATGACAAACATGACCCAAACAATTATAGACCAATAGCTCTTTTATCTATTTTTTCAAAAATTCTAGAAAAGATTGTTAAGGTGCAATTGGTTAACTTTCTAAATAAGCATAGATTTTTTAGCAAAAATCAATTTGGCTTTCAAAGTAAATTAAATACAAGCTCTGCTCTAATAAACTTTATGTCTGAAGTATACACAACCATTAATGATGGTAAACTTTGTGCCGGTATTTTTGTAGACGTAATGAAAGCATTTGACACAGTAGACCACGGCATATTATTGTGTAGGATGTACAATGCAGGAATTCGTGGAGTTCCACTGGCGTGGTTTCGATCATATTTAGAGGGTAGAAGGCAAGTCACAAAAGTAAACAATACAGTGAGTGAAGAGGGTAAAATTGAGTTTGGTATACCCCAAGGGTCAGTGTTGTCTGGTCCACTTTTCCTAATATATGTCAATGACTTGTGTAATGGCAATTTTAAAGGCAAGTTGGTGGCTTTTGCTGATGATACTGCATTATCCTATGAGGCGAATTCCATTCAAGACCTCAAGGATCAAATGCAACATGACATTAATATGCTTAGATATTGGTTTTCAAGTAACCTTATGGTTATGAGCCCGAAAACAAAGTATATTATTTTTAATATGACTAAACAATTGTCCTTTTGTACCGGCCTAAAATATCATGAAGTAACTTGCTCCCTTGCCCAAAATCTTTGCACATGTCCAAATCTAGAGCAAGTGGATAGTATAAAATATCTAGGGATATGGCTTGACAGCAAACTTAGCTGGAAAGAGCACATAAATTACTTAAAAACAAAATTAGTCAAGTACATACGAATATTTTATATGCTTAGGTCCGTTTGCTATACTCAACTGATGAGAACAATTTATTTCGCATTTATAAACTCTAAAATAGATTATGGAATAGAAATATGGGGTGGAACATATTTTACCAGCCTAAAACCAATCATTACTTTACAAAAATCTTTCATCAGGATAATGCTAAATAAAACCAAAACTGAACCTTCATTCCCACTTTTCAAAATTATTGAAATATTACCTATCAGGAATCTATATGTTTACAAAGTTCTGAAAATATATTTCAATAGATGTGGCACTGATAGAACAAATCCAAGACATACTAGACTAAGAAGTAAAAACAACGTCTATGTACCCAAACCTAGACTAACAATATTTAAAAAATTCTTCTTATATTTGGCTCCCACATTTTATAACCTTCTTCCCGAGCCCATCAAAGCAAGTGAAAACGTCAATGTATTCAGCAAATTAACACGAAACTACTTGCTCGAAATAGATAGTATAAACACATTTTTTACCTCATTGGTCTAACAATACATCATAGTTATTTTTAATAATCTTGCACTTATTAAGTCAGGGATGCTCGATATGTCCAAATAAGCTGTAAGTTCAGGACACTCCAAAATAGTACTGTAATCACGAAGATTGACAGTATAGGGTCAGTTTTCAAATAGATAGGTAGACAAGGTTTTGTTGTGATAGGTTGCTGTGTTAAAGCTATTGTTTGAAGCATAGTTTTATATATTGTTTTAATTTTGTAATAAAAATAGTGTGGTAATGGTGACGGGCTGGACTTTCCAACCACGAGTTGCTCCAACTACCAAAAATGTTTGTTTCCCGCACAGGTTCTGTAACCTCAGGGCTTTATTGTTCGTTATTTAATAAAATAATTAGTTAGATTTATGTTGTGAAGAGTATTGTGTTTTTAGTTTATATTCGAATAAATACAATAAACATGTAATACTAATACAATACTTATGTACAACTTAAGTGTATAAATATGTATTGTATTTTACCTGTTATATTTGAAATGAACAATAAAGAATTTTTCAATTCAATTCATTTTCAATTCACAAGTTGGTTCTGTTCTATGATGTTCAATAGCATTAAAGTTAGAAGGATTACCAACAGAGTGCAGCACTATTATTTGTTTTACATTTATGACAACAGCTAATTTGCAACCAAAAGGTGAGTGAGCGTAGCGAACGAACTTCAACCTGGAGGCGAGTTAGCGTAGCGAACGAGCTATCCTGAAGGCAAGTGTGCGCAGCGAACGAGCTCCAACCTAAAGGTGAGTGAGCGTAGTGAACGAACTTCAACCAGGACGTGATTGAGCCATGCGAACGAGCTCATCTTGAAAATGGACGAGCATTTGACATAAAACCACATAGGACAGGACGACGTCTGTCGGGCCAGCTAGTAATTTATAATATGAATGCCATATTGATGACGTCATAGCCGGAACACGTGGGGGGTAGGAGGTAAACACCCAGGTTATTTAAACTCCCTAGACATTAAACTAAAATGTTATGCAAGAATATTGAGTATACGCAGGTAAGGTACCGATGAAATTTATGAGCTGGTCGTTCTGTTGGATGTTTAAACACAGCTAAAAAAAAATGTAAATAAAAATATGCAACTTTACATTCTCCGCCTAATATACAACGGAGAAAGTTTAGCCTACCTATTGTTTTCGTAAAAAATTTCGAGTTTGAGTTTTGAGTGGAAATATCCGTTTCGGGTCCCCTGAACCCAAAAAAGTGGTTTTTTTAATTGATATATGTGTGTGTCCGTCTGTAAGTGTGGATAACAGTTTTATTCTCTGCACACCTACCTGTCGTCCGATTTTGATGAAATTTGGTATGTGGGTCCTGGCATAGACCAAAGACTAACCAACACAAGTATGTTTTATCTATGGTGCTAGTATGTGGGTTAGATATCCATGGTATCTCCAGGTGTTTTGACATATTGATTTTAATGGTGGTTTTCCCATAAAAATCATAAAATAACGGAAAATTGGATTTTACAAAAACAGCAAAATTGAATTTGATTAAAATGTTGTGTGACACGACCCTTTTAACTCTTAGAACGGTATAACCCCCATTGATGTGAAAATTAGCATACGTTTTAAAAGTTATTGCAACAACGAAAAATCTGATAAAACTACAGCTAAACCTATTTTAATGAAAATTTTGTATATTAACCTCCTTTGGAGCAACGGTACAACCCATTTTTATCGTTGACTGAGGCTGGTATCACACTTAATGGTGTAGATGTAAAATTAACCAATTTAATTTATTGTACAGTAAATTAGTAGTTCTATTGACCTAATAACTGCATTAAGCAAACAATCTTTAAAAATGAAAAGGCTATTACATTATTTGTTTTGCCTCAGAAATAGGTTATGAACTCATATTAAAATGTGCAATTTGCACACGGGTCTCCAAATTTAGTTATAAAATACTCTACATAAATTTATATATAATAAGGTATAATATTTTTACAATTATAGCATAATGTTTGTTCTTTTAATCTACGATGAATTAAATTGATAGGTCTCAGAAGTACAACCTTCTGAAATTAACGCTAAACCACCAAACTTAGTCAACAGCCCCAAGGACCTTGGAACCATATTTTTTATAATTCTGAACACTTGGTCATAAATGATGACATGGCAGATGGCTGTAATAAGCTAATATGTGAAAACTATTTTTGCTAGTGATAAATACACGCTTAAGTGTATAATTATGATATCCATCACTATTACAGTTGTTACTTTAATTGTGCAGAATTACTATATAAATTGATAAAATTTAAGCCAACGGCTAGTAAAGCACAATCCATTCCACCTACCAGACTCTTTCTGACTAAAGGTAAATGTATCAGTAAATAAAACCCTTTATCGCACTTAAACTAATCCAGCTTATGTTGCTTGTTGTTTTAAAATGTTAAACAAAAAATGTATAATATAAATGTATGTTTGATAGATATGCCTTTTTTAATTTTTGCCAGAAGTTTTTGTGCATGGGCTTGCTTTTGGTTTTGTTTGCTGTGTACTTTCTGATTTCTGTAAAATATATACCTGTATTATATTGTTTATTGTATTGACTATGGCCGATGCATGTATATGCCAAACGTAAAATAAAGATTTTTATTTCATTAATAATTTGGGGGTTTTTTTAAAGAGATGTTTATTACTCTATTACTATTATTACTGTTTATTTATTAGGTTTAGGTATTCAGATTAAACCAATATTTTTTACTAAAACTGCTCTTTGTATGAAAAAAGGTAGTTTATGTTAGTTTATTGTCAATGCAGTTTAATTTATATTATTACCTATCTATTCTATATAATTCAGTTTTAAAAATCTTTGTACAACTAAATCTAGAGTTCTACTGGACCGATTTTATTATTTAATGGGTCGTTGGAAAGCTTAATGCGTGTAGATTTGCAAAAAATTACGAAAGTTTGTTTTTGTCATGATTTATGGTAAAAAAACATGACATAAGAAATACATTAAAAATGATGTTTTTCACACTTTTTATTTGTGTGCGACTTTTTAGTATCTTTTTGTGCTGTCTTTCTTAACATTTCCAAGAAGTGCATGGTATCAATTTGTAGGAAATTTTATTCTCTTTCAGAATATCACCCTCACTTTGGTCGATTTCCTCACCATTTAAAAGTTATTTGCAAAAACGTTAAGCATCCTCCCAAATTATAGTGGTGAGAAAATACTGAATTAATGAAGTTGTTTTTAAACTTTGTACAATTAAATCTACAGTTCTACTTAACCGGTTTGATTAATCAATAGATTATTGTAAAGCCTAATTCATGTAGATTTGTAAATAATTATGAAGGTTTGATTTTTTAAGATTTACTAGGCTAAACCCGTCAAAGTCGACAGTTACTGTTGAGGTTGCAAGCAATATCGATTGACTATAAATCGATGATAAATTACTCAATTTTTTTAACAATTTGGGTTGTTCATGATTTAGCAGCACACTTTAGGTACGTCCGATCTTAATAATCAATCATTCAAATGGAAGCGGGTATTTCACTGAAGGTTCTTAGGTCAAAACAAATAGGATAACGTACTGTAATTAGAATTGAGTTAATATATCTAAAACTAAATTCCATATCCAAAATATAAATAAATTTGTGTTTTCTGATTGAGCGATATAGTATCTTGATTTTAAATGATTAAAACTATCAATATCTCAAATGAAAGCCTTTATTTCTAGAAGTATTTTAAGACCAAGTTATATAAAATAAGTTAAATAAAAATAGAGTTACCTATCGTTTATTGCAGATAAGTTCTAAAACGATTATAATTATTGTTGATTCGTGATTCAGCAGTGTGTTTTAGGTAGTCCGATCTAAATAACCAATAGCTCAAATGAAAGCTGGTATTTCACTTTAAGGTTTTTAGACCACAAAATATAGGGTAATGTAATTAGAACTGCTGGAATCTATATATTAATTTGAAACTGTTTTTTTTTGTGACAGCTAATTTGAGAGAACGGCTGGGCGTAGAAACTTGGTAGGGGTGTCTAAAAAAAGGTGTTGGTCTGTAGATGAGCCATCAAAAGAGAAACATGTTGAATTCCCTTGGGGCTCTGCCCCAGTGGCCTTTAAATTCCCATCCCATGTCATTCTTATGGAGGAAAACGATGTTTTTGTCACAGCTAATTTGAGAGAACGGCTGGGTGTAGAAACTTGGTAGATGAGTCTAAAGAAAGGTATTGGTCTGTAGGTGAGCCCTCAAAAGAGAAACGAGGTAAATTTCCTCGGGGTTCTGCCCAGAGGCCTTTAAAGTTCACTCAGCAGTTTTGTTTACATTACGACCATATGGATAATTTTACACTACTTTTAATGAACCAGCTGTTAATATTTAAATTGTGATTTACTGAATTTGTCAAAATGAAGTATTTGCAATGGTTTTTTCTGATTTTAAATCGAATTTCTTCTGCATCGTGTCATGTTTTGCAATATAATGTTCTATTGCCAAATCAGTGGAAAATCCTACACTGTAACTCTTAAAATTATTTCTTTTAGAGTTAACTAATGTCTATTGTATGGGTTGGTTTCTGCCTTTTTTTACCACTTCTTGGAGATTGTACGTAGGCGTGTTGCACGTAGATGATATTCTTTGGCGTATTGCATCCGTAGACGATACTTGGGTTGGTGTAATTATAACAATAGAAAAAAGCGAGAAATCAATTGCTCGAATTCGAGCAACAGGTACACTATAGTTCGGCCGCTTAGAAAGCGACCTCCTCCAGCATTAGTTTAGCATTAGCGCGCAGGTCGTTTTCTAAGCGGCCGAACTATAGTCTATATATTATTATGAAACTGTTTTTCTTTGTGACAGCTAATTTGAGAGAACGGCTGGGCGTAGAAACTCGGTAGAGGTGTCTAAAGAAAGGGCTTGGTCTGTAGGTGAGCCATCAAAAGAGAAACGTGGTAAATTCCCTTGGGGCTCTGCCCCAGTGGCCTTTAAATTCCCATCCCATGTTATTCTTATGGGGGAAAACGGGTTTTTTGTCACAGGTAATTTCAGAGAACGGCTGGGCAGAAAAACTTGGTAGGGGTCTCAAAAGAAAGGTCTTGGTCTGTAGATGAGCCATCAAAAGAGAAACGAGGTAAATTCCCTTGGGGCTCTGCCCCAGGGGCTTTTAAAGTCCCCTCAGCAGATTTGTTTACACTATGACCATATGTATAATTTTACAATACAGTTTAATGAAACAGCTGTTAATATTTAAATTGTGATTTACTGAATTTGTCAAAATAAAGTATTTGCAATGGGTTTTTTCTGATTTTAAAATCGATTTTCTTCTGCATCGTGTCATGTTTTGCAATATAATGTTCTATTACCAAATCAGTGGAAAATCCTAATATCACAGTAACTCTTAAAATTATTTCTTATGGAGTTAACTTATGTCTATTATTATGGTTTGGTTTCTGACTTTTTTTACCACTTCTTGGAGATTGTACGTAGGCGTGTTACACGTAGATGATATTCTTTGGCGTATTGCATCTGTAGACGATACTTGGGTTGGTGCAACTATTTCATTGGAAAAAGCGAGAAATCCTGTACAATTTGATATAGGCCTACTAAAAATAACCTGAATTAACAATGTGCTACATTTCTTGAGCAATCATTGAAAGAGCCGATTTGCAAACAATGGAAACATAAGAAAGTCATAGAACACAACCAAGTAGAAGAAATAGAAATCATGTTTTTTTCTTCATTTATAATCGTTATTATAGAGAACCTAATACGGCTATGAGTGGGTAACATTTGGTAAAAAACTCTAAAAAACAAGACCAGCTTTTGAAAATAGATGAGATATTTACAAACAATTTTGATTATATCTATCTGGGGTTGTGTACATCGTGAGTATTTCCATAATCTTTGAGTCGACTTTTATAAAGTCATCGGAAATTATGACCGTAATTCGTTTTAAAATAACGCCTGTAATGCTTCGCAATTGCTCGAATTCGAGCAACAGGTACACTAGTATATCTTTAATTTAAGTAAAAATTCGAAAAAATCTAATTTATATTTTTCGTCGAGTAATACATTAGATGAATGAATGATGATGCTTGATGACAAATATATGCTTGCATAGCTTTTTTTTTTAAGACCAAAATTATGAAAATCGGTCGGGTAGAAGAGCTAATCCGACTCGGAAAAGAAAAACCAATTCTTTTTATAGATGGCAATAATTGGTTTACTAGTATGCATAATCTAAACAGGGGTGGCGGAATTGTACCCCCCTGGAATTGTACCCCCTGCAGGTTAGTGACGTCACGATGACGTCTCATTTTCTCGACCAAAACGGCGTGTACGGGCTGGAATTGTACCCCCCTCATAAAACTTTGATATTGTTATGCACGAGTGGTTTGATTAAATCTACTGGCATCTAAAAAAACTGTACGGACCAGAATTGTACCCCCCTGGAATTGTACCCCCTCAGTTATAACTCACTTTTATTTGGCTAGTGTACGGGGTGGAATTGTACCCCCCTGGAATTGTACCCCCCGTCAGTCTAGCCCTTCTTACAGGACCGGAATTGTACCCCCTGGAATTGTACCCCCTGGTCACCACAGAAGAAGATGTACGGCCCGGAATTGTGCCACCTGGAATTGTACCCCTCCATTTCACTCAGGAGCTTGTCTATTATGATTACCAACTAAAATCAAAACAATAGTTATGTTGGATATTATAGGGGAATCACACGAAAGTGAACTGAACCCAGTTACCCGACACCTAATGAATTGCTTGTTGTGAAAGGATATTCTAAGAAACTGCAAATTAAGGACATTCCGAGTAACGTGCGAGAGGCCTAACAGACTTCTTTGTACGTTATTCTATTTTCTTAACCTTCCCAAGTACTAACTGTTCATGGGTTAGCTTAAATTCACAAAGGTTAAAACTTTGACAAACTGTGAAATACTTTGTACCAGATACCTACAACTAAATTTCACAACAGGTATTTGACGTGGACAAATAACCATTCCATTCTTATAGCGTAGTTATTGTATACAAACTAGTATAGCTTAGTTATTAGGCCTAAGTGCAGTAATCAAAAGGTAAGTATTTCAAATTTATAGAACTAAGCCGAAATTCGGTGCTTGCGACTCCTCTTGAAAACAAAGTTTGTTAGGATCTGCACTGCTTGTATCGTTTAAAAAAAATCAATCAGCTTGGGTAATCAGGTTGTTCATGGTTAAAAGAAAATTAATAAAATATGCATATAGCCCGAGGCGAAGTAAAGTGGCAAAGCCAGATTTTTGGATTATCTCTTCAATATTATAGTTCCTTAGTACAATCACTATATTCTGTACAGGTTTGAAAATCCAACATATGTCACTGTAGAAGGCATTCTCTACTACAGTACTTCATTTTCATAATACCAATTAAGTTTATCGAGTGGGTGGGGGGTACAATTCCAGCCCGTACACAAGCCAAGCTAGCTGTCCAAGAGGGGGGTACAATTCCGGGGAGTACAATTCCACCCCGTACGTAAATATTTTGATGTTGGCAGGGGGTACAATTCCGGGGGATACAATTCCAGGGGGTACAATTCCGGGCCGTACATCTCCTGCTCTTTTTAATATCTAATATAATTATCCTGTTCACTGATCACTTGCCCACATTAAATAGATTAGATTTCGTTCAAATCAAAGTGTACGGGGTGGAATTGTACCCCCCCTAGGCGTGACGTCAAAATGACGTCAACGATCGCCGGGGGATACAATTCCAGGGGGGTACAATTCCGGCGACCCTCTAAACATACGAAACATGTGTTTAACAGCTTATAGTATCTATACTTATTTAATACGCAAGCAGGTTTTTTGTGAGAATTACTCCTCCGAAACTACTGAACCGATTTACATGTTCTTGGTGTCATTGGAAAGAGCGTAACGTGAAGTTGTGCAGGAATTTGTCTTTTTAGGGAAATAAATAGAGGGTGAGGCCCTGGGGCCCTTTAAAGTTTCGTATTTCTCCATAAGATTAACATGGGAAACAAATATTGTTATGAAACTCCAGCTGTTGTCAGACATTAAAAGTGAGAAGAAGAACATATGTTAAAGAAGAACATATGTTAATTGTAAACAGTCAATAAGTTTGCTAATTTAACAGTTAGTTTGCCACAAACATTTACTTACTCGGTTGAAATGAAATAGTTACTTTTTGAATTTGGGTTGGCGTAATTATTACAATGGGAAAAAACGAGAGAGCCTGGATAGATTGATATACTAAAAAGAAAACTGAATTAACACTGTGCTGCATTTCTTAGTAATCATTGAAAGAGACGATTTGCAAACTATGGAAACATAGGAAAGTCATAGAACACCACCAAGGGGAAGAAATATAAATAATGTGTGTTATAAACACTACAAAACAAAATCAGCTTTTGAAAAATGATAAGATATTTACAAGAAATGTTGATTATATCGATCTGTTATGTAAATCTTGAGTATTCCATAATCTTTTGAGTCGAATCTTTTATAGTCATAAAAAATATGACTGTTATTCGTTTTAAAATAACTCCTGTAATACTTAGCAATTGCTCGATTTCGAGCAACAGGGACACTAGTTATTGTTATTTAATTGATTTTTCTTTGATTAAATGTTGTTGTTAACAATTTGCATCTATGTTTAAAGTGAGTTCCTTACGTTAAGTATGCAATTCTAATGTTATTCTGTGCTTAATCTGTACCATTAATAATTGTGAGTAATGTGGTGTATGGATTTCACAACCATTATTTTACTAGAGACCGTTGTATTTAACCACAACGGGCTCTGTTGCTAGTTATTTTATAATTTAAGTTGAGTCCTGACGAAGTACAACGCAGACATCGACATATTTTTATCTAGCGCTAAGTAAAAACCCACAATAAGAAATAGCCGATATCACTATTTGTTGTTCTAAAATTAGGCATATCTGACCAGCTTAGCCTTATCTACCTCATTTTAATACTTAAACTCGTGATATCTAACATATTATTCGATCTTTTTGAACTTGGTGTCGTTTGATTGGAAATTTTAAATGCTGAATACTTAACTTAGTGTTCTTAACATTTTTTCATAACATTAGAAATTTTTGTTGTTATTCGATTTAAAAAATAAATAATATGGCCACCATTTTGAAAAAAAAAACTCTTCCAAATGTTATAATTGCTAAAGGCAAAAAACTTTTAATTGTTTGTAAATAAATACTGGTTTACTAAAGTAGCTTTGGTCTTGAGGTAATGATGAGAACAAATGCTTCCCTGATTAGAATTGAAATTGTCTTTGTAAAATTAGAAAATTTAAGCTTGGTTATTGGTAATACTGTAACCACCACGTTAGCACCATGACCCAGTTATCATTTCTAATTTTATATTCATTTTGTAAGGCCCAACAAATTAGTGTACAAAGGCACCCCATTGACCAAACCTAACTTTAAATTTATGTTTCTGATCTACACCAAAATAAAAACTACTTTTAGTATATTTTTATTTGGTGTTATTGCACATGATGTGATTGAATTTCCATTTTCTATCAGAATATGCATATTTAAATGTTCAGCGGGTTTTGAACCACACGGGAGTATTCATTTGCTTCTCCATCCACATTCTCAAGTATTTAATTGTTAAGAGTATACATTTCTCATTCAATTGATACCATATCATGTTGTGTACTTTTTTACACATTTTTACGTTTTTTATATCTATTTAAGGTTAAAAAAAAACAAAAAAAAACTATCATCCATTGACTTCTAAATCATTAAATGGTTAGGGTTCCATCCTTTTCATCAACATTGATACACATATCTTTTTGTTTATATAAAAAACGTAAAGAAACTGAAAATACCTCCAGGTCTTACTGACATGTATTAATGCTCGTTTTATTATAGACCCATACTAAATACCGGTACTTAATATGCATACTAGTTTATACTGTGTGCACTTTTTTTGCTTGGAATTATTAAAGATTCCTGAAAAAAGTTCAGTAGTTAGGGTAAAACATATATATTTTATGTGAAATCAATATAAATAGTTTTTTGCTTTACTACAGTACCCTATGTTGTGTGATTCTTTTTTACCTATTAACTGAATATGTAAGTTTTACAACTAAGTAAACTTTTAAGTAAGCGTATAATTTGAAAATGAAATCCTATGCTATAGTATTGTCATACATATATTAGCGCCTCATACAATTCTTACTAGGTGGCCTTATAGGTTAGCCTAGCTTTAAAGAAAGATATTTCTTCAAACTAAGAGGTCCAATTAAATTTTGTTCCTGAAACCAAAGGCGGATGTGTAACTATTTTAGACAACAGATTTAAACATCAATGTTTTTCCTCAGTGTCCTCGCCGTCGCAAAGCACGGGTTCAGCAGCTAGGAAATAAATATGAAATCAAGGAGATATTTTAGTGAAAATCCATTCCGGCAATAATTAGAAATTCGCTTAGTCTGCAAGTTTTCTGTTGATGGGGTACTTTGGTATTTATTGTCAACTTGCTACTGATTGCAGGATGAAATTATTTAAAAATATTTTTACAGTTTACAAGAATATGAAGATGATCCCCGCATTATTGTTCGTTCTGGTATTTGCTGGGCAAAATATTCCTGAGTCTGCAGCTGCAGACAAATGG
Organism: Macrosteles quadrilineatus; assembly: GCF_028750875.1. Classification (NCBI taxonomy): domain Eukaryota; kingdom Metazoa; phylum Arthropoda; class Insecta; order Hemiptera; family Cicadellidae; genus Macrosteles; species Macrosteles quadrilineatus. The sequence continues at coordinate 73,745,823 of NW_026542597.1, forward strand.
TGGGATGCATTTTCTCAACCGACCAATATCCGATTGATGGTAAATATAGACTATATTAAAATGTAGCACCAGAAGACCGAGTATTGCTCTATAAATCTATTTAATAAACCATTTAAAGCATAAATTAAAAACTTTTTGCCCTTGTGATGAGCTAAATTTGTCGTCATAATTATTTCATCATTAATAAAATTAATAATTATTAGCAAATTAAGCTAGAAAACCAAAATACTTTTCTTGTAAAGATAACCTCTAAAAATTACTTCCAGCTTGTTTTCAAACAACAAGCAGAGAATGTGAAGGTGTGTGTGGATGCGTATGTTAAGGACAATAATGTTGTTACTTTAGTTCTTAGTTATAATTAGCTGTTACCACGCTGTTACCCACGGGCTCCACCCCGTTTTACTACATAAGTATTAATAATACCCTCGCCGCAGCAAACCTGCAGACTAAGCGAATTTCCATTTGACTGATTGGATTTACACTGAAATGTCTACTTTAAAATATAACATTTATTCCCGATTTAAATAGAATTAGTTTAACAAGTACTTAGGTTTGCTGCAACAGGGAGGGTAAAACTGTTTTTTTTGTAAAATGTTAATAGTTAGTAAGAAATAAAACATTTTCCAAATTTGATCAAAATATGTTCATAAACAAGCAAACTACAACAGTTTACTTATTCTCCATAAGAATAACATGGAAATTTTAAATTTACAACTTTTTGGAATTTTCTCCGTAACCATTAGGCGCATAATAACGCTTCAATATACTAAATTATTTATTTTTTAAGCTCTACAAAATGGTTTGGAAAGAAATTGCTAAATTTTATGTTTTATGGGTCAAAAATGGGAAAACCCTGTTTTTACCCCATAAAACCTCCCGTAAACCCCCGTTCCCATGGTCCGATCATGCTGGATCGCGAACTCGTTCGAATAAATGTAGGTTTACACGTTTGTACCAAATTTCCTTTGTTATATATGTTTTAATTTTATTATATTAGTAGCCCTAAAAATGCAAGAAAATAATACACATAAATATATATATATATATATATGAATATATATATATGATTTTGAACGGGTGGTGTTTTTGGCCTCTAGGGACCTCAAAACGAAAAAAAATCGGTCCCGCGTCCAGGTCTTACCATGAGTACTACGGTAATAGCTTATTCCCTATATGGGAAATTCGCTAAAACTATTGATTGGTTTTAAGTTAAGCTCAAATAAACAAAACAGAATACAGTAATGGTATAACAAATAGTTATTTGTGTAACTAGTGGTGAAAGTGGCACTTTGCTGCACTCGAGATCATTCCGCACTCGCCTGCGGCTCGTGCGTAAACATTGCTGTCGTGTGCAGCAAAGGCCTTTTTCACTCGTGTTACACATTATATTTTTCCTACAGTCACTATAAAGCATATAAATAATTAGTCTTTCAAACACTATACAACACGTTTTTAGGTTCAGCTGGCAACATAAATGGTGCCCTAGAGAAAGTAGTACCCGCGGTCCGTATCACTCCGCTATTTTTCCTAGACAAGAAATGTGCTCCGCGTTTTGAGAATAAAGTTCCGTATGTTTTTGTAATTTGAAGTGGTTTCCGCGCCTAAAAAAATGCTTTAAAGGTATTTTCTTGTTTATTAAGATCGTAGGAATGTTTAAAAAACGTTTAAAAGAAAAGTCCAGAAAGTTCAGAAATACCGAAACTATAAACACGAAATGACAGGTTAAATCGTAGTTATAGTAGTCAATCAGCTGCTCATAGTATTATTATTTTTAAGTGTTGCCAACCTATTTCAAAGCGTACACGGATTACGTGCATAATAGAACCACGCTTTTTTGTGTTGTTTCGTTGGAATCCTGATGTGCGGCAAAGGATAAACCGTACGACAAAGTATAAACCGTACGGCAAAGTATAAATATGCAGCAATTAGCAGCTTTCTCTTCTATAAACAGTACAAGGAAGCCAACTTTGTCGGGTGACTGTAGGAAAACAAACAATAACAGCTGAGGTATTTTTAACATTAGGTAAATGGAAAGTTCCCTTTGGAAAGCAATTACGACCTTATAGGGTAATTTATGAAGTAATGGATAGTTTTGCGCAAGGTTTCTCGTCATGGCGTAGTATATGGTTTATGGGGGTGTGACTTGTAGTTTTCTCAAAAGTTCATGGGTACTTTTGGCTTTATTTATAGATTTTGTTTATTTTTAAAACGAGTTAAAAAGATATTAATTAGTTTATATATTTACATAAGAGGTTAACTGTAAGAAAGGGCCACGTGGCCCTAATGTTCACCTCGATGAATGAATGAATGAATGAATGAATGAATGAATGAATGAATGAATGAATGAATGAATGAATATAGTTTATTCCAAAAAAACATAGGCTACATACAAGCTGTGATTATAACTAAATAAAGTATAATAGACAGAGACTTTTGTCACTAAAATATTTTATACGAGTTTTAAAAAGCCAAAAATTATAACAATAAAATAAAGGAACTAGCAGACATAGGCAGTGCTACCTGTGCGTCTGCTAAGTTGCTGTCAAATAGAAAAAAGAAAATTGTTGAATTTTGGAATAGCAATTAAAAAAAGACAATAGGTCGTTATTATTATTAGTTAAATAAGTGAATGTATTTCCATGAACACAGTGCTGGTAAGATAGCGCTTTATAGATTTCCGTGGTGGCCAGGAGAGAGAGAGAGAGAGAGAGTGTGTGTGTGTGTGTGTATGTGTGTGAGTGAGTTTCGTGTGTAATGGTGGTAGTGAAGAGAGTGATGAGTGGATTGTAGGGTAAAGAGTACAGTGGGGTGTAGGAGAGTGGTAAATTCGACTGCGGACAGTCCTAACAAAGTGCCAAGGTCAGTCAGTGCAAAGGTCGGATCAAGTGCGCCGGTAGTCCGCCGTGATAATAGAGTCGGCCTCGTCGATATTTAAACTGAATAGGAAATCATTAACGCGGAATTTAAATACCTTTAATGAGTCACAATCAAAAAAATTGAAATCCCTAAAAATGTTGCATATGTTACGATAGACTAGGTGTGAAACATAGTATGAATTAGTCGTAGAAAAAGTATAATTCACTTGAATTGTGGTGATTCCAACTCTAGAAGAATATCTTGTGTTATATAAATGTGAAATATTTTGAAAAATGTTATTGTAATTTGTATGAATGTTTATTAATATTGATTTTACGTACAACTGGCGAACAGTGAGGACTCCTATTTCTTTAAATAGAGCGTCAGTCGGGTAACGTTTGCATTTCCCAAATCCTATTTTTAAAATCAATTTTTGAGCAATATTTAATGGTTCCAAGATACTCCTATAACAGCCACCCCAAGCTATAATACCAAACGAAAGTAATGATTGAACAAAAGCAAAGTAAGCCATTTTTAATTCCTTAACATTCAAAATATCTCTCATGTGTTTGAAGGCAAAAATTAATTTCCTAATTTTATTTCTAACATAATTAACGTGATCTATCCATTTTAATCGTTCGTCAAACAATACACCTAGATATTTATAAGAGTTGACCTTTTCTATACTTTCACATCCACAAGAATTACTTTGATAATCGTCACATTCGTGGATTGTGAGATTGCCTAGATTAAAGTCTGTACTCTTACTAATAGATATAGGCATGAATTTTGTCTTAGAAACATTTAATGAAAGAACATTTTGATTTAACCACTTCTTAATTATCATGAGGTCGTGTGTGGCTCTGTCATACACTTCGGGCCAGGTCCTTCCTTGCAAGAAAATTAGGCTATCATCGGCAAATAAAAAGATTTTACCAAAGATGTTTAATCTTGAAATATTATTTATATAAATTAAGAATAAAACTGGCCCAAGGTTGCTGCCTTGGACCACACCATAGTCTACTGGCAATACATTACTAGTAATGTCATTAATGGAAACAAATTGTGATCTGTTACAAAGGTAGCTTTGGAACCATGCAAGGGAGTTTCCGCGAATACCAATGTGTTCCATTTTTCTCAATAATTTTGAACGGTCAACAGAATCAAAAGCTTTTTTTAAATCAAGGAAAATTAATACTGGATGGTTTTTTTCTGAAATCGCAGAATTTAATTCTTTATTAATATCGAACAACGCATCTGAAATATTTTTGTCCTGACGAAACCCGTACTGACGCTCACTGAGTATGTTATTGATTTGTAAGTAAGTAACTAATTGATCTTTCACCACTCTTTCAATCACCTTAGTAAAAACACTAAGCAAGGAGATTGGTCGGTAATTAGTTTTATTTGTGATGTCATTTGATTTGTATAGAGGAAATACTTTGGCTAATTTAAGACATTCTGGGAATGATCCTGTGGTGATACTCAAGTTGACTATATGTAAAAGTGGCTCCCACAAAATATTAAAATTATTTGTTATGACGTCGGCCGATACACCATCATAGCCCGGAGCAGACCCTCCCCTTAAACTGAAGACATAGCGTCGGAGATCTAGTTCAGTGATTGGTTGAATCGTAAAGTCGCAATCAAGGCGGTAGTCAGAGTCATTCAAAACTGGGTCCCCACTATAATCAATTGCGTCAGCGAGTGATTTACCTACTTCCGAAAAAAATTCATTGAACTCATCTGCTACTTGTTTGTATGTTGTAGAAATCGGAGATTGCGAGCTAGAAACAAATTTTCCAATAGGAAAGGGTTCTTTTTTATTTACCCTGCCAGCCAGTTCATTGATTAATCCCCATAGTTTCTTGGGATTTTTAGATGCTTCATTAAGTTTTGATCGGTAATAATTACGTTTGGTTTGCTTTAAGTTAGTATTAACATTTGTCTTTAAATTATGGTAAAATTGTTTCAATTCTAAATTAAAGGGTTGTCTTTTAACTCTTTTGCTGATTTTATCTCTAAATCTGATCTGTCTGATTAAGTCAACGGTTATCCATGGTTTGAGTTTATTGAGCCTTGTTGATTTGTTACCAACTAATTTCTTTGAAGAATTTATACAATTAACAATTATATTACTAAAATGGCTAGAACAAAAATTAATGTCGTTTGAGTTTAAAACAGGGGCCCAGTTAGAATGTGTCAGTAGGTGTGATAGTGACGTATGGTCTATGTACGTGTGTGGAGTAGTGTCTTGTGACAAAGCAGGTTGTGTTGTAGTGGGTTTAGTAATAGTGAGGCCAGTGCTGTAGTGATCAGTGATGGTCGTTTGAATCACAGCTGATTTAATATCGCATTCGTCGTTATATTTTACAAAAATGTGATCCAAGCAGCTCTCGGATACCCCAGACACTCTTGTAGGTTTGTCAATACATTGTACAAATCCTCCTCCTATTAGACAATCCAAATATTTTTCTGTTATACAATCTTTTCTAATAAGGTCAAAATTAATGTCTCCCATGAAAATGCAGTTTACATTTTTATTGATTCTATTAAAATAATTTTCAATTTCATTCACAAAACTGTCTGGGTTACTATCAAAGGTACGATAAACAGCAAGTATTAACATTTGTTTTTTATCAAACAAGAAGGCTATACTCAACCCGTAAACATCTCCCAAAGTGACCTGTGTTGCAGTAGCAGAAAGTCTTTTGTTAGTGTAAACAATGACTCCGTCATTTTTGTTTTTGTGTGTATCAGTCTGGTGCATGTCAAATCCGTCCAAACCGGTTCCCTCCCCTCCCTCCCCCAACCAACACTCTGTTAACACTATGACATCTAGAGAAGAAATAAAATCATTTAAATAAACTAGCAACTCATCTGAGTTTTTATTGAAACTTCTAATATTGGTTTGAAAAATACACAAACCATCCCCACCAGCACCGTGATCATAAAAAACAGAATATTGTGAAATGGAACTTAACTCTAAGCAGTTAAATGGTTTATCTAAATTATCATCAGCAGTGTCACACAGCATAGGTCATTGCCTTGTCTCCTGTCTGCAAATGTGTATTATTAAACTATTAACTATTGTGCCATAACAGTAAGAAAAATAATGTCAAATAATGTAAACAATTCAAAACTTTTATCAAATGTAAACAATTAAATCACTTAAAAACTAAACTACAGTATTAAGATAAAGAGATTGGAATGAATTATAATGAATGATAATGAATGATATATGGTGTCCTTGATTTGATAATATCATAATGTTATAAGCTAATGAACCTTATTTTTAGGATTGTAATAACCAAAAGAGATTGAAGCTTTCAGCGGGAGAACATTTTTTAACTGGGTAAAATGATTGGAAAATCTGATAATGATTTACTAAGATTATAAATCAAATTATACTATAAGATTATGAATGACAATTAAGCTATATCCTCCCCTTAAAAAACCAAAAAAATTAGCATTTTGCTTTTTATTATTTAACAATAAGATGGTGAAAAATATTTGATTTTAATTGCATAAAATTGGTTAACGTATGTTTTAAAATTAATGGTTGAATAATGAATTTGTAAGGTATAAGGCAGCTAGCATCTCAATTACGAATATCTTATCTAAACTATAACACAATATCAAATAACTGCTTTGTAAAACATCTGTACTTAATAAAAAGGTTGATTAAATCGTTTATAATTAAGAATTTATTCATTTATGTACCAAGATGAGTTAGACAACAATTAAAACAGAACAAAGAATAATAATACATATTTTCATCGATTGAAAAAAATTAAAATTGAATTTCTTATGATTGTTGTTTAAATTAAAGATAAACTTATTAGAAATACTTTACTAAAATTATATAGAAGGCCTACATACATGAAATGCGTTCCTATTTAGATTGAACTTGATGTGTGTCCAACTCCTCCTGATGACAGATCGCAGCATTCTTCTCTCTTGGCTTGACCAGGACCTTGCCAACTTGATATTTGTCTAACTCCTCCTGATGACAGATCCTAATCGCAGCATCCTTCTCTCTCGGCTTAATCAGGATCTTGCCATTGAAGTACCCAGCGAAGTGGATGAGGCCGTCGCGCTGCATCCCTCTCGCACGTCCTAGGAGTTGTTTGTTGGAGGCTGTTAGATGGTCATTGACGTAAACATCGCTCGGGTGTAGGATGGGTGACAAGTCGGTCGACTTCAGATTCCTCTTCTTCCTCGCAGCTGTTAACCATTGATCCTTGACAGTTCTTGAGATAAATTGCGCTATGATAGGAGGGTGCGCTTGTTTCTTGGAGTATAGTCGTAGGCGGTGAGCGATCGACACGTCCTCTCTTCTATAGGTTAGATCCAAAACAGCGGCAAGTCTCCGCAGGACATCATAGATGTTCTCACCGGTTGTCTCAGGTATGCCTACAATCTCAATATTCGCACAGCGAGAATGTTGCTCGGCGTCATTGAGCCGAACCTGTAGCGTCCGTACCTCATTATCTAGTGCATCATTGACTTTTTCTAACTCATCACAGCGCACGTTCAACGACTGCTGGCTTTGATCTAAGGTGTTAAATTTGATATTAAGTTTTTCCATATCTTCTTTTAAGGAATCTAGACGTGATATTACATTACCAACTGCGGCGTCCGTGTGGTTGTTCAAATCCATCTTGAAACTGCTCAGGGCCTCAACCAAGGTTCTCTTGTCGACGGCGGCAGATGAGTCGTTACTTCGCTGAGAATTAGAAGATTCGCTCTCCATCACACAGTTTTCACACTTATATGACTTAAGCTTAGTTTTAGTATGATTTTGAGAGCCTAACGCAGTGCACGTGGGGTGGAATTCCGAACCACAGTCAGAACATTTAGCGATTAAATCACTCTGTTTGAAGTCTACACTACACTTCACACACTTTGAAGGCATTTTTAGTCTGTCACACGCAATTAAATTAACAAAAAAGTAATAACTGGGGAATAAACCGGCACAGTTTATAGGTTATGCAGACAGGAATAGACGTTGACTAGATATGCGGCGAGCCAACTGATAACAGGTCCGCACACATTGAACTCTGGACAGCAACTGATAAAACAGTATTTTCATTTAATCATTTTTTTATTACTATTATAAATTATTTATTGCCATGATAATAATATATATTTATAACAAAAATAGTCGTCTTATTATTAATCAATAATACGAAATTTTAGAATGACAAAATCCAGAGTCTAAGACATGGACTGGAGGTCCATCTAGGCTCAAACATTGGAAACGATGTGGAAGACAAAGCCAAGATTGACAGTCTAACAGAGGACTTCTGGAATAACAACCAACACTTGGTTAAACAATTGGTGCACAACTGTGTCAGGAGGGAGTATATGGAGGCCAGCCACTGGGACACATGTGACGATATCATCCGAGGATTACTGATCAATTTGGCAATTGGGGTGATTGATTTAGTGTCAAACGTAATCATAGTTTAAGTCATGAGTTAACTGGTGATAGTCGAATCCCTAGACGCTAAAATCTGAAATTCTGGTTGTAGTTCGCTTCAAAATAATATGTATAGTCATTGACTTTATAATCTAGCACTAGCCAACCCGTGTAGAACATTCACACTGTAGCCTATCCTCTGCAAATCTCACTTAATTGAAGTACTAACGGATTTGACTAACCAAATCCATGTAATGATATCATGGTGATACCATGTAATGTAGTTGGTGTTGGTCGAACTACGGAATGGATATGGGTTAATATTTTACATTATTTGTTTTTTGAAACATAAGGTTGAGGTATTTACATAGGTAATTAATCAAAGGATATCTTTGAACAATGTGTTTGAGGCGATGGCTACCAGTGATATTATTTATGGTGGTTTTGTTTTACAGACACAGACGCCCCATGAAATCGTTACATTAAACTGAACGTTTAAAAACAGGGCCTGGCACGCACAATCCTTCCTTCGTTAGCGTCTGTCCCTGTGCCTTATTTTTAATAATGAAAAAGAAAACTTTTAAAGGGCTTACTTCATATTGCATATTGTGATGACAGTCGGACTGGTATCGGTACATTATGTTACATTACATATATAGTGTAGCATATGGTTGGAAAACTTATAAAATGGCGCAGTTTTTAACATATTCCTATACTTTCTTGTATACAGGGTGTGAAAAATGAAATAGACAATTGTTTTTTTTATATTTATCAAACATCGTAATTTTTATCTTTAAATCTATTTACAATGGAGTTTTTACAACTGATGCTCTGTCATTTTGTATTATTCTTATTCAAAATTTAATGTAGAACACGAAAATGACATTATCTACTCAAATCCATTTACAGGTAATTGAGAAAAAGCTGTATTAAGTTTAAAACATAGTTATTTTTGAAAAACATAAAATTATTCTGAGGGAAGCTAATTTTTAGACTTGGAACATATTATATGCATCATCATACTGCATTTACTTTGGGCTTACACCAAACATTTTTTGTCACACTGAGTACCAATCACCCTGTATATAAAATCCAATGTATGTATGCTTGTTTGTTTGTCCTTTATGGACTCCGAAACCGCTCGACAGATTGTAATGAAACTTTCAGGCATTATTCAAGGATGGTTTGTGTGAAGTTTGATGCAGATCCGTCAAAAGGGCTCCGCCCCAGTGTTCTGGAGTTTCCCATGTTAAGGTTATGAGTACTCAGATTTAAATGGAATTAAAGAATCTTAACAGCTGGCTCAACTAAACAATTTGATTCTGTGATATAATTAAAAAATACTAGGTTTACCAACAGGGTGCAGCACTATTATTTTTTTAAATTTATGACAACAGCTAAGTTGCAACCAAAAGGTGAGTGAGCGTAGCGAACGAACTTCAACCTGGAGGCGAGTTAGCGTAGCGAACGAGCTAATCTGAAGGCAAGTGAGCGCAGCGAACGAGCTCCAACCTAAAGGTGAGTGAGCGTAGCGAACGAACTTCAACCAGGACGTGATTGAGCCATACGAACGAGCTCATCTTGAAAATGAACGAGCATTTGACATAAAACCACATTAGGACAGGACGACGTCTGTCGGGCCAGCTAGTTAATAGTATACAATTTTGAAAAAAATATTCAACTGTTCAAATATAAAAAAAATTTTCCCCATATGGATAACATGGGCACTTGAGAGGCCACTGGGGCAGAGCCCTGACGGAATTTCTTAAAAACGCTTCTTATTGATTACCTAAAGCCTACTTAGAATCTCCAAACCAATTTCAGAGTTCTTAGGGTTAGTAGTTGTTGAGATACAGTGATCAGTGAGTCAGTGGTATTTGACTTTTATCTATAAGGCAAGCATGTTTCTTCAAAACCTTTTTTTCTCAGCTCTTGTACATTGCAGGGAATATGTAGATGCGTAGGCATACGGTTAGAAAGATATTTTCCTGTATATATGCAGAATCCCTTTTATTATAATTACAATGTTTATATAATAGTATGGATAGGCTCAAAAATAAGCACAAAATAATATGAATAAAAAAAAAATAAATAACATGGGGTTTATGGGTTACTATGCTCGTTGGTGACGAAATGACAACGAAATAACGAAATAATACAACCGCCGCATCAAACCTGCAGACTAAGCGAATTTCCATCTAGCTGGCTGGAATTCCACTAAAATAATTCCCTTAAAATTGTCTTTTGGGATTTTTTCCGTAACCGTTAGACATACAACAATGCTTCAATGTACTAAATTATTTGTTCAAAGGTTTATTGCGGACATTTTCCATCATGATTTTAAAAAACAATACACAACGTTTCCGGATCTGGAATCTGATCCCGTCCTCAGGTGAAAAAACTTAACTAACACATTACAACTAACAATACACAAACGCCCAACCTAAGTTGGAAGACACTACAGAAGGTAGCCGTAAAAAAATATGCACTATATAACAGTCAAGTCATGATACAACAAGCAAATAATAATTTAACCAATCACAAAACACTATAGTCTATAAAAGGTGGAGTGTGAACAGCTCACACAATAGAGCACTAACATCATCAAAATTATTTCTAAAAAAATATATTTTTTGTTTGTTGTTCTTGTTTGTTGTTGTTATTTGCTAAATTATTTGTTTTTTTGAGCTCAAAATTCTATATCCACATTTCATTTCATTATTTGTCATGAGAGCCGAAACCCCCTGACTACATACCCGGTACCTGTCGTGAGACTTACCCGGGCCCCATGATGTAGGCCGAAGCTTACTCTTATTCTTATTCTTATTCTTAGCTTATTCTATATCCACAGGGTGAAAATGGGAAAACCCCGTTTTTACCCCATAAAACCCCCCATAAACCCCTGTCCCCATAGTCCGATCATGCTGGTTCGTGAACTCGTTCGAATAAATGTAGGTTAACACGTTTGTACCAAATTTCATCAAAGACGGTTAATTTTTGCTCGAGTTATCGTGCTAACGGACACCGGATGGTGTTTTTATGGCCTCTGGGGACCTCAAAACGAAAAAGAAAATCGGCCCCGCGTCCAGGTCTTACCATGTGACCTATGCTAATACCTTATTCCCTATATGGAAAATTCGCTAAAAACAGAAAATTAAAACAAATGGAAGAAATTCCAATCACATGTTTTATTTACAGTGTGAAGGGAAAATAGTGAAGTCTGTATATTACATATTTTTGGTCGAGTTTTCGACCACTGGACGACCTCTTGTAAGTTCTATGGATAGGCAAGCATGTTTCTTTAAAACCTTTTCACTCAGCTCGTGTGCATCGCAGAGAAAATCTACGCATACTGCTAGAACTATACTAGATAACTCGTTGCTCGAAACCGAGCAAAACTGAAACTTGTATTAAAAGAATAAACAAAAAGCATAATCAGGAAGGCCTTAATCAAAGAGTCACTCTAAAATAGGTAATATGACTGATCATAGAATATAAAACGTTTTTATTATGATGTAAAATATAAAAATATAAAATATAAAATATATTGATGTAATCTACAATATTTAAATTTACATTCATTCTCATACTGCTTTGGTTATCTCTTATGTGTATAGTAAAATTCAACCTTTCCTGAGGCGGATTACTGGCAGAACCAGTCGACCGCACTAATAGCCTCGTCCCTTGGCCCTATTGTGTGGGCTCGGAGCTGGGCATGCGGCGGCCTGCCCCAAATTAGTCATTAACGCTGGCTCCAGTACAGCTAGCGTCAGCTAAGCTGGCGCGTGACCGATAGATAGAAATTCTGTACTAGCCTAGGTTAAAAATATTGTCTGCCGTCATGCGGGTTGCGTCTACTGCCCTCACTGCTCTCTTGAAGGCGCTTCAGTAGACGGCATACAAAATGCTAGATGTGTTTGTCCATTAACAATTAATAAACTAAACTTTCTAAACACTTTTTATGAACAGTTGTTAATGTAACTAGGGAGCATGGGTGCTTAGGTTGCGCTTTTTATGATTTGTTTTACTAATAGAGCTAATAGTGACGGAAAATGGTTGCAATAATATGTTCAATGTTATAAACTCATCATCACCATCAATGAAATTTATTTGCTCGTGTGCATCGCAGAGAAAATCTACGCATACTGCTAGAACTATACTAGATAACTCGTTGCTCGAAACCGAGCAAAACTGAAACTTGTATTAAAAGAATAAACAAAAAGCATAATCAGGAAGGCCTTAATCAAAGAGTCACTCTAAAATAGGTAATATGACTGATCATAGAATATAAAACGTTTTTATTATGATGTAAAATATAAAAATATAAAATATAAATATATAATATAAAATATAAAATATATTGATGTAATCTACAATATTTAAATTTACATTCATTCTCATACTGCTTTGGTTATCTCTTATGTGTATAGTAAAATTCAACCTTTCCTGAGGCGGATTACTGGCAGAACCAGTCGACCGCACTAATAGCCTCGTCCCTTGGCCCTATTGTGTGGGTGTCGTGCCAGAAGCGACCGTGCCAGAAGCGACCCGTGCCGCTAGCGACCCACCAATTTTCTACCGTGCCGCTAGCGACCCAAGAATTTGGAGCGGGAGGCGAGTATACATTAACGCCGATTCAACTTATATTCTTAACAAAAACTATACAGAATTTCACTATAAAACCATTAAAACGATTTGCTGTCACATTAAATACATAACAAAGTACTCCCGCGCAGCAGCCCTGCAGACTAAATTTATTCCCTCTTGGGGAAGAAATAATAGTTTTTATGTAAATTGTATCATATAATTCATACGAGTATACATTTACCAACACATATCCATAAATAAAATGAGCAAACTATAACAGTTTGTAGACTCCAGGTGCATTTATGGTAATAGGCCTATTTATTTTTTTATTCGTTCGTGTATGTGGGTGTGAAAGTTTATAGACATTAGTAAACAATGATAAGTATTTTTTTTCCAACTGCAATGTTTTGACAATGGCGGATACAAGCCGAAACATGTAAACAACCTACTATTTGAGCTGTTTGTCGGATTATAACGTATGTAAACCTATTTATCACATTGAATATTGCAGCTCAGGAGCTAGAATGGAAATGAATTATAACCAAATTACTTAAATTACAAATTACATATATTTTTTACTAATGGTGTTTTTGCTCTCTCGGGGCATCAAAACGAAAAATAAAATAGGTCCCGGGTCTAGGTCTTTCAATGAGACCTACGGTAATAGCTTATTCCCTAAATGGAAAAGAGTATTCTAGCACAACTACTGTAAATAAAGAAGATTTTGATTTTTCTAGTCATAGTATGGCAGCTTACAACCCCTGATGTTGTTGACCTGCTATGACGAAAAATGACTCAGACTCTACTAACTCAAAAATAACAATATGAGGCCAGAAGAGGGTAGGAATTTATTATAGAAAAACTCTATATATTTATAATGACGAAGCTATCTATACAGCTGATGATTTAGATACAAAAAAACTCCCCAAAAAAATTAAAACGCTTATAAAAATTGTGGCTTTTGTTATGCCTATAATCCCGGTTATGTCACAAATCTATTTTACTTATTTAATACGCAAGCATGTTTTTTTGTGACAATTACTCCTCCGAAACTACTGAACCGATTGACATGTTTTTGGTGTCATTGGAAAGAGCGTAACGTGAAGTTGTGCAGGAAACTTTCTTTTTAGGGAAATAATCAGAGAGTGAGGCCCTGGGGCCCTTTAAAGTTTCGTATTTCTCCATAAGATTAACATGGGAAACAAAAATATTGTTATGAAACTCCAGCTGTTGTCAAATATTAAAAGTGAGAAGAAAAACATATGTTAATTTTAAACAGTCAATAATTTTGCTAATTTTACAGTTTGCTACACACATTTACTGACTTGGTTGAAATGAAATATTTACTACTGTATTTAAATTCGGGTTGGCGTAAATATTACAATGGAAAAAAGCGAGAGAGCCTGAAAATTGATATATTCTGTTATGTACATCTTGAATATTTCCATAATCTTTGGATCGAATCCTTTAAAGTAATCAGAAATTATGAACGTTATTCCTTTTGAAATAACGCCTCTAATACTTAGAAATTGCTCGAATTCGAGCAACAGGGAGACTAGTATTGTTTCTTTTGCACCTGCTAGTATGTTGTGGTAAATGTACAATTTGTATATTTGTAAATATATTTTTTTTTATGATATAAACTATACACTATACAGTCTATTTTTATTGTTTTTATATTTTTGCACTGTTAGATAAAATGTGTAGGCCAATAAATCCATTGCATTGTTATTAATTATCTGTCATAGGCTTTATCATCAAACAGTTTATTGCTCTTAACTCATCTTTATACAAATCTTGTTTTTTTTATGCCAACTGTTATTGTTACACAAATAAAAAAATAAAAAACTTTGTAGCCAGACTGTTTTTTACTAAGAAAGTCCCTATTTGATTGGCTGTGTTTTCTGAACTGAAATATGTATTTCCTAAAGATCAATTTCAATATTTCATTTCAGTTTCGAAATATGTTTTGGAAATACAATTACTTCTATTATGCAGTAAATTAGGGGGAAGGGAAGGAATCATTTATAAACATCGGAGGGCCATTCTAAACGTAATGAAATACAATAAAATAACAATAACAATAATAATAACAAGCTGTTGTAATTAGGCCTACGCTTTACAACGGGTAGGACGTTGAAGAAAGAGTCCAACTATCTATTTCAAATTCTAATCCAAACATAATATGTTAACAATTGTTAACACGTCAACTTCATTAAACTCCAAGAAGCCACTATCTCCAAACAGGCTAGTAGCAAAAATCCAAAGTTTGACAATTCGAATGGTTTCTGCTTTTTGAATTTTGAAAATGAACAAGCATTTGACATAAAACCACATTAGGACAGGACGACGTCAGTCGGGCCAGCTATTGTTTTATATATATATATATATCTATTTTTTTTCAATTTAGAATATTTATTTACTGATAGAGGAAATTTCTCACGCACGGGCAGTAGCCTATGTGAGAGGAATTTCATATTTAATGACTATGTCAGTATATTATTACATAACTATGGCATAATTATAAAATATGTACTGACAAAGTATTGTAACATAGTATTTTACTTACTGAAATAAACATTATTTTGATTATATTTGATAAACTACCTCCATGTGAAATTTTATTTAGATCTTTTGAGTGGTTCCCGTGCGATTAAGTAGTAGACCTATACAAACACACATCCACCATCTCATATTTACATATTTATTTAATAAATTGAAAAATAAAGAAAAGATAAGTTAATATATTATATTTGGCTCTTATAAAATGATAAAAATTTAAGAAAAATTGTTTGATTAAGTTACCACACATAACTCGAGACTATGCTAGCAGCTGGTAAATAGAGATGCTAAAACAGCTCTTTAGGCGAATATTGGGCTCTTCCAGGTGGTACATATTACTATAACAAGAATAGGATTTGTTTATAAGCCATTAACACCGATTTGAACAAAACATTGTAAAATCCTTTATCAAACAATGGGTCGCTAGTGGCACTCACGCTACTACCAGGGTCGCTTCTGGCACGATTTTTGCTGGATCGCTTCTGGCACGGTCGCTTCCGGCACGTAATCATTGTGTGGGCTCGGAGCTGGGCATGCGGCGGCCTGCCCCAAATTAGTCATTAACGCTGGCTACAGTACATTTATAATTTTTTTTTATTTTAAGAAAAAAGTTCAAACAAATCACATTGCGTAACGCATCGTGATCGCCTGATTATTTATATATAAAATTTGAAGAAATTCGACAAATTCGCTAAAAACAGAAAATTAAAACAAATGGAAGAAATTCCAATCACATGTTTTATGTTGTCTATGGAAGAAAAATGTTGACACGGGAGCTGATGTATGCGTCTACCCTCGTAATATGTTAGATAAAAAAAGACCTAAGACTGACTATACTCTATATGCAGCTAATAATACTGAGATTACGACGTATGGTCTTGTATCTTTGCCTTTGGACTTTGGTCTACGCCGCTCATTTGTTTGGCGTTTCATCGTAGCCGATGTATCCAAACCAATAATAGGGGTAGACTTTCTACACTATTATGATCTGCTTGTTGATGTACGACGTCAATGTTTAGTTGACCAGTCAACTTCGTTTTTTTCCAAAGGTCAACCTCCTTCAGTTCATTTAGTGAGTAGTGTTAAAACTATTAAGTCTTGTCAACAGACAGTTTTCTCTCAATTACTTCATGAATACCCAAACCTCACCAGACCTTCAGGTAAACCTGATTGTACTTCCAAACATGACACAGAACATCATATTGAGACAACACCAGGACCTCCGGTGTTCAGTAAACCCCGCCGCCTGGCACCGGATAAATTTAAACTCGCCAAAAAAGAATTTGAATCCATGGTTCAACTAGGTATAGCTAGACCCTCTTCTAGTTGCTGGTCTTCTCCCCTTCACATGGTTCCCAAAAAAGGCGATGAGTGGAGGCCATGTGGAGATTACAGGGCTTTGAATGCTAGAACTATCCCTGATCGGTACCCTGTTCCCCATATTCAAGATTTCTCTCACCAACTTCATGGTAAGACAATATTCACCACCTTAGATCTTGTTAAGGCTTATCACCAGATTCCGGTTGCTGCTGAGGATGTCCACAAGACAGCAATTACCACACCTTTTGGCCTGTTCGAATTCCCTTACATGTCATTTGGACTATGCAATGCTGCTCAAACGTTTCAACGCTTTATAGATGGCGTACTTAGGGGCTTAGACTTCTGCTACGCTTACATCGACGATATCCTAGTAGCTTCAGAGTCAGAAGAACAACACGTATTAGACTTAAAACAGCTCTTTGACCGTTTTTCTACTTATGGGATCCTCATTAACCCAAGTAAGTGTGTTCTAGGAACATCAGTCGTTAACTTTCTAGGGTATGAAGTATCTGGAGAAGGTATCAAACCTTTGCCAGAAAAGGTTAGAGTCATCAACTCATATCCTAAACCTAAAACAGTTAAGGAACTAAGGAGGTTTATTGGCATGATAAATTTTTACCGAAGGTTTTTGCCTAACACGGCGGAGCATCAAAGCTTACTAAACGAACTCCTGAAGGCTAATGTGAAGGGAAATTCACCTGTCAACTGGACCACGGCAAGTAATGAAGCATTTGAGGCTTGCAAGCAAAGCCTTAGTAAAGCTGTGATGCTGTCTCACCCTGTACCAGATGCTCAATTGGCCATTTTCTGCGATTCTTCCGCCCATACTGTGGGGTGTGCGTTGCAGCAAAAGATAATTGATAGCTGGCAGCCGTTGGCCTTTTTCTCAAAAAAATTAACCTCTGCTGAACAAAATTACAGTGCCTACGACAGAGAGTTGACAGCAATATATTTATCAGTAAAGTACTTCAAACATATGTTAGAAGGTAGGCAGTTTACCATTTTCACAGATCACAAACCACTCACTTTTGCATTTAAGCAAAAAGCTGACAAATGCTCTCCCCGCCAATTTCGTCACATTGGGCAGTATTCAACGGACATCCGCCACATCTCTGGACAAGGTAATGTGGTAGCTGACACCCTCTCCAGAATTGAGACGATTGCCGTTCCATTGGACTATCAGGCATTAGCAGACTCACAGAGCAAAGATGAAGAGTTAATACGTCACATGCAGTCTGATTCCAGCCTGAAACTTCGACAGATCCCAATACCAGGAACACAGGTTTTGCTTTACTGTGACATATCTACTCCCATCCCTCGTCCCTTCATCACAAGGCCATTTCGACAAACCGTTTTTAACAGTTTACATAATCTCTCCCACCCAGGTATTAAAGCTTCATTGAAACTTGTCAGTCAACGTTTTGTCTGGCCTTCAATGAACTCTGACTGTCGTCGATGGGCCCGTTCTTGTATGGCATGCCAAAAGTCCAAGATATCACGTCACAACTGGACTCCTGTAGGTATGTTTGCTCCTCCATCTTCCAGGTTTGAGCACATACACATTGACCTTGTTGGTCCGCTACCTGTCTCCGAAGGTTACAGGTACTGTTTGACCTGTGTTGATCGTTTCTCAAGGTGGCCAGAAGCAGTACCAATCGAAAACATAGAAGCAGAAACTGTAGCACGAGCACTTTTTACCACTTGGATTTCTAGATACGGAACACCACTACGAATTACAACAGATCAAGGTCGGCAATTTGAGTCAAGCCTGTTTAAACACCTAGGAGATTTGTTAGGTTCGACTCGTCTCAGAACAACTTCCTATCACCCATCGTCAAATGGACTAGTTGAACGTTTTCACCGTCAACTGAAGGCAGCCATCAGATGCCACGCAACAGCACGATGGACTGAGGTATTGCCCGTCATACTTTTGGGAATACGGACAGCATGGCGTGATGATCTACAAGCTTCTTCAGCTGAACTCCTGTATGGTCAACCACTTCGCCTACCTGGAGAGTTCCTTACACTTAGCGATTCCAACCATGAACTTGACCCACAAAGTTTTGCCAAAAATCTGCGTCAGCATTTCAACAACTTAAGACCAGTTGATGGAACAAGACATGGAGGTAGGACGCCATTCGTGTTCAAGGATCTCAACACATGCACTCATGTCTTCGTACGTACCGACATTTCTAAGGGTGCACTCGATCCCCCCTACTCAGGTCCTTACCTCGTCATTAGAAGATCTGACAAGACTGCAGTAATTCGGATTCGAGGCAATGATGTAACCATTTCAATGGATCGACTTAAGCCAGTCTATTCCTTACAACTCGACCATGATGACACCAGCGTTTCCAGAGGCACCATAACTACTACTGCTCCCTTTTCTCATTCTGACATTCAACAACGAGGTACATTGACATCTAAACCTATTCTGAGATCTACACCATTAACTACGCGCTCTGGGAGGCAAGTTCATTTTCCAGTACGGTTCCAGAGTTGATTTTTTTCGTGTTTGCTCAACTACACAGCTCAACCACTGGCAAGGGGGTACTGTAGTGCCTGACGACTACTTACCTGTATATAAATCTTTATTTTAACAGATGATATTTATTTGTTTACTAATTCATTCAATTATTATTGTTCACTTAAACCTTTTACTAAATACACGTATTTTTACTCTTGTCTAGCATTTGTGAGTTCACAACTTCACAGATTGTTTATTTTTATTTTGAAATGTTTGTTTGTAAAAAAAACTCAAAAGAATCTCTTGGGAGCATAACCTGTACCTCAACCTCTGCTCTTCGAACTGTCAAATTTAAGTATTTACAGCTGACTTAAATTAACTGATGTATTTACATTCTTTCAAAATGTAAACATGGAAAATTTGGAAGCCCATGGGGCGTAGCCCAAGGGAAATATGAAAATTAAATTACAGTATATAATATTACACTGTCATCCATTTGTGGGCTATGTTCCAAATTTCAAATCTCTAGCTCATCGGGAACTTCGTTTAAAATTGATATCAAAATTTGTAGAAAAGCGAGCTAATGAAAACAAGCCCATGGGAGGTCCAATTGTGAGCAATATTTCAAGTTTTAAGTCTCTAGCTCATCGGGAAGTTAGTATAAAATAAATTGCAAAATTTGTACCGGACAAGAAAGCGAGCTAATAAAAACGTTTTAAAAAGAGCAAAATTTGTGAAACAAAATCGTATTTTTCACTAGCAGATAACGCGAAAACTATAAAAGATATTATTTGAAGATAGGCCTCTACAGCATAAGAGCTACGGGCGGGGCAGGCGGGTTACACACCGGTGTCGCGGATATTATGTCGCCGATATTTCTGATGTCGCGGACATGATGTCTGCGACATGTAATAAAATGCAACCATGGGAGAAGGGACACGTGCTGGCGACATGAGAGGGAATCAGTTCAGTTTTTCATCAGTTTCAATAATGTCATCCTCTGAAGAAGATGGTGTGTTGTTGCTGCTGATGCTACGGAGACGAAGACGACGACGAAGAGTAAATATGAGAAGAGCGTTCTAGACATATCCTTATTGGAAGGATAATCAGTTGTCCAGTCAATTCACATTGACTCTAGTATAATATAACCACCACTCGAGTAAACCCACCACTCAACTCACAAAACAAAACAGAAGTACCAAGACCAAGTGACAGCGCCGAAACTACTAGAAACGTGTTATGCGCATGCGCGGGCCCAAGAGACACGAGACATGTCTGTCCAAACACCGACCGGTTGGTTCGCTCGAGACACGCGTCTGCGACACGAGTCGCTGACAACGTGTCCGCGACACTGGTGTGTAAAGCTCCATAAGATAAATAGGTTGGTTTTCGAGGGGCATGTCGCGGACACGAAAAATATCGGCGACATCATATCCGCGACACCGGTGTGTAACCCGCCTTAGAGTTTACCTCCTCTAACACGAAAAACGAATCTGCGAAGAAAGAAATTGTTTTCCAAACATTTCCCTCTTTTTGGGCATTCGTTGTCAGGACTATGCGTTTGTGTCTTTAAACATGATTTGATTGCTCGAAAGTCACCAAATGTCATTCTCACGCTATACTTTTGTAAGAACATCTATCCTTAGGGTGAGTCTTCTAAGCTGTCCTAAACAGATTACAGACGAACGGCTTGACATACAGAGATGAAACAAAACTTTTCCCAACTAATTCATACCCAAGGAACAACGTAAAAATATTTTTACCATTTTTAAAATACAGGGTGTTCAAGAAACTGGGGGTCATGGGTTCGAATCTCAGAGTTTTCAAATGTAAACATATGTCATGTTATGCATCAGTTTAAAGCTCTAGACTAAACAAACAATTTAGTGAAAACAGAGCTCATTTATCTTTGTCCGTTTCAAAATGGCGGCCATTTTTATAGAAAATATTGATACTTACAGAATACCCTGTATCTTGACAACCACTAAACTTATTTTCATTCTGTTTGAAAATTCTTAATCCTCGTAGGTTTAGCTTTAATTTGATATACGACAAGTCAACATTTTAAAAACTAAATATTTTTTCTATGATTTTAATTTTTTTTGTTGGTAGCCTTGTAAATGAAAATTTTTAAATGGCAACATATGTAAAATTGTGTATAATTTTTAAGGTCTTGTAAAAACAAACAACTTTTAAATTTAAACCTACCGCCTATCTTTGGTCGTTTTCTAGAAATTAACCCAAAACTCCAATTGCCCATATAAAACCCATGTTAAACGCACAGTATCATGGGAATAGTGTATCTGCATCCACTAATCTTCAGTATATCATCCACTAATCTATATTTTTTTAATACTCTGTGTTTCCTATACCAATGCATTTATCCCTTCTCCGGTTACATTTTCTTACTCGTTATGAAATTAGCTTTACTTTGATATGCTACAAGTAACGGTTTTTTTAAATTATAAAAATTAAAAAAAAAAATTATTTTTGAAAATTTCCAAATGCTCATTTTTCAAAAATTTCAAATAGCAACATATGTCAAGTGGCACATCATTTTATAGGTTTTTTAATTCCTAAACACTTTGTAATTTACACTTACTTCGTATCTCTTTTAGTTTTTGCGTAAATAACAAAAAAACTAATTTTCCTATATCAAATGCATGTTATTTGGGTTTGACGTGGTTTAACACTTCATCAAATTGGGCCTTTAGTGTTAAACCCAAATAACATGCATTTGATATAGGAAAATTAGGTTTTTTGTTATTTACGCAAAAACTAAAAGAGATACGAAGTAAGTGTAAGTTACAAAGTTGTTAGGAATTAAAAAAACCTATAAAATGATGTGCCACTTGACATATGTTGCTATTTGAAATTTTTGAAAAATGAGCATTTGCAAATTTTCAAAAATAATTTTTTTTTTAATTTTTATAATTTCAAAAAACCGTTACTTGTAGCATATCAAAGTAAAGCTAATTTCATAACGAGTAAGAAAATGTAACCGGAGGAGGGATAAATGCATTGGTATAGGAAACACAGAGTATTAAAAAAATATAGATTTTTCCAAAAGAACTGCCGCCATTTTGAAACGGAAAAAGATAACTAATTTCTGTTTTCGCCAAAATTTTTGTCTATCAAATGCCTTTAAAATGAACATGACATATGTTTACATTTGAAAATTCCGAGATTCGAACTAGTGACCCTCAGTTTTTGGCACACCCTGTATTGGGACTTTTTTGGGGATTTTTACGTTATACCTTGGGGTTGATTTAGCGGGAAATAATTTTATTTCATCCTTGTACGTTAAGCCGTTTTTCCGTAATCGATTTGAGACACCTCTTGTATAATACGTGAAGGCGATTTCTACGAAACACTACTCCTCCGTTAATAATGGACGGATTTTTACAAACGACGTGTCAAAATAAAGTATTTTTCGTGTAGACGCCCCCTTTCACCAATTCCTGTAATAAAAATCCTCGGGCTTTGCCCCACAGGCCATCAAAGTTGGATTTTCTCCCATAAGATTAACATGGGGGAATTTAAATATTTAATTGGAAACTTTGTCCCCACTAATTTGAGAGAACGGCTGGGTGTAGAAACTTGGTAGAGGTGTCCAAAGAAAGGTCTTGGTCTGTAGATAAGTTATCAAAAGAAAGACTAAGCAAAATCCCTTAGGGCTCTGCCCCAGGATCCTTTAAAGATCCTTCCACAGATTTGTTTATATTTTGGCCATGTGAATAATGCTTTTTAATGAAACAGCTGTTCATTTTTAAATTGTATTTCAAACAACAAACATTTATTGGGAGTTACTGAATTCTAAAGATTCTACCAAATAAGTATTTGCAAAGTTATTTTCTGTAATTTTCTTCTTTATCATATCATGTTTTGCAATATAACGTTCCATTACGAAATCAGTGGAAATTTCTTTATGTCACAGCAATTCTTAAATTATTTCTTATTGAACTATCTTATATCTATTGTACGGGTTGGTGTCTGCCTTTTTCACCCCTTTTGCCTACATTTTTTCATATTATTCTATACATATCAAATATTTATGTAGAAATATCTGCTCTTATCGTGTCTAATAAAATCCAAACATAGAAACCTTGCCTAAAATGGTGCCCATCTTGACAAATTATTTGCACCTGCCTATATTACGGACTTTGGCGCACTGGATTGGTAACATTATTGAAAATAACACGACATTTTGACTGTAAAAATAGCATAATATGAGTAAATACTATTTAAGCAGATATTTAAGCAGCTACTATCATGACAGCAATGTCATGTTCCTTTTAAACTAGATCACATAATCCTTTATAGGATACGTTGATTAACAATATGTAAACGTCAATATACACGTAACAGCCAATTTACAGTAATTTTGCTTTTTGGAAATGTCCCATTGCTTTGTCATTTGCATTATTTGTTGCCAATGAAGCCGCAAGACCATATGAACTAGGAGGCCCCTAACAATTCAAGAATAAAAGCCAACTTCACTTCAAGTATTCCACTACACATAACATTCCGTAGAGATATTATATTGACAACTTTATGCTATTGATAAGGCTGAGACAACTAACTGACATCCCCCATGTCAAGGAATTCCAGCTTTAACAGTAACCCCACAATCAATTTCTCAAAACTATGCTAGAGGGTTCACTCATTGGCACAGAAGTACGATATGAACTGGCGTGACGTGACGAAGGAAAAATCAAACTTACACTGTAACGGATATACCTCCCTTTGAAGTTAGAAAATGTCTTCCCGAAAAATATTATCTTTTGAAATAAAATCATAGCCTATAACACTGATGAAATCACGGAAGTGTTTAGCTACAAAAGATCCGCCAATACGATTTTAATACTATTCAAAGGTTCTTCCGAAGGAAGAGATACCATATAACATACTAATAATAGCTCCTATGACGTACGACATGGGGAATATTTTATTCATTGAACGCAATTAATATCATTATTGTTTTTACACTTATTACTCTTTAAACAATGCTAAATGCTCAATACATATATGTTATATATGTATTTCACCCAATTTATCGCAGTTAGACGAATTAACGTAAGCCTTGAAAGTAACCGTCGATTTCGACGGGTTTCACGTAGTCTTATCATATTAGTGTTAAAGCCACCACCTACTAACTCGACATCAAGTTACATCGGACTTTTATCCTTTTAGAGATAACACATTTTTACTTTTGTAACCTGTAGTATTTTCTCAGTCTTCTCATTAGGCCTAGTCTAGTTACTGTGTTATTTCTCAACTTATTGTACAATTTCTTATTGCTTTACAGGAAAGTGATATTGGTACTTACAGGACATTGAGTGGATCTTCATCAAACACTAGAACTGAGAGTGGAGGAAAGTTCCAGAATCTCTTGATGGAAAAGCTAGAAAGCCTTATCAGAACTTCGTTCAATAACTGCCAGCCCGATGGTGTCAAAACCGACACAGAATTTCAAAACTAATGACCTGTTATAAATAACAAAGTGAAGTTATTAAACTTCGTGAATGATTTATTTAGAGCTTATTTACACCTCTACTCATAACAACTTTTTATTATCATTACTGATTGCCTTAATTTTTGTTGAAACAAATTTAAACCATCAAAAGAAAATTTCAACATTCGTTTGGATGCTCGTGTTTTAAGTTTTGTAATGTTTTAACGACTAAAATCTGAATTTCATTCAAACTATTTATTTTTTTATTTTATTTATTTTCATAATATTTCTCAGGGATGGGTTCTTTGTCACGTGACTGATTTTATCCTAACGGTGTAATGTGTGAGATATAATGTTAAGTTAAATAGAGCCACTATGTGTAAGTGTTATTTTGTCGCAGCACTCAAAAAGGTGCCAGACAACTACCAAATGTGCGTGAGTGTTTAGTGTTAAACCACGGCACCAGCGGTCTGCCGGGGCCTGACAAATGCTTTGTGTGTAGGCTATTATAATATTTATAATTTCTATCCTACTTACTTATCTAATTACCTTATTAATATTTCAAATGAGTACTTAATTGGGACTGACCTTTTTCCTTTTATTTTCCTTTCACAAATACAAATTGAATTACAATTAATTATTGTTTTTGTTTGCGCCCGACAAATGGTATAAACCCACAGCGGCTATCTGAGTGACTAACTGACTGTCAACTGAAGACTGGTCCGTAGACTGCTTTATTTATACCCGATTTGGTTGCTATGGAGACCATGGAATGTTAATGTTCTAGAGCTTCGAACCCAGATGTTTCCACCAAAATTAACTTCCTTTTCCTTAGCCTGACGTCATAGCTGCCCGCTTGATCGTCGTTGATGCATCAGCTGCAGTCTGCTGGAGCTCGAGCTGTCAGAGATGCTATTGTAGACTAATAAACAAACATTCAAACAAATGTAATCTATATAAATAAAATTACAGTTTTGTCTGTACATTGCTTAGAATCATGCAGTTTTTGGTTATTTTTACGTTTCATAGCCTAAGAAAGTCGAAACGAGTCTTATCTCAATTTCTGTCTGTATATCTGTTTGTCTGTCAATTCTGTGACTTCGTCTGTAACGCCAAAATGTCATTTTACGCGGCCTACTCCTTGAAAACTAGAGTACAGATCAAGATTCCAATTATTTTTCTGTATTCACTGGATTGGCGAGAGTGTCTTTGGCTATTAAAATATGGCCTAACTACTTTTAAAAAAATATAACAAACCATCAAAAACCCAATTTTGTTCGATTTTTGTCAAATTTTCTCCCAATGTTTAGGCCTACTATTACATTTTATGAAATAACGATCAGCTGTTTGGATTAGTTCTCATTTCTAGCTGTCACTGATATGTTTACATTAAATACTGTTTACAAATACCGCAACCATTTCCGATCAAGTTTTGTTAGCTCATCCAAACCAAGTTAGATTAAAACCGTTGTGCCTTACTTAACCGGTTTAATTAATCGCAAGTGCAACGATTGTTCTTGAGTTTTTATAACCGGGGAAAATACTGAGAATCAGTGTTGTGAATCAGTGCTGGGAAACTTACATTTTTTTAATCATCGTCACCAATAGTTTACAAAAAAGGTTTCCACTCATTGACGGCGCTTCAAAGACAGTTGTGTAAAGTGCAAAGTAAAAAATCAACTGCAGTGGGTGATCGTGGATGTTGCTGTGATCTTGGAAGATCTTTCTAATTTCACTGTGATCGTAACATATGTTTAACTTACAGATGTAACTAAAATCGCAACTCGCTTTTTCCAATGTGTCACTTTCGGTTTCTACTTACTTACATTTCGACAACGACATCGGTACTTTTTCTACTTAGGAAGTAAAACTACAAACGTTTAAAACCCCAGATTTGTGCGTTTTTTGTCACATTTCCTCCGAATGTTTGCTAGATATGTGTACCGATTATAGTTTAGAGATTACGTAATCTTTTAAAAAAGAAACCTTTGTTTGGATAAAGGTGGTTTCTTCAAACTGTCATTAATATGTTAACATTAAAAAATGCTTACAAATAAATGGGAAATAACTATAATTTTCGAAAACTTAAAAAATTTAAAACCAAGGGAGATTAATAGCTTCAGTACTGCACCAAATCAAGTGAAAGTTTTTTTGAGGAAACCATAGTGAGTTTTTAAAGCTTTACGTTGTTAACGTTACATGTTTTGTGGCCTGTGTATTTATTTATTTATATATTTTCCAACGGATTAACACCTATAATACAGTTTGATTAGAAGGACAGTTTGAATTGGTCGTAATCGTAAGTACTATAGTTCTTTTCTTAAATGTAAAAGTTGGTTTTTGGTACTGCTACTTTTCCTTAGAACTGGTGGTAGCAGCAAGAATCATTTTTACGTACAAACACATCACTATTTACAACTATAGTTATCGTTGGTGCTGTACCTTATTTCTTATTAAATTTAATTGATGTCTTACTGTATAACTTTATTGCATTTTCTGTCTGGACTCCAAAATGTTACTTTATGCTATGAAAATGATAATACATTAGTTAACGATTTATTTAGCAAACCATCATGAATTTTTAAAGCTTGGCGTTGTTAACGTATAAATGTTTTGTGGGCTGTGTATTTATTTAATTAGGCCTACTTATATATTTGCCAACGGATTTACACCAATTTTACAGTTTGATTGGCCTAAAAACGATTATTATAAAATTTGATGACACTATCAAAACTTTCAAATAATTGTAATTTGCTTTGGTTAAAGCGTAGTAAATCCCCTAATTCATTTCTGTATTTGTGTGTGTAAGCCTGTTGGTAACGCATTAATGTCCTTATTTCTCAGTGTTTCGTGAAAAAAGAGCACCTTTGTTAATGCAAATTTCAACCCGAATAAAGTGCGCAGTAGTGAAGTTGAGGTAGTATTTTTACTACTTTTAACCAGTGTGAAAAGTAACTTTCAATTACAGGCCTCCGTAAGGGATATGCCTCATAGATCTATAAAGCAGTTCCTTTTATCATTAGATATAAAATATGGACTAACACGATCGGTTGACACTTAATTGCGAAGCATTCGTTTTGGCTTTGAAACTGTCAGATATTGTGTTTGCGAAGGTTTATTATGTATTCCTATACAGTAATAGTTTTGCCAGCATATCTGGAAAAATGCACACTAAATATGCAAACCAACTCCTGTTCTGAATATAAGGTTTCAACTTACTACAAGATTCCAACAGCTAGTAAATAGATATGTTTTAATTATTTAGTTTGTTGTGTTATATTTACATGTTTATTCCTTTGTTTGTGAAACAAAATAGTAATGTAAATTTATATCGTGTTGCTGAAATATGTACAATGGATAACCTAACCTAGCCTAGATAGGCCTACGGGAAGTGGGTAAGCTAACCTAGATACGTACGGAAAGTGGGTAGACATATTTTTAGATACCAATATTTACAAAATAAACTATTAGAAACATTATTACATCAATAATTTAATGAACATTAAGCAATATATAAATTTTGAAAGTGTGAAATAGGCCTACTTTTATTACAATTAATCTATCAAACTCTGCCTAAACCTAACCTAGCCTAGGCATAACATAGCCTATTAACAAAAAATGAATGAGTTAAATTGAAACATTACAGTTTAGTTTCACAATAATGCTCGTACTATCTGGTCAGTTATTTGAAAGATTTGAGTTTCTCATTAGTTTAATAATCCTAACAATAGTTGGGATTTATAACGAAAGACATTACATAAATCAATATGTTATTGAATATACATTATGAATATAAAAAGTAAACAATTCTAGAAAACACAGTTAGAGACGAATTAAACTTTGGTGGAACTTTATAAAATACCCCCGCAGTGGTAGAATATCAGAAAGAGATATTCTGAAAGAACTTATGTTACATTTATTGTGTGACTGTTTTATAATTTATTTTTTATATTGTTTAGGTGCAGTGTTAGAACATTATGGCTATGGTAGATGTGTTATACTATATGAAACCGTAAATTTAAAGAACCTAATTTTATCAAACTGTGTCCTCTCCCATTGGAAACGCAAAGCTTGAGTATAACTGCAATAAGCATTTTTTACTTACATGCCAACCCCGTACGATGGACTGGTGCTCTGCTAGTAGGAAATAAATGTGATATTTTTAAGGAGGCATTTTAGTGTAAATCCATTCAGGCAAATGGAAACTCACTTAGTCTGCAGGTTTGCTGTGGCGGGGGTATAATTTTTGTACTCAATGTTTACTTTACTTTTTAACAGAGATCAAATCAATAGAAGTAAATGTAGTGGGGTGGGTTAGCTAAAGATTATACCAAAATATTTCACATCTGGCAACCAATGCACCCCTTTGGATTCAGATAGTACATGAGTAGGTAATGCATATCATAGAACCAACCTTTTTAGTTGCAACAGCTGACTAAATTCTTTAATTCCATTAAAATATGAGTACTCATAAGGTTAACATGAGAAAATCCAGAGCCACTGGGGTGGAGCCCGAAAGGATTATTTGAGATAAGAATATGTCTATATGTTAATCGAGAATGTTAGCTATCATCATGCCAAATTTCAGCCCAATCCGTCCAGTAATTAATGCGCGATTCATTTATTTACAGACGGAAAACTCCATTTTCATATACATACAATGATGGCATGACGTTACATTCAGACTTACATAATACATGTCATACATAACATGAAGATGACCTGACTAAAAACCCTAATAAATAAGAATGTATCAAAAATATATCAATATATAACAATAAATAACAACAATAATTTACAATCAACATGGGAACAACAAATTTGGTAATTAGCTAACAAAGATAAAGAATCAATAGCAAGTAACAGTAAAATAAATCACATAAACAACAACTACAATGATAAAGAAACAAAAAAAGCAAGTAACAGTATAATGATCTCAACAGCAGCTAAGCGTAGAAACTCTTCAGCCCTTTCTAAAAGTTAAAGACTTCATTGGACATGGAGAAAAGTCCAGGTGGTCAGAAAGACAGTTTCCAAGGCGATGGAGACGTGGCATAGTGCTCGACTATGATTGAACTTCAAAATAAACAAACACACAAACTTTAACATTTATAATATTAGTAAGATTAAACTTTGGTGAAACTTTCTAAAAGGGGTAGAATACCAGAAAGAGACGCCACTTTGGGCGTTTTTCCCATAAGAATGGCATGGACGATTTTTTTTAGCCACTTAAAAAAATTCTGCCCACAGCCTATACATCCCTATAAAAATGTTCCATACTAATGTCCAACTCCATAAAATATTTCCAGCCCCCACATATATTTAAAAAAAATTGTTTAGATCCAATTCTTTTATTTATTCTTTTGTCTTTGATATTGTTCAATTATTGAACAAACTAAAATTCGTATGAAAAATATTTTGAAACAAATATTGAGGAACATTTAATTATCTACACATTTCCCACTGAAAGTTTTTATCCGACCAAAGAATAAAAATAAAATCCTCGCTTACTTACTTATTCATGTTCACATAGAACAACCTTTTATATTTTCATTATTAATAATATAATATTTGTAGGATTACACATTGGCAGAAATCTATATATCTAATTCCGTAAGCCCAGAATTTTACAATGAAATTGTGAGCGAATGGGAGACCGTAAAAAGCTGGGAGAGGTCTCATTTTAAAGGTCTGGGCATGAAATTTTGGGGAAAATTATTCATTTTTCTTCTTAATTATGCACCAAAAGGCTATTACGGAATAAATTAATTTACATTTAAATAGCATGGGAATCCAAGGTCATGTCTGCTTTGTTTACTTTAAAACATGTGGTTTAACATTATTTAAAGTATATGGTAGTTTGTAATATGTACTGTAATATGTATACTACTGTATTATAAAGCTGAAATAGACTTTTTCCAATTTTAAGGGTGCGTTTTACCCCTGACGCGCAACCGAATGCAAGGGTTTGCAAGATTTCTGTTTTCACCTGCTACATTGAAGGTAGAATCAAAGTTAAGGTCTCATATTAAAGAGGATGAAATTGTCTATAGTTCTTTGTTTCTATATTTCAATTATTTTAAATACACACCTTATAAACGTGAGTTGTTATACAAGAAAAACGGGTCTTTTCAACTAGCTTTAACTTAAAAAAAAATGTTTTTTGAACATTTGAAAACCACAGAACTTTAGATTGGTCTTTGTACTACTATAAAGCCGTTTAGAGTTCGTAGCTATCATTATTTGTTAATTCTAAAACAGTAATCTTGAAAACATCTGCAAGCGCTTCTCGCAGCGCTGTCCAATGGTGAAAGAGGGTCGCCGGAAGACTGCCCCCCTGGAAAACTACCCCCCCCCCAAGCAGGTTCCTACGTCATATTGACGTCAGAGACCGGGGGGGCAGTTTTCCAGTCACGGACTCTCAAATTTAGTTGTCAAACAGTTCTAATCTAACCTAACCTAACCAACCAAACTTGCTGTAACATTTCGAAAATCGAAAATGTTTTATGTTCGTTCACCACATGCATTTTCTATTATCCAACGGAATTACTCGAATTACAATTAAAATTACATAGCATGATTTGTCTAGGGGGGGTAGTATTCCAGTCGCGGACACGGCTTCCATATTGGTTAGTTGGCAGATTTTGTGACGTCACGTCACCTGGGGGGGTAGTTTTCCGGGGGATAGTATTCCGCATCCCCACTACTGAAGCCCGAGCTGAGGTAAAGCGCACCCTTAAGGATCTGAATTAGTTAATGGAGTTCGATTGGTTGTGTTAAGTATGTCTGAAAAAAGTTAGAAGGAATTACTGGAGTAGGCAAAGGGAACATATTTTTCATGAAAAAAAAAACTAATATCTACAGATCCTAATATGCCGTTTAAGTTTACAAGGATACAGTTCCCATTGTGATTAGCTTTCACTATTACTATAAATAAAGCGCAAGGCCAAACCTTCACAAAAGTTGGCATTTATTTGAAAAAAAAACCAATGTTTACCTAGTGGCCAGCTTTATGTTGCTTTTAGCCGGGTAAAGAGGCCAGATGATGTTAAAATACTACCAAATAAAGACCAAGGAATCTACTAAAATGGATACTGTAAAACAGAGAGATATTGCATTTTACAATTTAGAGGATGACATTATCTCTATGTGTTTTTTCAAAGTGAATTTGTCTATATTCAACGAAATTTATATGTATTTAATTAATAGTCATGAAGATTACTATTGAACATGTTCCTTAGTTGTATCATAGATAAAACGTACGCCTCATGTATGTTTTATCTATGGTTGAATTATGATTAGAAAGTTTAAATTGAACACACCGCATTTAAACAGTCCTTTGAAATTTTTTTTTTAAACAGAGCAGACATCAAAATTATTTATGTAGCTAAGTAATAACTATCATACATATTATAATATATAAAAACTAGAGAACCCGTGCGGCTCAACGAGCCGCATAGTAACATAACGCAATACATAACGCCGAGGAAAATTTTATGCTTAAATTTGAGTAATTGTAGCTACATCTTAGAGTTGTTTAAACACTTGTTAGAAACTAATTTTAAATATCTCTGTTTACGTCGTCAAGGTTCACCTACATTATTTCTGCTCTTAGTTTTAATTGATAACTTATAAAAAATGCAAAACGATAAACGATCTGATTCAATTCGAGTTAACAGGTTGCAATAAAGTTTTTCCAGTATTGAGAATCGAAGAAAACTGTTGCCTTAGGCCAACTGATAACCTGTGTTTAGTAATTTAAGTTGGGTCATTTTATTTCTTTGATTTGAGACATCCCCCTAATCAAACGAATTTTCTTGGTGGATACCCTGAAAAGTGAGGTGATATCAACCATTTCACGTGCTCCGTTTTTTGCCAACTGGACTGTCATAATCTACTTTGAATAGACTAAAGCAGCAACACCATTGAAAGTTCGTTAACGTATTTTAACGTGTTGTCTGTCAGTCTCACGTTTTTCAGTGGAGTTTCTCTAAATACCTGTCCCAACGTTTTGAAAGTATGGATTCATTTGTCGAAATAGGTTGGATAACTCTTGTAGCTGTACGATTTGGATAGCAATTTTGGTATTCTCTTTTTGAACAGCGTATATTATTTGCCTTCCTAAATCATAAAAATAAACTTGACCGTAACAACTCGATCGTTGAATACATAAACACTGATTCCTTCACTTATGTTTGGTCTCATATTGCCACTAAAACTTTCAATGAGTTGTTTTAACATCTTAGTTTTGACTTGAAATGTCTGGATTGTGTTGGTAAATTCAGTCAATAAACCTTGTATAAGTTTTTCCGAGGAACTGGCTGACAGTAGAAGTTAATATGTTAATAACATATGGCAACTGTTCAACATATGTTTTGTGTCATTGTTTGATATTTTTGGTTGAGTTTTTGTTAAAATAGAAATACACAACCTTTCATGAATTCGTCGGGACCACATAAGTTTGCAGTTGGTGGCAGCCAATCACAAGACAAGGCTAGTGCGACGTTGCCACATCGCCCGTTGACAACACTAATTAAAATATACTAAGCAATATATTAAAATCAGCTGGTTTTCACAGATTTGGCAACACCGCACGGTTCTCATTGATTCATTCAAAACCATATGGTAAATAGGCTCCTCCCTCAACTGCAAACTTTCGTGGTCCCGACAATAATTATCAATTTAATGACATGGTGCCGAAACCCACACGGAATAGAAATAAAAGGTATGACTTTAAGGAAGATGATGATGATATCCATACAAACCATACAGAAGACAAGGATAATAATGTAAAACCACAAAAATGTCTTGTGGTTTCAAGTACTCAGATGGCTCCTTATTGGAAGAAATGGAAGCAACAGTGGAACTGGTACTACAAAGCTTCTGGCCTTGATAGGAAATCAAATGCAGTACAGGCATCATTTATGTATAGTTTAGGCCCAGATGTTATAGATATATAACAGTTTTGGTTTCATTGATGACGAAGATATTGAATTAGATGAAGTTGTTCAACGATTTGATAAGTTTTTTGTTGGTAAATCCAATGAAGTATTTGAGCGATTTTTGTTCAACAAAATCACCCAAGCAATAAGAAATTGTACAATAAGTTGAGAAATAACATAGTAACTAGACTAGGCCTAATGAGAAGACTGAGAAAATACTACAGGTTACAAAAGTAAAAATGTGTTATCTCTAAAAGGATAAAAGTCCGATGTAACTTGATGTCGAGTTAGTAGGTGGTGGCTTTAACACTAATATAATAAGACTAGGTGAAACCCGTCGAAATCGACGGTTACTTTCAAGGCTTACGTTAATCTATACTTATTTAATACGCAAGCATGTTTTTTGTGACAATTACTCCTCCGAAACTACTGAACCGATTGACATGTTTTTGGTGTCATTGGAAAGAGCGTAACGTGAAGTTGTGCAGGAAACTTTCTTTTTAGGGAAATAATCAGAGAGTGAGGCCCTAGGGCCCTTTAAAGTTTCGTATTTCTCCATAAGATTAACATGGGAAACAAAAATTGTTATGCAACTCCAGCTGTTGGCAGAAATTAAAAGTGAGAAATAGAACATATGTTGCTAATTTATCAGTTTGCTACAAACATTTACTGACTTGGTTGAAATGAAATACATATTTACTATTTGAATTTAGGTTGGCGTAAATATTACAATGGAAAAAAGCGAGAGAACCTGGATAAATTGATATATTCTGTTATGTACATTTTGAATATTTCCATAATCTTAGTTAGGGTTGAATCTTTTAAAAATATCAGAAATTATGACCGTTATTCCTTTTAAAATAACTCCTCTAATACTTAAAAAATGCTCGAATTCGAGCAAAAGGGACACTAGTTAATCTAATTGCGATAAATTGGGTGAAATACATATATAACATATACTAGCTGTAACTCGCGGGCTTTGTGCCGTTTAACTTCTTAATTTTCAAGATTATCTCGTTCGCATGGCTCAATCACGTCCTGGTTGAAGTTTGTTCGCTACGCTCACTCACCTTTAGGTTGGAGCTCGTTCGCTACGCTCACTCACCTTTAGGTTGGAGCTCGTTCGCTACGGTCACTCACCTTTAGGTTGGAGCTCATTCGCTGCTCTCACTTGCCTTCAGGTTAGCTCGTTCGCTACGCTAACTCGCCTCCAGGTTGAAGTTCGTTCGCTACGCTCACTCACCTTTTGGTTGCAAATTAGCTGTTGTCACAAATGTAAAAGAAATAATAGTGCTGCAGTTGGTAATCCTTGTAACTTTAATGCTATTAAACATCATAGAACAGAACCAACTTGTTTAATTGAAACAGCTGTTAAGATTCAATAATTATTCCATTTCTCATAAGGTTAACATGGGAAACTCCAGAGCCACTGGGGTGGAGCCCGAAAGGATTTTTGAAATAAGAATATGCCTATATGTTAATCGGGAATGGGAGCTATCATCATGCCAAATTTCAGCCCAATCCGCCCAGTATTTTTGGCGTTCACTTGTCACAAACATACATCCATACATCCATACATCCATACATCCAAACTTTCTCATTTATAATATTAGTAGGATAGGATATTGAGCATTTAGCATGGTTTAAAGAGTAATAAGTAACATCTTGATTAGCAATGTGTAAAAATAGAGTAATAAGTGTAAAAACAATAATGATATTAATTGTGTTAGTTGCCAAATTTGGTTGATCATTCAATGAATAAAATATTCCCCATATCGTACGTCATAGGAGCTATTATTAGTATGTTAGTATGTTATATGGTATCTCTTCCTTCGGAAGAACCTTTAAGTAGTATTAAAATCGTATTGGCAAATCTTTTGTAGTTAAACACTTCCGTGATTTCATCAGTGTAATATGATTTTATTTGAAAAAAAAAATATTTTTTGGGAAGACATATTCTAACTTCAAATGGAGGTATATCCGTTACAGTGTAAGTTTGATTTTTCCTTCGTCACGTCGCGTTAGTTCATATCGTACTTCTGTGCCAATGAATGAACCCTCTAGCACAGTTTTGAGAAATTGATTTTGGGGTTACTGTTTAAGCTGGAATTCCTTGACATGGGGGATGTCAGTTAGTTGTCTCAGCCTTATCAATAACATAATGTTGTCAATATAATCTCTCTATGGAATGTTTGGTGTAGTGGAATACTTGAAGTGAAGTTGGCTTTTATTCTTGAACTGTTAGGGGCCTCCTAGTTCATATAGTCTTGCGGCTTCATTGGCAACAAATAATGCAAATGACATAGCAATGGGACATTACCAAAAAACCAAAATACTGTAAATTGGCAGTTACGTAAATTTTGACGTTTACATATTGTTAATCAACGTATCTTATAAAGGATTTTGTGATATAGTTTAAAAGGGATATGATCTTTCTGTCATGACAGTAGCTGCTTAAATAGTATTTTCTCTTTGTACCTCATTTTTTACAGCCAAAATGTCGTGTTATTTTTCAATGATGTTACCTACCCAGTGTGCCAAAGTCCGTAATATAGGCAGGTGCAAATAATTTGTCAAGGTGGGTAAAATTTTTGGCAAGGTTTCTATGTTTGGATATTATTAGACACGATAAGAGCAGATATTTCTACATAAATATTTGATATGTGTAGAATAATATGATAAAATGTAGGCAAAAGTGGTGAAAAAGGCAGACACCAACCCGTACAATAGATATAAGATAGTTCAATAAGAAATAATTTAAGAATTGCTGTGATGAAAGGATTTTCCACTGATTTCGTAATGGAACGTTATATGACATGATAAAGAAGAAAATCAATTTTTAAATCAGAAAATAACATTGCTAATACTTATTTGGTCGAATCTTTGACTATTAATACAACAACTTCTGTATCCAATAGTCAGTGGTAGAATTCACTAACTCCCAATAAATGTTTGTTGTTTGAAATACAATTTAAAAATGAACAGCTGTTTCATTAAAAAGTATTATTCACATGGCCAAAATATAAACAAATCTGTGGAAGGATCTTTAAAGGATCCTGGGGCAGAGCCCTAAGGGATTTTGTTAACTTCATTGTGGATGTAGCCTCCGGATTGCCAAATAATATTAAAAAGGTTTAAATACCTGCTATTAAGCAATCCATTTAATTGCAGTTGCAACTAGTTTCGACTCCTATGTGGAGTCATCATCAGGCGGTACAAGGACTTCTTCTTTCTTCACATGAAGAGCGTCATATTTAACAAGTAAAAATAAATAAACATTTACACACGACACAAAACACGTTACGGACACGAAACATTTACTGATCAGTTACGACAACAGACGACGCTAACCCGACGGAGTTTAGCTAAACTCCGTCGGGTTAGCGTCGTCTGTTGTCGTAACTGATCAGTAAATGTTTCGTGTCCGTAAC
The DNA here is from genome assembly GCF_028750875.1 of Macrosteles quadrilineatus. Taxonomy (NCBI): domain Eukaryota; kingdom Metazoa; phylum Arthropoda; class Insecta; order Hemiptera; family Cicadellidae; genus Macrosteles; species Macrosteles quadrilineatus. The sequence goes on from NW_026542597.1 coordinate 73,782,868, forward strand.
GTGTTTTGTGTCGTGTGTAAATGTTTATTTATTTTTACTTGTTAAATATGACGCTCTTCATGTGAAGAAAGAAGAAGTCCTTGTACCGCCTGATGATGACTCCACATAGGAGTCGAAACTAGTTGCAACTGCAATTAAATGGATTGCTTAATAGCAGGTATTTAAACCTTTTTAATGATTTTGTTAAGTTTTTCTTTTGATAACTCATCTACAGACCAAGACACCCCTACCAAGTTTCTACGAGCCTGTGGGGCAAAGCCCGAGGATTTTTAATACATGAATTGGTGAAAGGGGGCGTCTACACAAAATATTCTTTATTTTGACACGTCGTTTGTAAAAATCCGTCCATTATTAACGGAGGAGTAGTGTTTCGTGGAAATCGCCTTCACGTATTATATATAAGGATATATAAGAAGATAGATGGTAGATGTGTTATGATATAGCATAACATACTGTAAATTAAAAGAACCAAATTTTCTAATACCGTGTTCTCTCCCATTGCAAACGCAAAGCACGAGTATAACTGCAATAAGCATTTTATACTTATACGCCAACCCCGTACGAAGGACTGGTACTCCGCTAGTAGCATACTATTGGTTCTTTAATCTACGATAAAGTGCATTTATAAGCCTCAGATGACTAGCTTTTGAAATTAATGCTAAACCACCAAACATAGTCAACAGCCCCAAGGACCTTGGAACCATTTTATTTTCAGCATTCTGAACACTTGGACATGACATGACAAATGGCTGTAAATTGATCTATGTCAAATAGTTTGACGCAAGTGATAAGTACTCGCGCAAGGGATGCCATCAATCACTGTTGCATTAATTACTTTAATTGCGTAAAATCGCTGTATAAATTGGTATGCGTCAACGGCAGTAAAGCACAATCCATTCCACCGCTGTACTGACGCTAACAGAATCTGCTGACTATAGGTAAGGTCATACGTAAATAATATACTTTTTCCAACTTTAACTAATCCAGCGCATTTTGTGTGTTGTTTAGAAATGTTAAACCAACTAAGTTTATTATAATATTAATAATGTATGTTTGATTAATATATCTTTTTTCAGTAGTTATTGTGCATGGTTTGATTGATTTGTCTTGCCTTTAGTTTTGTGCATGGCTTGCTTGGTTTTGTTTGCTGTGTGCTTTCTGATTTCTGTAAAATTTGTTTACAATTGTTTATTGTATTTACGATGCCCATTGATCTGCCTAATGGAAACTAAAGATTTTAATTTTCAATAACAATTTATGGGTTTGCTGACGAATACAACACAAAACTGTAGCTTAACTAATGGACATTGTTTGTAATTTTATTGTAAATCAATCGTTTTCAAATGTGTTTGGTTTTTAAAGCAGTATTTATTATTACTAGTTTATTAAGTATGTACCTTAATTGTATTAAGTATGCATTGAACCCGTTCTACGGACGGAAATATTATACAGTAGTCAGTGGAAACCTTATTATATAGTCAAAAGTGCAATTTGCTTCACGTATAGACGAGAATTATTAAGTCCAAACCTTAAAATGGTAGCCTATAAATATAAAACGTACGGTATAAAATGGTCCAACCCTTATAGCCTATATATATATATATATATATATATATATATATATATATATATTTATATATATATATACTATATAAAATTCAGGGTGCTCAGTTGTACTTATTTACTACAATAATTTAATATATATATATATTATATATGTATATTATATATACATTATATATATATATATATATATATACAATTGTTTGGATAAAGGGCTACTATTATAAATAATAAGGAAAGCATACTAACTCAGTACCCTAAAATTATTTTTATTTTTAAAACTCAATAAAAATAATTTTAAAACAAAATAATTTCAGGGTACTGAGTTTGAACATTTAACATTTCTTTAAAACAATTAAAGAAAAAGTTTTAAAATCGCATTTACATTCTAAAAGAATTATAAACTAAAGAGTGATCCATAGAAATATTAAATTCGTCGGCCACATTAGAAAATGGCACCAATGGTTTAAGATTCAAAACAATAAAAAAAAATCTTAAAAATAAAGGGGAGTGCCCCTTAAGAAGATTTCTGGTCCTCAGCCATTTGTTCACCAATTTCAAAGAGTGGTGTGTTTGGCATCTGAGGACCTCAAAACGAAAATTAAATCGTTCCTGGGCCAGGTCTTACCATGAGATTGAGGTCTCCAGAGCCCAAAAACACAATCTATTCATAATATTACAGTATATTTTTATACGTCCGTTAGCACGATAACTCAAGCAAATCAAAGGTGATCCAATTTCGACGAAATTTGATAAAAAAACGTGAAAGCCTACATATTTTATCCGAACTAGTTTGAAAACCAGCATGTTCGGACTAGGGGGACAAAGGTTTATGGTTTTTATGTGATTAAATTAGTGTTACGCATATTTGACCCATATATCATTAACATTTTGCAATCCCTTTCTAAACTATTTGAGCTTATAAAAGGAAATACTTTAGTATATTCTAGCATTGTAATACGTGTAGCCGTTAGGGAGAAAATTTGAATAAAAAACTGTAAATTTAAAATTTACACGTTATTCTTATGGAAAATAAGTAAACTGTTGTAGTTTGCTTATTTACAAACATATTTTAATCGAATTTGGAAAATTGATTTACTTTATATTAATTTAAAGTATGAATATTTCACAACTACTGTTCAAATGCTGTTATTTAAAAAGGAAATAAATATGACATTTTAAAAGAGATATTTGAGTGAAAATCCAATCAGTCAAAAAGAAATTCGCTCAGTCTGCAGGTTTACTGTAGTGAGGGCATTTATCGTCATTGTCAACGTGCTTCCGGTAATGATTGCAGGATTAAATTGTTTAAAACATTATTTTTACAGGTTCCAAGACGAGAAAGATGGTTAACAGCATCTTATTGTTCGTTCTCGTATTCGCTGGGCAGAGTATTCTTGTTTTGGGTGAATTAAAGGAATACACCCGGACTCCAGAAGAAACTGTCGCCTTGACGGTAAATGCTTTCTATTTTAAAATGTAACACCAACGGACTGAGCATTGCTCACTGCGGTAGATAATATTTTAAAGCTTAATTCAAACACTTCAAAATGTAATTGTACATGCCCTACTGTATTACGAGTGAAAATAAGTGTTACTAGGGGCAAGTAGAGACATAAGTCCCTAAAAAGCTCATATACTTCCAATTATATTTCAAGCAGCAGCTCAGAAAATTGTAAGTTAATCAATTTTAGATCACTTTAGTGAAGGCAGAATTTATCTAAATTATTTGTTGATTAGTAAACAAACTTCACGCCCTATATCAACAGAATATAAAAAGTAGAATAAAAACTAGACCTCGCCCCGTGGTCGAAAACTCTACCAAAAGTATGTGCAGTATTGTCAAACTTCTCTATTTTCACCCCACGCTGTAAATAAAACATGTGATTAGAATTTATTCCATACTAGATTCAAAAATAAGCACAAAAAAGAAACGATAACCAATTCTAGAAACATGCTTGCCTCTTAATGTATGGATTCATGTTTTAAGTAAATAAGGGAACAGCTGATTTTCGGCCCTAGGGCTGCAAAAACCTGCTCGGCCGATGACGATGACAGCAGCTGGCATGGACAGCAATGCGTAGCTTTCGGCCTCCGATAACCGCAAAACAACTAAAAACAGCGCGGTGTGGTGAAAAAAATTATACTGACGGTAATCAGATGTTAAAATAAAATTCACATTGAAACAATTAGTTAATTACCTACTTAGTTATAAAAAGTTGGTCAGCGCCACTGAATCTTTGAAATTAAAATATATTAAAGGCTACAAGGACGTAAGCTCTAAAGGAAATTACCCTTTTAGTTACCATTTGTCCCTCCGCTAGTTCATAAACTTTACAATTATACATCAGTCGTACAGTAGGCTCAATAGTAGAACGGCTGTAAAGGATATGTTACAGATTATCTGTTAAATAATTTATAAATAAAAAGATTTTTTAAAACAAAAGGTTTTTAAACGCATTAAAAAGTAGAAAATAATTTATGAATATGTGGAGAGTATAAATACTTGTAAGATTTAAAACGAAAAACGTGGGGTGCATGCAATTGATTATAATACATTAGTTCAATAGGGGAAGGTAATTGTAAATTATCTATTGCATGCACCGCACGATTTTCGTTTTGAATCTTACAAGTATTTATACTCCACATATTTATAAATTATTTTCTTCTTTTTAATGCGTTTAAAAACTTTTTGTTTTAAAAAAGTTTTTTTTATTTATAAATTATTTTCTACTTTTTAGTTTTTAATGTGTTTGAATGTTAAATCTATTTCAAGCATCTATATCAGATTAAGACAGAGTCATGTGGGAAATCTATGGTTTATTTGATTTTCTTTTCATATAATTATGTATTAGATTGAATGTATGGCCTATCTACTAACTATAAATATATATCAATCTATTTAATTTATTGGCTCCTTTATAGAATCTTACTAATATTATAAATGTGAAAGTTTGTGTGTTTGTTTGTTTGTTTGTTTGAAGTTCAATCACGCAAAAACCATTGGACGGATTGGGCTGAAATTTGGCATGATGATAGCTCACATTCCCGATTAATATATAGGCATATTCTTATATCAAAAATCCTTTCGGGTTCCACCCCAGTGGCTCTGTAGTTCGCCATGTTAACCTTATGAGTATTCATATTTAAAGGGAATTAAGGAATTTAGTCAGCTGTTTCAAATAAAAAATTTGGTTCTTTGATATACAAAAGCATAAAAGGTTAAAAGATTTACCAACAGGGTGCAGCACTATAATTTTTTTGCATTTATTTAAACGAGGTGTTAGCCCGTCCTACGTACGGGAATTCAGTAGTCAGTTAAAAACGTGTACAATTCAGATCAGCTAGTTTACACATATAAAGACAAAGTTTCTTGCAGTTTTAATGTGAAAAATCATCTTGTAAACAAATGTTGTGTGACCAAATATTTTTTCATTCCATCATAGGCCTATACGATATGCATTTTAAATCCGATAATTTTACAATAACACAGCAATTCTGTAATTTTTACGATGTGAAAAGCGTTGAAGTGAGATTTGAAGCCGATTCGCACAGACGCACACTGATTATAAGTAGCCTACATTAGAGAGAGTAATAGTCAATTGAGAAGTGTATAGACCTAGTCAAGGATACCACCTTCCATAGCATACCTGCCTCTTCCATAATTATTATCACCACAATACAACTACTATACACAATTTCCATTAGGTCTGAATAGAAACGACCTAAAATAAAACGATAATATCCAATAAAATTCACAGTACACATAATTTAACTTTGGTGTCCTAACATCAAAACTAATCGTCACACCTATCCTTTATATCAATTTCACTGCATTAATTGCTAAATTAAATGAGTGTAAACAAAGAAAAGTAAAAACAATAACAGTTTGTTTTGAAACAGCTGTTTGGTTCAAATAACATTCATTTAAAAAAAAGAACTGGTCACATGTAGCAGGAATATAAAAGGTAAACACGCTAGTAAAGTTAATGACGTAATTGTCAATGTTTATTATCCATACCGTTATCAGTTCTATCCTTGATAACTACCCACCCTCATTGAATAAATGTACATCGTAATTTCCCATATTAGTAAATTTAAACTACAACATATTCATAGTTGAAATAAAAGTGATATTTTCACGTTTGGGGGCGCTGATATAGATACCCCCAAACGTAACCACAACCGAACACGATTTCATAAAAGGATGGTTTGTCTAATTGCAGTATCCTAGGTCAATGTTTAACGTTGTGTTCAATCTATGTCATCCATCTGTTTATCTTTGTATAAAACCCGGCTGAGGTTGTGGTGGTAATTTAAAATCGTGATTCCTGATTATTCTTGGATCTTCTTATGACATCAATATTTCCGGGCCTAATCCAAACAAAGTTAAAGCAGACAAACATTAATTGTAAACAAAAAGCTTCCATGAAGAATTAAAACATGTAAACAGTAAACATTGTTATTTTTATAATCTTTCCTTGAAAAGTGGAGCAGTATAATAGTTTGCATTTATCCTTTTTATTAAGACTCGTATACAGAGCCTCGATTTGTACTGTGGTTTAATTAATTTTGGTCCAAACTATTTTAAACTGTGGTCTAATTATCTCTACTAATCTGACTTATTTCCTATAATCAATGACAAAATAAGAGTAAATTAAATAACCTCATAATTCCATAGTTTATATTTAACCAGCTTTTAGTCAAAACAAATTATATTGCTCTAAAACAAATCGAAGATTACAAAGATTGCTTTAAAAAATATTTTGAACATCCTAGTATTTTACCATGTATATTTAATTAATCTGTCATCCTCTTACAGAAGAATTGATCGTATCAATGATTAGCATTACACATAGTATAAATAAGTCAACGCTAAGTATGTCTTTACATTTTTATCCAAATGCTGAATTTGTGACACAAAAGCTGAATGTTTACAGCTGTTATGTTAAGCAAATTATTTTATGCCGAAAGCTAGTTTAGAATCTTAGCGTCGGCTGCTAGACTTTTTAAAAATTAAAACTTAATTTCTAAAAAACTGGGTCCCAAAACTAAAATTATGGCTTCGACATTCCCTAGTTCTCAAAATTATCTTTCTTTCAACACAAAAATCATATAAATCCGTAGAGTGGTTGATTCAGAATCGTGAAATAAAAATACACTGTTTCGTTTTAATATTATAGATGTTTTAATTTTCTGTTTATATTTTGTTGTTATTTCGTCACCTACATGGCAAACCGCTGGGCCCATGTTAAAGTTTTCAATTAATTGTTTGTGCTTATTTTTTAGGCTATTTTAATTCATAAAGGGATTCTGCACATCTATAGGCAATTGGGTACTTACGTATTATACGGAGGCCACTTATTTTACAGCGCGCTGCGGCGGTTGGGTTAAGTTGGGTTATCATAAATATGTTTGTACATCTTTCCTAGTTTCGTTATGAATCGAACTATACGAGATGAGTCATAAAAACTTATGATAACCCAACCTAACCTAACCGCCGCAGCGCGCTGTAAAATAAGTGGCCTCCGTATAATACGTAAGTACCGGCAATTGTCTTTCTAAAAGTATGCATAGATTTTCCCTGCGATGAACAGGAGTTGAGAAAAAAGGGTTTCAATAAACATGCTTGTCTATTAATATAAAGGTGGACTGAGTATATGACTACACATACAATTAGACAACACCCTCGACCCAAACCGACTGGCTGGGCAAATTCATGTAACTCCCTTTGAGAAGTTACAATAACCGATTCAAGTTTTCAATCATCTATGTTTATATGAATGATAACATTAAAAATGCCAAAAAATCAAATAAGAAGAAGAATGTAGCCGAACGTCGAACGTCAGCATCGGACGCTGCCGTTGGCTGAAAGCGTCCGTCGTCTGCCGATCTTCCCTATTTTTCATAACGTACAAAAAATAGTCGGACTCGAACGTCCCCGAGTTTTAGAGAGTTTGTAATTAGTCCTTTCGTTCGCCACAATTGTAAAGACTACAATAAATTTGGGAGAACGATTAGCAATACAAATTATTAAGGTTCCCCTGGTATAATAGTTAATCTATATAAAAAATATTTTAGGGGGGTCACGACCCCCTGATCACCCACTGGGACCAAGCGCGAGTACAAACCATTCTCCATGAAACATATTATGTTTATTTGATTATAATGAGTTATTTGATTATAGGCTACCTTAAAGTTTATCATTGATTTTGTATCCTAGGTAGCCAAAATAAGTTTTCAAAGTCTGTGTTAACAAAAACACACTATCATCAAGTTAAGTAATACAGTTTAATTTCGTTTCTAAATTAAATAGTAAGTATGAAACCATTTTTAAGCCGTTTTCAAACAACCAACGTTGATTCTTTTGCATACTGACCAAGATGCAAGGCACGGGTATAGCTGCAAGATCCATAAAACAACATTTAAATCAAATAATAATGTATTACTAAAAAATACAACTACTATTTATTATTTATATCCCAAATTATGACAAAAATTGGTGTCTTACTCTTATTAATAATCAATATGACATTTTAGAATAGTCAAATCGATCTTCTACGATCAGTATTGGAAATACAAATAGGCTGGAAATCTGGAGTCAACACGAATGATGAAGCCCAGGATAAGAATGGAATCAAAACATGTTGGAATGGTAACCAAAAACTAATTAGTGTTCTGGTGCACAACTGTGTCAGGAGGGATTACATGGAGAAAAGAGGCTGGTTGGACTGCGATGGGGTCAAAAATGGACTACTAAACGATATAGCAATACAGGTAATTCAATGTCTAACGTAATTCTAATTAATAATAAATTATTTATGGTAAATGGTGAGGTTCTTAACGCTTAAAGCTGAAATACCGGATGTAGGTTGGCTTTTAATCATTAGGTATAATTGTCTGAGGGAATAAAACGTAGGTGTCTGGTAACGAAAATATTTAAAACAGATACAAGTAGCCTTTAAACACAATAAATGAACAGTTAGAAGCGCATAGCCTGTACAGTAGGCATCAGAGGGATTCAAACGTAGGTGTCTGGTAACGAAAACATATGAAACACGATACAAGTAACCTTTAAACACAATAAATGGACAGTTAGAAGCGTATAGTCTGTACAGTAGTTGTCAGAGGGATTCAAACGTAGGTGTATGGTAACGAAAACATAAAACACGATACAAGTAACCTTTAAACACAATAAATGAACAGTTAGAAGCGTATAGTCTGTACAGTAGTTGTCAGAGAGATTATAACGTAGGTGTATGGTATCGAAAACATATAAAACACGATACAAGTAACCCTTAAACACAATAAATGAACAGTTAGAAGCGTATAGTCTGTACAGTAGTTGTCAGAGGGATTCAAACGTAGGTGTATGGTATCGAAAACATATAAAACACGATACAAGTAACATATAAACACAATAAATGGACAGTTAGAAGCGTATAGTCTGTACAGTAGTTGTCAGAGGGATTCAAACGTAGGTGTATGGTATCGAAAACATATAAAACACGATACAAGTAACATATAAACACAATAAATGAACAGTTAGAAGACTATAGTATGTAGAAGCGTAAACCCCTGTTGCAGCAATCTAAGTACTCGTTAAACTTAAGCTATTTAAATAGGGAATAAATGTGATATTTTTATGGAAACATTTTAACGTAAATTCATTCAGGCAAATGGAAATTCGCTTAGTCTGCAGGTTTGCTGTGTTGGGGGTATTTACTTTTTTAATCGATCATAGTATTACCTTAGCTTTCTCATTATGCTTGCCATATCTTACTGAGTTATTTACGAGACTGGATGATTACTTATCACTTTACAGGAAAGTAAAGTTAAGACCTGGAAGGTAGCGTCGGGTGACTCGACAAACGACAGTCAAGGAAAGTTCGAAACTTATGTAAAGGACACTCTCTCCCAACTCATCGCAACTGCATTCAACAACTGTCCCGGTGGTGTCAATACCGACACAAACGTGGCAATTTTGAATTGACCTGTTATAAACCACAGATCTTAGATGAAAGTGAAGTTATTAAAATTCGCTAACGATTTATTCAGTGTTTATTTACACCTCTACTCATAACTACTTTTTGTGATCTTTACTGATTGCCTGATTTTTGTGTTTGAGCCATAAAAAGAAATTCCAACATTTTTTTGGATGCTCGGTGTTTCAGTTTACCTTCACATTGATGCTCCTACTTTCTTATTTGAAAGATTAGAGCTTCTAGTTAGATCAATAAGAAAAGTTGGAATCCATAAAGAAAGGCATAGTACATAAATCATACATAAATGTATGAATACCATCAATGAAAAGTAAAAAATCTAGAAAAACATGTTTACTTAAAAACTCAACAAGGTTTACTATGTCGACTTAATGCTCTTGTAGTTCTGACACCATGTAAGATAGTATAAAATACTAATTAATGCTTCAAAGTAAAGAATGTGATTTATCTACTAGCAGAATACCCGTGCTTCGCTACGGAAACTTTCAAATTGGTTGACATTTTTAATCAATTAGTGTTTAATTGCCAGATTATCATAAAATCAATCACATTAAATAAACAATAAATTATTTTAATTTTTATATTTCCTTTTAGATTAAAACTGCAGTTAAAAGTTTGTTCGTTATCCATAATATTTTTTGATTATTTACAGAATTTCTTTGTATACAACATTTATTGTTTTCCCAGAAGGTGCTAGCATCACCAGGGCTGAGCTGACCCGTGAATATGCAACGTAAAATTGTTCATGAGAATAACAGTCCTCTCTTAAGCATAGTCCTGCATCCTGTAATCACTAGGGCCTCAATTACATCTTTGTGAAGAGATTTAATTTGGCTAACAATTGGGAGAAACGGTCTCTTTTTGTGGCTCTAGAACGTCGAAGTGCCCGCTAGACAGGGATTGTGTAAATCTGAGTCTTTTCGTGGGATTACGTTCATCACCAAACCCAAACTTGACATATAATTCACCAATCCGATAAACCTATAACACAAATGTGAATATTTGTGAAGCCGCAACCAGCTCACACAACCCACCAAAGGTAAACGGCTTAGACATTTCATAGAAGTATTCCCTGGAATTAAGGTAATTATTCCCGTCACTGCTGTGGGATAAGATTGAGAGGTAGTTCCAGTTCCACACAACATGCTCAATAATTGCTTTGCGCACAGTTAGTGTGTGTAAGGTGAATTATGAATAATAGTGAAGTAAATAAACACACACCATCTCCTCAGATGTGAGCGATTGGGTGGAACGAACTCGCCATTAACATTTAAAACCTCAGTGTCCATAATATGAAACGGTTTAAACAACTACAAAGATATTAACAGAACTATATCATAAGTTCTTAAAAATTAAAATGCAATGAACAACTAGGTATAAGCGCGTCACACAACTTTGGTGGCCATATTGATTACGTCATTAACACCCATAGAGTGCCAGACAAAATTGTGTCCCGGACTTTTTAGACTCGCCTACTCATGTACTATCTAAATCCAAAGGGACGCATTGGTTGCCAGATGTGAAGTTTTTTCAGCTACCACACCCCACTAATATATTTTTAAGTCAATTATCCTTTAAAATAATACAAAATAAGACAATATATTCGGGATGAAAAAAACAGGACAGAAACGTAAACCATTCAATGTTGACTATACAAACAGTTTTATTGTATTAACAGTATAAATTTGTCAAGAGTTATTTACGAATCAGGTCACCTAACTCTAAAATACTAATGAAAATACAATAACTTATTTATTTACACTATTTACAATCTATCTAATACGAGTATTAAACATTGACAACCTTTGCATGAGCATTTGTTTCAATTACGCTGAAAGTGTTAGGGATAGGTCAAAATTACATAAGATATATACATGACATAATGCTGTGTCGTATAAAGTAAAATATTTTTATCGGTTTTCAAACTTAATAGCGTTTGTTGAATACTATACTATGTACAAATCAAAATTTTAACTTAAAGTGATATTTTACAGCTTTGCGATAAACTATTTTTGGTTGGAAACCTGTTGTATTTTCCTTTCAAAAACATGTATCTATATTCTTATTTTCATCTATATATTAATAGGCAAGCATGTTTATTTAAAACCTTTTTTCTCAGCTCGTGTGCATCGTAGGGAAAATCTACGCATACCGTTAGAAAGCTATTTTCCTGTAGGTGTGCAGAAATTACTTCAAAGACAATAAAGTCAGCCAGGTGTGTGTTTAGAACCAAAATAAACACAGAGTGGGTGTAGAATGGAGTGACACATTATGTGAAGCTTTGTAGCCGACTATTATCAGCTGATTCTTTAGCCAGGACCATTTATTTTTGCCCAATGATCAAGGACAGCTGGGTCTAGTTCAAAACCATCAAAAAGCTAATGACTTTTCTCAGGATCGAACCGTCGAACGTTAGGTCTTCAGGCGTGCTCTATGACCACTCAGCGACCCAGCTATGTTTACAAATTGAACTACACTATAGGAGGTAAGTTATCCATATTGAGTGGCAAGAAATTTTACTAAAAACTAAACTTTTAATTGGGATGCAGACATGGAAATCATTAAATTTGTATTTTAAGTAGAACAATAATTGACTTTGTTCAAAGTTAATTTTTTTTAAGAGGTTGGCGGCATCTTTTACCTTGCATTTGCGTCCCCACTAAGGCCTGTGCATGGGAAGTATCCAGCAAAGCAAGGGGTAAGCGGTACGGGACAAGGGTGAACTTTACTGATAAAAATGTACCTACTAGCATTTTTTTTTTTTTTTTTTTTTTTATATAAAGAGGTTGGCGGCCTCTTTTACCTTGCATTTGCCCGTCCACATAGACTACAGATCTGTGCGTGGAACGTATCCAGCAAAGCAAGGGGTGAGCCGGTACGGTACAAAGGTGAACTGTACTGATAAAAGTTAGTGGCAGTGACCAGGATCCGAACCCACGACACTACTGCCTTGGGCCCGAAGTCCGCGACGCTACCAACTGAGCCACCGACTCACCCAGAGTTAGAGTCATTTACCAGAGTTAGATACCTTCTGACCCACCGATCCAACATTATTACTTCTTTGTTTTACCTACTGATAAAACATCATAAAATATTTAATTTCAAAAAACTAGTTGACAAAAGTGCTTGTTACAAGAAAAGAATTACTATAACTACTATACAAGTATTAAACACAGCTAACAAACAAGAATTCAGTTCTCATTACATTTTAAACAGTACAGTTTTGGCATACAAGTAAACCTTAAACTTTAGATTGTAGTAACAAATAACTAAGGATGCTTACCATTCTAAAATATGTACAAAATGTAAAAGGCTGTTGGGAAATGAGAAGTTAAAGTCTTATTTTGAAGTTTGGTAATTACATTTAGTAAAAATGTGTAGTACTAAATACAAACTGTAGTTAGTGATTAATGAAAAATCCAGGAGGCTGATCGAGGAGGTATTTTCTGTAGGAATAGAGCTCGGATAGTTAATCTGAGAAAAATTGAGTCCAGGTACTTGAAGATACATAAAAAGATGATGCAGATTAATACTGAAATTTATCTCTACAATATATATTCTCTCCACACTAGATTTCTCTTCAATCTACTCTTAAAAGTACCACACTACATAAAAAATTGCTTAATGTCAAGTGACCTGGACAATCAAGTAAGCAATCTGATCTCTATAAATTTCACAAAATTCTTATTTTAATGTAGTTCTCAACATAACTGCTTCTTTTTCTTAAACTAAAACTGTTTTTTAGGAAGGGTATTTCACTATGAGCATGTCAAAAATACTAAATATCAGTAACAGTAATTATGACACATTTTTGTAAAACATGATAATATCATACATTGAGAAACCTTTAAGAAAATTTCCTTTTTATCAATTGAGTAAAAACTTTCAAAATCCCCGTCTCAGTTGTTTATGTCAATCATCTTATTTTGTTATTGATATAATTTGTAACTATTCATTTTCACAAAAAGGCCAATTCATTTAGATTTTGCAGACAATTCAACATTTAACAAACTTCAAGAAAAAGGCCTCGAAATTCCTTTTCATTCCATGACCTAAGCTTTTTATCACAAAGTAGCTCACTATAAGGTTGAGCAAAGTCTTCTTGAGTAATATTTTGGCATCACTGCTACCTCAACTTCACGTAGAGTTGGCACTACTGGTTTGGTTTTTGTAGGAAGAGAAGAAGGCAAGAGCTTTCATCAGCTGATAGCTTTTGGATATGGGAATGTTGCTATCGTAGAGTTTCCGGGAGGACTTGCAGTCCACGTAAAACCACCAGTTGCACTTGAGAATGGTTTGATCAAACAACGTTGATTCAGGACAGAGGAAACTCTTCATGACTAGACCGTCGTCGGTAAACGCGCACACGTGGAATACCTGGAAAATCAGAGAAATAGTCAGTAAAAATCATGATGATTTAAAAAAGAAGGTGTAGTGAAATTTAACTGGTTATGTGGTTGTGAAAGTGATAATCTCAAATTTAATGCTATGCCTAAAAGTCTAAAACACTGAATATATTTGTTTGTTTGTTCTTTACAGAACCATTTTTAGTCTCTGATCCCTTGTACACTAACAAGGTAAAACTACCTGACAAATATTCCTATTTTTTGGTTGGGTGACCAGTGGTTTCAAACCTAAAGGTTAGTCTACATCCCAAATAATAACTATTAAACTAGAGTCATGGAGATTTGAAATGAACAAATGGTAGTCTGCTGACAGCACCAAGCGTCCTTGTCAGTGTTTTTATACTTAGCCAAAGTACGTAAACACTACATAAACAATGACGATACCAGATAATTATTGTAGCTGCTTCAAAATAATTTTTTCGTCATACTGCAGCAAAAACATCCGTTTTTAATGCATGTGTTGCGGGTCTTAAGTAGCATTTTTACTCTCTAGGGAGTAAAAATCAATTTAGTCTCTAGGGAGTAAAAATCAGCTGTTGTAAACAGTTATAAATTTTGATTGCGGCAATCGTATCGATCCGAAATTATTTATCGATTGATTTATTAGGTAAGGTTTTAGCCTATTGTTTTCGATTGTTTGACATATCGATGGTATTGCAACGCAATCGTAATAGTCGAAATGATTGAATCACTTACTTAACAGCCAGCAGCTTATTTGCATCACATTGCAAGTCGTTTTGAGAGGTTCTCTTCTAATAAAAATTATTTCGTTTTCTAGCTTTGTTTGTTAAATGATGATGCAATATGACGAAAAATATAGTTCACCACACGGGCAAAAAGTGACTTTTTAACCCTAGCTCATTTTCCGACCTCGGCTTCGCCTCGATCGTAAAACTTGACCTCGGGTCAAAAAGAGTCACTTTAGGCCCTAGTGATGATATATACTATATAATGCTAGTTTCATGTTGCAAAGCATAAGATCGTAGTAGATTTATAAACGTTTTCCTTCAAAGCATTTCCCTCTTTTGATCCCATCTCCTTCATGTTTCATCATTGTCAAATACAATCATTATTTTTACCATGCAACCAAGATCCTCGTCTGCGTAGAGGCCAGGGAAGTGTTTTTGATCTCCACAGCTGAACGACGTGTCTGGAAGTTCTACTTTGGAGGTGAAGTTGTCATCGTAGTTCTTGTCATAAGCTACTGGGTAGTACTCTTTGGGTGCATTCATCACTTTGCTGTGACCTGCTAGGGAGTACCTGTAAAACACTCAAAATTGTTAATTTGTTTTCTTAAATAAGTTGTATAGAAGTTAAAAACTACAGTATGGACGAATATTATCTTTTAATCAACGAAAATCAAGTAAAAAGATTCTATAGAAGATGCAGGTAGGCCTACTGAAAAGGAAAAGCAAGAAAACATTTGAACTGATTTATAGGTTAAGTGGTTAAGCAATAAGTAGAAAACTGTTTTATATGTAATGTGTGTTCGTGAAAGAACAAAACAAAGTGAAAGGGCTCAAACAATGTCGATACAGTAAGCCTCCCTATAGAAACACGCAAATGTAAAATGCATGTTCAACTGCAATCAGTCTGTCAAAGCAGTAGGGCCACGCGGAATTTTAGCCTTAAAAAATTAGTTTTAATTCATGTTTTCACATTCCCGAATTAAAATATTTATGTTTTGCACAGCTACCTAGGTTATATTTTTTATAGCAAAGCTGAGACAGCCCTGATCACAGAGGGTCTTATCAAATTATTTGTAACTTTCTTGAGATTAATCTTTTTCATGTCTTAAGATGTTGTTGAAAGCAAAAGTATGCAAACTACGAGGCCTACGTTTTGTATTTTACAAACCTTGGTTTAACCGTGGAGGGCTTGGTTGGTGGAGGAGGAGTGGTTGTGGTTGTGGTTGTAGTGGTTGTGGTTGTTGTCGTGGTGGTGGACAACTTCATTTGATCCTCCTATAACAAAATAGTTCGGTTTAACTTAGCTCAAAATCTAATCATAGATAGTAATACTAGTTATATATTACCCTAACTGCCTGTTATCATGTCTGTGCATTGAACTAAATTTATCGAATTACTGTTGTGACACGGACAAGCCATATAGTGAGAAGATGTGTGATTGTACAGTCCAAGACAGTTTCATTAAACACATCGTGTTACTGTTCACTATTTAGAAATAAAGTACCAGTACCTATGAAAATATATCAATGATGTCCATTTTAGAACTGTTTCAAGAGGTGTGTTTGTAGCCTAAATTTTCCATTGACAACTTTAGGACTACATTGATCATACATTTCTAACATCATGTTTCAAACAGCAATGTGGCACAACCAAGGGTTTGACAACCTTCATAATTTGCATGTCTGATCCCTAGGAGTATTTGGATGGTTCACAAACAATTAACAGTTTATAATAGAAGTTTCTTTTGTATACTAAGAAGACTAGCAAAAACTAACTGATAGTAATGCACTAAAATCAAATACACACTCGGCTCAAAATTTTCAAAATCCTTTAAAAGTCATAATATAATTTATAGTACAGGTAAAATAGGGTTTTATAAACAACAAAATTTGTACATTCATGAAATTTCACCTGTGAGTTACTAATAATATGAGAAATGAAGATCCGATGAGTCCCCAACATTTTTGGGCGTCCTAAGGCCCTTTTTGGGGCCCTTTTTGTTCCGAAGGGCCCTTGTTCCTGAATAATTTTGTTTTTACGTTTAAGGTCGAGTGAGGTGTGGTTTTCGATGGTTTTAGTTATTTTAAATCGATTGGGACTAGTTTTAAGTGTATTAAACCACTCCATACAGGGTGTTTCGAAATATTATTACTTTTTACGGTATTTAAACATTTATTCATAAAGTAATAAAATTAGTTACCTCCATGCTCTATATAAAAGGAGATTATTGAAAATAATTGTAATTCTTTACTACGTAAGGGAAAAGGATCACAAGGGGTAAGAGAAAATATTAAATACCCCCGTCACAGCAAATCTGCAGACCTAGCGAATTTCCCTTTTACTTACTTGATTTTCAATTAAATCTAAAATAGCATTGCGTTTAACGATTACCCAGGTTTGCTGCTACAAGGAGGCTAATAAAGTGTGTTTATAGTAAAATATTAATAGCCTAGTATAAAACCAATAAATTTGACAAGTTTGATCATGATATATCTATTAACAAACAAACCAAATCATTTTTCACTATTGTACATAAGAATAACATGGGAATTTTAAATTTACAATTTTAGTATTTTACTAATAACCATACAAAAACACTATACTAAATTATTTGTTTTTAAGCTACCTATTTAAAATGTTCTAGAGACAAATTTGGAAAATTTGTGTTTTTAGGGTAAAGTAAATGAGAAAACTCAATTTTTACACCATAAACCTCGTTCCCATTGTTCAGGACAAAAATGCCGACAATGCTGCTCTGATGTCTTAGTGCTGTCCTGGTCGTCATAACCATCAAAGACAACCGTACTTGTATTGATTGAAAATAATTTTGAGGAACTTATGATACAAGTTGCAAACGTCAGTATGTATGAAAGGTGTTTTTGCACCACATTGTTCGTGCTTTAATATTGGTGTTGCCTGTTCTGCAATATGCAAGGTTTGTAAAGGGGAATCCCGCTTTAACACCAACTTGGACAAAATCAGTAAAGATGGACAAGTTGCTAAGAATAATAAAATTGTTAATGAGTCGTCTGAGAATAATTATTGTAATGATAAAATTGTAAAGAGATATACTACGGAAATTGTAGAAAAATAGCTTTAGTTTAAGTAAATTTTTAGTTTAAGTCATTTTAATATGTAATGTAAGGATTAATACAAATACAATTGTTTTAATTTTTAATAAATGTAAAAAATAACTTAAATAACTACCTAAGAAAAATACATATCAATTTGAAATTGGTCTTAATAGATTTGCATAAAAAACACATTGAAAGATTATTCACACCACCTTAAAAGTTGAAATTTTTGCGTAGTAACCTATGTTTTTATGTTATAGTGTAAAACTTAATCCATACCCTTACTTCTTTTAATCTATGCTTTTACCCGCCATATAACCTAACCCCCCCCCTTAAGGGGGATAACTTATCCCCCTTTAACTTCCCATATAGGAAATAAGCTATTACCAAAGGTCTTATGGTAAAACATAGACCCGAAACCGATTTACGTTTTCATTTCGATGCCCCCAGAAGCCTAAAGCACCATCCACTCAAAATATTATATAATGTGTTTATATACATATATATAATATAATATATCCATGTTATATACGTGTCCGTAAACATGATAACTCGAGTATTTTTTGTTCAATTTTAACAAAACCGGCATAATTGGTCCATGGAACAGGGGTTTATGTGGTAAAAAATGGTTATCTTTGACCCTCAAAACACAAAGTTTCCCAATTTTTCTCTAAAGCATTTTAAAGAGCTTAAAGAAAACAAATAATTTAGTATATTAACGTGTTTTGTAAGTGTATTAGTTTAGAATGAAATTCAAAAATTGTAAATTTAAAATTTCATGTTTTTCTTTAGGAGAATAGTGTAAAATGATTTTGTTTGTTTGTTTATAGACATGTCTTAATAAAACTTGTCAAATTTATTTGTTTTATACTAGGCTATTAATATTTTACTATAAACACACTTTATTAGCCTCCTTGTAGCAGCAAACCTAAGTATTCATTAAACTCATTGCTATTTTAGATTTAATTGAAAATCGGGCAAATGAAAATTCGCTTAGTCTGCAGGTTTGCTGTGATGGGGGTATTAAATATTTTCTCTTACTCCTTGTGATCCTTTCCTCTTATATAGTAAAGAATTAAAGTTATTTTCAATAATCCCCTTTTATATAGAGCATGGAGGTAACTAATTTTATTACTTTATGAATAAATCTTTAAATATAGTAAAAAGAATTTATATTTCGAAACACCCTGTAAGGAGTGGTTTAATACACTTAAAACTAGTCCCAATCGATTCAAAATAACTAAAACCATCGAAAACCACACCTCACTCGATCTTAAACGTAAACACAAAATTATTCAGGAACAAGGGCCCTTCGGAACAAAAAGGGCCCCAAAAAGGGCCTTAGGACGTCCAAAATTTTGGGGACTCATCGGATCTTCATTTCTCATATTATTACTAACTTACGGGTGAAATTTCATGAATGTACAAATTTTGTTGTTTATATGGAGTGTTTTTGCATTATTTTACCTGTACTATTAACTCACTTCCCATTTTCCAATTACTATTTGTAATAAGCAAATTTACAAAATTTCTATCCGTAGAACCATTGTTTACACAACAACAATTGTCTTGACTAACCTTAAACCTGATGGCAGCTGCCAATGTTTCCACGCTGATGTTGGATGCCTGCGCCAGAGAGGAGATGGAGTGACCCATCAACATAGGGTTGGGTGCGTGGATGTCCATGTCTACGGGAGCCCTGGGGGTGTAGACGACAGCTGGTGCAGGGGCTGGGGTAGTAGATCTCGGCTGGAACGGAGCAGGAGCAGCCGTACCTCCTCGTACTGTCAAAGTGTTATCCGGAATAGCTTTGCTGGGAGCTATGTGGTTGGACACCGAATTGACTGATGGCATTTCTGGGACAACCACCTGAAATATGTGGTTGGTAAGTAGCGTTGATTTTAGGAGCTCAAAAGAGACTTAAAGGTGTTCTATAATATAATATATTCTATAATATCTAGAGCTTCTTCAACTGAGGGTTAGGTTAGATTTTTGTGAAATTTCAATGCTATTCACCTTATTATTTTGCACCTTTATTCAGGAGTGCTCAGATGGCGGCACAGCATACTTGCGCCACTGGGATTTTTGGGGTAGAATTTGTTTACATATTGACACTGATAATTTATACATTTTTAGCTATCTTTCCCACCAGTGAGGTGTGGGCTGTGTCAGATCGTCGATCTGAAATGACCAGGAGGGCCCTTTCACATTAGCGCCCTGATCTGCGCGTTTCCCAGGCTGAAATGTTGTGATATTAGCGAATTTCCGTATAGGTAGCCATAATTTTTTTTTACTCATACACTCTATGAACACTTAGAACACAGTTTTGGCTACTCATAACTAACATTAGTTTATCCTAACTATCCTATCCTAAAATGTTTATCCTAAAATGTCTTCGCAGTCAATTTCACCGCGATCGCGGGATACGGTGATGTTTTTGCAACTGTAGAGGATAGTCAAAATATTAGTAATTGCACGCCTGAACTTGGGGAGGGATGGGTATTTCTGACAAGTGAGCATAAAATTCATATAGAGAAAATTGTTTAAGTGCGTTCAATGTCCAGTTAGCATAGAGGGCAAAGAATATTATCTCTTATTTGGAGAAAAGGTTTACAATTCCAACACATAGGCATATGCTTCATTCTTCTTTCATAATAACAGAACCCAATAAATAAGCAACCATTTACTAAGAGATTGTTTTATTTGACTATATTAGTTTTAGAGTTCGTAAAATAACTATAAATAAATTGGAAACATCAATGCATATAGTCTATATTTACCGAACCTTTCATGACACTGTCTTTAGCAGATTGGATGGGAAATTTGTAAAAGGAGTTCTGTATGTTTACTCCATGGTTGTAGTGGTCTCTGTATGTTTTTTCCAAGTCTACTAAGCAGTGGCACTTTGCATTGAAGAATCACAAACTTAGTGCAATGACCAAACCTCAAAAGTTTTGTTAGATACACCAATGATCAAACTTTCCTTCTTGTAAATAAATCTGAGATGCCAACCAATCAGAGGCTAGCAATATAGTTGATCGCTTCTCAACTTAAAATTAGAATTTGTTCACACATAGTAACAACAATGGACTCACCTGGAAGCGTCTGTTGGCCATCTGAAGGGCGTTCTGGAAGGCGACTGGAGCTGGTGGACAAGCAGAGACTTTAGCATTGGCCGCCCTCACTATTGAAGCCGGAAGTGCCTGGGAAAAGGAGAATTCGGAGGATAAATTGAAAGCAAACCCCCACAACACAGCAAACTCGTAGGTTAAAAGGGTTTCCAGATGTTTAAAGAGTTGAATTCAAACAGGTTTACCTCAAAAAGAAATTCATATTTACTATAGTATACAATTGAATTTGCTCGCCATTAACTTTTAAAACGATGAAAAATTGAAAATTGCTACAGTTTATGAAAATTACCATGAATATGCAGCCTACAGCAATTAATTATTCTACAAAATGGGTAAAATATAGTAAGACATTAGGCTATATAATGCGATATAATGTAAATAGTATAAAAATAATCGAATAACCCTTAAACATTTCCCCATACTATAGTTTATTTTAATCAATGAAAAACATACTCAACAAAAGAATCTATGAAATTGTTAAAAACTCCTTCTACTCTAGCTCAGGAACTTTTAGCTTCTTACATTCATTCCTCTTTGATCCCACCTTTTCGCAACTGAGTGTATATAAAAAAAAGGTTACAATATTGGCTATCCAGTGTAAAAATCTCCCCTTGCAACTTAGTATTTTTTCAGCTTATGGCACAGCTTAAAAAGCTAGGGTAGTCTATTCTTGGTGAATTACCGTAGTAAATAAATTAGAGATGATTAGCGATGATTTGTATAATGAAGCGGTTGGATTGTTGACGCTTTTATAATTTATAGGTTCCAAGTTTGGCACTGTTTTCAAATGGGAAATTAGATAAATTTGAGCAGGGTATGACTAGAAACATTGTATATTTCTACTTACTAGAGAATATTATTCACCCCTCGTAAGCCGAGTTATAGACCAGATGGACAAGTTTGACGTACATAAGATAAGAGAAAATTCAAATTCTTTACTAGTAGAACATTTTAATAACCAACCCAAAAGGCAGAAGACCATCAGGAAGACTGAACAAAAACTGAGGCACCAGCTAAAAAGACTGGAAGGAGAGTAGAATATGAATAAAAGTGGGGCGTTTAAAAGCCAAGTTTTGATGAGTCAATTGCCCTGCGTTATATGATCCGTTATAGTACATAATATGCGTTAACTCTTTCTCTATAAATCCACATGTTCAACTGTTAAACTGTTGGTTTAACACTATATTGCTTAGTAATTAAAATATGTACCATAGTGACTTTAGCTCCGTGCAGATCACAGAATCAACATAATTTCTTACTCTACTATTGTTCTATCATACTAGATATCCAGCACCATTTACCTGGAAGGCAGGCACCACGACGACGTTGCCTAGTGAGGGGGCGGAGGTAGGCATTGCGGCCAGGGCGGGGGCAGGCATGTGGTGAATGGCTGCAGACTTCCTCAAAGTGTTGGGTGCCGGAGGAGGTAGTGGCCTGAAGGGCGGTACCCCTCTATTGATCATCTTGATGCGCCCCCGGTGAGCACGGCCCTCCACACCATCCGCACGTTTACCCACCTGAAAAAAAAAAAACAAAACTGTTGAGTTTGGAATGTTATGTAATCATACCCTTAAATTGTAGATCAGATTACCTAGATTTGAAAGATGGAGACACAGTAGTGTGTTAATTTTAAGGCAAATACGTATAATATGAGTGAAGGATCAGTGTTGAAAATTACACCTCAACTTTGTTACTGACTGAGATCAGCTGTGTTTTTTTTTAGCCAAGACCGTTTATTTAGCAAAATGATCAAGGACCGTATCTGGATCAAGTTTTGAACTATTGAAAAGATTTGGATTATTCTCAGGATTGAATGGTCGACCTTCTAAATACCAGGGGTTCTCTAGAACATCTGAACTTTCCAGATGTAATTGCTAATATTTACATGTGCTTGAGCTGCTTTGCAAGATGCATGAACATAAAAGTTTGGAAATAAATTTGCATTGCAAAAAAACAGCTATATTGTAGTTCCAAATAACTTTCCTGTATATTACCAATTTTTTTTTTAACATTAGTGATCATAATGAGGGAATTTGGGATGCAGTGGCAGTTCAAGTTTGTTTGAAAGGCATAAGGTGGGTGAGGGGTAGGAATGATATAGTAGCCTTGTTACATTTATCATGCACAATCTGTAATTAAATTAATCATTCTGATACAGAAGAATTTTACTAAACAATAAAACCTTTAACAATAAGGTAACATTTGTAAAGATACTGTAGGAGGATACCATGGATTTGAACTATAATCACTAAAGAATGAAAGGTTGTAAAATCATATTGCTCAACTATAGGATTCGTCCTCAACACAGAAACATTTGTGAACCTAGTAAAACAATACTGCTTCATCATGTTATAAATTACATAGATAAATTACATTCATGTGATTTCATCAATAATCGAATAGTCTTTGAATTACAAGACATGGAAAAGGAAACTAATTCGAGCATAGCACAGCATAGTAATTACATTTTTGTATCATCCTTCCAGTGGAGTTTAACAAGTTGCATACATCAGTGTTGGTCACCCACAACACATTTTTTGTGGGCCAAAACGCCGACATACGATTGGATATTCTAGGTTTGTAGCGTAAACAATAAATTATGAAAACTGGAACTGCTGCCAACTGGCAATACATTAAACTGGAGATGACTTTCATTCAGGTTGTGTAACGTTCAGAAAAAGAAAACTAACCAATTCCATCAGTAGATATGGAACGATGGAACTGGTTATAATATTTAGTACAAGAGATGTGTTTTTTGAGGTTATGTGTCGTTAGAAGGAATGCAGTACAATCATCTGAAGAAGGTTAGAGCATGGCAATACCCCGATATTGCTCATTGCTTTTTACTGCAAACCTGTACTGGTTACATTACACTACACTGGAGTCTGGTGATTTCAAGAAGAACAGAAGATCATTTAGCTAGAAAATATGCAATTGCAAAATCTAAAAGAGTAATAAGTTGTAAAATGTTGATTGTTTTTCTGATAGCGAAAAGTATATAGTATTAGAAAGTCTCGGAAAGTCTATTAACATTCGACTATCAACAAATATGGTGCAGTAAAAAGGCTTTGAATATTAAAAGCAAAAGCCTACAATTTGCTTCTAAAGAGATTTTGTTGTTCGAAGAATCTACGACCGTAGACCTCGATAACCAAACCATCGATGGGGAATTCCCTTAATAATAAGCCTGCCCAATCCGTTGGACCATGAATTGTAGTTACATTTATAAAAGTCAGTGTTACCAAATAAACTATCCATGCCAAATGTGAAGTAATCTGTATACCAATACCAACTCAGTTTTAGTTCCATATTCAAGGTGAAATGTCCTCGTATAATGTGTAATCATTTCTAGAAACCAGGTTAAGGCAAGCTTTGCTTCGTGTGAATTATGGGTGGAATATATCTGATAAGTTAACAGAAAATTACATATTAACGTTACTAATGTCTAATACTGGATTTCGACACTAAAATATTGGGGGGAGGGCGGTTTTAGGAAAGTTATAAACTGACCCTAAAGTTGAAGTACAAAATAATGGGCAAAGTAATTGACTTGACAAAAAGCTGTCTAGGTTTTGGTTGGGGCATCAAACAACACCGAGAAAATTTACAAATAACTTCTAAGTCAGAAAATCTACAATATCACGCTGCGTATACATCAGAATTCACACACTGCTTAAACTCAAGTTTAAAACATCCAAAGAACTATCCTTTTGTTTAAAACATTTTGACGTTGATTGATTTCATTTATGGAAAAATCGCTCTTATAATTGAGCGGAGCGAAGCAAAGCTCTTTGGGGTCGACTTCAATGCAAACATTCTAACAATTAACTCAATAACGGCTGAATATATTTTAGCCAAACTTACCAAGGTTGTTTTGTCAAATTTTTGGAAGGTTTAGACGAAACCACGAATACTAGAAAAGTACCGATATGGATCATAAACATAAACAAATGACTTTGTTGGCACGAATCCTGTACTAACAGCATTGGACATATGTTTTGGCAGTTCCATTTAAACAATTTTAAAAAAACGTTATTTGTTTATGTTTATGATCCATACCGGTATTTTTCTAGTAATCGTGGACGAAACCAATTCAAATTTTTGATAACGCCTACATAATTCATTCAAAAGTAACTCATTGATCTTATGGGTTGCCATGAAGGTTACAAATTAACGACGTAAATGTAAACAAAACAAAGAATCATTTAGCATATGTTAAAATCAAGCCACGACCTAAACACAGTACAAAGGAAAACATTCCGATGATGGCTACTGATGGAATAATAATACAGAAAATAATACAGAATTATTGTAAAGAAAAAACACTGTCAATCAAACTACCAAGTGTGAAAAACGCAATGCCATCCCCCAATTTCATCACTCTCTACCCTTATGCGCCAATCAATTATTTCACTAGTTTCAGGAGTTTATAGCTCTTTCTTGCAGCATTTCCAAACTGCGAATGTCCTAAAAACTGGCTTGTCGTTTTTCAACAGCTTCTACCAAGGAGTGTCCGAATGTGTGACATCCTACGATTCGTCACAGCTCTCGATCTTTGACCCCCACTTTCATCTTAGACGTGGGAAGTGGTTAGAT
Source organism: Macrosteles quadrilineatus (assembly GCF_028750875.1). NCBI lineage: Eukaryota > Metazoa > Arthropoda > Insecta > Hemiptera > Cicadellidae > Macrosteles > Macrosteles quadrilineatus. Next base: position 73,808,330 of record NW_026542597.1, read on the forward strand.
GTGCGAGAACAAGTCTTGAACAAACAAGGTTTGTATTGCAACTTTTTTTTAGAAAATCGCTTCTTTAACTTGCCGTTAGAAATAATTATTACAGTCTTAAAAAATCTTGTCTATACAGGCTTGCGATGATTTGTCGTACAATAAGGTCAAAAATACCTCATTGTTACAAATCCTAATCGAAGGTAATAAGCCTTTGAAGATCCGCTTGACTCATATTTTGAAGATAGGACTATCCATCAGAAAAAGTCATCACAGGGTAATCATCGACTGTTTGATTTACAGCTTGAAACTCATCACCCACTACTGATGGTCATTGACTGAACTGTCGCATAGATGGTTCGAGATCGGGGGAATAAAGTATTTTTTACGAGTCACCACTAGCTTGTCCATGTAAACTTGTGTCCTAACGGTAACTTACTGGGTTCATATTCGCCGCACAAATCAGTAGTCCATGTATACGGGCAGTTGAAGTTGAAAATTCCTATTAAACCTATAACAGTGCCTAGGATAGTTGTATCTTCTCATTGCGGAAAAAAATATTCCGTAGTGCCCACTGTTTGAGGAGCTAGGTTGTCTAGACGTAGAGCGCACGGTTTGGGTTTCTGAGGTCCTGGGTTAAATACCACCAATCGCCTTTGCCTATTTACTTTAGCTGGAAGATTTTATTCCACCTACCCCCAACGCAAGGTCATGTATCAAGGTTATTTTGACCCTTAAAATCTCTAGGATGTTATGTCAAATTAGTGAAACATTTTCAAAAGTACAACATGATTTGAATGAAAATAAAATATGTTGGAGGTTTCAGAAAAAAACAACAGTGGCTTAATCATTTTATATGACGATAGTACTCAATTCATCTAGCCAATCAAATTGTGTTGAGTTTATCGTCATATCTTGTAGCTGACCTCTATATTTTTACAGTTAAATCTCCAACCAACCAATCTTAACCAATCTTAAGCCAGCAAACTTAAAACTTCCCACTAACGGCTGAGCGCAGCCTCTAGATTTCTCTTCTGCAAAAGTGCCTGTCATCCGTTAAGTAGTCACACATTGAAGACAAGCCATTAGACGCACCCACCATTACTGTCATTGGAGAAGTAATTATTGAATGGTCAGAAGAACAATGCAAGCGCAATATCGCAACAAAGAGAACCTAAATACTCACTCTTGACTCTCAACTTTAATTATTTGAGATACTTATATGAACTATGTTGATTCACAGTTTGACAAATGACACGGAGACAATTGCGTGTGTGCTATACATCATAGTTGGGATCCGAATAGTCCTAGATTACTACTCAGTATGTAGTTTGTTCGTGCCTGAGAAAAGTTAGCTGACCATGATCATTGGCCTGTCAATGATTTAGCTGAAGAAACAGATGAACTTAGTAATAAATAAAGCTTCCCTGATCTGCCTTATACACTCATGGTTTGAGTGAATTAGTGATTTGACATGTATTTGAAAAGCTTAAGTGGTCTCTGGCAGCCTGAATTCCAATTCAAGATGGCGGATTATATGGATTGAAATATAGTTCGGGATTGAACATGCCTCTATTGTAAAAGCTCTCAACATTCTAACACTAATTTGTTTCCAATGATTATGTTCTTGTTGTGCTCTTAACATAACAGAGCTTGCAATGGATGGGGAAAAAACCTTTAGCTATTATTTAAAAGTTAAAATCACACGTAAAAAGACTAATTTTCGGATTTTTTTTAAATAATTTGTAATTACTGAAACAACTACGAAGTTTGTGTTCATTCAGTGCATAGTTTGGATCTTTGTGAATATTTTACAGTTTATTTCAGCTCGACAAACGCTTTAATAATGCCACGATTTTCTTTTTTGTAAGGCCATGTTACCGTGGTAACCAGCCGGCAGGTGAAACATTCCTGTGTTCACCTGGTAATCTGAAGGTCATCGGTTCGATCCTGAGGAAAGGCAGATTTTTAATGGCTCGGAAGTTTGAACTAAACCCAAAAGTCTTTGGTCATTGGGTTTGCAATGCATTATTCTGGCTAAACAATACCCTTAGTCAGTACCAAAGCTAGAGGATATATCTCATAACATTCTGCAGTCATTTTTCACTCATAACCTGCTGCACTGTGTCCCTGGCTGGCCTAAATGTTTGTGGAACCGTAAAAATTTGTCATGTACTAACTTTATCAAAATACATTGTTAACCCGAAAATACAGGTAGAAATAAAACAAAATTGAAACAATTGAAGATTTCACAATAATTTATGTTGTCATTGATTACAGGATTCTACTCCTTTAATCTATGGTAGTGTCCTTTCAGGATATAAAATATTAAAACGGTAAATGTGTGTCGTTCAATTCAGTTAGCAAACTATATTTAAGAAAAACATAATCATTAAACTTTGTACCCTCGTCACTCATCATCAAATCATTTGAGAATAATATTTCAAGCGAATTCCAAAATGGAAGGAAGAAAACAAAATGTCAAATGACCGGATGACAAATTAAAACACAACCTCCTCCAAGATTCTTGATCAAAAACACAAACAAGGTTTCAACCTCGGCGGTGAATTTAAAGCCACACGTCATTGCTTCATTACCATACAAATATTGTAAAGTTTTATTGGTCAGTGCCTCCAAAGGCAAACGTTAATTTTGAGAGAAAGCGTGACAGAGTGACTATAGATATGCAAGCCTGAACCTAGGCACGACAAGTTGTATGTCAATGGTTTTCTCTCTTGACCTTATCACTATAGATCCACTGTTTTTATCATTGAACTTATTATCACACATTATAACTGGTTGAACGGCATAACTGCTAAGTTTTCTACATTTGCAGTTTTTTTTTTATTAAATACCACATCTTTCACTTTTAATAAAACAAAAGTTATTGATGACAATTCGAAAAGCTTAAAGCTAAAAATTGCAGGATCTTAACCTCTACCTTAAGAACAAAATTCCCGTGCTGTAGAACAACTTATCCCCGCGCTCATACAGATTTTTCGAGTATAACGGCGATGAAAGAAACATATTAAGGACTTTTAGGAATACAAATATGGCGTATTACTCTTTTTCATGTTTACGAATGTAATCCTAAGAAAACTTCATGTGATTGTTACGTCTATGTGAATGGACGAATGCAGTTAGATTGGTGGGACTGTAGCTGCACGAACTAGATTACACTATAATCAACCGGTCGTTAGTTTTAAGCGGAACACGTAGTCTACCGTATGCCAGAGAGAAAAAATTTGATTGTTTTGAGTATGGGATTTGACAGGAGATTCTGTGAGAAGTTTTTTTAGATTTCATAATTACAAGTCAGATTGTTGTAGAACGCTATCGAAAAAAATTAATGAGGTAATATTAATTTACAGTATGAACCACATAAAATGAAATGAAACTGACAGAGCGATAAAACTATACGACAGAAAATGGCTAAAATAAAACAAAAAATAGAGATGGACTAATTCAGCTCTGAGAAAATTAATAAATTAATCGATAAAAACAAGACACCTTGTTATACAAACACACCATTTAATTTTTTCAGTTATTGAAATCAGTGACAACCTAAATTATGGGTGTGTAGCTGTTTTCGACAGTATATTTAAAGTACCACACATTACTTTCCACACAAAACCCTTTTGCTTCACGGAATTGAGAAAAATTAATACCAAAATCTGCGCCAAATTACAAAACCCACAAAGTGAAATTTCAGCTCAGAACATTCAAGAGCCCAATCCCGCCAGTTGGCGATGACACAGCAAGACACACAATACTAAAGTGAAGTCATCAGTGTAACCTGATACGAAAATTGCATACGAAAGAGAAATTAGAAGAGGCTAACACGAAAACCCGAATGGTTGCTCGAAGACCATTTAATTCGTGGTTGATTTCCTCTCTATTCCTCTTACTTGCTCCGACCGAAAGGCACAACTCAGAAAGTCATTGTCTCTTAAGGATGCGATGCTTAGACACTGCTTTGAAAGACTGTACACGTATAAGCACTTCTGTGGCGACACTCCAAATATTCTGCTCCAAATGTGTTTTACAACAATGCCACACAATCGTAGTCTACCTAGTACTGTCTTCGGTGCGTGAGAAGTGAGTGAGGAGGTTGACCGGACACCACAACTGTAACTGTAATTGCCAGCTTTCACACGTCTTTTAGTGGAAACGTTTTAGATTGAATGTGGCATCTTGTGACTGAAAATTTCAAAAATTGTTTGTACGTGCCCCTCTAGACTGCTGGACAGAATTTTTGAATATATATATTGAAAATGTAAATGAGTCTACAGGTAATCTTGAGCTTGCGTTTGTGTTACGTCGTTTGTTAAACTTTTTTATGTTTTTGAGATGTTTGTTTGTTTTAATTTTCATTATATTTAACGTTTGTTTCATTTGTGTAATTTTTTTTTTTTGCATTTTATGAGGTATTGTTGAGAAGTTTTTTCTTAGAATTTTGTGTTTTTAGTTTTGTTTGGGTTATTTTTTTATTGTTCTATATCAACTTTTGTTTCGTTTTAGTTTTTATTTATCTCGTGCAGTATTTTGTATTTTTGTGTTATGTTGTTTGTTTTGTGTTGTGGTATTTTTAAACTTCTCAGCTCGTGTGAATCGCAGGGAAAATCTACGCATACTGTTAGAAAGATATTTTCCTGTAGATGTGCAGAATACCTTAAAAATAAAATAGGCTAAAAAATAAGGATAAAAATTAATTTAAATTAAAAAAAATACATGGGTCATATGGGTTGCCATGCTGGTGACGAAATAACAACGAAATATAAACATAAAATCTAAATAAATGGAATAAATTCCAATGTTTTATTTACAGCATGGCGTGAAAATGGGGAAGTCTGTACATTACATATTTTTGGTCGTGTTCTCGATTACTGGACAACCTCTAGTAATGATAAATATGAAAATAAATATAGTCGATTCCACACTAAATAACAATATTAATATTACCACATCAAACGTACAACATTGCATTTTCATTTTACACTCATGTTAATTTAGAACACACAATAAAAACGTAAACACTACATGTAAATGCCGCTTGTACATAGGTACAGAATGTAAAGGACCTTACAAATGTGTTTACACCTCAGGATCCTCCAGGCAATCAGGACATTCATAATGTGCCTGCGATGCTTAGTCATGTAACGTTGTCACACCCTGTACCTCCTCTCTCTTAACCTTTGTCCTCCCACCTGGTGACCTCAGGACCTTTGGTCATCCTGCAGTATGTCATTGGCAGCCCTATAGTTTAAAACTCAACAACAAAGTAACCTACAGCTATTCTTATATTTTTCTGTATGCATGAGCCATGGTTCGTATATTGGAATGCTGAGTTGATAATTACACAGTAATTTGTGTAGACACGGATTAATATTCAGAACTGCTCAGTCCTCTGTTTCACCTATATAATTAAATTTGCAACTGATAACTATATGCGTGCTATAGTGTATGATAATTGAATAAGAATTTCAGAGTTTGTTTTCCAATCACGTAAACATATTTACATAACAGAATAAGTTTCCAAAAGTTTCTATAAAGAGTCGTGACGTGGATATAAACTTGTACTTTAGTACATAAGGAACGACCTAGGAGAAAGCCACTGTGGATTTGTGATTGACTTGGCATTTGCGGGAAATGAAGATATAGTCGTTAAGTCAACAGCGAGTCATCCATGACAAATGTTAAAGACGACGATTATTGTTTTGTTACAAAATCACCACACAAAATTTATTCGGCATTCGGCCTTCCTTTTGTTGTGAAAGGAAGAGTCCTTCATTGTCTGATTTAGGTGCGATTGTCGATTCTACCAACGTTTAAGAATTAAGTAATTAAAAGAAAACACTGAAAATTTTAAAAGGTACGAAGAAAACATAACCTCATGACTAAACAGTTTTTAAGAGAAGATAAAGGTCATAAAAAGTGCAAATTAGTGGTCCAAATGTATTAATTTTATTATTTGAAAAATTACCCCATGTGACTCTAAAGTACACACGATGATAACCAATAAGATTGGTTTCATGGAAATTCATTTGTTCACAAGACCACATATTATAGATTAGTGGTTGCTCACAATATTATTGTAATAAAATAAAAGCTGAAATTATGCCAGCAAAACCTACAAATTTGACGCAGCCAGTAAAACCACAGATTCAACCCTGTAGATTGTTCATCTTTATGAACCAGCTTAAGATATTTTTACAGTATTTTTTTCTGTCAAGTTTGTAGAGTGCGTGTTTATATTCACTAGTTATGTACTGGCATTTCAACAACTTTAGTTTAAAACTTTTTGTAAGCTACGGTATTGCTTGGCCAGAGTAAAAAGGAAGAGTGTAAAATCCACCCTCAAATATAGGATTAAGCTATAATAGATTTCTTTGCACACGTAACCGAACACATATCGAAACAGGCTTCAGGGTTTAAAATATGAGAAGTGTCTTGAAGTGTAGAGTGTCTAAATCTCTAAATATTTATCATGCCTGATTACCGACGTAATTGAATTAGCTTTAATTCTTTTAATTTTTAAAAATTGAAAAATACAGGTCAAACAAAGTCAATGCACTCAATCGAAACCGTATATTTCTCATTCTTCATATTCTCTTATAAAAACCTCACTGTCACTTTTGCGGTGAACTTTCGTCACATGCAATTACCTGATGAATCACGACACAAGTTTCTATTCCATGCGTGCCACGATCTGCGGACCAAAACTAAGACATAAATTCTTCGGAAAATGAAGCGTGAATGCGGTTAGAAGTGGCACAAGCCGTGTTTCCTGTCCCAACAACGTTTATGGTGTATTATCAAGTGAACATCGCCAAGTTGCAATCCTGCTGGCCAAATAACTGTCATTAAACGGCGATTGGCCCGCCGTAACGGAACCGGCGTTGCCAACATCGGAGAAAAATTTACCGCTTTATAATTCACGCGCTGATCAACGATGCAAAGGTATACTATATTAAACACTGTTTGAAACTACATTTATTATAGATTCTACATTTATTATAGATTGTACACAAAGATAGTTTTTGTTCAATATTTGAACTGCTTGTTTCAGGTTTAATCTTAAAGGATCGTCGATATTTAAATCAGGATTGGCTGTTTAGTAGACCTTATGGCAGTGTAATCGAATGTATATATAATGTTGATTTTATATAAAATGGGATGGATGTGGTAAATGTGCTCAACTGCTACTTTGATATATGGAAGATAATGATGGTATGGAAACACCATTATTCCTTAAGGATTTCTAAAATCAATTGACATTAGGTTCACAAAAGCTTTAATTCAAACTTCGCTTTGAACCCAAATCCAAAATATTGCTTTAAAGTAGACCAAAGTCCAACAATTTTGTTTGTAGCCTCGAAGATTTATTACTTTCGAAAATTACGCGTAATAACAGCTTTATTTTGTAATCTCCGCGTGGAGAAATAAAAATAATACGTACACCAAAATGCAAAGGAAATTTTGTGGGACCAATTCACGCTATTAAATCTGAAATTCTGAACGTGGTAAGTGAAAGGAAGTTGACCTTGGTTGATCTCCTTCAATTGAATCGTAATTGGAGTTATCCAGCTGAAAATTGGTTGATATAGGTGTTATAAGAACTAAGGTGAGGGCAATGATCATAGTCAACAAGCTATACAATATTGGTCATATTTGAGGAGAAGTCGTAGAATACCACATGATTGTGATAATTTATGTGAAATTAGGATCCAGGTTTGTGGTTTGAAGGCGTGATGGGGCAATTACTTAGACTTCTTGTTACTTCGATCGTGTTACTTGGGGCTATAAATACTTGATGTATTTGACCAGCTACTTAACGGTGTTAAGCACAAGAAGACTAAAATAGGATATCCACCAAATTCAGGTCATAAAAATAAGCCTTGTCTAGTTTACGAGTGTGCTACCACAAGAACCTTTATAACCTTAACCAAGGATCATTTTAGAAATTAATCAGTAGCTCCAAGACTATATTACGATTATTAAGTTATCATTTTTCGCAACGAAATGCTTACTGTCGGAAACTTAAAGCTGCAAAAAACCAGAGCAAACACTCCGGAGGAAGAAGTACGGTATTCAGGACAGAATAATTGTACGGATGGCTGTCATTATTGCGTTGCTGAGTTTCTACACCTCTGCTGCACCGTTCGTACGTCATGCTGATACCAATCATCATTAGGCTACAAATTACTGAGCAGATGGTACACATTGTGAACCATATTTAGTTTAAAATTTCTATGGACAAGTGGCTTTTGTTGAAACCTAGTATAGTTTTTGGTGAACAGGTTTTAGCGAATTTCCCATATAGGGAATAAGCTATTACCGTAGTACTCATGGTAAGACCTGGACGCGGGACCGATTTTTTTTTCGTTTTGAGGTCCCTAGAGGCCAAAAACACCATCCGTTCAAATTCATATATATATATATATATATATATATATATATATATATACATATATTTATATATATATATATATATATATGTGTGTGTGTCCGTCAGCACGATAACTCAAGCAAAAATGATCCGATTTTGATGAAATTTGGTACAAACGTGTAAACCTACGTTTATTCGAACGAGTTCGCGATCCAGCATGATCGGACCATGGGAACGGGTGTTTACGGGGGGTTTTATGGGGTAAAAATAGGTTTTTCCCATTTTTGACCCAAAAAACTTAAAATTTTGCAATTTATTTCCAAACCATTTTGTAGAGCTAAAAAAAACAAATAATTTAGTATATTGAAGCGTTATTATGCGCCTAACGGTTACGGAGAAAATTCAAAAAAATTGTAAATTTAAAATTCCCATGTTATTCTTATGGAGAATAAGTAAACGGTTGTAGTTTGCTTGTTTATGAACATATTTTGATCAAATTTGGAAAATGTTTTTATTTCTTACTAACTATTAACATTTTACAACAAAAAAACAATTTTACCCTCCCTGATGCAGCAAACCTAAGTACTTGTTAAACTAATTCTATTTAAATCGGGAATAAATGTTATATTTTTAAGTAGACATTTCAGTGTAAATCCAATCAGTCAAATGGAAATTCGCTTAGTCTGCAGGTTTGCTGCGGCGGTTTTGTTGAAACCTAGTATAGTTTTTGGTTAACAGGTTTTATAAACATCTATCAGTAGGCTGGAATAAAACATAAATAAAATCTTCCCTAAAGTAAGTGGGAAACTATAAGGCGACATCAGCGCACCCAGACGTTACCAACTTGAAACACAAACCGAAACAGGTCTAATGACTTTGCAATAGGGTACCGAAGTATACTTGCGACTTGCCCTATATTGAGCGTATAAAAGGTTTCGCCACGCATTCGTCAATTCAGTAGTTCTATACATCACAGAAAAACTAAAGCCATCAGTGCCTTATTAGCGCGACACAGAAATAGCAAGGAACGGTTGCAGCGAAGGTCGTACCGTTACAACGTTGCAGCAGTTGCACTGATTTGTTAATCACTTGTTGCAAAAGTAACAGTTACAATTGCAACTTCATGATTGTTGGGCATGCAGATTCACCAGTAAAGTACTAATTTGCCTAATTTCGATGGTTGGAGCGTCGAATCGAAAATCACAGTTATTCTCTTTAACTTACTGTTTCGTTAGTATAAACATAATATTAGAGTAGGCCCAGTTGTTATTTATAAATATTTTTATGTTTATTGATTTGCAACTAATGAACTAATTACCGGTGGTTAAATTGAGAACTCATTTAACTGTTTGGGCAAACATGCCCTTACAGCAATAAACTTTACTTACCCATTAGGTAGTTTTCTTAAAAATCTTTTAGAAATACTTAATCGGAAAGTCAACGTTCAATTTGGTATGAAACTGTTAAATTTTATCTTTAATTATTTGAGATGAGAACGCAACCTAGGTGCGCATTTTCACCCAAATATTAGTGTCGAATGATGTGAGATTTTATGTGTAGCTTTGTTACTGACTAAGATCAGATGATTCATCAATCAGGATCATTTATTTAAAGCCTAATAATCAGGAACAGCTGGGTCCAGTTTTGAGCCATCAAATGAACACAGATATGAATACAGGGTATGGTAAATACAGATTTGTAATTATTGTTAGAATGTAATGTATTTATTTAATTTATTGACTATGCCAATGTCTGTATGTATGGATCAAAGGCAATAAAGATTATTGATTCTTGATTTTTTGACGTGGGCACAAGAAGAAGGAAATATAGTTCTCAGCACTATCTTTGGGAGTTGTGAAGGGTCAGTGAAAAGGTCACATAATTTAAAAGGTTATCATCGCATCATTCTTCTGACCAACTTCTTAACAATAAGGTTTGACCTATTGTTATCGTAATTTATCGCCTAATTATGGATTTTAGACAAGAGAAAGTCAAATTGTATTGAAATTCAGCCATGTGGGAAACGAAAACCGGCACCACTTAATCCAAACAATCTACATCCACAACTGAGATGTAAAATATCTTATTTTGAATAATGTTTGTACGAAATCTGAGCAGTTTGCGTAATAATTTAGTTAGGCAAACCAACTGTTTGCCTAAGCAAATTAGCGCTGTTGGTGGGTACAAAAATGATGAAATCGAGAAGACATAGAGACACTCTCAGGAAGAGGGCTGGAAAAACTGGACTTGAAATCGTTATGAAATTAAAATTTCACAGCATAAATAAAACCATAAGAAATAAATCTTCATTAATTTAAATTATTATAATTTTCCTTCTAATAAACCAACCCACACATAAATAAACAAACTTTTGTGACAAATCGTTTTTTACTTCTCCTGTCGAATTTGAATTGCCACGAATTCACTGTATTATAATGTAAGAATTATGTTGTAGAAATTCACTAGATACATGTGTTATAATTCAGGTAATATAATTAAAATACATACGACGTAAAGAAATAAATTGAAATGTGTAATAAGCGTATATCTATTTTATAAGGTTATGGTCTCTTAAGTACCATTCCACTAACACAACCTGAAGAAAATTGCTATTAAAATAGATAAGTTACTAGAATGTTAGTTACTAGCTAACATTTCCAACGTCATAGAAAAACACAGAAATGTCATTTGAAAAATATTTCCCCGAGTGAAATTCCCATTTAACACTCTCAACTAAATTGTCAGCTGATTAGAAAGTATGGCGCGTGTCGTTGGCGTGCGCCAATGAAAGTGTGAGTGCAACAAAAACAAGTAGAGCGTTGGATCGTTGCACGTGAGCCATTAGCGGCTGGAACTAAACATAAACAGCTGTTCTGTACCATTGTTGCAATTGCCACTCATTGCTGCCAACTTAGTTCCACTAAAACTAATTTTTTTTAGATATATGAAAGAGATTTTGCACGAATTGATTTTGTTTGTTTTATTGAACGATTGTGTTAAAATGTCGTAGGGGCGTGTTAATTTAAACGTAATTGTTATAGACGATAACGTTTTTACTGTTTCATTTTCCCTCACGACGTTAACCTTTTATCAATATGAAAGGAAATGATTGAAATACTTTTTTTTGATGAATTAATTTGTATACTTTCTTCTAATTTTATATGTATTAATCAGATGAAATTATTGTGTTCATTTTATTCTTTCTTTACTGTTTATGGTCCACAAAACGACAAAAGTTGCAGAAAAAAGTTTACAGTCTTCCTTCTATCTTTGACTTGCGATCCTGGAATTACACTTTTCATCCTGATATAAAATCTTAAGCCTCTTATGTTGCGTTTCTTGTACGAACTTCATAAGTGATTTTAAGAAGGATGCATGTTTCCTACTATTTTGTGGCAAATTAGTTTCTGTACAAGCCTCGCAACGAGGAGAGAACTCAGAAGATTATGTGGCTATTCAAAATCCATAAATAATCTCATACTTAAGTTTGATAAAACTAACAAAGGTTTCCTTCCATCAACTGTGTGGAAAAATAAAGTTAAAAAACAAAGCACATGTGCATTTAGAAAGTATAAAAATTGTGTTCTTCCCCAAGAGGAATTTAGGTTGACCAGGCTTAACATTCCTCTAAGCCTTCTCACGTTTGTTAAACTCAACCAATCTTCTCTGACACACAAGTTTCTAAACCACTCAACGAGCGAACACAATTCCCAAGTAGAGACAAAACACAAATAACACCAGACGTATTTGCTCCAACACACAGCATTTCACATTCAGCGTTACCTTTGATTGCAACGTCAAGGTCGCCGGTAATTAAAGGGTTCTATTAGAATGGTTTCGACCCAGTTAGAACTTCTATTGCGTCACGGCGGAACATGAGGGCCTTGAAGTCCTTCGGTGTTCTACGTGAAGCCCGTGCCTTGACCGAGTCCTACGTTGGACCGCCTGCGCCTCCAAAAGGGTGTGTAGAGGTCAAAGTCAACGTTGGGTAGGTGTAAGGTGTATGTTACTGTTGAACATAGAACATATATATATATATATATATATTTAATTCTTACGTATAATTGGCATTTATATACACTTATACAGGGTGCCCCTGAAGTAAATACAAGAACTTTAGAATAAAAATATGTTTTATGAGTCAAAGTGAAAATAAGATGAAAAATAACGGGTTTTTCTAAAAACATATTGTGTTCAAAATATCCACAGTTTTGCATTTTGTAATTAAAAATGTATATACAGGGTGATTGATATAAGTGTGCCAGCCGTTTTATTCTAAAACTATAATAGATATCAACAAAAAGTTAAATGGTAAGTGCCTTGGATTTTTTATTTTAAAAATTTTAGTCAAGTCAAAAAAAATATTTTAGCCGCCATTTTTCCAATATAGCCGCCAACTTTGATTTTTCTTACGGAACAACCTGTATTTTATGATGTTTTAAGACGATTTTATTCTTGGGATTTTTTTCATAAACCTAACCGTTCCAAAGATAATTATGTTTAAAGTTTTAAAAATTAGGCAAAAGAAAGAGTTTCGATAAAGGCCTAAGCAAGCATGCCAGCTTTTATTAAAAAACTATTCAAAATTTCACAACTTTAACCATTATTATCTTTGAAACGGTTAGGTTTATGAAAAAATCACAAGAATAAAATCGTCTTAAAATTACATTTTCTACCGGAATACATACATCATGAAATACAATGAAAAATCCATAAGAAAAATCAAAGTTGGCAGCCATATTGGAAAAATGGCGGCTAAAAATTTTTTTTCGACTTGACTACAATTTTTAAAATAAAAAATCCAAGGCACTTACCATTTAACTTTTTTTGATATCTCTTATGGTTTTCGAATAAAACGGCTGGCACACTTATATCAATCACCCTGTATTTAAAACTATTTAAGATATCTTTATGAAACTTGGTATAAGAATTGAAGGAGCAAAACCCCAATTAAAAATATACGACAAAACTACATATTTAGTTCAAATAGAGGCAATTTAAAAATAATAAATAACTGAAAAATCACGACTTTTGGTTGTACAGGTTGCACATACTCAGATTGCCCTAATTCCGTCAATCTTTCAAACAACGTTTTCAGGAAAAATGTTTTAAAATGCTTACGTATCGTATGTTGCACTCTTACAAAAGGACAATCCCAAATAGTGCAGAAGGTGATTCAAGATTATAGAATTGCAGTTTACACATGTGTCTAAATCATCGGTTGTTGTAATAATAGAGATCGATGGTCTAAATAGGGGTTCTCTTTAAACACAGAAGTAAAATTGGGACTTTGTGTGCAAAATTAGGAGTAGCAAAGTCTGTCTATACTTTCCATACTTGAGTAAATCCTTTTTACTAGTAAATTTCTTTTAGTTTGAAAACTGTTAGAACTGTATTCAAATGGGTAAGCAAATACTGTAGCTGTAAATTTTATTTTGTTGGAAGTATGCTGAAATAAATTAACGCTAAACTAGTTGACTTTTTCGTCTTAGTGCTTCGGTTCTACTATTTCGCTTTTGAGAACTCGTCTTGTATGTTTAGTTATATTTTAATACTTAACATATAATTTATTTTTGTAAAAATATACAACCGACTTCAAACGCTCTAAAAAGAATGAAATAATTTCAATAAAGTAAACTTTTGTATTAGGCAAGCTCACGTATTTTAAGTCGGCGCGGCTCTATGATGATTTTTGATACAAAATTGAAAGAGGGTGTCCATATTGCAGGTGACTATCTATAACTAAAGGTGTTAATCTGCATGTCTTTTTCATAGTTATGCGTTAAGTGTTATTTTATTGCCGTAATCAGAGATCGGCATTATAGTGGTATTAACGAGTATCTTTAAAAAGAATATAACGCATTTAAATGTTTCTAACTAGGAAAAGTAACGTTTTAATACTAAACTAGCTCCTTTTCCCTATCATAATATCAAACTAAATTATTTTCCTATTCATATAGAACATTTGTGTGTGTTATTTTCATAATGCATTTATTCTGAAGTAAACATAAAATACAAGAAAATATTTCCTTTAATATATAAACAAAACAGTTCAGTATATTTTTTATTTATTTATGTTATCCAGCTACAATTTATTGATTTTCAAAATACACACACAATATTTTATTTCAATCATATTTGCAGTTTGAGCCGCGCCGACTTGAAATACGTAAGCTTGCCTAATACAAAAGTTAACTTTATTGAAATTATTTCATTCTTTTTAGAGCGTTTGAAGTCGGTTGTATATTTTTACAAAAATAAATTATTTCATGATTTTTTAGTGACTGTATAATTTTCTATATATTAATTACTTGAGAATTTTTGATAAGCAAAACTGTTTGAAACAATCAAAAGTTCCACAGAACAATCATTATTTTAAAACTGCTTGAGTCACCTGTTCCGGTTACATAATCAATGCGTATAGATGTATAGAAATAAACATCTTTAGATATTCCTTAGGAAAGAAAGAGTTGTCCATTACATTAGGCCTAATGAAAAACTAATTGTCTTTTCTAGATACATTGAAATGTCAGACATCATCGTTTCCTGCAATCGGTGTACTTCTACATTATAAAAAGAAATACAGTAACGTCTCAAGCCTTTTGGAACAATATGAAAGTTATTCCTCAGCTACCAGCACTAAAAAATCTCTCAAAAGTGGAAAATTGGTCGTTAACACCATACTACCTTTCGTATAGTACCTTTGGAAAATATTATATGAAAGATTGGTTCAGCTAAAAGTGGTGTAAGTCATGAAAGGGGTTTTGTTTGCTCAAGATATAGCCTAGTCGAAATTGCAAATCATCTTCCTCTAGGACTTTCCGAAGCAGGCATAATAGTATTGATATGTTATAGTAACTGGGTAGAGAATATTAATAAACATTCCACATCTGCAAATGAAATATGTATATGAAAGATTGGTTCAGCTAAAAGTGGTGCAAGCCATGTAGTTGGTTTTGTTTGATCAAGATATAGCCTAGTCGAAATTGCAAATCATCTTCCTCTATGACTTTCCGAAGCAGGTATAATAGTATTGATATGATATAGTAACTGGGTAGAGAATATCAATAAATATTCCACATCTGCAAATGCATGTTTAGTAATTAAAATATTTAACACTTTTGAGACAATTGACGATTATGCACTGTCACACTTCTTAGGTCATGTAAGGGATAATTGCATTTGGTTTATATTTAGACCTGTTTTACGAATGCTTTGGTTTTCACAATAAACCTTAATTACTTGTCAATATCATACAGCTATTCACTGAAACATATATGTTTTTGTAAGTCAGAATATTCAATACTAAAAACAGAATTACTGTATACACAAATCAGGTCAAACGTTAAAATACACTTTTTATAGTAACCAAAACAAAATGCATTTTTCTCTATGTAATTCAGGCTCCATGGCAAGAAATAGTTTTCATGAAGAATTGTCTGTAGCTTCATTTAAATGGTTTCAACTAACAGCTGTAGGAATGTTATTATTATTTATTGCCTTCTCTGCACAAATGTAAACAATCTGCACAAATGTAAACAAAATAAATGTTGAATATTTAAGGTTTTCAGAATTTTTCACCGAAACAAATATTATACTTAAACATAATATATAAGGTACCAAATAGAAACTCTCCTGGTTATTTTGGTGGTGGAACCACACTGATCGGTAAAAGAATCACAGAGAAATTGGTGAACATACATAGAAAAAAAAAACATCGCAACAAACAAATTGAGAACCTCCTCCATTTGGTTTTGGTTGGTAGTGGGGAAGTCGGTTAATAAAAAGGCGTAAGAGAGTATCCGACCCAACGGTTTACTTTATGTTAATGCATCTATGCTTTGATAAATACCATTTGTGATTTGCAGATTTGAATTTAAAAACAGAAACTGAACTTTTAAGCATAAGAAAATCCGAGCTTCCATTTACTGTAGTCCGATCTTGATTACCCTCATTATCAACTATATTACTACAACGACCGCCCTATTATAGCAAACTTAATCATGAAGTTTAAACATGGTCTTGCTAGGTAATTGTTGATAATTGAGGTAATCGTGTTCATTAAACACGAGCGACTAAACTTCAATATCCTGCTGTGAAAGAACCAATAAATTTCCTGGGTTTCATTGACTTTGGATACTGAAGTAGAAATAGTTAATAAGCTACACACTTTAATTACTTTGACTTACTTTAATAAGCTACTTATACTCAAATAGAGCTCGGTTGACAGGTCGACTGCCTCTCATTTATTGTGCTGTTGGAGTCTTTTTCTGCTTTGGTTTTACATACAATGAATAATCCGATTCTTTTCTGCTTTGGATACTTTACCTTTGGATACTTGTGGAGATAACATATCTACAGACCAGCTGATGTAAGTAATTACTCATTAAACATAGTTGAAGGTCGTGCATTAATTGTGCCAAAGAGATCCTTAACTGCGCAAGCTTTGGAGTCCCAAAAATGTTCCTTAGTTGCGCCAAGCCCAAACCAGGTAGGGGTGAGTTACCGATAGAAGGATTAACCTTGTTTTCATGTCATCCTAACCTAACCTACCTAACTTAACCTAACTTAACTCAACCTAACCTAACTTAACCTAACTTAACCAAAACCTAACCTAACGTAACCTAACCTAACCTAACCAATTATACAGTCAAAGAGGGCGACCCCGTAATGAACTTATTGGGTGGCTTTTTAGAGTAGTTGGCGTAATTCAGGAATACCCGACTACCTAACCCAGTTGGCACAATTAATGCCCGCCAAAGTTGTGTCGTATGGGCTTCTCCATATATTGGGGGATTAGTAAATTTATAAACAAGTGGTAAGTGTCCCTTTTTACTCAAGGAAAGTTGACGAAACTTTCGGATCACTGATAAACAGACAAAATTAGTCATCAACCTGACGAAGTAGATTTCCATGATTTTTTAGACTTTTTTAGTTTAGTGTAACCTCTTGAACGTGTGTTTAATATTTATTAATATTTATTATTATGTTATATATTTAATAACCTTAACATGTTTTTCGCGTAGCATTATGAAATTTTATACTTATTTACAGAGCTTTCAGATGGGAAAACGAAGTTAAACTTCTTGCCTTGAGGCTAAAGTTCTTAAACATCAATTCAGAGTAGTAAGTTCACTTTCAATTATTGTTTTCAATTGTATTTTTCTTCTTCGTATATCTCAAAAGAGAGGTGAATTTCTTCATTTCACAGTTTAAAAACACAATTTGATGAAAGGAAAATTTTGAAATTCACTAACTCACCATACAGATGAATCGAGGTTATAAACCCTCGAGATGAATTCACCGACGACACAGCACCTTCACAGGTTTAAAGTGATAAGAGTGGTTAATTCAAGAGCAAACCGGTCATTGATGATAGTAGCTCGTGCGAAAGGCTGTATGGCATTCCGATTGTTCATGTAACATATACAGTGATAGCCAGGTCATTGCCGTAGGTATACCACAAGCTGCGACTAAGAATTAGCATTGTCGCCAACCTTGACGACATGGTCGTTTCAAGTAAAGCCTTAAAAATTTGTATGTTGTAGATTTTTTTATGTTGGCTACCCTGAATTCAAAAGAAATTTTCTTTGCATACGAAATCACATTGTTGTATTTAATTTAACTTTATCGAAAGAATAGTTTTGTGTTTATTTGTGTTTCATATCAAATGAATAAGTTTAATAGTAATCCATTTATTCAGTAAACAAGTGGCAATCTATTACAAAAGTCAATGCAAAAACAAAACTTAAAATGTATATACCTTTATTTAATGATGTTGTACAGTATGTTCCACAACACAATTGCTCAAACTTAAAACCTTAATTCGTTTAGTTTATTTTACCTATCGGCGTATTCCGTACCTGTCGATTAATATCAGAAATCAACACCAAAAGGCGTTTTGCTATTTATCACTTATATTTTAATTATAATTAAAATATAAGATTTTAATTATTATTATATTTAGTCTTGTGTTTATTTAACATCTTCATTGAGTTTGTTGAGGATTTTTCAAACTTATCTGTGCTGTTAATGGTAGTCTAATCAATTGTCCACGCCTTCAGTTTTCTAGCAATGAATTTGACTACTGAAATGAACTATTCATAGTCATAAACTACAGATGGACTTTTATTAGTTTTTGCTCCAATGAAAAACTAAATTAGTAGTTTCGTAGTCATATATCCTATATGTATACAAATGTTAAAAGTGTTATTGGTTTAGTCGGAATTAACACATATTGTTCATTTGTTGCCTTATATATTCAGGTAATCTTTCAGGAATTTCCTATGATAGGTTGGAAAAATTTTCTCTTTTACCTTAGAAATGAAAATAAACAACCGAGTAAAATGAAGAAACTAACACGAACCAGCCAAGTCTTGGTGGTTGAGTCCAATTCTAGGAAAGGTGGATTCTCTTGCTCCAAATTGATGTCATTTCCCACGATGGAGAAACCACAAGTCCATTTCTCCAAGTGCAATATTGGTGTTAAACCAGTAGAGAAATTGTCTTATTAAAGTTGGCATTTTACTGCAGGTTTTGCAAAACGGCTTCTTTGTAACAACAATGAAAACTAAGAAGTGTCGGTGAAAAGTTTGATGCTACCTTCGAATATTTAACATGATTTTAGTGGTCAATCCAAATAACGAAAAATATGAGAATCAACACAATAATAGCAGTGTAATAGATAAGCATGATAAGATTATCTTGAATTAATCACAAAACGAAACAACTTTCTAGGCTTCGAGGTTATATTTTTCTTCCAGTATGGTTTATTCAGTTTATTTCATTCATAAATAATATCATTGACTATTGGATACTGTTGTATTAATAGTTAAAGATAATATCGTAAGTCAGTGGTTACAGTACTTTATTGATTGCATCTGTTCCTTGATCAAAATCCATTTAATTAAATCCAAGTGTTAAATATTACCAAGGACATTTGGGGCCAGATTTAAGGAATCTAAAAGCTACTGAAAAACTACAGACTTTCTAAGGGTTAAACGGGCATCCTACTGGTTAAATGAGCACTATAACCATTCGGCCAACCAAAAGTATCTAACTCCATTTTATACTTATACTGTATTAATTAAAAAACTAACCCAAAGTATTGTATATTGCCTGAGTAATAAAGTGATTATAGTTGACGAGGTCAACAAATCCCCAATAATCCTACTTACCCTACAACAACTACTACTGACCTTACATGACCTTACACTTGATCCTACTGACTTTACATAGTTATAAACCAATCAAAGCTGATCCACGTACACGCTAATCAAAGCAATTTGAGTACATTGTTTCCAAATAAATAACACCCATCATCGTCACACTGTACTATGATTTCTTTCGTGCAACATTGTATCTTCTATTTTCCCAACAATGACACCCTGTATGTCATATGATTCTCAGGCTCCTGTCTATGATTATTTATGATGAGTATGATCACTCATGTACCTTGGAGGTCGTAATAACTTCCCACACATCACTCATGCTCATGTTCTATGCTGACTGCTCGTGCCATGCTCGTCTCGTGCTCGTGAGTTATGTTTGTAGAACCCAGTGACTCACGACGGGAAATGCTCGTGATCTTCGATTCAAAACGTGTAATTTTCCATTCAAAGTTCACGACCTCAGATTTGGCGCATAAACTAAGTAGGGTCTAATAGCGTACAATTTGCGCTGTGTGTTTTGGCTTTCTTTCCGGTGGAAATATTCAAATTTGAATATCGGGCCATGAATTGAGTATTCGAATATTTTGTTGCCATTCTGTTACATTGTTGGTAACATTACACGATCTTAACATTGTCTTTCCTCTCTGAAGAAAAATATTAAAACGCGATATCCAGCACGAAAAAATAATTTTATGAACAACGATTGGACATAGGCCTACCGTTGTTTTTGTCATTTGAAGGAGGTAAATTACATATCTGTCCACTGATGCGTTTAATTTCAAAATACTAAAATATTTTTAGATTTCAACTAATGCGTGTATGATGTACAAATACCATGTAATACATAATAAACACAATTATTAAAAATCAGCTATGAAGATTGTGAAGGGAAAATGTACAGCCACGAAAACGGCTATTGATTTTAACTTCACCTGTTTTTTTGTTTTGCGCTAGAAGTAAAATGATTACTTGAGCCCTGCTACGCATGTATCAATAACTACGGGTTTCCTGCGTAATAAAGAATTTTTTTCTACTGGTTAAATTGCAAAAAAACAATTATAGTATACAAATTAATAACAGAAATAAACAGAGTTTGGATGCTCAAAGAATGTCACTAATGACCAATGCCACCGTACTAGTATTAATGAGTGGAGAGTTTTTTTAGTAAGAAATAACTTCAAAATCGACGACAACCGTATGTACTTATCGACGACAACAATGTTATAACATTATCAAAGTACTGTAATCTTTTACACTTGATACACTAAGACTTTAACCTATAAACTTGGACATAGTGTTCCCATTCTATCTAAGGCCTTGGTTGCGTAAACAACCTCCCACATACTAATGTGATGTCACAAGTCTGTAGTTGGTTACAGGCCAGGCAGGAAACCTTGTAAGGATATAATCAAACACATGTTTAAAGCAATTACAAATTGTAAACATTCCAATGTACCGTAAGAAGCACTCGTAGCATATAGTACTTTGAAAGAATTACAGTAGTTGAAAATTACTTTCAAGAAACTATTTTTAATGTAGTTGGGTCATATGAAAAGAGCTTTAAATTTGGATTGGATTAAAATGTAGCTTAATTATTTTGTTTAAAATAAATAATGTAACCCTATAAGGACACATTAGGGAGACTACTAGTGGTGTATCAGCTTTAATAGTCCGGTAACCAGTAAGGAAATGCCTTGTTATTAATTATTATTATCAATTAGTAAAGCCAGTGTACCTCCTAAAACACTCCTGTTTTTATTTTTTAATGTTGCTATTTTCTAGTACTGTGTATCACTCTCTTTTAAGAAGAGTAACAAAAACCAAAGATGCTAAACATTTTGAATGATTAAAATTAATTTTGCATTTAGTTGATCGAAATTGTGTTCAAATATACTGTGAATTTTTTAGTGTTATACAAAAACAGAATGGTTATACAATATTTAAGTCATTCTTTCGGCCATTCTTATGATTAAGTCCAATGACGATTCGATTTAATTTTGGTTCGTGCAGTACACAATTAAACCTTTTAATCATACAAATATACTGATTGTTGGTTGAGGTGTCTACAAACCCCTATTGCATTCATTTCATACGACAATTTTGGAGTGGAAAAAACGTTTAAATAATGTTACCAACATTCACGAAATACGTTCACAAGTACGTCAACAAAGTTGACTCTATATTGATGCTATCTTGAATTTTAGTTCGAATAGAATTTAATTACTGTATGTAATCATTAAATTCTATTCGAACTAAAATTCAAGATAGCATCAATATAGAGTCTTATCAAAGGGTAAATTAATTTTGAACACTTAATAATTGAGTAAGTTTAACATTTTATTAGTACAGTAGGCGGTACATAACTTGTCAATCGCCCGCCAGTGGCGACATAGTTAATAACTGACCACACCATGTAGTGACCTAGATAGCTATAATGTGATGAAGGTTAGCAAGTTTCATTTAATGACATTGAATTACATAAACTACATTTTTTAAATGATTATGTAATCGTAAGTCCAGTGATTATTTGTATGGAATCTTAATGTTAGGCAGGAATGTAATTTTTTTTATGTAGATATATTTGGGAGCATATTTTTTGCTTCATTTGAATAATGACTCATTTAGTATTATGCATTTAAAAATAGGCCAGTAACTAAATAAAATAATTATATACATTTGAAAAAAATCTGTTTCTTTGATAAAAACAATTTTCCATGAAGTTTTTAAGCATTTTTTTTACAATATAGATAAATGTTAAAAACGAAAGAAAATAAATATAATAGTTTAATTGTTAAGTGGCAAGCTTAAGTTGACTATGGAAACTCTAGATTTGCCGTTCATTTAAATTCATCCGCCGAACTCTCGACTTCTGCCTTACGGCATAGATTAAACATAGGGAGTATGTTTAATCTATGCTTACGGTAACGACTTGAGCTATTTTAACTATGTTTATCTATAAACTTGCCAACTTTCCCTTAAAATCCACCAACGGCTTTATGGTAATTACTTCACTGTATCATAGACTAACAAACACTAGTAGCCTTCTCATCCCATTGTAACTTTTGAAGCCTGTTTTTCGTGTCTAGTTCATGTTGATGACAATGGGTGCTAGTGTCGAAAATAATATACTATATTTTTGGGGGTAATTTCATTATTTGTGCTTTACTGTTTGGTTATATAACTAAGGGACTACCTGATTATTTTTAACAATTAGATCGTTTTATTTGGGTAAACGAGGCTTTAAATAGCTTAAATAACAAGAAACAAATTGTAAACGATCCTAGTGGCACCGGACGGAACTAACAATTACATTGTCATCAGCTGATCCATAAGGATGTCAAATCTACTAAGCGAGTATGTTTTATCCATGCAAATCTACGGAATCGTCAATTTCAACAACTTCTTTCAATCAACGACTTCTACTTTCGATTCCGCAACCATACCATAAACTGTTACTTTATATTCCACTAACTAGCCGTGGTATTTTACATGAACATTACCACGGACCCTATCGCCATTTACGTCCCATGGAAATAATTATCTAATGTTACTTTAGATACAGCTACTGACCTACTAATTTAATTATGTATCAAAATTTCAACTACTTTGGATCCAATTTCCTTCTCTTCCCACTTCAACATCGATCTTAAGCACGGGTCACACTAGGCTACTCGTCAGCCGATGGTGATCAGCAGCTGGCACCAGCATCACCGGCTCACCAATCCAGGCTGAGTCAGCTCAGTGTCAGCTGCGAATTTTGTGGTCACATTAAGCTGACAGTCGCGGCTTCTTTCAATTCGTCGCTGATGCCAGCCTAGTGTGACCCGTGCTTTAGACTACTTAATGCATACAACTACCATTCATCGATACCCCCCCCCCCCAAACTTAAGTGCTAATTAAGTAGTTAAGAACTTAAGTAGAGCCACTGACCTCCTGGTTGTCCACACTGTTGGGGGCAGTTTGCCCATCTGTAGACCTTCTTCTGCTGCTCTCCAAGGTAGAAAGCGATTGTTTGAACCCGAGTTCATCTCCAATGCTGAGCCCTGAAAACACACTTCTGGTTAAAAACTGGGAAAAAAAACTTGTACATAAAGCTAATGAAGAATATTCTAAAAGAATACATACATAAATGGAGAGCTTTCTCAACTCAAATTCAGGATTTCCTTTTGTAGAAATACTCCAAGCAACATTTTTTCTTAACCGTTAGTAATTGGACTTGACAAGCGTTGCAGCGAAAACAGACTACTAAAAGAACGGTTTTCTATAATTGTATGAACAATTGACTTAAGGCCCGATTTCACCAAACTTTTAAACCGCCGTTAAGCCTTGCTCTAACTGCAGTTAGCTCTTAACTGACGAAATCGGATTTCACCACTCGCCGTTAGCGCTAGTTTAGACTAAACCGTCGTTAGATAATTAACTGCCCAATTTTGACCGGTTAACTTCTTTAATCTGTCGTTAAGTAAATATCAGCTGGTTTTAAGTTAAAAGTTTATATGGAAAGGCGAAATGGTAGAAGAGAATACGGTACGAATTAGCTTTTGAAAGTACTGTAAGTGATGTGATGGCAATGAAGAGTAGCCTATGTTGTTCGCCTAACTAGGTGGATAAGAGAAAGGGTTAATGATTTTAATAACAAAGATGAAATTGTTTTTTTATTATTAGATATGAACTATCAAAACGTTTAGCCTTTTTCTTAAGGAAATGAATACAAACCACTGTAGTGTAGTGGTTTGTGTTTAGGCTATCCCACATAGTGCATTGCTTTAGGTTATCCCACAAGGCTCTTAGTTAAGGCGTATGTCTGTGATCAGCGACCACATTGAACTGATTGGCGATCAAGAGCCGTACTCTTTTATCCCGGCTAAAAAGAGTGTCCCGGCTCTTCTACCAACATTATCAAATTTATTATTTCATTGTTCGAAAAAATAGGCTCCCTTTTCCTTCTCCCGGCTTTGGGTAACCCTAACCCAACATTCAAACAATTGTTTTGCGTTCGGTCAGACGTAAGTAAACCAAAATCTAAACCTAAATTGTCATTATTCTGCTAGTATTTTATAGAAAATAATTATTTTGGTGTTATCTACATTGTGTCTCGTTCTTGTAATTATTTTCACTCCAGTTTTTTTCACTACTTCAAATGTACCAAACTGGTTAGCGAACAAACAGAATATTGAACATCCCTGTAAAAAGTTGGATTGGTGAGTCTTGACTCGACCGCAAAACTCAACCAATTTGTTCCTCGAATATGTTTGATCAACATTGATTTGCCTTTAATTACTTATGTTAATTGTTTTGGTATTTATTCTTGCTTTCTGTTGTTATTTTGCTCAGAATCTATTGTATTCCTGTAAGCTTGCTGTCTCCAGTTTTGTTTTCACTACCTCATAAACACTGATTTATTTTCTAGCTTATGTTTACTTGCTCCCGTATCAGCCCGGTATTATGACAGTTCACTGCCACTGCCACCTGGATTTTACTCTAAACTCTCGTTTATAAAACCAGCGTTAGTTTTGACGCGTTTTCGTTGGTGAAACTAGATTTCCTTAACTGTGGTTTAAATCATCGGTTAGTTTTAACCGAAGTTTAACTAAACCATCGTTAGCAAGAATTTGGTGAAATCGGGCCGAGTCTAATTAAAATCAGGATTTGTCACTATCTAAAGTTTGCATGAATTGGCATTACTTCAAAAAATGTACGCAAATATTCTTGTGACATTTCAGATTACTTTGGTGTATAATATCACTATTGAGATCATAACATTATGCTATGATGGGCCATTATGGGCCGCTAAAATCCCCCTTAAAGTTTTGTTCTCAGCTTAGGCAAAATACACACAAGTTGTAATTGAAAAAATATTACAAGTATGTGTAATACTGTATTCGTGGACAAAATGTTCAATTTATTTTAATTTGTTTTTTATCTGAAGCCAACCAGTAACAACAATAAATTGTAAATGAGTTAAATTAAGAAAAAATGGAAATTAAAAAAAATACACAAAGATAGATGCAGTCTACTTAAGAGTAAATTTATTCTAATGTAGACATTTTAAGTAAAAACTACATCCAAAGCTTATTCGATAGCACAGCATATTTTAATTACTATAGTTAATTTGTACTTAAACCCCAAACCAAGATGTTTCTGCAAAACCATTACTAAGCGTCAACATTTTTACTTGTATACAATTAGTGCAAGTAATAATCTAAAAGCTCAATCGACCTGCGCCTATTATGGATTGTTTGTTTATTACTCCCGCAAACCAGTTGCATGCTTATCTCAATGTTTGCCCATTACCAAGGCTAATAATTAGCAACAAACTACAGTAATTAAGTAATAGCCGTGGGAGCCATTACTTTGTAAACTACTGCAGTAAATCTGGTTGTTTCTTAATTGTGGAGACAGTTTTTGGGGTAGGCAATTTTTAAAATTAGTTATTCTGTTTTGTGCATATTGAAAAGAATTTGTACACTATACTACGGTTATTATACAAGTTTAGTTAAAGTGTTACTTAAAACATTTTCAAAAAACACCCTGAATATCGTTTTGAGTTCTTTTTTACTTTTAGGAACTACACGTCATAGTAAAATTCCAACTTGTAATTTTTCACATAACCTTCTGAGTACATACAAATTTCTATAAGTTAAAAGGGATTTTCTCTGATCTATAATAGTAGAAGATTTATCTGTTTTAACAAATTTACTAGATTGCCTAATTTGAGTTGTTATTAATCTAATTAAAAGGTCATAAAAGCACAAAAATACGTCAAATAACACTTATAATTATATATTTACATTTTTACTGTTTACTCACAAGACACATATAAGATACATATAAAATGTGATAAGTGGTGATCGGTTTTGATTGGAAATCATCATCAGGCCCAATAGTCGAATAATAGGCTACCGTACCCATTCACCTATTCTTATAATGATTGGAGTGTACCTACAATCAAAATCAATCACATCTTACCCCCTTTATTCGTATGTACCGTCTTGTGAGTAAACCGTATAAGTGTACATCTATTATTATAAGTGTAATTTGACGTATTGTTGTGTTTTTAGGTAATTTAATAACACGTACGATGCTGATCAAGAAGTTATTCAATTAAAATGTGTACAAAATGGATACTTATTGAATGATCGTGATTAGTTGTGGGTAGACTTCTGCAACCTTGTCATTTTGAGAAACCTGTTTAAGTCTTACGGCACATAAACTTGTTCTATAAAAAGGTAATTACATTTTCAAACTACTCAACTACATGCAAAATGTTATGGGCAAAGAGGATGTTAAATACAAGGATCCATGTTGTTCAAAGGTTTATTGCGGACATTTTCCATCACGAATGTAAAAAAAAAAAAAAAAAACAATACACAACGTTTCGGGATCTGGAATCTGATCCCGTCTTCAGGTGAAAAAACTTAACTAACACATTACAACTAACAATACACAAACGCCCAACCTAAGTTGGAATACACTACCGAGGGTAGTAGTCAAAAAATATGCACTGTATAGCAGTCAAGTCATGATACAACATGCAATTAATAACAAATCACAAAACACTATAATCTATAAAAGGTTTACGTACAAAAAACTCACACAATGGAACACTAACAACACCGTACGCTATGACTCCACCAATGAGACTGAACCAACATGGCTGACCAATCGGAAACACGGAGACAACAGAAATGGCTTCCGGTCCCTGGAAAAGTAAAACCAACAAAATGGCGGAGCGATGTACGATGCCGCAAGATGGGTGTTAATTATGTTTATTCATATCACGAGTTTTACTACGAGTTAACATAACGTGCGAATTTTGAGTACGCAATAAACCTTTGAACAACATTAACTCACCATCACCAACAATGAACTTCAAACAAAGAATTGATTCTCGGTAGGGACAAGGATCCAGTTTAGTGAAACCACTTTCACTAAACTGGATCCTTGTATTTAACGATCTGAGATTAGAAAACTCAGTGATGTCATCAAACTTGTAATGTTTTGAGTTCAGCGTTGCATAAATTTATTTGGATACAGAAGCATTGATATTCACAGTAATGTAGTAATTCCAAAATTCAAAAATAATAGAGAATAAATAAAGACATTATGTGGTGGTTATGCGAATGTACTTATATTACTGGATTATAAGTAAATTTGAGAATAAATTAATATAAGCTTCGATGGAGTTACTTGAGAACTTTTTTCTTGTCCTCAATTAAATTGGCGAATCGAGGGGACGGGATGGTTATGTGATGGGATACATACTGATAGCCACGATCTTTATGGCCCTCCAAAGCGTCTTGATAGTAACGGTATTTAATGGGCGTTAGGAAGGGTCAGTTCAGTATCATGATCCCACGACAACGGGGCACGGTAGCTGGGAGGAATCTAAGAGAAACGGGAATTCGATTTTCCCTCACTGAACATAGCAGACATAGGTATGGATATTTTTAGTTTGTAGGAAATATGTTGATTTAAGCCACAGTACAACGGCTACTCTGATGGACAACACTATACCTTATACATTACATAAACTTGACCTTCAATTTCATTCGAAAAACATATGGTTAATTTTTAATTAGTATGTTAGAACAAACGGAATTTATTTTTGGAGGGTCTAGAAATTACCCCTTTTGTATGTTTGTATATGTACTAGGTTTTTGTAACAATTTGACAATACTTTAATTCGCAACAGGGAGAAAAGGGAGCTTAAATTTCCCGTTTTCCCTGTAAGCTCCCATCCTGACAACGTCTACCTGGCCCGCCATCGTGGCTATCAGGACACCAGATGAATTCCTCTCAATAATCATAATTTGTGAAACTAATGGCTAACAGGATGCCTCGGTGTACCATACAAATTCGTGGCCGTCAGCTAGGACGGTAGGAGCCACGTGAGAATTTATTACGTGCATGTTCTAACACGTCCGGACGTGACGCACTGCACGGTACACCTAGCACGTCCTCTAGGTCACAACTACGTGATACTCAACTGTATCCTTGACCTAGGTCAAGATAACACGGTTTACGGTCTTTTCAGATCTTGAAAACTTTAATAGTTCTGTAACTGCCCTCTCAACATTTTTTGTGTGTAAATTAACCGGTGTGCAGACCTTCGGATTTGTTAAATTAAGTCTTCCTATTGGTTCAAAAGATGGTCCCAGGATAAGATGAATGATTATGAAGAATATAATTTGTGAACACGGCCTTGTATATTAAAAAGTAACGTTGTATTCAGAATAAATAAGTCTATCTGTACATATACAGAAATTGTTGTAGAGCTTGTTTAAAGGATTATACATTTTTACTGTAGAAAAGATTATTGCAGAATTTACCAAAATATGTTAAAGTGTATGTTTTATTTTAAGAAACCATCCGTGTTGTATTTCAGTTACATATCGAATTATTACTTTACTATACAATTAACTCTCTGCTTAAATATATAGACCTACACATTCGATAATTTGGATTGAAAAAACAACCCGTTCACTGACAGCCAAGATACTGAAATTTAAAAACCAATAGTATTTATTTACTTTATTTTTTCCCAAGCCAAAAACCTCTTAAAAGCTACGTTGGCTCTGAAAATATATAAATTATTTAAAATTGTAAGTCTAATTTAATTTTACTGGATTAAACACGCCATTTGACTGTAGACATCCATCATGTATATAGCCAATGTATATAAATGTCAATCGATGTATAGACATAGATAGAGACATTTAATAAATTCCCAATCGACCTAAAAATATTATGTAATGTTTAAAATATCATCGCAAACTTTGGAGACTTGAATGAGTGGGAAGACTGACTTCTCTCTCAAATATCTTGACATTATAAACGTGAGGTTGTTCTACTGGTCTCCACTAGGCTTGGTGTTTAGTTGCGAAATCTGGTAATCCAGACACCTTGGAAATCCCAGCTGATGAGAAAATCTACTAGTATCAGCTGTGAATCAGCTGTTTGCCCTTACATCAGACAGATACGGTATATGACACACTTTTGCAAGTGTGATTTTCCTACCATCTGCAGTATCATTCATCTTATTGTAGCAATCCCTCGCTAATCCGTACTAATTGGACGGTTAAACTCCAGTCAGCGAATCGGACTGATATTGGGGATTGTTTATTCATCTCCAGTTTCTAACCATTAAAATGCTACTGACTTTTCTCGAAATGCAGCGAGATTCGGGTGCCCTTTCGGTACCCCTTCTGTAAACGCCTTTAACAGAAAAAATCTAATAGTGTGATCTAAACTTTTAAGGAAAATATTAACTGTGAAGAAGTTAGTTACAGAAGCTTTGAAAACCATGATCATACAATTTATATGGGGCAAATTTAAACCAAAATATAACTCAATCATGAATGGATGTTGACCATGGTGAGTTACCTTAATTTGACTCACTTAGACCATCTATTTCACTAACCAGAACCATTTTTTATGACTATATTTTGTCCAGATATAACTGAGAAATATGTTCAAATGTTACTGAGAAATTTAAACTTTAAAATCTACAATTTTTCTCAGGATTTAGTTACATTCTGATTACCATAGTTGGGCACTGCACTGCATACTAATAAATAAACGTGAGCGTAAAACTTTATAATTTAGAATGGCACATTCTTTGTATTGCTGAATTAAATTTTAGGAAATGGTTGTCAAATGGATGTCCTGATGAAGTGGACTGTTTTAATGGGGTCCGGATGGATGAGGACTTGCGTCTGATGTTCTAAACAAAAAAGGAAACATTAAGATGGCCAGAAGCACACTTCTTCCACATTCTTTCCCAACCTTTATTAACCCAGAGAATTTTTACCACGTTATCCTTATTGCAAGGGGAGCTATTAGCTCTTCTTATTTGGTGGTTGTGATGATTGCACGAAGCTAACTTTCTAAATGATGAGGAAATCTTTAAGGAAATGTAAATACAGTTCTAATTAGAGTGACCGTCCATTTTTTAAATTATCAATGTGGGTATAATCTGAATATTTAATAGGTTAAAGCATAGATAAAAGGAGTATAAAGGTTAAAATATGTATTTAAACACATAAGTTTAATAAGATGAATATTTCCAATGCAGAATATGCAATACATATTTCCAATGCATGATATTAATATTGGTTCATTGAAAGATATCAATTCCTTTGTAGGACCAACAAATTATATAAATGTAGCTCCTCCAATTATTTTAAGGTTTAGTGTTGCATTTTGTACATTTTTTTACTAGTCTGAAATTGATAAAATGTTATTATTATTTCATATTTAAATGTAGCTATATTGATCTCAAAATGTATAATTATATGATATTTACATGTTTTTTATATTTGCT
Source organism: Macrosteles quadrilineatus (assembly GCF_028750875.1). Classification (NCBI taxonomy): domain Eukaryota; kingdom Metazoa; phylum Arthropoda; class Insecta; order Hemiptera; family Cicadellidae; genus Macrosteles; species Macrosteles quadrilineatus. The sequence goes on from NW_026542597.1 coordinate 73,839,195, forward strand.
CCAAATACAGTGCATTATTGTTTATTCTAGAAATTAAAAAAATATAGGCCTTTGGTAACAGGTACAACAGTATCTCAAGTTTGAGGCTTAAGACGATGAATTTGTTATCAACTTTGGGGTTAAACCACGGAGTAAGCTAAGTAGACACAAAGTAATATCTATTACCTACATTACATCTTGAGGTTAAACCTAATCATAAGCAACCACCATAGTACCAAGTTAACCAAACACAAAGTAATGATTAATCATCTCTAGTTTGAGGTTAAACCTAATCACAAGTCACCACCACAGAGTAAGTTAACCAGACACAGAGCAATATCTAATCACCTCAAGCTTAAGGTGATTGCTACAAGCCACCACCATAGAGTAAGCCAACCAGACACAGAGTAATGTCTAATTACCTCAAGTTTGAGGCGTAAAGACGCAGAACCTTACCGAGTCCGACGTATCCTTTGACCCCACCAAGGTTCCTCACTCGGAAAAGCCCAGATTTTTTAAAAGCACAGTTTAACGTGAAACCAAAGTCTGATTCGAAAACACAGGTGCTTTGACAAACTCGACACGTCAGCCCTGAAAAAGAACATTTCAGTTAGCTGCAAGTTTTACAAGTTTTCGAGAGTGAGGGCCCGGTCAAGTTTGTCTTGGTAAAGTCAGTGTGTGATGTTTTTGGTATTTGTGCCAGTTTAGGGGTAGTACTTAAGGTAATTATATTTTTGTGTTTTTAGTAAAAGAGTAAATGTGCAGAGGTGTAGTCAAGTTAGATAGTTTTGGTAAACGTCAAAAGAGTAAAATTAATATTTAAAAAAATTGAAATAAAAACCATATTTTTTGGACGTTTGTTAAACAATTACGGTATATTTAAATTGAAAACACGTTTGTTAACCTTGCAATTTTGTATACAAAACCGTTTACTATGTTTCAAATTGAACTTTTTTGGTGGAAGCCACTGTTACATAAAATTTATGTTGTTTTTATAATATTTTAAGGCTGAATTTGGAAATTTAAAACATTTTAAAAATAATTTCCAGCTTTGGAATTTAGTTTTAAATTGTTTATGTTGATTTAACGTAACCTAGCCTTGCGATAATGGTCTTGATTATGGTACACGTAAACATACAAATTTGTAATTTTATGATATTGTTTGATTTGAGTTTGATTTGATTTCACTACTTTGCCTGTTATTGAATAAATAATTTTAAAGAGAATTATATTCAAACTGAGGTAACTATATTTAACACGTATGCTAATCGAAAGTTTGATAAATGTAAAATCAAAAGTATAAAATAGTATTTTTTTTTATGAAATATCTAAAGAAAAATCTATCCCTTCCCTAAACTGTGTGCATACGATGTCGCCACATATTTATTCGGTGTCTGTAAAAAATACCGATAACGTCAGTAAGGCAATTTACTAACCAATCTGAAAGTGCGTTGTTGGTTAGTCAATATGTTAATATCCCAAAAAGTTAGGCATAGGAAGGTAAAGAGACAGTGAAGAAAGGAAGATAAAGTAATTTTAAAGTAAAGTCAGTAAAAATAGGAAATACAGAGTATAGAAGAAAAACACATTAACCCTGAAATAACATAACATCACAAATCATAATGTGCTAAAAAGTTAAAAATACCATAACAATCCTTTCAAGATTCAATGATTCATCAAATTTTATGTAAAAATAAAACTATAAATTGTTAAGCTTACTCAATAGTGCAATTATTAGATGCACTGTAGTGTGTATAAAACGGAATTAATATAATTTTTAATGTTTATATTTCCACACATTTTCAACGTTTTAGCACATTAATATTCACAGTTTTAATATACAAGGTATAAAATAATTCCAACCAGCCAGAAACTGATTTCCTGTAAGTTTTTATATACAAAGTGTTACAGTGCAAACTCCTCAGAATATTTTATTAATTTATGTTTAATTGTCTATGAAAGTTATTAAAATAAAAAATATCTAGAACATTGATAAGAAGACCCTCAATAACAAGTGGCCCTTGATAACAAGTGTCATTTTCAAATACCCATGATTTTTTATTGCCCTTAAATGCATGTTATTGCAAACCTCTATAAGGAGTCAACCTTGATAATAAGTCATATTTGATCATCCCCATAAGGGTCTTCTTATCAAGGTTCTACTTTATTATCTTATTTCGATAAAGTCAATTGTAAAACAACATGTATAAGAAAAATAGAAGTTTTACTGATATTAACAAATCTCCTTTGACCCACATTATTATCACTTTTGTTGCATGTGTTTGTTGTTGAACAACTAAAATAAAATAAAACTTGGAGGAGAAGTACCTTCAACTATAGATAATCTATGACATTCAATGAGATAAAATAGATATACTAATAAATAAAAATAGATTAATAGACTAATAAATAATCAATAAAATATTCTAATTAAAATTTAGTGAAATATTCCAATGGTTACTTTAAATTAAAACAATAGTTTATGCTGGGATATATAATTCAGTATCCAAAGTTAATGGGAGTAAATGTGAATTACAAATCAACAAAGGCATATCCAACATGGAGATAAACGCTTTGACCTACAACTTGGTCATGATCCAAATCACTCATTGTTGTACGCGTTTAAAATACGATTTCTCGTAAGTGCTATTTGAAACGCCGCTAAACAGACCATTGTCTTCGCTGACCTTTGTACTGACATATTTAAATTCAACTGTCGTATGAGTATTAGGTGGAGAGAGCTCTCAAGCGTCGGGAAAGTTCTCATGCCTGAGATACCTATTTTTGTTGTCTCAGCGTAATCGGATTGTTAATGCTAATATATAAATGGCTGGGTTTACGTTACATTAAGTAGCTGTGAATGATGTAATTTTTAGTTGAACGTAAGGAAAACTTGAAGTAGAACATTACTGTTTTTCCTAAACACCAACACTATACAGTAGTTCCACCAATTTAATCATTATTTCCACTCACACGCCTTTTAAAAGGTCTTCTCTAGCATTACATTTCATTCAAAGACAATATAAAATGTGTATATACTGTGGAACCTCGCTAACAACACCTTCAATAGCTAGTAATCCTTGGTATCAAGTGTAATTTGCAACATGTTATAACCAAATACATGTTATTGATTAGGGGATTAATATCACAAACTCTAATATCAAAGTCAACCTCGATATCAAGCATTTTTTTATAATCCCCAGGAGAGTATTGTTATTGAGGCTCTAAGTGTAGTAGAGGTGGAATTCTTGGAAAATATAGCATGTTTGATGAAATGTTAAATATTGTAATTTATCATACAAAGGAAGATCTCTTTTTGGTTAATGTCCGATATGTACTTGATTTCAACGTTGTCAGTTACGTTTTTAAAGTCAAAACCATGATTGCATTCTTTATTAGACTTAAATGGATCTCTGTCAAATAACAAATTCTATAACCTTCCACGTCACCGGGAACATCCCAGTCTCATCTTCAAAAGTCCAATCCTCGGATGGTCCGGATCTTAATTATTACAATTCGACCACTTCCTTCTTGAGCCCTACTGACCTCCTTGGACGACCTTGGTCGCGCCCGGCAGCTTTTACCGCTCAAACATAACAGCTTTCTCTATGGCGCGACTTCCTCTCGCATTCCTCTATGTCCGGTCATGGGACAGCCACTCCTGGACTACCGGTCTGGGGCGTCCGAGGAGTCAAACGGGTCCTGGACGAGGGAGTCAGACCAGTCTGGGGTCAGACGGGTTATAAAGTGAGGTTTGGGGATTTAGAAAGGTCATAGAAAAGAGTTGGGAGAAAAATATGTCTGTGGTTGACATTTTTTGGGTTGTAATTTCTCTGCATTCGTTCCTACTTTGACTGGATGTGGGGAGTTGGCTGGTGTATTGGTAAATACCCCCGCCGCAGCAAACCTGCAGACTAAGCGAATTTCAACTTGTCTGATTACATTTTTACTCAAATATTTCCATAAATAAGACATATTTATTGCCTGTTTAAATAACATTAGATTTAACAAGTGCTTAGGTTTGCTGCTACGGGGAAGGTAAAAAGTGTTTTTTTGACCATACGTGAATAGTATGGGATGAAATAAATAAATTTGCCAAATTTTATCAATATATATCCATAAACAAGTAAACTACAACAATTTTTATTTTCTCCATAAGAATAACATGGGAATTTTAAATTTTTGAATTTTCTCCGTGACCGTTAGGCATACAACAGCGCTTCAATATACTAAATTATTTCTTTTTTTAAGCTCTACAAAACGGTTTAGAAAAAAATTACAAAATTTTTTGTTTTTAGGGTAAAAATGGGAAAAGCACATTTTTACCCCATAAAACCCCCCATAAACCCCTGTTCCCATGGTCTGATTAGGCTGGATCGCGAACTCGTTCGAATAAACGTAGGTTTACACGTTTGTACCAAATTTCATCAAAATCTGGTCATTTTTGCTTGAGTTATCGCGCTAACGGACACATATATCTAATATATAAAATTCTCGTGTCACAGTGTTTGTCTGCAAACTCCTCCGGAACGACTTCACCGATCGTTATGAAATTTGGTGTGTAAATTCTGTAGGTATGCGAATTGGACGTAAACTATTTCCCGTTTCGAAATTCTTAAAAGGGCTCCGCCCCAGTGGCTCTGGAGTTTCCCATGTTAACCTTATGAGAAATGGAATTAATGAATCTTAACAGCTGTTTCAATTAAACAAGTTGGTTCTGTTCTATGATGTCCAATAGCATTAAAGTTACAAGGATTACCAACAGGGTGCAGCACTATTATTTCTTTTACATTTATGACAACAGCTAATTTGCAACCAAAAGGTGAGTGAGCGTAGCGAACGAACTTCAACCTGGAGGCGAGTTAGCGTAGCGAACGAGCTAACCTGAAGGCAAGTGAGCGCAGCGAACGAGCTCCAACCTAAAGGTGAGTGAGCGTAGCGAACGAGCTCCAACCCAAAGGTGAGTGAAAGTAGCGAACGAACTTCAACCAGGACGTGATTGAGCGATCATCTTGAAAATTAAACGTAACGGTACTTTCTTTCCATCGGTCTGTCTTAGGGGAAACCTATAACTTAGGCGATACGAAGTTCGCCGGGTCAGCTAGTCTAATATATAAAATTCTCGTGTCACAGTGTTTGTCTGCAAACTCCTCCGGAACGACTTCACCGATCGTTATGAAATTTGGTGTGTAAATTCTGTAGGTATGCGAATTGGACGTAAACTATTTCCCGTTTCGAAATTCTTAAAAGGGCTCCGCCCCAGTGGCTCTGGAGTTTCCCATGTTAACCTTATGAGAAATGAAATTAATGAATCTTAACAGCTGTTTCAATTAAACAAGTTGGTTCTGTTCTATGATGTTCAATAGCATTAAAGTTACAAGGATTACCAACAGGGTGCAGCACTATTATTTCTTTTACATTTATGACAACAGCTAATTTGCAACCAAAAGGTGAGTGAGCGTAGCGAACGAACTTCAACCTGGAGGCGAGTTAGCGTAGCGAACGAGCTAACCTGAAGGCAAGTGAGCGCAGCGAACGAGCTCCAACCTAAAGGTGAGTGAGCGTAGCGAACGAGCTCCAACCCAAAGGTGAGTGAGCGTAGCGAACGAACTTCAACAAGGACGTGATTGAGCGATGCGAACGAGATCATCTTGAAAATTAAACGTAACGGTACTTTCTTTCCATCGGTCTGTCTTAGGGGAAACCTATTACTTAGGCGATACGAAGTTCGCCGGGTCAGCTAGTATATATATATAAATATATATATTGTAAGAAAGGGGATTAACCCCGTACCCACGGTGCTCATCTATGCAGACACTCTGTTCACATTACACTTAGTCGACCAGTTGGTGTGAACAGAGTTGAACAGTAGCATGAGCATCGATTTACAAATTCCTTTCCCAGCTGATGTGAGCTAGGCGATGACCGGTAGGGCTGACTTCCAAGAAACACCGTTAACCTATTAGCCACACACCCTATCGGTAATCAGCCAATGAGAAGGGCTAATGATGAAGATGGAGGGGTCAAGACTCTTGGAGCTGGAGGATCTGAAGGAAAACATCGAGGAGATCACCACGGGCCACCGGAGAAAGAAGATCGGGAGTTTGGGAGTGCGTGTATCGGTGTGTGTGCTTCTGGGACAATAGACAGTATGTAGAAAGAATAAAATATCTAACTAAAACTTTGTCAAACATAAAAGTCATATAATTTGTCAGTAACTAATTCTTTTAAATTTTCAATTGATTTTCTTTTCTTGTAAATTTAACGTTGTAAATTAATTTATCTTATTATTGTTGTTTTTTGCCTTTTCTAAGTTTTCTTTTGCTGTTGTAACACTTTGTTACTTATGTTGTTTTTCTAAATTTAAATTTTTGTTCATTACACGTTGAGTAACACCCTTAAGCAGTCTTATGTCTCATTAACCTAACACCTCTTGACTAAGCTAAGCGAGTGAATCATTTTAGGAAACTTAAGCTTAAAGTGAGGCATGGGACTCGCATGGTGGAGGCGCCGCACGGCGAAGGCTGTCTTTTCGTTTTTAACTAAACAATAACGATCCTACATTTATTTTAATAATTTATCTTGAAACAAATTATATGACTTGTGAATTATTTTAGTTTATTTATAGTCAATTATAGTCACTTAAGATAATATCAGACTCACGAATCGTAAATTGTATAGGGTGTTAGTTTAAGATAAAACTTAAAGATTATGAACAAAACAATATAGGCCACTAACTCAAATAAAAACACGTATCTTAGCTAGGCCCATAACCTTAATAAAACCACCAAATGTAACAATAGCTTATGTAGGTTTGTCACATTACTAAAACTTAAAAGATAATTTATGGATTTAGATTTTGAAATTGTTAACATTGACATATATAGCTTAAACAAAACTGAGGCTTTACAACTAGCTTGTCAATATAAAATACAACTCCCACCCATCCCTGAAACCGAAACCCTAGCCAATCTAAGAACAAAATTAGCTTTCACCAAAGATGTTTTCAAGACTGCATTTAGACATCCAAGTTTTGCTGAGGCATTAACAGACTTGTTCTTTAACAACAAACTAGAAGACAAAACAAAAGAACAGTTTAGAGATTTGCTAAAATTCAAGAAAATCCTTCAAGAACCAACATATGATACTATAAACACTTCTGACGACCTAACACAACCTAAACCTGAACATTCACAAAACCTTTATGAAAACAGGTCAATAATAGAACACGAACAATTGTTACATAGCTTTAATTCGTTAAACTTAAATCAAGAAACCCATCAAAATCACAACCAACCAGAAACCCCTAACACATCAACACAAATAGCATCTCACCCTAAATCATATATAACCAACAAAAACATGGCTGATGAGTCAAAAGAGAAACTTCCCCTAATAAAAGCAGGCACATACTCAGGTCTTCCTTCAGAAGATGTACATGAATTTATTCAAAAATTCAATATTGCATCAAGGTGCAACCATTGGTCCGAAAAAACTAAAATTGAACTTTTCCCCACACACTTAACTTCTACCCCGTATAAATGGTTTGCACTCTACAAACATGAAAACAATGAAACTAGTTGGGCAAACCTAGAGTCTGAGTTTATTAAAGCATTCAGCCCAGTTGCATTAATTGATGACTTACAGACGGTCCTTGAAAATCGAACACAAGGAGAAAATGAATCTCCAATGCAATTCCTATACGAAATCATTCACCTTTCCCACAGAATAGATCCCAATATGAATGATGCAAAAATAATAAAATTCGTAATTCAGGGAATAAAACCGGAGATTTGTAATGACCTAGTGAGAATGGAAAACAACTCACTTAAACAGCTAAACGAAAATCTGCTAAAAATTGAATCTCAAAGAGCTATTAGGAATAAAAATCAGAGAAAATACCAAACCTCAGCTGAACGCGTTACCCTAATAAAACCTAAACCAAAATCGGTAACGTATGAAACTGACGAATTAGACAACTTAAAATTAGAACTTAGGGACATAAAAGATACATTATTAAGCCTCAAGGTCAAACCTGATGAAACAAACTACCCTAGGGACAACCCACACAAAGAAACTTATCATCGTTCAAGATCCACACAAAGAAGAGACATTTCCCCTCATCCCAGATATGACAGGTCAGCTGAAAAATATAGGCCCAGAAGCACTTCTCGAAACTCACAAAATTTATCGAGAAGCTCTTCACCTCACAATTCACATCACTCCAACAGACAACCTATTCCAAGAACCAGATTAGATTATAGATCACCACACCGATCACAAAACACTCCACTCTTTTGTCACATATGTAACAAAAACAATCACGCCACAGAAAATTGTTGGTACAATGCTAGAGCTAACCGTAGGAATCCAAAATACTCAAATACACCTTCCAAATTTTGTGCATATTGCAAAAGAAATAACCACACCATTGACCAGTGCTTTAGGCGTCCTGCTAAAAGGGAACAGTTTCCAAAAAACTTCTAAAGCAGGGAAGTCAACTACCACAAAATAGATATTTGGCTTCCCAAAATAAACAAACACACACGAGATATTTCTGGAACACAACTAAACGTTTCCCACATTTCAACAAATCATCAATCTTAGAAGCATCCAATAATTCAAAATGTAATATGTTTTCACCATTAAGCCCTCAATACCAATACAACTTTCCAACAATTGAGGATTCGTTTCGTGTAAAACATAAAGTTAAAGTAACCCCAATAACTAAATCACTTCCTCCAAGAACCACAATAACATCAAGAAATATTCAACACACACAACTCGAGAACCAGACCAACATCATTCCTACAGCTACGGCTGAACCTAGGACGACCTTAAAACTTAAAGTGACTTAAAGTGAGGCATGGGACTCGCAATATATACTGTATATATATGAATTTGAACGGATGGTGTTTTTGGCCTCTAGGGACCTCAAAATGAAAAAAAAATCGGTCCCGCGTCCAGGTCTTACCATGAGTACTACGGTAATAGCTTATTCCCTATATGGGAAATTCGCTAAAAAACGGGGGTTCAGTCCCTGAGGTCTGGGTTCAAATCCTGTATATCACCAATGGAGTTTATCGAAGATAATGCCGAAACCCTTTATGCCTAGCCTGAAGTAATCTTCAAAGTGGTCTAGGGCTAGAATTTGAAGGAGGGACATAAAACCACTAAATTTACCAATACAGTTCACCTTCGTACTGTACCGGCTCACCCCTTGCTTTGCTGGATACGTTCCACGCACAGATCTGTAATCTATGTGGACGGGCAAATGGAAGGTGAAAAAAATAAAAAGATATGGGTGACCGTCTCATAGATCATATATAGTTTACATCATTTCCTCCAGGATGTATTTTTATAATAACAATTAGGTTACCGGTACGAGACTTAACGTTTTTAATTTTACAATTAATAGTCTCAGGTGACCAATTTTGTATCAGTATCTCATCAGGTATTGGATTCGAATACAATAAAGTTTTCCCGAAAATACGAGCTTTTCGATCGAGATATCTCGATGGTATAGACATAGACAACCATCATAGAGCATTATAGAGCATCATACTAGCTACTACCGTTTTAAGGATTTATTAAGTTTATATTGCATTGCAAAGTTGGTAAAGCTAAAAGTCTCTAAACTGTCCTCATCATCTGTAAATTACAACTAAGCTTCCCATTTACACTCTGCACTTTTAGCGAATTTCCCTATAGGGAAGTAGCTATTACCGTAGGTGGCACGGTAAGACCTAGACCCGGGACCGATTTACTTTTTCATTTTGATGTCCCCAGAGGCCAAAAACACCATTCGTTCAAATTTTTATATATATATATATATAGACTTATATATATATATATATACGTCCGTGAACGCGATAACTTGAGTAATTTTTGTCCGATTTTGATGAAATTTGGTTTAAAGGTGTAAAGCGGGATAAACTTGAATGAGTTCGCGAACCAGCACGATCGGACCATGGGAACGGGGCTTTACGGGGGGTTTTAGTATATAAAAGTATTTTTGTTCAATTATTAGTAACGGAGAAAATTAAAAAAATTGTAAATTTAAAATTCCCATGTTATTCTTATGGAGAATATTGTCAAATGTTGTAGTTTGCTTGTTTATGGATATATTTTGATCAAACTTGGCAAATTTATTTATTTTGTACTAAGCTATCAATATTTTACTCAAAAACACACTTTATTAGTTTCCTTGTAGCAGCAAACCTAGGTACTCGTTAAACCTAATGTTATTAAAATATATTTAACTGAAAATCAATTCAGACAAATGGAAATTCGCTTAGTCGGCAGGTTTGCTGCGGCGGGGGTATTTTAATACACAGTGATAATTACTCTCTCGAAAACACAGAGTATTAAATAAGATGATGCGTTGTCTGGTTCACATCCCACAGCTACATGTCATTTACCGTTGCCTGCCATAGCAGATCGCCTTGCCCTGTATAACCTGGCACTTGTGCCTTGGTTGCTATGTTACTGTTACTAGTTTGTTTGTTTAAGGCAATGCGTGTGTCTGTAAATGATAGACTACTTTTTGTGACTGTCATTTTTGGAATTGTTTACGACAGCTTCTAATTCGGCGGCTTGTATCAAAGGTGCACGTGAATTTAGAATGATCTACGCTTATGAACCGGAATTATTTAAGTGGCCACATTTTATTTTTGTTATTTTAAAATTGTTTTTAAGAAAGCACATTTAATTCGATAAAAATGAAATTGATATTGATGTAGAACGTTCTGTTGAAAGTGATTTGACTCGTAAAAGATTGATTTGGAATCAAATCTGCAAACTTATTAAAGTTAGATAAAACTAAATTAAATCTCCATTTATATTTTTTGTAAGGTTTCGATAAAGATAATACAATTATTTAGTCCACCAATACTCACTTAATAAGTACTATTGAATATATTACAACTATCTAGATAATTTAAATTATATTTGAAACGGAAATATTATTTAAATCACATAATTAATATTCTTTGCTAAATAAAAGTAAATATCCTTCTAATCATGATTCATTATCTGAACTCACTTGAGGCAAAACAATTCATTTACATTGTCATTTGGCAACCTAATCAGTTTTTGAGCTTGAAATAGCATCAAATTTATTCACTAAGCGATAATTAAATTTGCTGACAAGTCGGCATTCCCAAAGTAAATCCTATTAGCTCGAATAAGTTCGTAACTAAAATACGTCTTGTTTATTCGAACTGGTTGTTTGTCAGAGAATTTCGCAACCCCTTTCTTTCAGCTTGTTAAAAACAACTCGGATTTACTTTCCCTCTCAGTACAAGAACTACATTGTCATTGAAGAACTACATTGATTTGTAGGTATTTTATAAATTTCTGAAATTATTGTTTATAATTTTCTAGGAGGAAGGTAGTACCATTGCCTTTTGATATTGAAGTGTACATTACATCTGTTTAAATCGGCCAGATTATTAGTCAGGGGTTTTACTATGGGAAAAATGTGAATAATCTATAACATAATGGGCTTATAAAATATTTAAGTCTATTTCTAGTATGGTCCTTTCATTGTTTAGTAGATTTAAGTAAAATAAAAAAGCTAACGTTAAAAAATGTTTACACAAAAATTGTTTTATAAATATGTGCAGATTACGTTAATGTTAAACTCTATAAAGATTATTTGGAACTAGACACAATTTTGTTGAACTTAAGTTCAGCAAGTGTAGAAAAAATCAGGAAATCATTTACGTTATGTTATTGTTTAGTCAATTAAACTTAACTTGGTTTAGTTTTACAAGATACACAATTCATATTACTCCACGATTCCTCAGCAGGTTTAGACCAGGCTAATAAAAAATATTCAATCTAGTCATATTCTTCATATTCTTAGTTGAAATGGACTACCGAAACAGCTACATTTTATGACAGTAAACATTTTAAGTCACTTTATTTTGTTAGCACATAATTGAACTAACCCATTTCCCTTTATTTTGTTGTATTGCCTTAAAATGAACATTTACTGTTAAGATATAATATTGAATGGAGAGTTTCATCCTACTATACAAGGATGTATCAAAATACTGCTTAGAGAATCGGTAGAGTACCTGCCTAAATGTGGTAGTAAAACTTTAATTTACAACATGCTTATCTTAAATTTTGCTCTGAGGACACCATTATAAAGTAGCCTAGTATTGGTCATTACGAAACAAAATACCCATCACACATGTTCCGTTACAAAGTAACGATAAATAACAGTTATTGCCGGAGCTGTTTCGCTGATGAAACTGTGATAAGGTAACTGGTTACATACGTTGTACAATATTGTACAGATTGTGATACGCGCTTGCCCCGCCCCCGCGGACCACTTTCACCAAGGTACAACACTGGAACCGCCGCGGCTGACGGATAGGACGGGACTTCTTCCCTGGAGTTCATGGCTCAAATCCCGTCAGTGGCTATTGACTTATAGCGGTACGATAATTCTATGACCCGAAGGTTCAGAGCCAGCGTTTCATGTTCTTTTATCAAGAAAGCAGAAAATAAATACCTCTTACAGGTAAGAAGAACTTTCTCTGTATTTAAGAAAGTGATTTACCTTACTAAGAGCCATACTAAATGTATTTTGAAATACTGGACACTTTAAAAAATGTATATGAGTATTTCCGGGAGCTAACATGGTATGGATATTTGGCAATATATTAAATAACTTTAACTTTAACGCTTACCAAGCGACTAAAGAAATACAGTATTTTATGGTACAAGATTTTGGCAATCATACTTAAATAGTGAGATTAATATTATCGTTGTTGAAGTAGATATCTAATCTATATGTACTTGCTGTTATACAATATTCATTCAAGGAGAACATAGTTCAGCGGGTCTCTAATAGGGGTCGCCGGAAGACTGCCCCCCGGAAAACTACCCCCCAAACAGGTCCCTACGTCATATTGACGTCAGAGACCGGGGGGGCAGTTTTCCAGTCACGGACACTCAAATTTAGTTGTCAAACAGTTCTAATCTAACCTAACCTAACCAACCAAACTTGCTGTAACATTTCGAAATTCTGTTTTATATTCACCACATGACTATTCCATTATCCAATGGAATTACTTGAATTAAAATTAAAATTAAATAGCATGATTTGTCTAGGGGGGTAGTATTCCAGTCGCGGACACGGCTTCCATATTGGTTAGTTAGCAGATTTTGTGACGTCAAGTTTCACCTGGGGGGGTAGTTTTCCGGGGGATAGTATTCCGCATCCCCTCTAATAGGCCTAAGTGGGCAAAAATCTACAGTCGTTCCGCTTCTAGGTTTTCATACAATGAAGTTTGTAAAGAGTAATTATTTAAGGATAGACCTACTAGACGTAGTTTATTAGAGTATTGACTGAAAAATCAAAAATCAAAAAGACGCTGACAAGAACTGGTAATTTTCATATAATAGCAAACGTAGATTGTGCAATGGGCCCTATTTAAAACAAATTATTCCTGTTTCATTACAAATTCTTAGTGTAGTTCTCTTTCTAAGTTCTTAATGTTATTTTGTGTTGCTTTAAAAATACACAAAAACTATTTTCCCACACAAAACCACTTATAAAAAAGCACCAAATAATTTCAGTGATCAACGAATCCGGCAATAAAAACCGTTTAAATGTCTGTCAAAACGAAACACAACACTTCAGATAAATCATTACATCGATTATAGCAGTTATCCTTGCGGTTTACTGGAAGCTGGTCTGCTATAACATAGATCACTAGGGCAAGTGGTCGAAGGCAGCACAATGTCCGTGACCGCTGCGGAGGAATTAAACGAGTGATTCGTGGGTAAGGACACGTCAGATGGCTTTCCCAAACGTGATCGTGGCTACAGTCTGCTGGACGGTCATTGGACAGTTGTCTTGTAAAAAGTGGCCATTTTGTTAAGTTGTCACTATTATCGTATGGATAGGCTATGGTCATGCGCACCTTGACCTAAAACCTCAATTCTAGTTTTTATAGATAAGTGAATCTGCAACTTAATTCGTTAGGCTTTTAGGCTGAATAAGACTTAAAATATTAGTCTTCAAGGGCTGATCTAGTGGTAGAGCGCCGGGCTCCGTTGCTTGAGGGCCCGGGTTCAAATTCCACCAAGCACCTATGGATTTTATCCATGTGATGATGCCACAACCCTCTATAACTAGCCTGAAGTAATTTGAAAACCCGTTCTGGGCTAGAACCTAGTATCCTAGGATGTGAAAATGAGACGTTTAAAAATAGTCTTCGGGAGAAGCCACGTCTTTGAATTGGTGAAATATTGGGAAACGTTTAAGATCTTTTGGCGATCGGATGGAAAAATATCGATCAGTATTTTAGTATTTTAGCGAGTTCAACAACATGATTATCTCTCAAAGACCAAGAAACGTCAATTTGTTTTACTAGGTAAAAAACCTGAAAATTATGTTGTCACGGTTTATTTTCCAACATATTACTTATGTGGGAAGAGTAACATATAGTGCATTAAGAACATTTAAAATGCCACCTTTCACCAACAAACTGTGGGAAATTACAGTAAGAAATACGATAATTACCTAGAATCACGCAATGTCAGCGTCTTATTAAGACATTGAGATATTGACAGCTAAGAGAACCGTTAATCGCATGCTGCTGTGGAACACACGCAGCGGCGAGCGGACAGTTCCATAATAGAAAGAAGCTGGACAGGACGTCCCCAAAGGTTAAGTTATGGTTCGCATGACCCTAGACTATAGGTAATGGCAGAATCGTGACCAACGCTTGAGCTAAATCAGTGAAAGTGATAGTCACTTCGCGGCTACATGGGACAAGTGAGTCACCGGACTTCATATGTTGCACCGTTAGCTTGACAGAGGCGCGGCTCGTCTACGTAGTCGTTACATTGCGGCACTTCTGTCGAGAAGGTTTGACTTAACTCATGTCTGCAAAAGTTAAAATCCCACTAATAGTTTAACTTGCTAATGCTGTGGCACGGTTATGTAGATAGATAGGATAGTTTTTTGACACAAATTTAATTCAATCGGCTTAAATAAAATAAAAACCATTTACAGGAAAATCGTTACTCGCCTATTCGAAGAGTTCTTCCTTTGAAAAAAAAGAGACACGTGATTTTTTCTCAATAATTTTTGTTAATCATATTCTATTTCGTCATACAAAACGGAGGACAGTTTTGATATTCTTATGAATCTTTTGTTTCAATACTCTTTCAAAGTTTCAATACAAAAGTCACATTAAGAAAATCGGCAAAATAAGCTTAACGTTACTGATTTAGTACTAGCGGTTTGCCCGTTCTACGTACGGGAATCTAGTAGTAAGTTAAAACCTTATATTCAGAACAGGAGTTGGTTTGCATATTTAGTGTGCATTTTTCCAGATATGATGGCAAAACTATAATTGTTTAGGAATACATATAAACCTTCTCAAATACAATATCTGACAGTTTCAAAGCCAAAACGAATGCTTCGCAATTAAATGTCACCCGATCGTGTTAGTTCATATTTTATATCTAACGATGAATGGAATTGCTTTACAGTATAGATCTATGAGGCATAGCCCTAAGGTAGGCCTGTAATTGAAAGTTACTTTTCACACAGGTTAAAAGTAGTTAAAACACTACCTCAACCTCACTACTGCACACTTATTCGGGTTGAAATTTTTATTAACAATGGTGCTCTTGTCTTTTCCACGAAAAATAAGGACATTAATGCGTTACCAATAGACATACACACACAAATACAGAATTGAGTCCACACAACATTTTGGAGTCCAGACAGAAAACGCTAAAAATTATACAGTAAGAAATCAAATAAATAAGCATAAAAGCAGCAGCATTAAATTAAATAAGCAATAAGGTGCAGTGTTTATAAATAAATAGTGATGTGTTTGTAAGTTATGTAAAAATGATTCTTACTGCTACCACCGGTTCCAAAAAAGGAAAGGAAAAGTAGCATTACCAAAAACCAACGTTTACATTTGAGAAAAGAACTGTAAGTAGTACTTGCGACTAATTCAACCTGTCCTTCTAATAAAACTGTATTATAGGTGTTAATCTGTTGGCAAATATATAAATAAATAAATACACAGGCCACAAAACATGTAACATGTAAGGTTACCAACGTAAAGCTTTAAAAACTCACTATGGTTTGCTAAAAAAACTTTCACTTGATGTGGTGCAGTACCGAAGTTATTAATCTCCTTTGGTTTTAAATTTTTTTTTAAGTTTTCGAAAATCAAAGTTGTTTCCCATTAATAACATTATTTGTAAGCAGCTTTTATTGTTAACACATCAATGACAGTTTGAAGAAACCACCTTTATCCAAACAAAGGTTTCTTATTTAAAGATTACGTAATATCTAAACAATAATCGGTAGGCTACATATATCTAGCAAACATTCGGAGGAAATGTGACAAAAAACGCACTAATCTGGGGTTTTGTACGTTTGTAGTTTTATTTCCTAAGTAGCAAAAGTACCGATATCGTTGTCGAAATGTAAGTAAGTAGAAACCAAAAGTGACACATTGGAAAAGCGAGTTTAGCTACATCTGTTAAGTTAAACCTCTGTTACGGTACGATCACAGCGAAATTAGAAAGATCTTCCAAGATCGCAGCAACATCCACGATCACCCAATGCAGTTGTGATTTTTTACTTTGCACTTAACACAACTGTCCTTGAAGCGCCGTCAATGTGTGGAAACCTTTGTAAGCTACGGTATTGGTGACGATGATTAAAAAAATGTAAGTTTCCTTGCAATAATACAACACTGATTCACGGTATTTTCCCCGGTTATCAAAACTCAAGAACAATCGTTGCTCTTGCGATTAATTAAAGCGGTTAAGTAAGGCACAACGTTTTTAATCTCACTTGGTTTGGATGTGCTGACAAAACTTGATCGGAAATGGTTGCGGTATTTGTAAACAACTTTGAATGTAAGCATATCAGTGACAGCTAGAAGTGAGAACTAATCCAAACAGCTGATTGATATTTCATAAAATGTAATAGTAAACATTGGGAGAAAATTTGACAAAAATCGAACAAAATTGGGTTTTTGGTGGTTTGTTATTTTGTTTTCAAAGAAGCGAGGCCATGTTTTTATAGCCAAAGACACTCTCACCAATCCATTAAATACAGAAAAATTATTAGAACCGTGATCGGTACTCTAGTTTTCTAGGAGTAGGCCGCGTAAAATGACATTTTGGCGTTACAGACCGAGTCACAGAATGGACAGACAGACATACAGACAGAAATTGAGATAAGACTCGTTTCGGCTTTCTTAGGCTATGAAACGTAAAAATAACCAAATACCCCCGCCGCAGCAAACCTGCAGACTAAGCGAATTTCCATTTGACTGATTGGATTTACACTGAAATGTCTACTTAAAAATATAACATTTATTCTTGATTTAAATAGAATTAGTTTAACAAGTACTTAGGTTTGCTGCATCAGGGAGGGTAAAACTGTTTTTTTTTTCTAAAATGTGAATAGTTAGTAAGAAATAAAAACATTTTCCAAATTTGATCAAAATATGTTCACAAACAAGCAAACTACAACAGTTTACTTATTCTCCATAAGAATAACATGGGAATTTTAAATTTACAATTTTTTGGAATTTTCTCCGTAACCATTAGGCGCATAATAACGCTTCAATATACTAAATTATTTGTTTTTTTAAGCTCTACAAAATGGTTTGGAAAGAAATTGCTAAATTTTATGTTTTTTGGGTCAAAAATGGGAAAAACCTATTTTTAACCCATAAAACGTAAACCCCCGTTCCCATGGTCCGATCATGCTGGATCGCGAACTCGTTCGAATAAACGTACGTTTACACGTTTGTACCAAATTTCATCAAAATCGGATCATTTTTGCTCGAGTTATCGTGCTGACGGACACATATATATATATATATATATATATATATATATATATATATATATAAATATATAAATATATAAATATATATATATATATGAATTTGAACGGATGGTGTTTTTGGCCTCTAGGGACCTCAAAACGAAAAAAAAATCGGTCCCGCGTCCAGGTCTTACCATGAGTACTACGGTAATAGCTTATTCCCTATATGGGAAATTCGCTAAAACTGCATGATTCTAAGCAATGTACAGACAAAACTCTAATTTTATTTATATAGATTTACAGACCTGTATTTTAAAATTATCCATACACCCAACAATATATACACGAAGAGTTCATTAGTAAAACAAATCTGTATACCTTCTTTACAATAACATTTTTGTCTTGCAAACTTCTGCAGGTTTCCTTAACTAAAGATTGATCTGTAAATCACAATGGTCTGAATTCTTAGTCTATGATTATATTTAATAAGTCATGCGGGTAAAATAGCCTGTGGAAGGATCAAATGAAAATAGTAAAAAAATATATCGGGAATCCCAGCTTACAGAAAACTATTCCTCAGAAACTAATAGATTATTTTAAAATACTCTCATAATGTAATTAAATTACAAACTCGATGTTTTGACAATGTATCATTATCAAACCTTGGGGCGACTTATCTTCCCTAATAAGTTTGTCAATTCGCAATTGTCAATATAGTTCTCCAACACACACATCAATCAAATGTCTGACATCTGTCAAGTGAAACGGCCATAAATAACACATCTATTAAGTCTTTTACTAACGCTTTAACCTATAAGGAGATCCAATAAACAGGTACTGAGGCTAGTCGACTGTCAAGCAGCCATACATTACTACTTGATCGAGGTCTAATTCAGCCATTACCGTCTAATTGACAGTTCCTGCCCTTCGAACACCTCTTCAGCCATCACCCTCAGTGAAAGTTTATTCTCTTCTAACCTTGGCCCAAATCACGGATAGCTTGAGTGGAAAGCGAGAGGGTTCGGGAAATTCTTGCAATAACTCTCTAGTTTTTGTGCCCTGATGGGTTTCCTTAGTTCCTCTTTGTGCAGCGCACTGCGCAATAAGGAGTCCGTGGTGAAAATAATAAATAGGTTTGTAGTCTACCGTAGTCCGAGTATTCCGTAAAATTTAATTCTATATTTTTTAGTTATTTTATTAGTGGCAAGAACTCGAAAATTGAATTTTTTGTTACCTTTTATTCTTCGCCAGTGGGTTTTGAATGAAAGAATAATTGTGAACAGTTTTGAGAAAAAGCTGTCAAAACCCCTCGATTTGTTGCACATATGCTGGGCATTGGACCCTTCCTCGCAACGAAACCCTTAACCCTAGTAACCCTACCACAACACACCTCAATGAGGCAACGACGATTGCCTAAAGCAAGGCTGTGGAGGTCTATTATAATCGATATATCTATAGTTTCTGGAATTACAGTTTTCAATAGCTGATGGGTAGGTTATATATTCAATGTGGGTAGCTAAGTGGTGAAGTAGTTGGTGGGTAGGTAGTCACCTAGGAGGATTAAACATAAAACATTAAACATTAATCGGTAATCCTCCTAGGTGGTCACCTGGTTATCAGAAGGTTGCCAAATGGATCCTGGGAAAGTCAAAGCTTTATACGTTTAGGACCGAGGACCAGCCACCATTGATAATTGTGCTGTTAATAGAAGGTGCTAAGGAGACAGATTTTAGTCAGTAAACTACGAGTCGTCGCACTCAAATCTACCTACCATTAACTTTGAATAATGACGTGAAATTACCTCCTAACCATAAGGCCCAGCGGATGTTATTTCTTACCCTATTAAGTTTCCGATTTGAAATAAGATGTCCTCTGAGTTTTTCTTAGTAAAAAGATGTATAAAAAACTATGTAACGAATCAAAGTCAGGTCGGTTTATTAAAACTGGAGTTTTGATGATTAGAATATTGATACATCTAGTCCAATCCATGAACAGCTGGGTCCAGTTTCGAACCATAAAAAGCTACTAACTTTTGCTGATGCATAACTCCCATCTTATTAGAATTATTTTGGTCATTGCCAGAGTACACGTTGTAGTAACACCATTGCGCAAACTTTGGGCCTATCATGGCCAAGTTTGGGGTATTACCAACATGTTTTCCGCCGGATCGCCCCTCAGTTATTATAACTTCCGTTGTCTTCACGGCCGCCCGAAGACCTGAAGGTCTGTTGGCCAATCTGTGGAAAACTGACCGCAAGCTTACATGCACAACAACATGTTACACTTGTACTGTCATCGATACAAATAACTTGCCTTTATGTGTAACACTGACACAATAATATTGGTGAGTTAGAGTGAGTGATATTTACGGAAGAGTTTATTTTGAGTGTTCTAGTGATGATAATGTATCGATAGCTTTAGAAGGTGCATTAATTGTGCCAAAGAGTTTCTTAATTGCACCAAGCCCTCAAAGGGTCCCGAATATGTTCTTTAGATGCGTCAAGCCCAAGCCAGGTAGGTGGTAATTGCTGGCAGAAGGAATGTCCTGGTTTACGTGTGATCCTAACCTAACCTATTCAATTTACAATATGCAGTCAAAGAGGGCCGCCACTTGGCGCAGTTAATGGACGTATCGGGTGGCTCCCCGGAATAGTTGGCGCAATTCAGGAATACCCGACTATCTGATTCAGGTCAGTTGGCACAATTATTGCCTACCCCTCTAGTAAATCTCCTAAAGGAACCCCGACGAAACCCTTTACTGATGTGACGATTTAAAAATAAAATACAAACACTTCTACAAACCTTTAATATCCCGTAGGGACAGTTCAATCACAACCACCACTACTTATAAGTTGCTTAGAGCAACTCGCACGATAATTCCAACATAACTCCACTTGTAATTTCCACTGATTACTAATGTACACAAGTAAAAGTTAGCAATCATTGACTGGACAGACCAGTGGGAATCATACAGCTGGTTTGCTGATTGTGAAAGAGAAGGCTGGTTATAAATGTAACGGAGTCTTCGTGAAAGCCGCGACCTGTTCTACATCATTTGAGAGAGGTTAAAGCAGTTTGGGATTTATTAGTTTACTAGTAGCTTAGCCTGAGATTTGCAGCGATGTGGATCTAAAAATAGAAAACTGCTTTGTAAAAAAGTCATTGAGTCACAGATTTTAGAATATAACTTAGTTTCTATAATCAATGATTTTTTAAATTTACCTTTTTGACTTTTTATACTGAAATACTGTAGTCAAACAATTTGAACCAGGTACCAGTTTTTGCTTAAAATGAACATGGTAAAATGAGCCTATTACACGATTCTATATTAAACTACATGTTTGATGAAAAACTAAATATTGTAAGGTAAAATATAATTTGGAATTTTTGTATTGATTTATCCTTAAATACAGTATTCAGATGCTATAAATAGCCAGTAAAAGATTCCCTCTGTATTTTGATTTATTCAAATTCATATATTACACTATTATTTTGTCATTTGTTAGTCTAACTTAATTTATAACTTCTAAACCCCAAAGTTCCAACGTTAACAAGTTAATAATCGAATTCGGTGACAAACGAGCTGGCCAAATTGATTATCTTTGTAGTAGGATCTTTAGCGACTTCCTCTGTGGACAAGACACTCACTTGATTGTTCGTGTTAATGCTAATAGGTTGACCCAATTAAGCTTCGAAACGCACCATGGATATGCGAGATGTGCAATTGACTGCGGAAATTGATTTTTAAGGTTAGTAAGAGTAAGAAGGAATGTGCGTAAGTAGTGTAGCTTAAGTAACCTGTTATTTGTGTCGAAATCGATTAACAAGAGTTGGCCTACTTTCAATAAAAACATTTCAGAGCTCCACCCAATCGGAATTCTGAGTTCCTATGATTTTGAAGGGCATTTGTAGATTTATGAATCAGGTATATAATGTTCTTACCCTTCTCTCAAAGCAAAGCCCATAATAAGTCAAGGATAGTGATTATGTAGATCACCTTCTAATGAGAAGCAACCTTTGACCCAATAGAGATCTTCTGGACCAATATGCCATTTAACTTATGCTGCCAGTTATTGGTTCTGTAAGAACGTAAACGTCGAGAAAGAAGAGTTCAGGTTTGGACTGATCATTTACAGAAAATCCGTTAAAAATCCATTGGTGTAGAAAACACAAAACAAAAACAATCTCAGAAAACAGGAAATGTTCGAAGTTATGTGAAACATTGAATTTGAATATTACAAATACTTATCTCAACCTTTCGTAATTCTGAATCGTGTTTAGAGTCCGTTTCATATTTGAGTGTGCTAAAAATAACACTTTGTTTATGACTTTAAGTGGGGGAGTTTGTAATACATATAGTACTTCCTTGTAATGCACTCAAATCCAACTGTAGCTGTAAAAGTATCCCATTTCTCAAGTCGGTTTTACGTATGGAAAAACCAGTTAGGCAATCTCTGACAAAGAACTATATAGATTTATATGGTGTAAATTTAAAATGTAACTACAGTATGTTATATAAGACTGAATGGTTGGTTTACACAATATTCTAAATGCTTGTAAATGTTTATGGCTCTTGAACCATAATGGATAATCGTAAAAGTCCCATGAACCTTGAATTGATTCACCTATGCGTATTGTATGCAAATTCGCCTAGATGCGTCTTGACTATTGACCTAGATAAGCTGTTTAGGTTTGGAGGCTAAGAGAGGCTATGGCCCACAAAACGTGCTTACAAGTGCTTTAACCGTAATATATTACCATCGGTTTGGTGGTGCTTATAATTTTTTACAAGTTAGTAACCCATAAAAACAACAAGTCCATAACTTCTGCTAATACTACTACTGAAATATGCAAGATGGATGCAGTGTGACAGAGGTGGTCTGTAGCTTTGTTACTGACCAAGATCAGCTGTTTATTTAGAAAAAAATTCTTTCTAGGACCATTAGTTTAATCAAGGAAAGCTGGTCATAGCTGATAACAATAAAAATCTGACTTTTCTCGTTATCGAACTAAAAGCTATTGGATTGTCTACTTTGCTAACAAAAATTACTCACCTACATGGACCATATAAATTACCCTTAATCAATTACCCCATTTTAACTTAACACTCATATTTAAAAAATGTCAAATTAAAAAACATTATTCGATTAGAGAAGTTAAAATATAGTTTTACAAGTTAATAAATAACTAGGGGCATGTAGGGACATAAGTCCCTAAAAAGCTCAAAACGTAAAACAACCTATTTTAATATTTAAAAAAACTAAGAATCAAATTATTTATTTGTAAAGATAGATATGCCTGTTTACCATATCTTTGTTTAAAAAGTCTCTCTGTTTGCTTTGGTTGTTGTTATCTATGTATATGAAATCCAATGTTTGTCCTAATGCTTTACTAAGCGACCAACCGATCATGATAAAACCTAAGGGAAGTAAATAAGTACTATACAAAATGAACAGTTTTATTAGCCACATTGAGTAACATTTTATGGTTTTGGCGTTCAACTTCCCATTTGTCAAAGCCAATATTGAAAGTTAATATGAAAATCTTTGGTTTGGTTTTAAAAATGTATCAATTATAGATAACTTTATCCGTGGTTTTAATATAGTATACAGTGCATCGCAGAGTTAACCTGCTAAGAATAAACCAAACATGTATTGAGTACTGGCTTGGAATAATAGCGCGATCAACTATAAACAAAAGTCAGCAGTAAATGACTTCTAATGCTATTCTTATAGAGAACATTTTACGTTGTATCTAAATTTCTGTCAGCATTTTGGAAATTCCTCTATTACCACCGTAACGGGATAGCGACCAATTTGAGCCCTCTCCCGTTATTCTACGACATCCCAGTCGCCCACAATTTTGACGCAAAGAATCGACTTATATATAAACTTTGAAAGTCATCTGCATGGTAGTTTTCTTTTCATGTCATTTGTTTGACAATGTTTAAAACACGTTTGCAATGTCATCAATCCCAAGACAAGCTCACTTGCTGTGTTTACTCATACGGCTAATGACTTCCTGGCCATTGACCTGTTTGTCGCGTTGATGTTGATGACTCGTTGACATCTCAATTTGTTTGTTGATTTTGATGTTGGGAGAAATTTATTGGTTAACCAATCACAGGCAGCATACTTAAGTAACGGATACACCGAATAGCCTATAGACAATGTTGATTGTTAGAGAACTATTTGATTAAATGCTAAACACAATAAGAAATGTGGATAAACCAAAGATTTATAACTATTATTTCAACAATAATAGTCAACAATATCAATCAACGAACAAAACGAGAAAGACTAAACCAGCTAAGAATGCCTGATGTGTTTTTGAACATACAACAACTGAAGAATAAAATTTAACATACTCTTTTGATCCTTATTCGGTTTATTCAAAAGGCATTTGGCTAGTATTTGTTTCCAAACAAATTTAAGTATAATTTTAGCTAAAACATAAATCGTTAAATCTAACCGAAAATATTCCATAAAAAACTCCTACAATCTAAAATAATTACATGCGGCTGAGAAAGAAAAAATATATCGTCGGAGTGGAATAACAAATTTCAAAAGAACAACAGACCAATTGGTTTGAAGAACAAAACGTGAGAACCAACTCAGACAAATAACAGTGGCTGGATAAAAATTATCTAATAATGACATTTTTTACAAAAAAATGAAACTGTAAATCAATAACATTAACTAACCAATACATCAATAATAAAACTAATAGACAGTTTTGATACTACCATAATACCATAATTATACCATAATTACAACCATAATTATCGTCACAACAAAAGAATGGAATATAAAATAACAACTTCAAAGAAACCCCAGAAACTATCCAAGTGAGTAAAAGCAATATAGAAAACTAGCTTTGGTCAAACCCCCTGACATACCCTGACAACCAATTGAGATTAATTTTAATTTACTAGATAAAACATTCATAAGAATAAGATACATTTTGAAAACGGGTAAAACTCAGCGTCAAACCACACTAAACATCGGTCATATACAAACTAATCATTGGGAAACTGTGAATTACAACAGGTGACTTATACTGCCAAAGAGAAAAAAATGGCTAAGAAACAGAATACACAAACATGAACTAAGAGGCAAAAAAGATGCAAAATACAACAGACGGCTGGGGAAAGTGGCTGGGCAACGAAGCCCACTAATTGACATGACAAATGGCTTCTTGTCATGGTGCCAGAAGTATCCTTTAGTTTTATCTGACCATTCTCGTCAGTCGTAAACCGTGTGGCAATTTTAAATTATTTAACTTTCTCATTTGTGTTCAAACGGCGTGAATATTGTATGGCTCGTTTTTGTGTTGGGGTCTTTAATTGTACTTCAAAATTTAGAGTTTTGGAGATTAGGGAATGTTTTTAACAACGTTAAACTGGGAGCGGAGTTGGTATGGTGATCAGATAGTAGGACTTATGTAGGCTACTGGAGGTCCAGGTTGAGTCTAGGTTGGGTGTAGGGATGACCAATGGATTTGACTACACAATACTTTGATCCGGTGTCGCGCTGAAATCATAAAATGTAGGGTAAGGTATCGAGAATCTCATAAAGTATAGGGCAAGGAGAACTCCCCCCAACGAGATCTTTCGTTGCTGGAGATATTCTGATAGTTCAGATTTTATTCTGATTATGTTGTTTTTTAATAGTATACGTAATAACGTAATATAATATAACGTAGTAACGTAATAACAGTTGGTTAACTAATCCAAATTTCTCCAAATGTAACTATTTTTCGATCTTGAGGAAAACCAAATTTTTGAAAGTTCTGGAAAGTTAGAAATAATTGTCACAACTTAAAAGTGACCTCACACATTTACCCATAGTCTTTTATTTACAATGATTCATAAAATTTAGGTCCGGAAAAATATTTTTTGAGGTTTATTTTTTGGGAGAATACTAAACTTATTTTGGGTTCAAGCTTATAAATTCTGTGTGAACATGGCAAACCTACATATCCTACACCAAATTAAACTGTTTATCATCAAACAAACCTCTGGTACGAGAATACATGTTGAAAACACATATTTATAAAATATCGTTTCACTAGAAAATTCTAACTCATCCACCGACACACTTCCTACTGTTCTACATGCACGACCAAACGCCTTCAACTAATTGCCTCAGCGGACAAATTTAATTTGAAACAGTGATACGGTAATAAAAACCGTGACGGAACTGTAATTGTAGAATATGTAGATTAGTCAGTCGGACAAACCGCCGAAAAGAGAACGGCAAAGCAACCTCGCGAAGTGGTTCACCTTCCTCAGAATGTGGCAAAAACAAACCGAACAACCTACTTTTGTCGCCGACGCGAACTGCGATAGTTGGGGTTAATGGTGGATTTATGGTTAAGGTCGAACAGTTAATGATGAGGGAATTCATCAAATGTGTTCTAGAACAGGTAGAGACGATGAAATTTGATTTTGAGTAATTACAAATTACTATAGATTATGAAGGGATATTTCCAATACAGTAATATCAATATCGCCTGAAAAACTTTGGTAATCTACGGGATTTGAACCCGGAACTGCAGGAAAGAAGTGATACACTCCTTTGAGTATAGTGGTCATCAGTAATTATTCCAAGATCTATATTCAGGGTTTGTTAACAATAATTACTTATTTATATTTAAATTTTTTGGTATATGTTTGACTTTAGCTCTAAGATCTCAATATTTATTACATTAAATATATTCGTTTCTGCCTAGGGGAGACGTTTTTTGTTTGTAAAATCTACAATTATTCATAGTTCAAACAATGTTTTAGTTTATCTTAAAAAAAGGTAGTGAAATAAACTTGCAGCTCAGGTCTATTGTTTGTTATAAGTTCGGCAATAAAAAGGCATTTCTAAATTATGACTACAACATAACGTTGAGTGCTTGTTTCAATTCATATACTTGTATCTTCAAAAAAAATACATTGCTTAATTTTCATCCTCCAATGTGGACATTTTCAAAAACTCCCTTTGCCAATACAATCCCTGGTATTTAAATTTCAACTAAACTTTCTGGAAATTACTGTAGAAATAGTTTCTCCCACATGTAAATTTAAATATTATGACACGACCAATAAGAGAATTCCGTCATTATTGCCGCAAACATTCGGCTCAAGCGTCCAGTCCGTTTTATTGCAAATTGTATTACTAGTTAAAGTTACCACTCGATTACATATTGAGACCGCAATAAACATTAACATTTTTCAAAAATGTGTAAATATAACTTAACTTTTGACTTTAAGGGATCCTCAAGGGTGTAAATGTTTGATATCTACTCAGGAGCTATGGACGATATAAAAAATAATTAAATATAAACTCAAATAGTTTTGGTTTTGAGAACTAACTCAGTAAGCTTTACTGGTAGACTATATGTCAGTGCAGAGCCGAATTTAACTGTACTGAACCGCTTAATAACAGATCATTTTGTACCTAAAGTTTTCCCACGTGCATGAGCATAAAAGGATGCGTGAAAGTTACCATGATTGTTTTATTTGAATAAAGATTTTCTGAACTGAATCATGTTTAGCACGTCTACGATTACCCAGACTGACCCCAGTGTAATTTTTATGTATTTGCTGGTCACAAGAAACAAAACTGATGTAACTGTTTCAATAATTAAAAACTCGCTTTTCAACGTTTTGAAGTAACTCACTGAAAGGGACTTGCTTATCAACGTTTTGAAGGAACTCAATGGAAGGGACTTGCTTATCAACGTTTTGAAGGAACTCAATGGAAGGGGCTTGCTTATCAACGTTTTGAAGGAACTCAATGGAAGGGACTTGCTTATCAACGTTTTGAAGGAACTCAATGGAAGGGGCTTGCTTATCAACGTTTTGAAGGAACTCAATGGAAGGGACTTGCTTATCAACGTTTTGAAGTAACTCACTGAAAGGGACTTGCTTATCAACGTTTTGAAGGAACTCAATGGAAGGGACTTGCTTATCAACGTTTTGAAGGAACTCAATGGAAGGGGCTTGCTTATCAACGTTTTGAAGAAACTCAATGAAAGGGACTTGCTTATCAACGTTTTGAAGGAACTCACTGAAAAAGAGTTGCTTCTCATCGTTTTGAAGGAACTCACTGAAAGAGACTTGCTTATCTTCTTGATTTGCTTATGAAGAATGGTAATAATACTCACATTGAACTTTCAGACAAAACTATTTGAGTTTCTCTTTCAACTGGCGTTTCGTTGATGAATACAAGTTTAAGGTAAAAATATACAAATGTATAATATGTATAACAAATATAAAACAAAGAGATTCATTTTATCCCTTGTTTATTTTATTTATTTATTCCCCTTCTTCTCCTCCCCTCCCCTTGTTCCCCTTCCATCAAACCTCCTACCACCCCTCTCCTTACCTTGTTCCTTGTTCCCCGTTGTTAATTTTATTTATTTATTTATTTTATTTATTTTTCTTTCCCCTTGTACTTTTTGGACCAGTTTGGATGGAATTACAATGGCAATAGATCATAGACTAGTCCCACTAGTCATCGTCAGGCCCATTCTTAGCACCGGTCGTCATTAGCGCCATCTCAAGTCTAAAGTAAAAGTGTAAATACATTGAAACCTGTTGGACTACCTTATTATTCTACATACTTATAATCCACAAGATGAAAACACTAAATTGAACTCATAGCGTGCAATTCCTGCGGTCACGAACCTTATATTTTACACAAACTGTTACCGTGTTCGCTTTTCCGTAAAAACTATTATTTTACAACGAGATTTGAAAGCAAAGACCACCGAGTCATATCATGATATAAATTTCCACAACGACTTGTTGAATTACAGAGAGAGTGAAGATATCTTGTCTTTCTGCTCTGGTTCGCCGCTTGATTATCATGTAGCTATTGAAAAAGTCGGGTTTGATTCGTGTCTAATTAGGGATCGTTATATTTTGGAAATTAATTAAATTCCTTGGAGAATGTGGTTTAATTTCATGGAGGGATGGTTGTGATATTTTGTTGTTGTTAATTGAATTGGATTCGTTAAAATCATTACTTTTGACGATGAAGGAGTTAAGGATAGAAGTGTGATAGGAGTGTGTCCCTTGATGGCCGTCTTAATCGTATTGCTACCAACAACAAAGGGGCCTCAATAACAAGTCACTCTCGATAACAAGTGTCAGTTTCAAATGACCTTAATTTGTAACCCTAATCAAAAGTTATTGCAAACCTTGATAAGACGTGTTTACCTTGATATTGTTGGCAAGGCATTGGATCATTGGGATAGTTGTCTTATTTTATAATCCCCATGATAGGCTTGTTATCGAGGCTTTACTATTTGTTACACGTTACGTCTAAGAGATATCTTAATAGATCTACGGAAAAGTTTTAAGTGGTCTAAAGCGAATAAATAAATTATTTAATATACTCAGCCATTCAAAGCCTAGTTACTGACTAGACTAATCAATTAGGTGGGACTAGATTTTACTATTATTTAACTGAAGATATCCTAGGTAGACATCAAGGGGAACTACAGGTTACTTAAGTTTCAAGATTTAATCTTCTGACCCTGTCGTCCTCGACTGTATGAGTCTAGCTACTCCACTCCTGCTTTGAATCAGAAGAAAATCATTTTTTTTTTAATAACACATTTGTTCCAAAATATAATATAACGAAGAAACGAAACTCTTTGGAGTGTGTGCTCTCAGTTGTTTAGAGAGCTAGTTATAAATCAAGGTGTCATTCTGGTGCACCCGTTTTCTGAACCGGAGTCCATGAAAAGAGCCCGAAATTTTAATTCCCAAAAAGGTTTACTAATCTTAAGCATGGAAAGAGCCCGTGTTTTTTTGGCTCTTTTCATGTGCGCCCTTCTGAACGAGTTCTTATCAGAAATAATTTTGTCATATATGACGACGACAGTTCATTTGTTTCTAAATGACTGGCAATTTAATTCAGTAACTAGCGTACATGTTGCTCGAATTCGAGCAATTGCGATGTATTACAGGAGTTATTTCAAAATGAATAACAGTCATATTTACAATGAGTTTAAAAGAGTCAACTCAAAGATTACCGGTGTGTAACTCAGACCATGTTTATCTTCGTTATTGATAAACCTAAAGCATTCCGGTCGGTTTTGTCCTTCTCTAAATGCCTCGCTGTACAGGCAACACAGGTCGTTGATAGAGGGCCAATTGAGAACGAAAAGTCATTTTGGGGTAGTGTTAGGGCGGATTTGTAACCTAAAGTTAAGATTGTCTAGGGTCAGGTGCTGACTGTGATGAGTTAAGCCTAATACGCGCTACTGTTCTGTAGCTGCGGTCGTTACCTATCACGATTACGCCTCCTGTCTATGTTTCGTTTTCGTCGCGTCGGAGGCATTTAAAAGAAAAAAAAACAACAAATAAATTATAGGTACACAAAACAACGATAAATGCACAAATTTAAGTTAGAATTATGCTGACACGATCCGTCATAGCGACACAAAACAACCATAAATACACAAATTTAAGATAAAACCATACTAACACGATCCGTCTTGGGGGTTATGTTTACACAAACTGAAATAGTAAACACATGTACTCAATACGTCTCATCATAGACTAAGCAACACAAGGATGACTAAGCAACTAAGGGAGTATGATTTATCTATGGTCTCATTGAATTGAAAAATAAATAACAGCAATTAAATTATACAGCTGATCAAAATGTAAACAATTATGTTCTTCATAAGGATAACATGGGACCTTTCAAAGCCACTGGGGCAGAACCCAAGGGACTTTTTCAAAAATAGAAGGCCAGTTTGCAAATCTACGCGACACGCTCTTTCCAATGAGACGTCAATGGATAAAATCGGTTAAGAAATGGCGGAGGAGTTCAACCGACAAAGTTTCATGTAGTTTATTAATTATATAGATACCCTTGACAGTACACTACAGAGGAAATTTCATTGTTTAACTTGTATTCAGCTTTAGGATTAAAAACTTGTATTTAGTACCGATTTAATGTGCTACTGTAAAATACTGTTTTCTTCTTTACACTCCAGTTCAATTATAAATACATGTCTCATGTCCCAAAAGAATATCATGAAATGTTATGATAAACAATTGTTGTTATTTAGCATACTATTTGCTACGAACAAATCAATTTTCATTTTGTATCCAGGCTCTTAACAATTTGTATTGTGTTTGGTTCTTTTACGTTTCTTTAGTGATAATTTTTAACAATTTTTTTCTGGAGATTACTCATGACTACAAAGTTATGGAAAGTACGTTGTGCATAAACCGTTAAATATATGAAAATAATGAACATTAAAAACGGGATTGTTTCGTAACTTGACGACCTTGAAATGACCATGTAGTAATTAGTTTTTTTATATATACTGTATATGAAAACCGTACACTTGCTATGTTTAAGCCTTCTGTATCTACACCTATAATTATCTTCATAACTTTTTACTCAATCGATATTACAATCCAGACATAACCCAACTAACTGCACTCTGATTTACAGCTAATTACTAATAATTGCTGGTTGGTAATTAAAAACATCACTAGCAGTGTTACTTTTATTCGTCCTTCATGGTCACTCAATTACGTAATCAATGTAAACGTGTGAAATTTCCGACGTAAAAACGTTGGTTAACTTTTTGTCCGTAACCACAAGATCTCGGCCTAGATTCCTCTTGGTGGACTTAAACTGCCTATCTTTGATAATGAGTAACCTTTGCGTTGGGAGTTGGATGCGTTTCAATGTATGAATCATTTTTTTTAAATTAATTACGTATGTAACACAAACAGCTGTACGTTTTTAAGACAAGGTGTATATCAGCATTTCATTATTTCACGTGATTATCCAGTATGTCTTGTATGTAAACTAGATTGTCCATAAATATTAAATATTAAAATTGTTTACTATTACACTTTGTTAATTGGCCACACATATACGTCACGGTTGCCTCTGCAACGACACTTGTTTTCAGAGAATGCAGTTGGAAAGTCGTCAGAAGATTGGTTGCCCTTTCAGAAACGTCCTAGGAATTTAGGCTCTAGGAGTATTGGACTTGCAGTACGAAATAACATTCTACGTTTGACAACAATGCAACAAAAAGCTGTCTTTTAAATTTGGTTGGAAAAAATATGTAGTAACAATTAAATTATGTAAACTGGCAGTCCATTTACTAGGATACTTCGATTTTCTATCACAATAAACTTTCAATCAGTGTAGTTTTATATCATTTCATTTTTTGTTGCGTTTTAAAACGTGTTATGTAGTCACTATTTTTCATAGGGTATATTCAAATAATCTGTATATGTTCACTTATTCTGTATTTCGTTGTTAGCAATGTCTTGAAATACGTGTCAAAATTAAGAAGTGTCATACTACACCCATAAACAATTCAATTGAAATATTTTGAGCATAACTTGGACAACTTTTTGAGTAGGTTTACGACGTTTACTACTGCTAGAACTGAACAGCAAGAATCTCAGCTGTTCAATAAATGGAAACTCATTCAAATAGAAGTTATGCTACCATTTCGCTCAGTGCTAAACTAAAATTTAATACTCTATACAAATATAAAGTACAGAAGTTTTGTAAGAAAATAATTTATGTTTCGATCGGAAAAGACGGTTTAAAATTATAAAAAACCTACACTCTAATAGCAAAGCACATTTTAATATCCCAGATCAAATTTATCAACTTCTTTCAATATGTTTCTATTTATTACATGTAAACACAGTAGCTACAGCACGATCCAAGATGGCGGCCAAGGTGTGACATGTTGTGACGTGTTGAGCAACATTGCACGTTGCGTGAGAGGCGGCGTGACAATCGAGGGACATCTTGTCTTGTAATGACATTACCATTACACGAAACATCATTACATTACAGTATTACACACAGACGTGTTATGATCAACCCGCAATGGCCGCACTTTAAATTTAACATTAACCTTTGGACAGGTGACGAATGCATGATTATTTAAAAATAAAGATAGTTAGCGACTAAAACGTTATATAGTATAAACAATTTTTCACCTAGATTACAAATTTGAACCTTTTATTCTCAATAGTTGAAGGGCTTTTGTTTGTTTTTGTTTTACACGTAATAAAAATATGTTTTCTACTTATTTTCTAAATTAAATGTTTATTTCATTTTCGGTATTAATTTCACTTCATTATTACTACTTTTACAAATACTAATAGCATGGAAACCCTATAATCAATAGTGATATATGGTAATTTAGAATCCTTTTAATATGCAATAGCTTTTAGAGTTATTATACATCAACTTGTTGACCTAACCTTCAGGACTAATCAATATAATTTAATGCTTATTCAATTTTTTATACTGCCAAAATCTATATAAATAAAATTAGAGTTTTGTCTGTACATTGCTTAGAATAATGAACTTTTTGGTTATTTTTACATTTCATAGGTCAGAGAAACCGAATCAAACCTTATCTCAATTTCTGTCTGTCTGTCTGTCTGTCTGTCTGTCTGTCTATCTGTCATTCTCTTGGTAACGCTAAAATACGCACTTTATTACAACTACTCCTCAATAACTATAGCACTGTCCCGCCTGAAACTTATTTTCCAAATACTATACATATATGAGATGGTTTTAGACGTATTTCATCGAATATGAGACAGTTAGATATTTAACAGTAAACCCTTGAAAATCAAGTTTTTGTCGATTTTTGACGTGGAATTTCTGGAAGCCCATGTTAACCTTATGAGAAATGAAATTATTGAATCTTAACAGCTGTTTCAATTAAACAAGTTGGTTCTGTTCTGTGATGTTCAATAGCATTAAAGTTACAAGGATTACCAACAGGGTGCAGCACTAGCACTATTATTTCTTTTACATTTATGACAACAGCTAATTTGCAACCTAGAGGCGAGTGAGCGTAGCGAACGAGCTAACCTGAAGGCAAGTGAGCGTAGCGAACGAGCTAACCTGAAGGAAAGTGAGCGCAGCGAACGAGCTCCAACATACAGGTGAGTGAGCGTAGCGAACGAACTTCAACCAGGACGTGATTGAGCCATGCAAACGAGATCAGATAGTAAAAATAAAAGTAAGCCTACCGTTATAGGATCGACCGGCAGACACAGAGGTAATTTAACCTTTTATTGATTGTCATACCGATCCGGAACAACAAAAAACAACATAAAATGAAGCTATGTATAATAGTTTGGCCAGCATATCTTAAAATATGCAAACCAACTGCTGTTCGTTATATAAGAAGGTTTCAACTGAATATTATAAGATCCCCGTGCGTAGAACGGGTACACAGCTAGTTAAAGTATATATTTAATATTTTTGTCGTATTGGTAAAGTATACAAAATATCATGTGGCCCTAACTCTAGGGTGAATCAAACATTTGCATTTCATTTAACATTGTTGTAATTTAATTGAACTACATTGGAAATCTACAAGTTCTTTTTTAAATCATAAATTCAACTCAAACATTTAACTAACTAATTACAAAATTTGCAATAAGTTAGTTTACTTCAACTGCCAACCATGTACTAAGTCTGAAGATTCAAGCTGATTCCACACCAACAATCCCATATTTCACGCAGTTGGGGGCGATGTTGTATTTTGTGTTCATCATGTAATTACGGAGTTTTAGTCATGTTTTGTCTCATTTATCAATTAGAGTCCTTATCCAGTATGTTATTCATACTGTGGCGCGTGTGAATCATTCAAAGAGTGTCACATTATGATTTTATTGCAATAAATTTGGATTAAACATATTTTATTTTTTCTATTTCATTCCAAGGTACTTACTTAACTCACCAAGGATGTGGCTACAATACTTCTTGGAAACTTTAACAACCGTTTAAAACCCAGCAAGAAAGGGAGCATCCGGGTTTACGCAATTTAAATTAAGTGCTTTTCCAATTGTTTACTTACATTTGAGTCATTTTTGTATTGCAATTCATAAATCGATGGTAACATTTTGAAGTGAATGTCAAAACTCAACATTTAACATGAAAAATAAAATTATCCTTGCAAGTATTCTCAATATGTTATTTAACAAATAAATAAATCCAAAATATGTGTTACGCTGAAAACTATTTCGAACACAAAAAGTGTTTTGGTTATAACTTTTTCTACAAAAATATTTACTACCGTACGTAAAACTACATTTGCATCTTGAAATACAATTTTTCATTTAAGGGCCTCGGATGAACATTGTTAACGTAAAAATAAATAGTATGTGATATAGGACTGTAAATGGAAATTTACTAAAACGTTAAACAATCAACTTTACTTTTTAGCAACACATTAAGGTTCAAACTTTTGGATACTAACGAATGGTAAAGTACGACGATTAAGAAGCTTTATCATTCATTAGCTATCGTAGTTTAACCATAATATACAGGGTGTCCCAGAACTCCCTACCAATATTTTAGGACTCAGTGCAGTTGCTCCTGGGTAAGAAACATACCTAAATATCATATTTAAACTGTCCGGAAGTCCTTAGTTACTCACACAGCCGCCATTTTGTTTTTTCCAGTTATTAATTTTCTTCTAAAGAATGGTTAAACATACGAAATGGAAACTTTGCACAAACATTAATGACAACTAGACAAAGCTACAAAAAAAATATGAAGATTTTTCAAATTCATAAAACTAAATGGCGACCATTTAAATAGCTGGTTGTTTCTTAAATAGCTCAAAAACCGTTGATTTTATAAAAATTTTAAATGGCCGCCATTTTGTTTTATGAATTTGAAAAATCGTCTTAACTTTTTTGTAGCTTTGTCTAGTTGTCATTAATGTTTGTGCAAAGTTTCCATTTCGTATGTTTAACCATTCTTTAGAAAAAAATTAATAACTGAAAAAAACAAAATGGCGGCTGTGTGAGTAACTAAGGACTTCCGGACAATTTAAATATGATATTTAGGTATGTTTCTTACCCAGGAGCAATGCCCTAAAATATTGGTAGAGAGTTCCGGGACACCCTGTAGAATTGTTTGATTTAGCTAATGGCAATGTTTCACAGTATCAGTAGAATGCTGTATTATGTGTTGTTAGTTTTTGCTACTTTGTAAGTTTATAAAATAAATTATATTATATTTTGTAGACACGCAAACATTTATAAAATTTGACCGTGCCTAATTGTCAAATCAAATCAAATCAAATCAGTTTTATTTCCACAATATACAAAAAATTTACAATTTTTCAAAAAAATAAA
Source organism: Macrosteles quadrilineatus (assembly GCF_028750875.1). Lineage (NCBI taxonomy): Eukaryota > Metazoa > Arthropoda > Insecta > Hemiptera > Cicadellidae > Macrosteles > Macrosteles quadrilineatus. The sequence continues at coordinate 73,875,185 of NW_026542597.1, forward strand.
ATACAATTGATAAACTATAACGGGCTAACATCTTTTGATCAAATACATTTTCTACGATAATTTCTCGGTTTTCCCACAGTTGGTTTTACATATCACAAAACATATTATCATTTAAAATAAACGTTTAAAACAAACACTTGAAAACATACACTGCACTTTGAAATTTCACGCAAGTACAGATTGACAATAAAGAATTAATAATATCTACAAACGGTAAAACGTGTCCCTAGTGTAAACAGATCTAGGAGTACCCAGAGAATTTACGGAATACGGAGTTCAATAGAAAAGACGCAAGAATTTACAATTTTTTCAACTAGGCCTACCTATTTGTTTGTATCATAAAAAACTTACTCTAAAGAGTTGCTAGTGTCCATGATTGAGTTGATTGATTTACTTGGTTTTATGACTGTCATTAATTGTTTTTTGGAGACACGCCATGGTAAAAAAAATCGGACCCATTACCTTCCCTTGGGGGACCCCAACATATCACTATAGCATTGCTTACCCAGTAGGAGAGGCAGGACGAGTTGCCAACGCATGTTGGTCACTACACTCGCGAGCACTACACTAGACACGACCGCGACCACTGCTGTAGGTCTACTGATGGTCGCCGACCACGACCACGACCACGGGCCGGGGATAACGGGTCCGCCGTCACCTGCTTCTCACCTGGTCTGCATCCTGCGTCACTCATTCATCACACTACGTAGTGATTCTTCAGTAAAAACGTTTTGTTTCATTATAAATTTTTTTCACATTTTTTAATTTTTTGTAATGGTGTTAATATTTTCCAGTTTAAGTTTTTGGTGTATCCATTTTGGGTCCCCCTGAACCCAAAAAGTGGGTTTCTAAGTGATGTCTGTGTCTGGATTTGTAAAGACCTACAACCACACATATGGTCCGATTTTGATTAAATTTCGTATGTGGGTACTCCATGGGATCTCCAGGTTTTTTTTATTAATCGGAATTTTTTAATTTTAATTTTAATTTTTCCATAAAACTCCATAAGTAAAAAATTCGGATTAAAAAAACTGCCCAAAATGATTATGATTAAAATTTAGTATCTCATAGTTTTTTGTTTTTTTTGTATCCTGAACAAAATGGTACCCACTACTGTAAAAATTACGGTTTAAAAGTATTGCAACTTTTGTGATTTTTCCCTTTAAATATCATAGTTACTCTCACTGCTACATGATAAAGGTTGTTGCCAAGCTAATGGGAAAAAAGTATGAGTCATTCTGCTGTTACCGTTTATTTCTATTGTGATGATTGTTTATTTTTCTGTAAAAATGTAATCGTAAATGATTAAAAGTTCTATTTCAATCGACGAGTTTATTTTTATATTTATAGGTCATTTAAATATTTTTGTTCAGTATGATAATTTTTTGTTGGGCATCACTCACCTTATTGGAATCACGAGAACGCAGTCCTTGTCATATCACAATCAACACAGTTCATTGCACATAAAAATATACAAAAATAAAAATAAAACTAAATTTAAAATTTCAGATTTAAGTTCCCAACACCATTTTTATGTGCAATGAACTGTGTTGATTGTGATATGACAAGGACTGCGTTCTCGTGATTCCAATAAGGTGAGTGATGCCCAACAAAAAATTATCATACTAAAGTATTGACCTCACCTAATATACCATGTCGTTTAGGAATAAATATTTTTGGTAGGTAGTTTAGTTGTTTTGTTTTGCATGTCCTTTACAAAAAAGATAAATGATACGGAATTTGAGATTATTTAAAGACCCGTAGACCTAGACCATGATCTAAAGATATATAATGGTAAAACATTTTTACACAATCAAAAAGTTAAGGTACCGGTATTCTCTATAAGGTGAACACATCACTTTAACGATATTTTTTTGTATGATTTCTGGTTGAATAGCTCGTGCTTGTAAATTGTAATCGTAAAAATTAATCTGTTTCCAAGAGAGCACCAACAGCGTATTAGTTGCGTATGTTTAACATATTTTACCAGATATTTTTACTCAATGCTTTACAGATTAAGTAAATTTTCATCTTTAAAAAAAATATGTTTGTATCTATATGCACGTGTTTGATAAACAATACGGTCTTTGTTCTTATCAACTGCAAATCACTAAAACCATTGATTATAGTCAATGCTAAAACGGATATACAGGAGAAAGTGGAATGTGAAAAGAAAGAGTTTTGAGGATTAAGACGACGATATATTGTTAGCACCCTTTCTTTGACTACCTATATTATTGCCTATTGGATACTGAAGTAGACCTCCTATCTATATGGACCAGCTGTAGCCATTTTTTTAAGGGATGTAGTTGTGTGAGCCAGTCACAGAATGCGATAGTGTCTACAATTCTATTGTATACCTTGTTTTTTGTTGCTGGCCAGGTTGATGGGTTATAACAGTTGCTATAACTCATCATAAGTCATTCCCTAAGTTTGATTTGGTTAAAAAGATTGTGCATTCGGCAGAATTTAGTAATTTATATCAGCACAATCTGTAGGTGGCTCACATATTATACTGTATACAACATAGAGGTAAAAGTAGTGGCGGTCCTCTTATCGAAAAGACCCCTAGACTCAAGAAGGGATTCGTGATTGTAAAAATTGGAGATGATTAAACAACTATTCTTAAAAATAAAAATAAACATTATTACTTTATGCTGGCTACTTTTTTAGCCAATTCTAAACATTGTAAAGCACAAAACAATGTTTACACATTCTCACCTTAATTTTATTCAATATCTAAACTTTCCTGTAGAACCCACCAACCTCTAAGACAATCTTCTAGATAGTGCTAAAATCGTATCCGATATTCAATTGACTTAACGATAATGATACTCTAATTGGCCAACTATCCTTGATTGAAATATTTACAAGTCAATTAAAGGTTACTCAACGACGAGACTATAGAGTACATCGTTACTTTCTGCATGTCTTACCATCTAATAAGCCAGCTTACCTTTCAAGGACGTTGGCAAGGTTTGTGTTTGCATTTTCTATTAAGAGGATTGACATCTCTCTCTTATTGACCTTGATGACGACTGTTATAATATATTTGAGAAAGTGAAGCCTAGAGTGACGTGAGTAAGTTAAAACTTCAAGTCTATTGTATAGCAGAACTTATACTTGGAGATTTCGAGATGCTAGAAGAAAATAGTATACTGATTTGTAAGAATAAGAATAAGAATAAGAATCCTTTATTGTCATTAGACACAGTTGTGCAATAGACATTGTCAAAGAAAACTATAAACTAGAAAATGTAACAGAGTCATGAACATTATCACAGTAGACCTTATATAACATACATGTAAAACTTAGCCTATATCACAGAAGATATCACAGTTGTCAATTGAGAATAAATATCATAAAATAAAAATTGTTGAATAACAATGCATGTTACTTAAAATCTAAACTCATTAACAGAATAAAGTGGGTGCTTTAGAAGACCATTTGTTACAACAGTTATAAAATTAGCAAAGGATTCAATATTCTTGACATGATGAGGTAGTATATTGTACAGTTTAAGCCCTATAACTTTAGAGCTTTTGGCTGCTTTGGTCAATCTACAAAAGGGAATGTCAATTTCATGCTTGAGCCTTGTGTTGTGGCTATGTACATTTAGCCGTTTCAACAAGAATACAGATTGTTTTTTTACTTCTAATAGCACATACAAAACATATAAACTAAAGACAGTTAACACTTTTTCATGGATAAAAATAGGCCTACAGTGCTCTGAGTAGTCAGCTGAAGCTAGTATTCTGACAGCTTTTTTCTGAACCAGTAAGACATCATGTACTCCAGCTGCATTTCCCCATAAACATATGCCATACAGTAAATTACTTTGAAAGAAACTATTGTAAGCAAGCTTGAGATATGACTTCGGGACATTTTTATCTAAAGATCTTAGTAAATATACAACTCTTGAAAGTTTGTTACAAATATAATCCGTATGAAATTGCCATGTCAATTTTCTATCAAGAACTAAGCCTAATAGTTTAACATTACTTAACCCTAATTGATCACAGGAGGGAGAATCACTAGCCTTGACATTTTTATTACTAAAAACTATGGTTTGAGTTTTGTCATTGTTAAGTATGAAACCATTGGTACTGAACCAGTTGGATACACTTTTAAGGGCACTTTCAGAATTCAAATTGACAGTTTTTATATCAGAACCAGCATTAAACAAAGTAGTGTCATCAGCAAAACATACAGTCTCAAATGGTACATTAACATCAATGTCATTAACCATGACAAGGAATAAAAGAGGTCCAAGAACCGAACCTTGCGGCAGACTATACAACTGTTAAATAACAGTTGTATAGTCACAATACTATACTGTTCAAGATAAGTTTTCTCGGAATAGGCTAGGCGTATGTCTAAGTTAACTGCAGCATGGTCAGAAAGGCCATAATCTATAACTGTATTAATATAACTTGAATAATTGAGATCGGCACGCCAAAGGGTACAAGTCTCTTACATGAATACTGATTATTGACACAGACTATTTGTTCTCTATTATCTAGGTATGAGCTAAGAAGTGACAGAGTTGTATCAGTCACCTTGTAGTACTTTAACTTAGCCAGCAATGTCTCATGACAAACACAATCAAAGGCTTTACTGAGGTCACATAAGGTGACACCAGTATCGGCTCTGCTTTCAAGGTTTGCTAGGATTGCATCTACAAGATAGGTCACAGCTTGAATTGTAGATTTCCCAGTTCTGAAACCATACAATATAGTTGAAAACAAGGAATTATCTTCAAAATAATTGTACAGCTGGTCATGTAAAATTCGTTCAAAAACTTTGGCAAAGACTGGAATTAAAGCTATTGGCCTATAACTAGCTGGGAGATCTCTGCACCCTTTCTTAAAAACAGGAACAACCTTAGATAACTTAAGCTTTGCAGGAAATACACCTTCAATAAGACAACTATTTATACAATAGGTTAAAGGCTCTACAATCACAGGTAAAATAGACTTTAGCACATCACTAGACAGGCCATAAATATCACGACTTTTAGAACTTTTTAGAAGCCGCACATGCCGCGCTACCTCCTCACATGACACTAACTTCCATTCCAAACCGGGTGCTGCAATGCTCTTGGTTTTGAGAAGATCCACTGCAGCCGAAGGAGCGCCACCAGATTTCTCCGCCACCTCCAACACCGAGTCAATGAAGAAGTCGTTGAAGTCGTTTGGTTCCACAGAAGTATTGGGTTGATGTTTGCTCGAAGATTCTTTCCGAATGGCCTGCCAAGCTGCTCTACACTTGTTGTCGGATTTTTCAATACAGTCGGCAACAAACTGTTTTTTGGCAGTCCTCAGTTCTTGTTTGTATGTCTTTCTATATTCAGTTAGAGCTTGAAAGGATGCTGAGGTTTTAAGAACATTGTGGCGATCAAGGAGAGCCATGAGGATACTTCTACTCTTCTTCAGGTCTTCATTGTACCAGGCTTTACCACCAGAGAACTGTCCACCGGAGTTGCAATTTGGGTCCCGCTTCTTCTGCAGCGGAAAGGACTCATGGAAACCAAGCAATATTTGGTCAAAAAATAAATTAAAAATTTCTTCAGAGTTTGTACCTAAGGCTAGTACAGACCAGTCAACACTGCTTAAAAACTGGAAGAAGGTATTTATTCGGGCTTCTGTTATGGGCCTATGGTATACAAGGGAGTTGGACTGTTCAAGATAAGTTTTCTCGGAATAGGCTAGGCGTATGTCTAAGTTAACTGCAGCATGGTCAGAAAGGCCATAATCTATAACTGTATTAATATAACTTGAATAATTGAGATCAGTCAAGATATTGTCGAGAACTGCATTACCTCTTGTAGACGTAGAGTTGGTTGGATGTAAGTTGAACTGCCTCATAAGTCTTGCAAGTTCACGCTGGATTGGTTTGGTAAAATCAGCCACCAAATCTACATTGTAGTCCCCTCCGATGACAAGGGAAGACGATTTAAGACTTAGAAGACATAATAACCTTTCAAACTGATTGAGGAATATATTTACATCACCATTAGGTGATCTATACACACTGACTACAATGATATTGCATTCGAGTTTGATGGCAGCAACTTCCAAATGTTGAGTTGAGCAAAAACGAGCAACATCCATAACCTTATATTTTAGTCCATTTTTTACATAGATAGCTGATCCACCATGCACCATATCGTCCCGCGCATAGTATGTGGCCAAATGATAATCTTTTAGTCTATAAAAGCCTATCTCTTCAGTGTTAAGCCAATGTTCGGATATGCATAGGATATCATTTTTAATATCGCTTAAGACTACATCTAATTCCAGGGTTTTGTCCCTTATAGACTGAATATTCAAAAACATTAACGATAAAACAGTTTCAGAACTAATAATACTGGTACGGTTGACTAGGTTACTCACTTTGCTGGGCTCGGAAACCCTAAAAAAACAGACTCTTCAAGACTTTCACTTTTAAACTGTCCATAGTGTTTATTTTTACGATGCACAAAGTCAGCAATTAGTACTCCTTCAGGCCAAAATTCACTTGAGAGCACTTTCTGCTGATCTACACTGGATAGGCCTATTTTAAACGAGCGGTAAGATGTGTACCGGGTTTTCAGTTCGTCACATTCCACATTTGAAACACCATTCTCCTTAAGATAGTCTTTCATTGATTGGCAGGTTGTATCAGGTGATAATCTAGAGATGAAAATCCAAGATTTTTTTGTAACCACTTTAAGGCTAGAAGCAGCACTGGAGTCCTTGGTACCAATGATAACATTGTCTTGTCGTTTAGGCCTTGCACGATTGTCAAGAAGTAAAGGCTTAGGTTTACCAGCAGTCCTATTCCGCTTTACAACATCTGCATAACCCAATGCGGAGTGTTCAATGTTCTCGTTGTCTGGGGTAGGCCTAGGCCTATGAGTATTTGAGTTGGGTGCAGCATGAGTCATAGTACTATGAGAGTTTAAGTTACTGGTATTAGCCTTAACTTGACAAACATCATTAAGGGTTGAGTCATTAGGCTTAGATACAGTAGTAGAGTAAACATTGCCAGTTCCTAGACCTAAGCACTCAGTGAGGTTAGGTTGCAACTGTTCCATAATGCTACCAAACTTTTCTTGTTCCACGGTAACTGAATTTATTCGATCAGTCAATGTTTTATTTTCATTCTTCAATTCATTGACGATTCCCATTAATCTGTCCATATTTTTGTTTAGACTACACACGTCTTCCATTAAAGGCTGAGTTTTCATGTTGATTCTAACCCTATCATCACAGGGTTTACAAAACCACCTTACAATTTGTTGAAGTTCCGAAATTTTTTCATAGTCTTCACAGGAAACATTCACACAGTTTATATGAAACAATTTACCACAAAATCCATCACATCGTAGACCAAAACAGTCATTTTAGCGAATTTCCCTATAGGGAAGTAGCTATTACCGTAGGTCTCATGGTAAGACCTAAGCCCGGGACCGATTTACTTTTTCATTTTGATGTCCCCAGAGGCCAAAAACACCATTCGTTCAAATTTTTATATATCTATATATATATATATATATATATATATATATATATATATGTGTGTGTGTGTCCATCCGCACGATAACTTGAGTAATTTTTGTCCGATTTTCATAAAATTTGGTTTAAAGGTGTAAGGCGAGATAAACTTGAATGAGTTCGCGAACCAGCATGATCGGACTATGGGAACGGGTGTTTATGGGGGGTTTTATGGGGTAAAAATAGGTTTTTCCCATTTTTGACCATAAAAACACAAAATTTCACAATTTCTTTTTAAACCATTTTGTAGAGCTTAAAAAAACAAATAATTTAGTATATTGAAGCGTTATAATGCGCCTAACTGTTACGGAGAAAATTCAAAAAAATTGTAATTTTAAATTCCCATGTTATTCTTATGGAGAATAAGTCAACTGTTGTAGTTTGCTTTTTAACTTTAACATTGCATTGACCACAAAGCAACTTGTCTTTACTTGGGGCCATGTTGCAGACGACTCATTAACAACGACTCATTCGGTTACTCAAGTGTAAGCGAATCACTTAATGTTAAGAGTAAAAATTCTGAGACTAGTAAAACGCATAAACGTGAATGAGAATGAATGAATGAGATGACAGCTTCGTTGACTTATGTCCGCCAGGGTCCAGTTTCAAACGATTGAAAAGCTATTGATGTTTTTCAACCTTCTTTTTCCTAGGTGAGCACTGTGACGAAATCCCATCTACAATTTATTTACGAAAGTTGATTAATGATAACAGATGTACGTGTTCAAACTTATGTAAAGACCACGAAGATTTAGAACAGGAATGGCATGGATCATCAAAATAAACAAATTACGTCAATGGTCCGAATGCCTATACTGATAGCCGCAACATCTGGTCTGGTTGTTTTATGACAGTTCCATTTAAATATTTATTTATTTACTTTCTGGCCAGTGACGTAAATTGTTTATGTTTATGATCCTTGCCGTTTCTGTTTTGATATTTGTGGTAAACACTACCAATTTTAATATAGAATGTTTGCGCCAATAGATGGCACTTTCAAAAAACAACACGTAAAAGTTAGAAGAGTTTACATTAGTGTTTTCCTCACAGGAACAAAGTTTTGATAGAGCAAGACATTCCATCCCCAAGCTAAAATTGACAATTAGTTTCAAATACTGTAAAAGTGTTCGTAATCGAGTTGAGCTACCGACATAATGCACTAATGTAAATTCTGTCCATCACAATTATGTCAACAAAGTCACACTGGTGCATATTTTATTCAACCACCTCAGTACTGTAACGAAAATTGACAATACATAATTTTAGACTAAAGCACATTCCGTGGGTGATTTATGTTCTTTTGTAGTAAACAATAGGCTACAGCTGTATATTCATAGAATATCTACTAAAGTAGTCTACTTCAGTATTTAAATGCCATTGGCTTGGTTTATAAATAGCTTACCTACTTCAATGATAAACCAGCTGTTGTCAAGTTTACCACCATAAACTTATACTGGTGATAATGATAAGAGAAATCAGCTGATAACCTTGAGAAAATCTCACAAAAAAGTTGGCGATTAATTCTCATTGTCGTCTGAGGAATCTATTCAAATTTAAAAAGTCGTCGTGTGCATGTGTGCTGGGTCATTTAGTTTTGAGGATTATTATTTGCAAATTTAACTTCATAAAGTGTTATTTTCCCATATTATCCCATATTGTTATATATTAGAGGAGTAGACACTCCTTCATCTGTGATACTATCTGGACTCACTGGCGACTTCGCATTTTTTTTTTTTTTTTAGATTTTGGGTTGTGCACTTATCCATGAACAATGATGTAAGTAGATAGCTAAGTTGCTATAAGATTGAGTTATATTGCATATTAACAAAAGAACCTTATGTTATTTGGACAAACTCACCATAAAAACTAAATTGATCACTTTTATTTGCAATATTTGCATGCAAATATTTGCATGTGTTGGCTTTAACACATTATCAGATGATATCTTAATTTTTCAATACATTCAAAATGCTAAACCCAGTGCTCTCATCGTTCTTTTGGAGGGTTAATAAAACTGCTGTAGATTGCTTGTTTATGGATACATCATCAAAACTTTTGGCAAACTTGTAAACCATAGCAGACTTTGAAATTGACAAAAGATTACGTGCGTTTCTCGCTGCAGAAAAACTAGTCAGGCTGTAGGTACGAACACCTGTTATTAAAAACCACAAAAACATGCCCATCGGGAAAGAAGAAATTTGTATTTATTGAAAATCTCACATCATTAAAACATTGTTGTTTAGTTTTAACGCGGTAAATTTTTAATCTGCATAATTATTTAAGAAGTCTTACAACTGTTCGTCAATTAACTGATAGACAAAGAAACTATAGAATCAGAAGAAAATGTTACCAAAGATACACTACCTTTTAGATTTATGGATCAACTAAAGACAAGATACGGTAAGTTCTGACCGGTCTATGAAGGGCGATGTTTACTATTTGATAATAACTTTAACTTAAGAGATAAATCTATTTGTAATCGATTGCTTGCCCACCATTAGTATTGCCAAAGAGTAAAACACAAGTCGTAAAATATACCCTATAAATAATAGAAACATTTGTAGTCGAAAACAGAGCACTCACAACAAACGATACGCAGACAAACCAACACGAAACTCACACCAAAACATGGTTCAGCTACAATAACATGAGAAATCTATTTCAAGAGAATCAATGTTGATTATTTCACCTTTATTTCCCTATGGGATTCACATGCGTTTGCAGTCTTATAAAAGTCAAAAATATTTGTGTTCAATTCAATAAACAAAAAGACATACAAACATTTGCAAAAACATGATGAATGACGAAAACTAGACCGATTCACGTCTGTATTCGGTGAACCTTTACAAACAAATAACTATGCCTAATCAACCTTGTTTACATTGCAACTGCCAATTACGGTAGAGCTATAGTTGGAATGACTATTTTCATTGAAGTTTTTTTGTTTTTTTTTCTTCTTGAATTGAATACTCTTTGAATAAATTTGCTAGAAATTCGTGTACACAATACTGTATTGTTCGAATTATATTTCCGATATTAGCATCCACATATCGCATCCATATGGTTGTGACGTATAATAAAGTTTAGCTAAAAAATTGTGGTATTATTTAACAGGCGTTAACGAAAATTATATTGTTCCTAGACCAAAACTTTAGTAGATGATCACCTATGGTTTAATTTTATTATTTTCTTGTGTATACGCTAGAAGAATTTTGAAATGGAAGTAGAGTAATCAAGTATCGCAAACACCTTTATATGAAATAATGCAAACCCCGTATTTTTGTGTGAATATGCTGAGACTTAAACCCACCCCTCTTTAGTTTAGTTTTCCTATTTGTTTGTGTATATGTCTAGTGTCTACGAACATTTTGAAGTTAAATCACCACAAACGCTAGGAAAGTGTTACAAACCCCTCACATTTTTGGGAATACACCGGTAATTGAACCCGCCTCTCTTGCACCAAAGTTAAAATCACTAACCACTAGGCTAACAACACACTTAATTATCATTTTAGTGAATTTCCTATACAGGGAATACGCTATTACCGTAGGACTCGTGGTAAGACCTGGACCCGGGACCGATTTACTTTTTCATTTTGATGTCCCCAGAGGCCAAAAACACCATTCGTTCAAATTTATATATATATATATATATATATATATATATATATATATGTGTGTGTGTGTCCATCCGCACGATAACTTGAGTAATTTTTGTCCGATTTTCATAAAATTTGGTTTAAAGGTGTAAGGCGGGATAAACTTGAATGAGTTCGCGAACCAGCATGATCGGACTATGGGAACGGGTGTTTATGGGGGGTTTTATGGGGTAAAAATAGGTTTTTCCCATTTTTGACCATAAAAACACAAAATTTCACAATTTCTTTTTAAACCATTTTGTAGAGCTTAAAAAAACAAATAATTTAGTATATTGAAGCGTTATAATGCGCCTAACTGTTACGGAGAAAATTCAAAAAAATTGTAATTTTAAATTCCCATGTTATTCTTATGGAGAATAAGTCAACTGTTGTAGTTTGCTTTTTAACTTTAACATTGCATTGACCACAAAGCAACTTGTCTTTACTTGGGGCCATGTTGCAGACGACTCATTAACAACGACTCATTCGGTTACTCAAGTGTAAGCGAATCACTTAATGTTAAGAGTAAAAATTCTGAGACTAGTAAAACGCATAAACGTGAATGAGAATGAATGAATGAGATGACAGCTTCGTTGACTTATGTCCGCCAGGGTCCAGTTTCAAACGATTGAAAAGCTATTGATGTTTTTCAACCTTCTTTTTCCTAGGTGAGCACTGTGACGAAATCCCATCTACAATTTATTTACGAAAGTTGATTAATGATAACAGATGTACGTGTTCAAACTTATGTAAAGACCACGAAGATTTAGAACAGGAATGGCATGGATCATCAAAATAAACAAATTACGTCAATGGTCCGAATGCCTATACTGATAGCCGCAACATCTGGTCTGGTTGTTTTATGACAGTTCCATTTAAATATTTATTTATTTACTTTCTGGCCAGTGACGTAAATTGTTTATGTTTATGATCCTTGCCGTTTCTGTTTTGATATTTGTGGTAAACACTACCAATTTTAATATAGAATGTTTGCGCCAATAGATGGCACTTTCAAAAAACAACACGTAAAAGTTAGAAGAGTTTACATTAGTGTTTTCCTCACAGGAACAAAGTTTTGATAGAGCAAGACATTCCATCCCCAAGCTAAAATTGACAATTAGTTTCAAATACTGTAAAAGTGTTCGTAATCGAGTTGAGCTACCGACATAATGCACTAATGTAAATTCTGTCCATCACAATTATGTCAACAAAGTCACACTGGTGCATATTTTATTCAACCACCTCAGTACTGTAACGAAAATTGACAATACATAATTTTAGACTAAAGCACATTCCGTGGGTGATTTATGTTCTTTTGTAGTAAACAATAGGCTACAGCTGTATATTCATAGAATATCTACTAAAGTAGTCTACTTCAGTATTTAAATGCCATTGGCTTGGTTTATAAATAGCTTACCTACTTCAATGATAAACCAGCTGTTGTCAAGTTTACCACCATAAACTTATACTGGTGATAATGATAAGAGAAATCAGCTGATAACCTTGAGAAAATCTCACAAAAAAGTTGGCGATTAATTCTCATTGTCGTCTGAGGAATCTATTCAAATTTAAAAAGTCGTCGTGTGCATGTGTGCTGGGTCATTTAGTTTTGAGGATTATTATTTGCAAATTTAACTTCATAAAGTGTTATTTTCCCATATTATCCCATATTGTTATATATTAGAGGAGTAGACACTCCTTCATCTGTGATACTATCTGGACTCACTGGCGACTTCGCATTTTTTTTTTAGATTTTGGGTTGTGCACTTATCCATGAACAATGATGTAAGTAGATAGCTAAGTTGCTATAAGATTGAGTTATATTGCATATTAACAAAAGAACCTTATGTTATTTGGACAAACTCACCATAAAAACTAAATTGATCACTTTTATTTGCAATATTTGCATGCAAATATTTGCATGTGTTGGCTTTAACACATTATCAGATGATATCTTAATTTTTCAATACATTCAAAATGCTAAACCCAGTGCTCTCATCGTTCTTTTGGAGGGTTAATAAAACTGCTGTAGATTGCTTGTTTATGGATACATCATCAAAACTTTTGGCAAACTTGTAAACCATAGCAGACTTTGAAATTGACAAAAGATTACGTGCGTTTCTCGCTGCAGAAAAACTAGTCAGGCTGTAGGTACGAACACCTGTTATTAAAAACCACAAAAACATGCCCATCGGGAAAGAAGAAATTTGTATTTATTGAAAATCTCACATCATTAAAACATTGTTGTTTAGTTTTAACGCGGTAAATTTTTAATCTGCATAATTATTTAAGAAGTCTTACAACTGTTCGTCAATTAACTGATAGACAAAGAAACTATAGAATCAGAAGAAAATGTTACCAAAGATACACTACCTTTTAGATTTATGGATCAACTAAAGACAAGATACGGTAAGTTCTGACCGGTCTATGAAGGGCGATGTTTACTATTTGATAATAACTTTAACTTAAGAGATAAATCTATTTGTAATCGATTGCTTGCCCACCAGTATTGCCAAAGAGTAAAACACAAGTCGTAAAATATACCCTATAAATAATAGAAACATTTGTAGTCGAAAACAGAGCACTCACAACAAACGATACGCAGACAAACCAACACGAAACTCACACCAAAACATGGTTCAGCTACAATAACATGAGAAATCTATTTCAAGAGAATCAATGTTGATTATTTCACCTTTATTTCCCTATGGGATTCACATGCGTTTGCAGTCTTATAAAAGTCAAAAATATTTGTGTTCAATTCAATAAACAAAAAGACATACAAACATTTGCAAAAACATGATGAATGACGAAAACTAGACCGATTCACGTCTGTATTCGGTGAACCTTTACAAACAAATAACTATGCCTAATCAACCTTGTTTACATTGCAACTGCCAATTACGGTAGAGCTATAGTTGGAATGACTATTTTCATTGAAGTTTTTTTGTTTTTTTTTCTTCTTGAATTGAATACTCTTTGAATAAATTTGCTAGAAATTCGTGTACACAATACTGTATTGTTCGAATTATATTTCCGATATTAGCATCCACATATCGCATCCATATGGTTGTGACGTATAATAAAGTTTAGCTAAAAAATTGTGGTATTATTTAACAGGCGTTAACGAAAATTATATTGTTCCTAGACCAAAACTTTAGTAGATGATCACCTATGGTTTAATTTTATTATTTTCTTGTGTATACGCTAGAAGAATTTTGAAATGGAAGTAGAGTAATCAAGTATCGCAAACACCTTTATATGAAATAATGCAAACCCCGTATTTTTGTGTGAATATGCTGAGACTTAAACCCACCCCTCTTTAGTTTAGTTTTCCTATTTGTTTGTGTATATGTCTAGTGTCTACGAACATTTTGAAGTTAAATCACCACAAACGCTAGGAAAGTGTTACAAACCCCTCACATTTTTGGGAATACACCGGTAATTGAACCCGCCTCTCTTGCACCAAAGTTAAAATCACTAACCACTAGGCTAACAACACACTTAATTATCATTTTAGTGAATTTCCTATACAGGGAATACGCTATTACCGTAGGACTCGTGGTAAGACCTGGACCCGGGACCGATTTACTTTTTCGTTGTGACGTCCCCAGAGGCCAAAAACACAATCAGTTTAAATTCATATATATGTGTCCGTTAGCACGATAACTCGAGCAAAAATGATCCGAGTTTGATGATGAAATTTAGTATAAACGTATAAACCTTCATTTATTCGAACGAGTTCGTGAAACAGCATAATCAGACAATGGGAACAGGGGTTTATGGGTTTTTTTTTGGAGTAAAAAATGGGTTTTTCTCATTTTTCACCCTAAAAACATCAAATTAAACCATTTTGTAAAGCTAAAAAAATTATTTAGTTTATTGAAGCATTGTTGTATGCCTAACAGTTACAGAAAAATTCCCCAAATTATTGTAAATTTAAAATTACCATGTTATTCTTATGGAGAATAAATCAAATGTTTTAGTTTGCTTGTCTATGGACATATTTTAAACCCCTATTTTCCCCTGTAGCAGCAAACCTAAGTACTTAGATTATATTCATATTTATAATATTTAGTAGATTATATTTAAATAGGAAATAAATCCGACAATTTCAAAGGAATAATTTTGTGGAATTCCACTCAGGTAGATGAACATTCGCTTAGTCTGCAGGTTTGCTGCGGTGGGGGTATTTAGTAATCCGACACCTTAAAGTCGTATTAACGAGACTCAATCCCTGCAACTTTATAGTTAGAAGAAAAGTGGACATCAAAAGCTGCGTAATTAAACGCAGTTTGAAAATTACAATGCAGGCGTGATAAGAAGGTCCAAGTTCTCTTGTTATCACCCTAGGTTTAAACGTGTTAAGTGGAATTGTTAGACTTATCTAAGAGCAAATACACGAGACGACAAGACCTGCGCTCGCAGTCGGTTCGTGATCCCCGAGTGTGGAGTGTCTTCTTGAAACTTCCGACCTTCGATTCGGAAACACTCTCTAATCATGAGTGCCCTCGAAAGTACCTATAACGTGCCTCAAATATGGTATGTTTCCACTGAGTTCTTTAGCTAGATCAGTTTTAAGAACGGGTATTTTTACCAAAGGGAATTTTTCTTACGTTTGGCAATGAGCTTTTCTAAAGAATAGGCAAAGTTGTAAATCAGTATTGTTCATCCAAATTTAATTCAAATCAGCATCTAGTTGAAAAACAAATATTTTGAGGGAGAGATAAAATTAAATGTAGGTTGGGTAAGGTCATGCTAGGATTTTGAATATTGATCAACGCCTGGGACACATTTGCTAATGAGGTAATTTTTCAAATACCTATAGATAAACATTAACAAAATTAAATATTTTGTAATGGATGATCAATTTAACAGCAGTATTACCTTGCTGACTAAAATAGAAGAAAATTCACAAATAATAATTCTTTTTACCAACAAAGGAGCTAGTAGACCTAATAATCCTGTGTTAAATCGTGCATTGTCTTTTGATTTTGTCACTAAGGTAGGCCTAAGATTTATAGGCCTACATAAAAAACCCTAAAATGCTGGCCTAAAGCCATCTTTACAAACAGTTTCAATAGAAATTAGTTAATTTAACGATCAATATTGTTATATTTTAAAAAGTTAATTAACCTCAATTACAAATTGTGTAACAATCCGTAAAATTGTCTGATAATAGGTATGATTGAGATTCATGTTAATATTAGACTAATATGTATTTGGTTATTTTCATTTTGTTTGACGGTTTGAATAGCACGGAAATAACTAATAAGTTTTTTTTTTATTATAACAATGTCTATTGTAATTGAGTACCTAATCTTACATAAACTGCAGACTTATAGGGTCCTCAACCATTTCAGTAAGAAGTAATCATGCTCATCAATAACCATGGTTTAGGCCTATATAAAATTAATGAGTCTTACCATTGATTTCAGTAAGTAGAAAAGAGTGGAAATTGTGATAAGATAATGGGAGTATTTGTCTGATTGGAAAGTGTAAGTCAAGAGTGGCCCTTTACAATCATTTTCTACAAAAGAGTTATATAAATGGAAATAACAAACAATCGTCATTGGAAAACCCATCGATAAATTCCTTTCCCTCATGTAAAAAGTTAAATCTTTTAAACGAGTTATTCACATAAAATACAAAAAACTATGGATACAAAAACGTTACTGTATTTTAATTTGAGAAAATGTGAAAGACGTGATAAAATATTAAAACAATTATGTTTTTCACATCATTTTCATGTAAAAGTGGGTCGTCTTCGCAAGCTCAAACAACCAATACATTCTGGAACAGTACTGGCCAGGTTCTGGAACAGTACTGGCCAGGTTCTGAACCAGTACTGGCCAGGTTCTGGACCAGTACTGGTCAGGTTCTGGAACAGTACTTGCCAGGTTCTGAACCAGTACTGGCCAGGTTCTGGACCAGTACTGGCCAGGTTCTGGGACAGCACTGGCCAGGTTCTGGAACAGTACTGGCCAGGTTCTGGACCAGTACTGGCCAGGTTCTGGACCAGTACTGGCCAGGTTCTGGAACAGTACTGGCCAGGTTCTGGAACAGTACTGGCCAGGTTCTGGACCAGTATTGGCCAGGTTCTGGAACAGTACTGGCCAGGTTCTGGAACAGTACTGGCCAGGTTCTGGAACAGTACTGGCCAGGTTCTGGAACAGTACTGGCCAGGTTCTGGTTCTGGCCCAGGTTCCTGCTAATTCTGAAACCTGGGCCAGAACCTGGCCAGTAACTGGATTTTTTTCACTAGGGAATTGAGATAAGGTTTTGGAGATTTAAAGTTGTAGCTATAGAACACGACGTAGTTCGTTGCCTGCTATAGACGTAGTTGACGTCGAGTAGATATAGACATTGCTCAGACATGAGTAGAGACACAGCCACCTATGGTAGAGAGCATCATCGACGTTGGACGTTCAAAAATGTTCTCAGGGTATTGCCAAATATAAATTCAACAATTCATTTTGAATTGTTTTTGACCCTGAATCGAAATTAGGTGTCACATTCACATTGTCAATGTCTGGTAAAAAAAAAATATCTAACTCTCCTAAATATGTACAATTGGAATTATTTTATGCGACCATCGGTATTTATTAAAGACTATATATGTATTAAAGTACTTACGATTCCCAAACACTTAGAATTAACTTTTCATATGTATAATCTCGAAATCTCCTGGAGTCACTATATTTATTCGTCGTTTGATATTGACCATTGGCCCTTATTAGGCTCACACTGCGTCACCTAAAATCACATATATACATGTATAATATTGTAAAAAGAGTGTTTACAATAGAAAATCTTCGTACTTGTATCAGATTATAAACTTTTTAAATAAGTTAAAAACTAATTATTATTATTTTAATAATTATATATGTTTAATTATTGAAAACCGAGATAAAAATGGACTAAGTAGGCCTAATCAAAATTACATGTAAAAATTATTGTTAGCCAGTTTTGTAGTTTTTTTGTGAAATGTTAATACAGGGTGGGAAAATGAAAGCATTCCAATTTATAAGTAGTACAAACTCAATAATATTAACCCTTTGGATATAAATAGCACATAAAAACACAGCTTATCTTTTGCCATTTCAACTTAACAGAGTCTTTTTTCAATTTCTTGAAAACAAAATCCTGCAATTGACGTCCTTGTCCTACTTGACATTCCTTTTTAGTCACTTGAAAACTCCATCAAACACTCCTCTAGCATTTCTTCAGGGATCACTTTAGTTTTTGGACAATTCTTAGCTTCGGTTCAAGCAAATCTATGGGGTGACTTTGAAAAACCTCTAACTTCAAGTATCATTAGAATAACCCCCCTCCTCAAAAAAATGAGCCAAGTAAAGCTTTCGGCTGCACTTTACTTGACGTCCTACACTCATTCGAATGAAAATATCGATCGATATATCGATTAATCGATTGCTTCATTCGATATATCGTTTGGTTAGTTAGGTAAGGTTAACCTAACCTAACTAACCAAACGATATATCGAATGAAACAATCGAACTAAAATATCGAATCGAAAAAAACAATCGAATGAGTGTAGGACGTCAAGTAAAGTGCAGCCAAGCTTTCAACAACAAAAGCTTCCTGGCAAATCTCTTTGGACTTTGACTTACTGCAACTCGCACTCTTTCAACATTTGCTGGTGTACAAAGAGTTTTGGGACACCCACCGATTATTTTAAGGTTTAAGCGTTTATCATTAATAATTTTACCCAGTTCACCATTGTTTCCAATCTGGAACAGCGCCATGTTGACCAAGGATGGAATGTGGTCCAAACAATCTCTGGGTTTTTGCACAATAATCACTATTAAAAAAAAAAACGTTTTAAAATAGGTTTCCAAATCAACATCTCAGTGTTAATAGCCTCAGGCATAATATTTACTAAAATGGCATAGCCTAGTTAAATTGATGTTATAAGCACAGCTGTTCATTCATTGCTGGTTGCTGCTATACTTATTGTGTGACAATGAAAGAAAATTCGGGTGCTCTCACTGCCTCACCCTGGTATACATATGAAACAAATAAACTTTCCAAAATTTGATATAGGTACATTTTCATAAACAAGCAAACTAAATCAGTTTACTTTTAAACTCTAAAATATACTTTGAAAAGAAATTCTTAATTGTATTTATACGCCCAATTTCGCCCCTCCCCATTAAACACCATTACCACACTCCCATCAAGCTGGTTTGCGAACTCGTTTGAATAAATGTACACTGTAGGTTTACACGTTTATACCAAATTTCATCAAAATCTGATCATTTTTGCTAAAGTAGCGTATGAGTATTTGCTAAACAGTATTGCGCTAACAGACTAAGCAAATGCTTCAAACCTCTTTTCAGACTAAGGGTTATATATGAATTTTAACGAATGGCATTTTTTACCTTTGGGGACCTCAAAACGAAAAAAAATAAATCCGTCCTAGGTCCAGGTTTCACCATGAGACCACCATGATACCGTAATAGCTAATTCGTTTATTCCTCATATGGGAAATTTTCCGAAAGAAAAACACTTAGAAAATTAATTGTATGATTTCTCCTTTATTTTGACTTGTGAAATATGCCCCTAAGATAATTAATTTCTTTGAAAAACGCCAAGGGGAGTTGT
The DNA here is from genome assembly GCF_028750875.1 of Macrosteles quadrilineatus. NCBI lineage: Eukaryota > Metazoa > Arthropoda > Insecta > Hemiptera > Cicadellidae > Macrosteles > Macrosteles quadrilineatus. Next base: position 73,894,985 of record NW_026542597.1, read on the forward strand.
ATAATTTTTAAGCTTCCTTGCCAACATAATTTTTTGTACCATCATTGGAACGTGTCAGACGAAAAACCTAAACGCAAAAGCCAAGGTGAAACGCATGAAATATATCGCCAAATACTGCCACGCCTCTTTGAAAGCTACATGCCACTATTGGTTTTATATATATCATCAGGTAAAAGAGTACAATGAATTAATTTTAATTTAGTATCTATGTTAAATTTGTACCATAGACAAAAGAATGAAATATTTATTTATTTTGTCTATGGTAGAACGCTCCACGAAACAAACCGTCGTCAGTCGTCACTGAAAGTATTTCCCCCTTAACTTTTAGAGTGACAATTAATTTGTAACTGGCTTACTTAATAACAGTAAAATACATAATACATGTCAATGCTTACAAATAAAGAACATTGTTCTGAATTTTGGTTTCTATGTTGGCACTCTTGCCTAACAGCTGGCTATGGATTGTCTGTTCTGTTCGCTCCTCGCTCGTCACTTTTGTTGATTTGTTGTTTTTCCCTGTGTCAGCGGTCTGCTAGAGCGCTGCTGCTTGCTGGTTTGCATAGAAATCTATCTAGATAGTGCAGTCGATCGTGTATTTTTAGATATTCAATCTGTCAAGACAGTTTCCTATTGATTCAAACGCCTGTAAACATTTTTGAAGTTTAAATGTAGGTATATATTTAATTTGAAGAACCGAATTTTCAGGTCCTCTGATATCTGTTAAAATCTGTAGGTTAAGTTAATTTGCTGTGGGCTTACTTTATAAATTTGAGTGTTGTCCCTTTTACTACACTTTTGTGTTAGTTAAAGCCTTAGTTTACACTTCTAGACTGATTGTGTTTTAAGTTATGCACCCAAACTGTTATGTTAGTTAAAATTGCAAAATTTACAATAAGATAACTTACATGGTTTAAAAGGCAACGTTTATAAACTATTTAGGCTTGGGAATCTTTTTTTTAGAAAATAAGTATATTTTTAATTCTAATTTTCTTTAGTTTGGGATCTTTTTAGTTTCATAACTGTTGATAGGTTATTGTAATTAAGTTGTGCAAAGTTATTTGGAATTAAATTCTGTTCTGGGTAATACAGTGTAGGTACCGGTACTTTCTCTGTTATGAAGGTTGGCACTAAAGGTCTAAATCGATTACAGTAGACGCCCTCTTATCCGGACTCCTCGGGACCGAGGCCAGTCCGGATAACGGGTTTTCCGGTTAAACCGACGTCCCCAAAAACTCGTTAAAACTGACTGTTTACTGTGATATTCGACTTAAATTTAGGAGAGCATTGTATTTACACATGATCACTGGTCTTAAATATTTCCTACGAGAACAGTCGTTTCAGTACTGCCCACTTCCTGCCAATCTAGTACGGTTAAACCAATGAGCTGATAATAAAAATTGTCCGGTTAAAGAGATGTCATTTCCGCCGAGTGTAGTCCGGATAAACCGATGTCCGGTTAAATGGTGCCCGGATAAGAGGGAGTCTACTGTAATACCACCATTTTTTTAGCCATTGCCTTATGGTTCACTATAAATGCTTGAACGATAAAATATTACTTTGGTTGTACTCTACTAGACTGCTCTGGCTCTAATCAAGTTAAAAAGTTATCATCTGGAAGAATATCTCTAGCTACGATTTATCTCAATAATTTTCATCTACAGACCACTCTCTCCAGGTCTATTTTTTTCTTTAGAGGCAACATCCTTAGAGTTAGGCACGTTAGAATTTGTTTGTCAAAGTCTACATACGACAGTTGCATGGTCTAAGGATGTCACAAAACTGCATAGGGTTTTTAAATTTTTACTGATTTCAAAATCAAGTTATAATTTTGTTCATTTAAATTCTTTTATTAAAACCCCATGTATAGTTTGTTCGCGTAGCTAAAGTTATTTATCATTTGATTTATTAGACAAAAAATTCAAAAATTTACAACAGTATTTATGTACCACTTTAGTAAAACATTTGTTTGGCTCAATACTTTCAATTAAGTGCCAGTCATTGATATGGGACAATTAAAAACTAATATTTCTTAAAAGCTAGGCATAATATTTGCCAAAAGAAATAATTGGCCTAGCTAAATCATGCAAAAAAATTCAAGCTAGGTAGGCCTACTTTATTTCTGTAAGTACGGTATTTAAAAAATAAATTCAGATTCCAATATTGTATAGCCTAAAGTTTTTTTTAAGATTAAACTAGGCATAACTCATAATTTTCACTAGAAACTGAATATTGTTAAGTTTTTGTTTACAAACAAACGGCAATATCAATTGAACCTTGCTCATTGTTTGGCACCCGACTAGTAATAACCGTTAGGTAGGTAAGGAGGTCCACTAATGTGGGACACAGGTATTTCTTTTGTAGTCTAATGCAATTAAAATAATCACCTTGGCAAAACAATTACGGTACCGGTAAAACACTCAATGAAACTTGGATGCCATTCAAACTTTGTTACAAGTAGCTTATAGTTACATACTGTAAGTTTAATTCATATTAGTAGGCCTACAGTGTTCATTAAAGAATAGTAGTTTTTTACCTGTCAACAGGTGAAATAGCCTACCGTAGGTAAAGGTACCATAAGTTGTTATTTTCAACCAATTTGTTATCCTTCATAAGTTAGGCACCATCTATTGTCATTATTTTTCTCCTTATGGCATGTGAGATCCTAGAATAATTTGTTTGTAAAAATTCTATCACCTGATACTGATGTTGGTGAAATATAGCAGAGTTGAGCTGTAGGGTATTTACTCAGGGGAGGTATAGAAGAGGCTACGATGACAGCTGTGGACATCTTATTAGCTGAAGGAACGCCATTACCGTAACAATACGGTCAGTGGTCATCGGCCTCGGTGGTCTAGTGGTCAGGGTGCCAGGCTGATATGCTGAAGGTCCCGGGTTCGAATCCCGCTGGTAACACTAACTTTTTGTCCAAGATTTTTTCATTATCAGCAAGTTTGGTTAGTTCGGTTAGGTTATGATAGTTAAATTTTATATTTAAAAAATTATAAAATTGAATTTGAGGCATTTATAATTATATTTTATGAACAGAACTATTTTTGCGATTAGTATTAGTAAACCTTAATTGCCAAAGTGCTCTCTACTACAGCGCAGTTCACGGAGAAATTTTGAACTAATGCCTCATTCGTACCTCCCCTAAGTCAGACCCGAGCTGTAGTGGTTAATTTCCCTGATTACCGGTATATAATTATAGACAGTTAACATTATATTATAATTTAATTGGGAACTAGCAAACTTGACACACGTTTTTATTTGGCGTTTTCTGGTTTCTTGGTTTTGTTGTTAAAGTTGGTGATGGTAATAGACCTAATTGAGTTTGCAGTTTACCCTGTGCAGTTTATGCTGTTTTTTTCTTTTTTCTTTTTTTTTCTTAAGTCAGTAAAAGATTTTCTTTTGATTAATTGATGATAACCTAAATGATCAAGCAAACCCCTTCGTTCCCACCACCACCTCTGGCTGAAGTCTGGGACTTATTTGCCAGGCTGTTTCCCAGGGACAGCTCCAGAAGGCAGGTAGGCCCGGGTCTACCAAAAATTCTGGTAGATTTTTCATAATTATAAATAAAAAAACTAGTCTTTCCTCTCCCTTAATGAGAAAATTTTTCATTCCTTTTTTTCTTTGTTTTGTTTGTTTCTTTTTTTCAATTAAAAAGCCTGTATGTATCCTTGGTTCTTCTGAAGCTGTTTGGCATATATCCGAACGTTCTGCCTTCTTTTTCATCTGCTCCCCACGCATTTGCCACTCATGCGATACTTTGTTGTTTTCCTACTTTCAACAAAACTCTTCTTTGCATAGGTACCCGTACTCAAAAGTTTCCTTTTAAATCTTTTCTTTCTAGCATCCTTACCCTAGAACTCGCATCCGTAAAGCATTGCTGGCCCAACACCCTCTGTACAGTGTCATCAAATGCTTCCCTGTCATGCTGCCTCTATTTTCGTCTAGCATGTCCTGATAATTTAATGTAGACTCCTTTCATTTTTGTGTGTATTTCCTCCACATGTTTTTCAAAATTTATTCCTTTACCTACAGTCATTCCTCAAGCCTGACGACATATCAAGATTCCTGTTTAACACAACAAAAGTGTTTTCCAGAATTTTTTGGGCCCACCCATCCTACCTTTCGATATAATCAAATATAAAAACTAAAAAAATACATAGAGTTATTAGGCTATTTTTTTTTTATTCAAGCATGGTGTAACAAAATTAGCAAGGACACTGTATTATACCAACAAACCCTGGCACAATAACACTTTATAACGAGGTTGATTGTGACTCCTTTGTGAAGCACGCTCTCAGCCTAGAGCTATTGTCTAAGTTGAGATGAAAAGATTTATGCAAGTGAGACATTTTGCTAGTTGACATGCCAAAAAACTTTCCTTCTGTGAAGATAACCTGATTTTTTGTGTAAAAACTTATTCATACTACCAGCTTTAAACGGCCAATGTAGCTTTAACACCAAATCGTGTTAGCCAACTCATTGCTCAGAAACAATTTATGCAAAGTCCATACCTATTTACTAACTGTTAATTTTTTTGCAAATTCAATGCTAAAACTATTTTTTCATGGGTGTACTTCCCTTATAGGTAATTACTAATTTGACTATTTTAACTCCTAAATATGTAACTAAATATTACAAGCATTTCAGTAACCTTGATGTTGCACTCAACTTCTTTTTGTCATAAGAATTAATATCTGCTATTTGCCTTAATTATTTTCTTCTATTTAGTAACTAAAATTTATCTGAATAGATTTCTGGCAGTGCAGATACAATCCAAGTGAGAGAATTAAGATTCATTTTATGGTTAATAAATATAATAAACATCTTTATTTTTGTGTATTGTAGAAAAATATTATTTAATTTCTTTATTGTGGTCACAACACACTTAAAAATGCCAAACAATCGAAAAGTGTTCCCTGATAATTTTGAGAGGAGCTTCTGTTCTACGCTCTGAACAAATCTTTTTGTTTACTGGCAACTTTTCAAGACAAAAAGCTGAATTGATGATAGTTGGCATGCACCAGGAGTTTAATCGGCGACCCAACAATTCTCTACAGAAAATTCTTTTGGGTTTGAGTCTCTAGAATTCAATCTATTGTAGCTACTCCGTAGCACGTTAAGTGTTCTACAACCATTAGAAATACCTATTTCAAATATGTCATTATGTTGTTTATTAACACAAGGGTTTTATCCTAGATTAGTAATTCAATTCCTGGTTTCAGGTCACAAGCACCAAAGAATGAAACCGTTACCATCTCTGCAATCCCTCCGCAAAAGTTTTCGTAAGTATTTATGAAATGTTAACAGTGAATGCACTGATACAACATTGTGTCCCCTGAATGTCCGACTTTATGGATATTGTCCAAGGCAGCCAACGCTATCTTTAGATATCCATTTTAGTGGTTATGAACAGCACCTAGTGTTTGTTTACATTCTTGACCGCATTTTGTTGTTATAGTATTGATAGCGTTATCAGTGACCTAATTTTTGACCATAAGTTAGTTTATATTAAGCTTTTTTAAAAAGCTGTGTAGTAAATAGCAAAAATTATCTTGTGTAAATTTTTACTTCCTTTATAATGTTATTATACTTTACTTTAGTTTTAATTATTATTCTGGCTGCACTTTACTTTAGGTCCTACACTCATTCGAATGAAACAATCGAATAATCAATATTTTCATTTGAATGAGTGTAGGACCTAAAGGAAAGTGCAGCCATTATTCTACTTAATTTTTAAACTATTTACCTTATTGGAGAGAAATTCCCAATTTAGTTAGTTTGACACTGTGTATTACTTTTGCATGACATTTTTTAAATCAAGGTGTAAGATAACTTGTGCTGTGAAACCATTTCAACATAAAAACAATGAATGGAACAGATGTTAAATTAAAATTTACATGAAAATTTCAATATAGAGGAAATAAGTACTGATGGCAAAGAGTATAAAATACGAGGAATATTTTTTTAGTAATATTTTAATGATTGGATTTTTTGTATTGGTTCACCATAAACAAAATAATTGCAAAATAGCAAAAGGTTTGATTTCACATTTTGCTTTCAGTATTTCAGTTACATGTTTTCTCCATCACATAGAAAACCAAATGTCTAGGTATAATAAATATGAAAAATCACTACCACCGTGAATTGCTTGTGGAAGGACTATAAGAACATAAACAATTTTATTGGGAGAACAGATCCTAAGGATGAGATTGTTAAAATAAGCTACCGGTACGCCAAAAAGCATATACAAAATTCAGCCAGATATTTTACTTAATAAAACTTAAGTTTCTCAAAGGTTTATAAGGTACCCATGTAAACTAATTTAGTAGGAAAGGTAGGACACCAATAAAATATTTTATTGTTCAATTGGGTTTAAGGAAAAGGTGGTAAATGTTTTAGATACTGTAGCCTACTGTACATTAGATTGTGTAGTATAATTGAAACATATGATGAATATTCATTGCCTTGTAGTTCAATTAGACTCGTTACGTCACATCTAATTATTCCTATTCAAATCTTGTCATACAAATGTTTTAATGGGCTAGCTATGAACTCATAACGGTTGAAGTTTAGCTTCAACACTAACCAGTTGATTCGCAACAATCATAATTTGTCACTTATTGATCCTGAAGCAGTGTCAAATTGGATGCATACAATTGTCTAGAAATTGCTTCAAGGCTACAACAATCTTTTTAACACTGTTCTGTACAAAAAAAAATGTTTTGTTGAGTTATCATTACAGTAGTAACAATCTAATATCCATCTTTCCTTTAAAAAATAGATTTTTTCAATCAAAACTGATATTCCTCAAGCTATTAGATTGAGGGAAAAAATCAACTGTTTTTCTCTTGCTCTTAAATTTACGTACTATTAAACTCCAAATACATTTGCCCACTACACAAGTCAATTAATTATTCTTGTCAATTTAGGCTACTTGGAATGTTTAAAAAATGATTTTACTAAATTAGTAACATAAATGAAAGGGCTTTTACGTTATATATTTTTTGTATAATTGTGAAGATTTTAGTCAATGAACTGTACAACAATTTACACAGAAACGGCGCATCGACAACATAGTTGTTATTATGTTTTTCTTTCCGTAAGCATATCTCACAAATAAATTCATAGTCCTCAGGAATTTTAATTTGAGTAAATTTAACCTCTTTGTGCATATTAATGATAGGTAACTGTTTTTAAGAACGTACTTGTAAGAAAATTTTCTACTATTAAAAGAACTTAAAGTGCTTCTTAAATGAATAGTTCTTTTCATTGATTATCTGTATGGAGATTACTCTAAGTAGCAGATAGTTCACTCAATGAGCACCAAGAATCATTATTTCACTAGATTACACTTTATCTCTTGCAAATTACTCACATGCCTGCCCGACTGTCTTTGAAGTTATGTAATGTTGAAGGCTGTTCAACATATAAAACTTACTTCAATGATTGCAAAAAGAATGATTTCACCCAAGTGGTTCATGAGTTTTTTTTACGTTTTCATCCAGTGATACTGTTTGATGTGGAAAAAATAAAAGGCAATGAATAAATATTTTAATTAAAAGTCAAGTTTAATTTCACTTAGCAAATGGCACATGTGTTATATAACTTTTTACTTAATTCCTCTTAGTCAAAAGAAATTGTGGAAAGTGCTTCATCTTTAAACAAAATTGTCTCCATCCTATAGGCCTCGCCACCCTGACTTGAGGTAGCCCAACTGTACTGTCTTAAAACAGGTGTATTAATGTTAATAGCTTTCAGCTGACTTAACTGTTTGTTTAGGGCAATTACAGACTTGTCCCGCACGACTCTTTTAGAATCCTTCCCTGTATGACGCTTCCCTGAACGCCATCGCTCAATATTAACATTAGGCCTAATAAAATTATAATCTGATTTATTAATTTACTTGTTTACATGAATAACATAAATATAAAAATTATTTCTGTGTTTGTCCCATCTAAAATGGACAATTTTTGCGGTTTTTGTGCTACTGTATAAACAAAATAGCCTACCCTGTAACTTAAGTATACCTAGACCATACACATTGTCCGTATTAGATGGGACAAAAACAGAAATATTTGTTAAATTTATGTTATCCTATCCTTACTCTTATATGAGCAATGTTTGCTTGTTTATATGCTTGTATGCTTGCTTGCACAAAGATCTCAGAAAGCTTCAACGATTTCCTTTAAATGATGTAAATAATTTATTTCTGGCCTAAAAACGTGTTTAATGCAGTTAAAACTGCCTACAAAAATCTAATTACGTAAAAAATGAAATTTAAAGTCAACACTTTTTAACATTGGCCTTATGGGTTGCTAAGTAACCATGTTGATTGAACAAAATAACTAGGAAAACGTAAACAAAAACTTATAAGTTGTAACATGAGTTAATAAGCTATTCACCCACAGTATACTAGCAAATTAGAAAATACAGCACAAAAGGAAAAACATAAGTTGTTACTATTGAGCAAAAATTACACTGAAGATAACTCGATATAGGTGAAAATTGTTCCAAGTTCCGATTAAATACTGATTACTTAACTTGGCTCTCCTACCAAAACTTCCCCAAAGTAATCAGCTGTTTTAATTTAAACAAAATGCCAAAAAAATGTTTATGCAAGTGTAGGCCATTGTAAACAGTGATTTTTCATCAACTGTAAAATAAATTAATGTCTTGAGGATTGCAAGGTTAAAATTTCCATCATAATAAATTGAAATCCACTGAAACTTAAATAATAAAAGCCAAAATTAGTTGTAAATAAAACGTTAATTTCCTTTATATTGCTTATTACCGAGCCATGGCTCGGTCCCCAGGTACTTAATGTAAACAAGTAAATAATAGGGCCTATATGAGATTATAATTTTATTAAAGTTAATATTGAACTATTGCGTTCACGGAAGCGTCGCTAATAGGATTGTAAAAGGATCATGCGGGACCAGCCGGTAATTGTCCTGCAGGTCAGTTTGGGCTGCTTCAAGTTATTGTAGGGTGGCGAGGCCTTTAGCTCCTGACCAATGAAACAGCTGATCTTATCAGTAACAAAGCTACACAGATCTCAATCCATTCTACAATTTACCTACACATTGCATTCATATTCAGCTTATAATATTCATACAAGTGTGCATCGCTGTCTCAAAGAATTAATTTATCTGATTGTATGGAAAGATACAGATTTATTTATTAAAATTCAGAAGATTTAAGAAATCTTTGTTGGGCTGCCATTTTTTACTCGGATTTCCGTTCGAGTACAAATTTGCGGTATTGTATTCTACTAGTAAAAACCTTGAATTTGATGTTTATATCAACCTATGCTTACTTTAAGATTTCATTCGCCTCCTAGAAGGCCGTCTCTTTAAAGGGGTATCACCGAATAATGTGTTGAACGATTTTAATACTCAGTAACTGTGTACCAAATTTTGTAGCTCCATCTTTATTATGTATTATTAGAAAAATTTAACCGCCCCGGGACTTTTTTCACCCTGTATATTCATTTAACTTTACTCCAAGTAAGTTCTGTGTTCTGTTAGAAGACAAATAACACTGCCCAGGCTTTGGGTCATCTGATAAGGCTTCGAGTCTGATCTAAGAGTTTTAGTAGTTTTAAGTCTCACACTGTTCCATTCCCGTCTGGTTTTGTATGCATTATTCATTTAACTTGCTTAAATAAAGTTAAGTTACCGTACTGACAGGATCCATTAACTTAACAACTAACTTTGGACACTCCAGGTAGATTTATCATCACAATGTAAAATCTGGAGCCTCATTCAATGTGTCAATCCAGTTAAGCTTGAATGTGTTGATGTCAAATAAATATTCTTTAGTGTAGGCAAACTTAAAAGTGCATTTTATAATCTTTGTTAGTAATACCAGAGATAAAAAGTTGTGCCCTTAGATTGTTTTATTTCATTGCAATAATCAACAATTAAATAGAAAGTATCACAATACTATACAAATACTTGACAGAAATGCATACTTTTAATTTGTCTCAGCAAATCCATAAGATGCATCTATGGGAGTGTTTTTAATCTATGGCTCAACATTAATTAGTTGATGAATAAAATGCTTAGTTAATGGTCTCCAGTATATGTTGTTTGTGTCAGCTATTGTATTATCATTCTAGACAGCAGTTTTAGATGTCATGATTGTCAACAAATAGTCAAGATAACAACTTCACACTTTTGTAGGATGTAGGTTTTATGTTAGTTTGGCTTTTGTGTTTTTAAAGTTCACAGGCTAACTATTTTAATTGTTGTAGGTATGAAAAAAAATTTGTTTATAATTTCCACCATGATGTCGAAAATAAGTAGCATAATGATTACCTCTTTCATTTAGTAGCACATTTTTTCAAACATTATACTTGGTTGAAGAACTTTGTTTAGAAAACAGATAAGAATTAAGAACTTTCCTTGTACCTATGCCACGTTTGATTACCTTCATTGTTTTCATAATCTATAACTTGTAGGTACATTATACCTCATAAAGGTAGGCATATACAATTTTCTTCCGCAAATTATCAGTAGGAATAACCGACGATGAATGGTAAGTGGATATTAATAATGTGTATACTTTTGCAACATAATAAATATTATATTGGCTATTTGAATGTTATTTAACTTTAGAGATTAATTTAAGAACGTTGTATACATCCCACATTTGCTAACCTGTAGTTCTTTTTTCATTTTTAACTTGTTACAATAATTTCTATAATTCTCTTTCTAGACTTGTTCCAAAAATTGTCAACGGTGGGATTGCAGGAATAATCGGAGTGTCATGTGTCTTTCCCCTGGATCTAGTCAAAACTCGTCTGCAAAACCAGACTGTCGGCCCAAATGGAGAACGGATGTACACGTCAATGTAAGTTTCGTAATTCAGTATTTTGACTTGACTACAATCCTTATAGAAGTAGATAATCCAAATCCCATGTTTTAAAAGCTTCAACAAATCTTTGTAAAAAATAAACGCAAAGAGAAAGATTTGGTTTTCATCAACAAAGTAGGTGGTCGAATCTTTCTCTTTGGACGAGGACTGTATTGTTGAACTGGAGAAATTACTCGCTGACCAACTAATCTTTTGCTTGACCTGAATATGAATGGCTACATCACATATGAAATGTCAGCAAGTATTTTTCGCTGACTCAACATCTAACATCTTCTTAAGACGAAAATTCAACAAAAATAAATGTAGTTGAATTGAGCCAACTACGAATGTGCTGCTATATTATTGATTTCTGCAAAATGTGCCAACTGTTTAGCAAAGAAAAAATAAAAAATAAAATGTTTGCTAACTGCACCATTTTTTATTTTAAAGACTATCAAACAATCCAAAACTAAGAAAGAATAGACACAATCTGCCAGAGGCTCATTAATTTCTTTTCTTTTTAAAACACACAAACTAAGTTCAAATCTTTGATAGTGATGAGGCTTTTAAACCAGACTTGGCCACATAAATTGAGCTGGAGTGAATACATTTGCATGTTTTATGTGCTTCTATTTACAATCCACTCCTTCCATGCTATGTCACACTGTACCTACCATGCACACTTTTTCTGTATGTTTAGAGTTTAAGTGTTTTAAACCCCATACAAAACTTTTTAAATATATTTGAGCACGCAATTAGGATTTTGTTTGTTTTATTCAGAAATAATAATAATTATTGAAGCTTTTAGTAACTTGAGTAATTTTTGTCAAATTTTGATAACATTTGGTTTGAATGTGTAAGACGGGATAAACTTGAATGAGATCGGGAACCAGCATGATCGAACCATGGGAATGGGGTTAAACGGTGGGTTTTATAGGGTAAAAATGGGTTTTATCATTTTTTACCCTTAAAACACAAAATTTATCAATTTTCCTTAAGACGTTTTTAAAGATATTAAAAAAACAAATAATTTAGTATTTCAAAGTGTTTTTGTACAGTTATTGGTTACGGAGAAACTTAAAAAAAATTTTCATTAGGTCGCGCAGCCCACTTTTATCTCAACAATATGTGGTAATAGAACAATATTTTACCCCCTTAGGTGGTAAAAAATACAAAATAGCAGATGTGTGGATAACGAAGCTGTTTTGGAAAATTGTCTTACTTCCATTCTCTTTATTTTTACCCATAAAACCATCTCCCGGAATTTGGCTCTTTAGCCTACTTACTACACACCCTGTATACAGGAGGTACCCTAACGGTTGTGGAATGGCTCTGCCCTACTACACATGATTGTTATTCCATTCAACAGGGACAAATTGGAACCCCAGTCTAAATCATCTTCATTTATATGTTACTACACCCTTTTTTCGCCAGCTTGTAATTGGACAAACTAATTTACTATGATAAAAATTCTCTTCAGGTTGGACTGTTTCAAGAAGACCTACCGAGCGGAAGGCTACTTTGGTATGTACCGAGGATCTGCCGTCAACATTCTGCTTATCACACCAGAGAAAGCCATCAAGCTTGCGGCTAACGACTTTTTCCGACACCACCTCTCAACGGGCCATGGGTATGTATTTCATTCTTCTTAATCGTAAAAATTTTGACAGTAAATTTGTGTTTATGTTAATCTATAATATATTTTTTCTAAAGGAATCTTCCACGCCCTAATTTTGTTCTTCTAACGTCAATCTTTTGCCAGTCGTGAGATTGCGTCGTTAATTGTAGCCAAATGAAAATCCTTTTATATCATGGAATGTTGGATTGTTCAAGGCGACGATACTATGTGTCCTAATGAGGATAGAACCAATAACCTATAATAAACAGTTTTTATGTGTACAAAACAATTGGTTTAATAAACTTTTTAACAATCAAGCTAAAATTTTATCTCTCATGTTGAAACTGAATTTATGCCAACTAGGCTTTTAAGAATAAGAATATTTCCAAACATAATTAAAACTAGGCTTAACTATTCCAAAATGTACAATACATTTTTAGTAATGATTATCTTATTTTTATGAGAAAATCAGAGTTAGAGTTAAATAAAATATAGAGTTAGCAAGTTAAGTTAGGTGCTATGAAAGCAGTAGGCTATACACTATTTTCTCAACTGACGATGACAATTCAGATTAGTGATTGGTGAAAGTACGGTGACAAGGGACTTAAACCTCTGGTCCCATAAAACTTCAGAAATAGACTATCTCTCAGAATAGCCTGGTTCTGAATGACTGCGTACACCGGTGCATGTTCATTTTCTTCTCGCCATAAATTTAGTTTTCCAACAGGTTATCCCGTTGCTGCCGTTGGCAAAGGTGTTTGAAGTAACTAATCAATGTTTTGCTCAGCATACCATTGTCTTCCATTTTAAATTTTCAAAGTTAGGCCAAATTGGTTTATATTTCATATCAAAATTCATTAGTACTTTTATTAAATTAAGGCTAAATAGTAAAATATGTGAATTTTAAAACTACATCAAACATTTTGATTACCAAAACTACCAAAAAAACTATTCAATTTCAGTAATTTTTCAAAATAATACCTTTTGTGTAAAATAATGTAGGAATAAAAGAGCGAAAAATTGTAGTTTTAATTATTTTAGTAAGAGGTAAGAAGTAATTTTTCACAGATTTCACCAAGATTTGAGTTAAGTTTGACCTAAAACTCTTCATTTATGTGGCTGGTCAAAATATAAAGCACGGAACTTCTGTTTTGAAACTATAGGTTCAAGTTAAATTACTAATAGGTTTATGCTACTAAGGCCAATCCGCTAAACCAGGGTTCAAAGCCACCTACTTAAAAAAATATAGGTCTCTGAGGAGAGGCATTTTTCCGTTATTTTATGAGTTTTACGGGGAAATCGGCATTAAATATTAAAATTTAAAAAAATGAAAAAATAAAACCTCTTGAAATATTATGGAATAGTAGTAGACCTACATGCCAGATTTCATCAAAATCGAACCACAGTCGTAGTAAATAGCTCTGTACTCATCCACACAGATGTCTCTGTGAAAGTAATATTTAATACTCGTCTGACAGGAAGCTGCCCCTTGGACGAGAGATGTTAGCTGGAGGTAGTGCAGGACTGTGTCAGATCATCATCACAACTCCTATGGAGCTGCTGAAGATTCAGATGCAGGACGCCGGGAGAGTTGCAGCTGCGGCTAAGCTGGGTGAGTTGATTTGTTAACTGATTTAAAGAATCAAGTTACAACGCTAAAGAATCAAGTTACAACGCTTAATTAGATTATAGTGTTTGTTTATCTCTCAATTAAACTTCTATAAACATTCGAACATTTTTCAAAATACCAAAATTGTATTCCAATTTTTATTTGTTTGCAGAGGGTAAGACAGTTCCGAAGGTATCCGCCACCTCGCTAGCCCTGGAACTGCTGAGGACTAAAGGTATCTTTGGACTGTACCGAGGTATCGGAGCTACGATGCTCAGAGACGTTTCTTTCTCCATTGTCTACTTCCCATTATTTGCCAGGCTCAACTCCCTCGGACCTCGCAAGAACGATGGCTCAGGTAACCATATTTTCTTTGAGTTTTTATATTTTTATTTGGTAAAAAAATGTTATATTTGTTTTTTGTCGCAATGAAGATGATGGATGCAGCTGGGTAAGAGTGTGCTTTTTTTCTGGAGGCCGGAATAGTTTATACTGATCAAGACACTGTATTTATACTCTTTGTGCAAATGGTTAGTAGTTTTGGTTTGTTGGATGTTAGATTTCTACATTTAAAAAATATCTGTCCAACAATCTCCAAAATTTATTCTATTTTATGATTACTAAATACTTCGATTGAAAAGCAGATAATATGGGTTTGCCTTTTACACACAATGATGTTGGATACTTATTAGCAACACTGAACAATTTCCTGGCCACCTTTGGATCTGAATACATCTTTCTACCTGGCTCCACAGAGAAGTAAGGTACAGAAGAAACGGACGTTGTGTCAGGAATATACTTGTGACGAGCCAGTGAGCAAGGAAGAGCCTGAGCGGCAAGCACTGGGCGGAAATTCTTATTGCACAGGGCACATGATCTTCCTCCACTGTGAGAGGTGTAGTAATCAGGGCTAGGGGTTGGAGATGGGCTTTGGTCTAGACACCAGCGACTAGTGCTACTACTTAAGTGTACGATTGAATGTGAACTCTGTACCCTACTTCTCTGTGCTAACTCAAACCCAAGTTGATTGGATACACCATCAGTAGCAAAGGAATTCCAATCATTGACTGTAGTGAAAAGTTTGTCTGGTTCATCATGGAGTCCATCCCAGTTTAGGTAAGCCTGCTATGCCATCAGTTTTTGCTCATACAAGTTTTTCCTCACTGCAGGAGAAGCAGTGTTCTGGTGCAGTTTCCTCTCTGGTTGTACGGCTGGCTCTCTCGCAGCTCTGTGTGTCAACCCCTTTGACGTGGTGAAGACGCGACTTCAAGCCATCAGCAAGGTGGAAGTTGGACCCCGATACAACGGAATCATGGACGCTTTTGTGTGAGTGCCGACTCTAAAGTTATACCTTTGTTTTCACTTATTCATCTAAACTATACTCCGCTCACAAAATGTAGGTGGTATGAGAGGAAGTCCACCACTACTATTTTGCTTAATTTATACGGCGGGTAGCTGATGTATGCTTTGGAAAACCTCAGCTATTTGAGCTATATTATTTTAAAGGTAGGTTCAAGTGGAGGGGATAGATTTCTTTTCTTCCCCTGTAACCGCCTAAATTTTGTAAACGGAGTATTGTTGTATTGTTATGTGTAGGCCTACTGTATTTTACACTATTCAAACATATTGGTACTAAAACAAAACTGAATAAAACAAAATTCGCCAATCAAAGTCCAACCTTGGAAGGCTGTAAAAGAATGAATTTGTCAGATAACATGTTCTATGTGCTAAACTATTAAGCTCTAGGCTATTACGTAATAAACAAATGAATACAACAATACCATCTGCAGGTCTACATACTAAGCAGCATCAGACAATTAGGTCGTTAGTAGTTTGTTAACGTCTGTGAACAAAGTTGCTAATATATTTTAAAGTCAATTTCAGAGTGAGCTTCATACTTACATTAAAATACCATAGAAATAGATACAAATTGTATAGAAATAGATCATTCTGATTTGTTGTAATTTGTTTTCATTTTGCAAGAAAGATATTAATAGTGGACTGAACATAAATATTGTGAGAATATATTACTTACGTCAATTCAGCTCAAAATTCTGAATGGTGTAACCAGGACATGTTTCGACACATTAGTGTCATCATCAGCTGGGTAGTAGTGAAGTTAAGGTATATTAACCAAATTCTATCCCTGACCGGCGGCGCAACTACCATAACTTTCATTCTGTCTTATTTGAATTTAATGCACCTTTTTGACTTCTGATTTTAATGCTCTTTCATGAAAATTTTTGATTTTAGTCTGCTCAATCTTAAATAAGTAGAAGAATGTTGTGAAAGTGCAATTATTGACAAATTATTATTTATTACCTGTACTAATCTTTAGTAATATTCTCACAGGAAAACCTTAAAGAACGAAGGACCGCTGGCGTTCTTTAAGGGCGGAGCTTGCCGAATGATTGTGATCGCCCCTCTGTTCGGTATTGCCCAGACAGTATACTACTTGGGCGTGGCCGAGAAGCTGCTGGGCTACCAGAAATAAACAGCCATCGAAACTTAGTAAATGTATCAACATAAATGACAATAACTCTATGTACTCCCTTCCTACGCCTTTGACGGCCTTTTGTAAACGGCTGGCTCTTCCCAACTGCCCTGAATCAGGTTGTTTAACGTTAAATGTCGTCTGCTAAACTATGGTTAGATATTTTGGCGTGAAACTGTATCAGGTTACCGTTCCGTAGATGTACTCATAATATTCCATTTAGCATTTTTAGAAGCTTATTTTTGAAGGCATTTTGATTATTTTTGTTTGTTTTGTACACTTTTTAGTAGGCCATGTGAGTTTATGTGTCTCCAATGGATCTTGGAATGCTGAAAATAATCTCCAATGTATATTTTATATTATTCAGCTACCTCCTAGAATGTTGGTTTTGGAAGAAGCTATTTTCAAAACAAGATGCACATAGAATAGATTGCCACACAGTGTTTTTCAACCTAGTATTCATTCTTCCATTCTTATGAGGGAAAACTTATTTAAGTTTAAAAATTCACTTATAAGTTTTCAATAGTTTTGGAGTATGAACTCACTATGGTTTTTTAACTTTTTGAAACGTTTATGTTATGTGTACATTTTATTTTACGTGTACTTCACTGTCTGTGAAAATGTCAGTATTTCTTATTTATTGTTGGAATGTTTAGCAATATGGGACAAAGATATTGAAACGTTATCCTTTTACCTGTTGTTATTATATGTGGCATCTTTTGCTTACAAATCAAAGAGTTAGGAGAAATCCATCAATTTTTCATCTGATTTTACAGTCTTCTAACATGCCCTCGATATAGAGTCAATGATATTAGATTGTCATTAGTTGCAATTAATGCGATTGCACAACTAGTTAAGTAGTATGTATATATAAATTATTTTTCTGTTGTTATGTTTTAGTAGGAACTTCTGAGTCGGACTAGATTCGAAGTGAGACAGGTTGCGTTGTTGAGTATTTCTAGTTGGCTTACATAGTTGTATTTAAGACAGCGAGAAGCAACTTTGTACTTTATAAGTACACTTCCATGCCTAAATGTGTTGCACGCTTCCCAACGGGAATTGGGTTTAGATTCGGGTAATGTATTTTAATTTATTGTGTTTTACCTTTAGATTAGCTGTGTTGTAATGCTTACTACTTTCTATCATTCCTTTCTTGTTTCTGTTTTGACTTATTTTATTTTACTGTTAAGCATTTTTTTTTTTTTTTTGCTTTTCTTATCTGAAACTATTTTTAACTAGTTTTCTGTGTGTTAGTCACTATAACTTTATTTTCCAATGACGATATTTTCCCCATTTTATTTTTTAGTGTCTTGTAAATAAGTTCATCTTTTGAGGGTAAATGTAAATGTAATAAAATATTTAAGTTACAAGTGCGCTTGAATTAGCATACTCAAAATTATGACGTCCTTCAGTAATAATAAGCAATATTCGTCAATTTAGTAAAAGATATTACAATAAATATTAAAAAATAAATATAAACCTATACACTATAGGAGAAAATTAAGTTGTTAAACCTACTCATACGAAAAAGTATAATAGTTCATATTCTATTTAAAGCACTATTGATTATTGGCATATATATATTTTTTTTTATGTCGTCCTGTAAGTTAGTGAATACAATTGTCTTAAATGTCTCTTTAGGAATTACAATTTACCTACTTTCTATCTTGAATTTTTCATTTTTTCAACCATCAAACTAACTCTATCAATAAAGCAAATGAGACTTCATTTTATATCTATAAGCAAGCTATTTTTACCTGCCTTCAAAGCTTTTCTGAGTTAATAATCTGGTTAATTTATGCCCAATCAATTAAATCGGATCGGTTTTGATTACTTGTTCTTACAATGTAAGTGAAACTATTATTCTGTTTGGTAGTTTAAAGAAATTGGAAGTTAGGAATTTGTGTTTCAATCATAAAACATATTTTGTTTTATAGGATACCATTTTGTTTGAGTCTCAACAAGTGTGTTTGATTTGCTTAGACGCTTAGGTAGTTTACTCTATTACAATTCCAGTAGTTATTAGTAATTTTGTTTGAATGTCCTTTTTCAACTAGTGTGCTAACGTAGGTGCTTTTAAGCGTGCCAATTGCCTTAACCTAACAATAACTGGCCTAAACCTAAACACATTTAAAAGACAGTTTAAAGATATTTAAGAAGCTGAAGTATAAACTAAAGATATTTTTAGTGTTGGAAAATTAGTGGACAACATAGTTTTTTTTATTAGACCGCCATAATAAAACATTGTTTTCATTTCGATGTATCACCATGAAAATGTTCAATTATTCCATATATCAAAGGTTAATTAATTGTGTATTATGTTTGTTGGAAAATGTAGGGTTTTGGTTTTATCAAACAAGTTTTAGACTAAATTTGTTATAAACTTTACCACTCCCTTTGGTCTCAACTATTTCCATGAATAAATTAAGTATGCAATATGATATAGCTAGAAAGTGAAAAGGCTAAGGCTATTCTACTCTCCCTTAGCTACTGCTTAGCTGAATTTTTAGAGTACAGTACTCATCTAAAAATCACCTGGAGATACAATGGAATAGTACCTATGTTACATACCAAGTTTTATCAAAATCAGATAACAGATATGGTGTGCAGCTATACACACATACAGACATTACTTCGAAAACCATTTTTTCGGTTCAGGGAGACCCAGGATAATATTGATAATTATTTCCGACCAAAACTCAAACATTTTGACAGAAAAAAAAAACTCCATATACATACTTACTATGTATAGCTCCCTTTTCTACTATGTATAGGGGGGCTAAACTAATCAATTTCTACTTCCCCACGAAAGTAAATTGATTTAACTATTGCTGTGGAAATGTTAACTTGAATTTAGAGTTTAGTATGTGTAAAACAATTTACATAATTGACCATGCAGGGAGTGGGCAGTAATTTGTAATTTGACATTGATTGGTTCAAGTAATTGTGAAATAATTAGTAATAGTTAAATAGGTATCAGTGCTCTCTAAAAGACAAATAATACTGGTAGAATTGTTAAACAACAACGCTTAAATCTTAAGCAACTGTAATACGTAATTTTCCTACTCATACAGTTAAAGTACTTTGGATACGTAATTTGATACCAAGTAATTTTAGATACGAAATATGTATAATTAGATTACAACAAACTATGAAATTCATTGATAAAAAATACTATCAAACAGTCAAATATCATTTAGCTGACATTATTTTCCCTTTAATGTGTAATAAATATGTAAAATGTGTCTTAAGACAAAAGACAATACAATGATTGCATGCAGTTGTCTCAATGTTATTATGTGTCAGTTTTCTATCACATTTTTGAAATCTATCTCTCAGTTGAATTGTTTTGTTTAGTTATTGTGATCTTGTTTTACAGATAATATTTTTTTACTTTTGTGTTATATTACCATATTTATTTTGTGATGCATTACCATTATACTATGCAAAATGTAAATTGTGAAACAATTAAAGATGTGTCTAGAAATGTTATTGAGTGTTTTATTGTCATCAAATTATAAGGAAATATGATTAAGTTCTTAGCTGTATACCGGTAGATTGCAGTTGGAATTCGGCTATCCTGATATAAAGTTTTTTATTGAAATTTCATATTTTAGAATTAATATGGAAATGATGGGTATGAGAACTGATGCAACTTGAAGATAAACTTGTAGTATCGTCGATTGCTTCAGTTTTATGATCCAAGAGATATTTACAACGATACTGTGAAACAAAGTATTTTTTTTACAGTGACCCGACAAAGTGGGCTTCCTTGCACTGATTGTAGTACAGAAAGAATTGCTGCTTTTACTTAATTTTTCCAATTTTGTTCAATGTTTGGATTTAACCTAACCTAAAAACGTGTTTGAAATACCAAAAATTAATAGTAACTGTAGTTAAAATATAAAGTTATATAAGTTTTTGGTATACATTTTTATTATTTATCATAACAAACAAATTACCATTTAAAATAAAAGTTGTTAGCGCAGTAACACTTGTTGGGTAACTTGCTTTTATTTATTTATTTTATTTATTTGAAAACATTGTAGTTTCAAATGTCTGACATTGGACACCTTAAACCCTCTGGGGCGGAGCCCTTTTGACGTATCTGCACCAAACTTCACACAAATCATCACAAAATAATGCTTAATCATGCCTGAAAGTTTCAACCAACTAGGGTTTTTTTTTTATAAAGGGATACAGGAAAGGTATAATACTCAAATCTTTTCAAACATCTAAGTATAGTTTGAGAAAATATATTAAATATAAAAATACATGAAAAATTGACAAAAAATCACTATAAAAATAGAATAACAGTAAACATTAAGTAGTGAGGTGAATAAGCTTGAAGCTCATGAATATCAGGAATAAGTTGCAACTAAGTTTTTAAAATGTGGCTTTAAAGTCTTTAGCCTCCCACAAACAAATCATATTAAGAGGGGAATTGTCAAGTGTAAATACAGCCAGAAATTTGCATACAGGGTGAATAAAAAGTCAAGACCCCCCCCTCTAATATTTTTCCAAGTAAATATACAGAGATATCCTTTTGGTGGTCAAGCAATCTTAGCAGGAAGTTTCATTTTATCATTTTGAAATTTTTGAGTGTCCCCCCAAAAGGGGGGATTTGGGGGGCAACTCAAATATTTTAAATGTAAACCCCCTTCAAGTGACACCTCATTTTGAAGTGTTTGCAAAAACTTAAAGAATGGTGAAAACTAGAGGTCGCTATCTCTTCTTTATCGAAAATGGTAGCCCGTCAAATGTTGTGGAAAATCAAAGGTATAATTGTTAATATTGGCTGCCATTTTGGATAGAGAAGAGATAGCGAGCTCTGGTTTTCACCATTCTTTAAGTTTTTGTAAACACTTCAAAATGAGGTGTCACTTGAAGGGGGTTTACATTTAAAATTTTTTAGTTTCCCCCAAAAGGGGGGATTCGGGGGACAACTAAAAATGTTTCAATAGAAACCCCTATCAAGTGACACCTCATTTTGAAGTGTTTAAACAAACTTAAAGAATGGTGAAAACCAGAGCTCGCTATCTCTTCTCTATCCAAAATGGCAGCCAATATTAACAATTTTACCTTTGATTTTCCACAACATTTGACGGGCTACCATTTTGGATAGAGAAGAGATAGTGACCTCTAGTTTTCACCATTCTTTAAGTTTTTGCAAACACTTCAAAATGAGGTGTCACTGGAAGGGGGTTTACATTTAAAATATTTGAGTTGCCCCCCAAATCCCCCCTTTTGGGGGGACACTCAAAAATTTCAAAATGATAAAATGAAACTTCCTGCTAAGATTGCTTGACCACCAAAAGGATATCTCTGTATATTTACTTGGACAAATATTAGAGGGGGGGGTCTTGACTTTTTATTCACCCTGTATATGTGCTTCTAGTTTTGGAAATAAAGTTACAAAATAGTAATTTCAAACACCATTACAGTAGAGTCCCGCAAACTCGGTACTTGATAACTCGGCCATCACCTGGCTCAGAAAATTAGTGATTTTTGAGTCCGAGTTAAACATGGACTCAAGCCAGCTCAAGTCAAATCATTAGCAACTCATACCAAGGATTTGTTGTACTATATCTGATGACTTAATTCTTACTTGTAATATAAGTTAGCCTAGCCTTAAAGAAAGATATTTTTCAAACTAAGAGTTTCAATTGAGTTATGTTCCTGAAACCAAAGGGGAATGTGCAACTATTTTATACAACAGAATTCAAGATCAATTTTTTCCTTTCAGTGTACTCTCCTTTGCGAAGCACAGGTACAATAGCTAGTATAAATATAAATAAAAAAGGCTGTTAAAAAGCTTAAAGATTTTATTGTTCTTATTATGAACCCTAGTTCCTGATAACCCGGCATTTCACAAACTCGGCACCCTTCCAGTCCACATTACGCCAAGTTTGCGGGACTCTACTGTATAACCTTCATCCTAACAAATTGTTGCAGACTATAGGGACATTTACTTTTAGCCCTTTGTTAAAAACTACCATGAAACAGTTTCATAGTTAAAGCTCACTCTATCTGTAAAATTGGCTTTGTTTTTAAAATTACAGTGGGAAACTGGGAAGCAACACAGAATCAGAAACTTAGTTGCAACTTTACACAGGAATCATACAGATATGTTTAGCATTACCTCCAAATGGTCTTAAAGGCCAGCCGATTTTAATCTTAGAATAAACTAAAAGTATTTGTATGAGAACTCTTTTAAGATTATTATCCGTTTTTTTAGTGTTCACAAAATTACTATGTTATTCGTAAAAATGTTAATCTGAAAAACGTTTGCAGCACAAAAGCTTAGGAAATAGAAAAATATTTTCTCTCAGAAAACCCGTTTGAAACATTCTAACAAACAATCAAATTATCAGCAAAACATATTTTCCTTTTGACTTTTTTCATAAATGGCACAAAAGGGTTTGCAAATGGTGACAAATTTCAAACTTGATCTGTTAATAGCCAACAATATCACAACTAAGAAAAGCAACGGCACATAACTATTACCTAATACTCGATTGTATCCCATCTATGGATTATCGCGTCAATTTCATTTTCACAACAACCAATTTAGTGATGGAAAACCCATTATTAAACCATTGATTTTACCTGACCATAATTCAAGCGTCGAGTGATCTCTCCACAATATACCTTCTAGGCCTACACTTAAAAATCCTTTAAAAAATAAATCACCGATCAGACTCAAACAGTGACTTTGTCAAGAGCGTAGTGGATATCGTCCGAGCTGACGTTGAGGGACATTTTCCGCATGATGTCCATCCTTCCCTTCTCCGCTACGATGAGTCCGAGAGCGACTAGGGCTACACACATTTGCAGCATTGATCCTACTGTAGGACGAGGACACCCTGAAACATTAATAGTGATTATCGATCTGGAGTAATAGTACACCTTTGGTTTCATAATATACTTAGGTTGAAAAAGTGGTATCTTGAAGTGGTAGACAATATAGTACTATACACTTACCATCCACAATACAGATCTCGAGCAGATGTTGGTAAACCTGCGACGCACTGGCTTCATCAACGCCCGTCCGTTGGTTGACGTCGCGTATCGCTCGCAACACCAGCTGCCCTTCACGACAGAGACTCTGAATAACTGCGACTCTCGGGCCTGAGAAGATCTGGGTGAGGGCCCGTTCTACATGCGACACAGTCACCTAGGAAACGAGATGCTTGGTAAGACTTGGATAATCCAGTGAACAGATCTGGTGAGGATAGAAGGGATATGGTTGACAAGTCGGAAAATGCAGCCTCAGCTTCAGAAAAGGCCATTATGGTTTTTCTGTGGAATTTCTTGAGCTCTAGGTTTTTCAGTCAGTCATGTCATGAGCTCAGAAGGAGTTCAGGAGATAAAAGACTATAGTAAAAGATAATGGAGCCGTCTGATAGACTGATGAACTCTGGTCTTCAAGTAAGCATGATTCAAATGTTCCAATCTCAATTTTTGTAAGTTCCACAAAATTAAAATGGCAAAGACAACGTACTATGTAACTATTAAGCTACTGAGTTCAGTAGAACTCACCAGGGTAGCTTGCACAATGCTAATCATCACCGGTGTAGAATTTCAAGGAAGTAGTGTACAAACCAGACTTGTCAATAAATCTGGGCTTCAAGGTTATTGGGTGCTAAGATTGAGAGATTTTACTG
The DNA here is from genome assembly GCF_028750875.1 of Macrosteles quadrilineatus. Taxonomy (NCBI): domain Eukaryota; kingdom Metazoa; phylum Arthropoda; class Insecta; order Hemiptera; family Cicadellidae; genus Macrosteles; species Macrosteles quadrilineatus. Next base: position 73,919,242 of record NW_026542597.1, read on the forward strand.
TACCATTATGTTGTCTCAAAATATGGCAGATAGCATACATTTATTTGTCTAAAACATATTGATTTACCTGTTCTCCACTATCCACCAGCTCTGTAGTTCTCCGACAGATGTCGAGAGCACGCCGAGCATCTCCCGACACAGCGGCAACTTTCCTGCAGACAATAGTGAAACCATAATAACTCTATCAAATGATTCAAATGTTATTTGTTTAAGGTCTAATGTAAATGATAGTGAGATAATGCTATTTGAACTGTTGACAATTGATTATTTAGTGATTTGAACAATGCATATTTTATCACCTTTTCTTCTCATCTTGAACATTAATATTTATTTTATTTTGAACAAGTCTGTTGGGAACACAAGTAAAGTAACTATGAGAAACGAGCAGCAACATTCATGATTTGAGTTGTTTTGAAATCAGTACCTGATCAAAGGATAAGCAAGTACAAACCTAATACTATGTCAAAAACATGTTAAAGGTGTGTTGCTAGATTAGTAGTCAGCGCCTTGGAGTTTCAAACAAAAAAAGCACTTGACCTTAACAAAATTTTATACTTTTAGTTCAAACATTTCAGAAACTGCTCTTGATAGAGATAACATTGGCACAACACAACCTTAACAACAATGAAAAGACCAGTTTTGTAGCTTTAATAGGCGTGTTTCAATGTTTCTGGTATGAGTCTCAGACTATTGGTGAGAGAGTCGGGTTGGATCCCTGAGTGATTACAAAGGGTTTGGACTACATAAAGTGTTTGTCATACTTTCTTTAACAATGATACTGGTTTAGGCAATAGCAAAAAGAAAACTTCACCCTCTCTTGAATAGTGATTGAATATTGAACTCATACCTTCCACAGTTGTAAGTCCTGTCAGTGATTGTGACAGTCAGAAATTACAGTTTTTGTAGACATTATAGGTGCATAAACATTTTCTTTGATTTCATTTTATTTAATTCATTTCAATGACAGTTACATATTCTAATGTTTTGTGTAGTGTTAAGTGTTGTGTTTGTTGTGCCAGTTTGAACTCTTTCCCATTCAGATACGCCTGCTATCCTCATAAATAAACCTAGACACTTGGGCTCTAGTTACCTGGCCACTAGTTGGACAGCGTCCGGGTGGAAAGTATCCGTTCCGCTGAGCCTGTCCTGCACGATCGTCCGCAGCTGGTGGTGACTGTACGGTTGGAACGTGACTCTGGTCAGGCCCATGCGTGACGTCACGCGCCCCTTGAGTGTCCGCTCGGGCAGATCCATGGTGTTGGAGATGGTGAGGACGACGAGCGCAGAGCCCCGCTTGGTCGGCCAGTCCAATATGTTGTACACCACGTCTTGTCTGCGGTTACACAGGTAATCCAGCTAGGAATGGATTAAAATGTGATAAATAAATAAAAAAACTTACAGACTTAGAAAAACAGACAATTAGCCAGATTTATGTTTTGGTAACAACAAAAAACTAGGCTACTGCATTTTTTTATGATCCTTTTGACTTGGATACCCAGAGCTAATTAGCATATGTTGTCAGTCTGTCGAACTTAGAGATGGGATTATCAATACTTTGCAATAATTCAAGTTCCTTAGCTTTTCGGTAATAAGTAAAAAAATAATATTATTTTTGAACCCTATTACTTCCTGGTTCGGTACATTTCAGCCGATCGCTGTTAAAGGAAAATGATCAGGGTTATTTAACTTGCTTTATCAACAGTTCAGATGACATTACACAAATAATTTAGTATTTTCAGTAATCTATTAGGTACCAAGGTTATATTTATTTAATAGTACTCACTGTTAATAGGAAGACGTGATCAGCAGGATTGTTACATTTAATTTACTCTTTCAAACAGTTTGGATAATGTTAAAAAAATATTATATTCTCAGTAACCTATTATCAAGGTACTATTAGTTTGTGATGCTAGTAGTTGACATAGTCATGATAGGCATGACAGTTATTTTCCTGCTCGTTCAAACAGGTATTCTTGGTAATCTATTTCCAAGGAAATAAGTGAAACTTTAGACAATAGTATTATTTATTCTATACCGTAAAATAACACGCACCGCTAGTCAAGCTTTTAAAATTCTTGTCAAACAGATAATAGTTATTTGTGCAACTAGTGAGAAAAGTGAGCAATTGACTCACTTGAGAGAAATCCTTACTCACGAGCCGTAGGCGAGTGAGGAATGGTTTCTCGAGTGAGGCAATTGTACTTTGAACTCGAGTTGCACATTATACTTTTCCTACAGTTACCATAAAACAAATAAATTGGTGAAGAAACATAACCTATTTTTACACAGAAGTGAACTTTAACATTTAATGTTAAGTGACAAATACAACAGTACAACAGCTGACCAGCTGATTTACAGCCAGTGCTGCCAACGTATTTCGTGCGCATACGACGTTGCCTGCATGTTACGCGCTCACTATTTCGTGCCTTCACGTTGCAAATCTGGAGTGAGACAAAGTAATTAGAGTGAGACAATGTTAACATTGTCTCACTGATGAGCGAATTGGCCACTTTGCTTTCTCAAATCAGTGAGAGAACATGTACATTGTTAGGTAACTGTAGGAAAAATATATTGGGACACTATCATTATTGTAATCTGGTAACGGAATGAAGAATTCTCATTCTTATCAATAATCTCTACTCAGCTACCCAGTTAATCAGAATATTTTCAACATCTTGCATACAATCTTGTAAATTAGATTAAGTTGCTACACTGTAATTCTTGTAATATGATAGCAACAATGAAGTATTTACATTCTTATTTATGTTATAAAGCAACTATTTCTCACCTCGTCTACGAGGATTATTGTGGACTTCTTGCAGTTGTTGGAGAATCTCCTATTGAGCACCTGCTGCGCCTGATCAGGACTCAACTTCCTGTCCGTGAGCGCCTGCAGGATACGGACATACGCCTGTTTAGGCTCGGTCAACCTCAGGCCGTTCACTTCCACAAACTGTGCCAACAGAAGAGTTTAGGAACAGAAGAAATCTTTGATTCTCATGTTAAAAAGATGGGTAGGTCATACTCTCCATAGAAAGTATGACATGGAAAGTACAGGATGACATGAAAAGAGAATCTGGGCCGAATCTCTCAGGAACATCAGAGAAGAGAAAGGCAAAGGAAAATCTGGAGGGCAATAGGAAATTAAATAAAAAGAAGAGCTAGCTGGTGGTAGTCTAGTTCTAAAACTAAATCTACTTCCATTTTTAGTCCTTTGTATAAGCAGTAATAATAACAGACGAATACACTTATTACAGTCTAACCTTGATATAACGAACCTCGATACAACGAATTCCTTGATATAACGAATTTTTTTAAATCCCCTAGAACCCTCCATAAGACACAATGTATATTTTACCTCTACATAACGAACAAACCATAACAACGACCTTGATTTAACGAATTTTTCATGATTTCGGCTAAAATAAGACACCTCAATATAGCGAATTTATCATTGTCAGAACCTCTACATTGCGAATTTAACCTCTGCATAACGAATTGTCTACGTCTTTCCCTCGATATAACAAATCGCCCACCCCATTATTGTTTTTTAAAAATCTGTTTCTTTATCAAATGAAATGGAAAGGTGACGTCATCGCTTTTGCTAACATTCGTCTGCTCCGGTTTACATCTTTGTCTGCTGTCGCTGCGCGCGCAATGTTGCAACTGAGAACATTCACTGAGGACTGATGACGACGTATTGTTTAGTAAGCTGTGATTGGGCGATAAGTAACTATGGGGAATTGTACAATTTTTAAATAAAGAGAAACCTAAGAAAGAATATAAAAACAAAACCAAAGAGAAAGAATAGCAACATCGTAATTTTAACATTCCTTTTTCGAGTGTTTTTATTATCTTTAAGTTGGCTATGATTATACACTTTTATAATGACTTATCTTAATTTATTGTTTTCAATACGATTTGTTTCAACTAGCAACACCAATGCTATAGTTAATGATTATTATTGACATTCCTCTGTTGTGATAAATCAGTAATGTACTGTAAGTAGCCTACTGGCCTATCACGAGCAGTAGCTTACGAAACTTTCTACTACTGTTTTGTTTTGTTCTTTACATGGTTTATGACTACGCAATACAGTGTTTGGCTAGGTTTTAGGAGGGTTAGAACAAGCTGTGATTTTAAACTTACAGTTTTTAACCTGTACCAAGGTCAATGCCATTTTCATGATTGCGCAATATTCAAGATCCCTCCCCTTTATTATGCCGGATAATTTAGGTTCTACTGTACAATGTAAACACTGTACTGTAAAGTATTTTAGCCTATGCTACTTTAATTGTGTTTTAATGATGTCTAATCCCGACCTATATTGACCGACGCTGGCTCTGAACCTCGACTTAGCGAAATTCCTGCAAACATAACCTCTATATAACGAACCTCGCTTTAACGAAATCCTTGATATAACGAATATTCAGTTCGGTCCCTTCAGATTCGTTATACTGAGGTTGGACTGTACAAAGAAATATGTAACCAAGCAATTCAACATCCAAAGAAGTTCAGGAGGAATTGAAATTTGCTCAATAGTAGAGGTGGTATTACTAAAGGATGAGATATTTGTATTTTTCAAAATAAATGGCAAAATCTTAACAAGACACATGCACAATTGTTTACATAGGTTAGGTATGTAAATCAACCAATTCATAGGTAATAAATTCAAGAGATTTTGCCACATAAACTTAACCCTTGATACATAATGGTAGCCAGTATTTCTATTCCCGAAGGGGTAAGCGACAATCATGAAATAGTGTTACAAAAATCAATCAAACTCACATCAAAGTCAGGAAGATTTCCACAATCTGCCTCTTGTTGTAGATTACGAACAACAGCGTGGACAGTGGCAGTCTTACCTGTACCAGGGACCCCACTGATATACATGCACCTGCAATGGTAATGTGGTTTACTTGTGTGCTAAAGGTAGTAGATAGTAAAGTGAGAGTTCTAGGACAAAAATTTGGAATGTAGAAATCCTTAATAAAAATCTCTGTTAAATATCTATAAATTAATTTGAAACTGTTTTTCTTTGTAACAGCTAATTTGTGAGGACGGCTGGGTGTAGAAACTCGGTAGGGGTCTCTGAAGAAAGGTCTTGGTCTGTAGATGAGCCATCAAAAGAGAAACGTGGTAATTTCTTTAAGTGAGAAATACTGGACAATTTGATATACTCAAAATAAAACTGAATTAACACTGTGCTACATTTCTTGAGCAATAATTGAAAGAGCCGATTTGCAAACAATAGAAACAGGAAAGTAATAGAACACAACCAAGTACAGTGTAGAAGAAATAGAAATAATGTTTGTTTGTTTTTTCATTTATAATCGTCATTATAGACAACCTAAAGCAGATATAAGTAGGGAAAATTTGTAGAAAACAAAGTCAGCTTTTGAGAAAAGGTAAGATATTTACAAAAATTTTGATTATATCTAACTGCTGTGTACATCTTGAGTATTTCCATAATCTTTGAGTCGACTCTTATAAAGTCATCGGAAATTATGACTGTTATTCGTTTTAAAATAACGCCTGTAATGCTTTGCAATTGCTCGAATTCGAGCAACAGGTACACTAGTTAATAAGAAAACAAAAAGCATGAATTTTTAATTACACTATTTTTTTTTACAAGTAATACTATCAGTGTGTTATTTTCAATAATGTTCAGCCAAATAGCTTATCAATTTCAAGGTTCAGTCCACAAAACAATTTGGTGTAAAAAATGTGAGAAGCCGTAGGTTTAAAGGAGATTTTAATGGATATCTGGCTTATCTGGTTCGAAAAGGGGTCCTGCCACTGGAGTCGAAAGAAAAGCAACTAAGATAATAACGTTTTTGAGGGAAAGTGGTCCAAAAACCTCTCAATTATGTTTTGATATTCATCCCCTCTTGTATTTAAGTCTGAGACACTAACAACTATGCTAATAACACATGCTAACTCTTCCCTACCTCAAACCATCCTTGGTGTCAATGACTAACTATTGTGTACAGTATACTGTATTTTTTTTTCTCGTGCCATGATGGACTCTTCCTCATTCTGGTAATCCCGCTATCCTAGCAACACTTTTTATAATTTAAAGACTATCTTATTTAAGACCAATCTATTATTTAACGAACTGATATAAATAACTGATATAAATTGATATGTATTTATATGTTTCCTCCTGAACATATAAAGGTCTTGTTATTTGAAATTGTTTGATCGTATCCCTGCAATTACTACTGTCTTGCTTATGTGACTTGAAATATAATGGTTTCACTGTATTTGGATCACCCTAATGACTAGTACATATTTGGTGAGGTTAATGCCATATTTTTAGTAGTGAATTGACACTTATATTTTTTATACAGATATTATTTACCCTCCAGCAGAATGTTCAATTTTTCTGAGTAGAAAAGACTTGATCTGGTCAAATTCAGCATCCCTGCAGGGTAAAGACTTTGGCACCGTTGATATGTGAAGTTGTTTTCTTGTAGTGTCCAAATCATCATCTTTTATTTCTTTTCTAACATGTTCCTTCTTTGCCATTGAGGGAGTTAAAAATCCTCTTCCTGATTTCTGAAAAAAGGGGTTTTCTGTGAATGAAAGACACATGCTAATATCTTCAAAACAAGTTGAAAAAAAGGGAACCAATTCAAAATATTTCAACTGAAAACATGTTATGTTAAGATAAAATTTAAATGTAAAAGTGATACAGGATGTTGATGCTGAAGTTAGTGGAAACTGGAAACTAAACTAGTGGTAAACTAAAGAGTGTAATGATAAAATTACATTTGAAGACATACTGACATACAATAAATTCAAATGTTCAAAGTAATATAGGCTACTATATAAATCCAAGCAAAAAAATTGACTTACCTTCTTGGAAACTGGTGTAGTAACAGTGACACTTTGCCTAGGAAATGGTGACATAGTACTTTGGTTACGATATTCAAATTTCAAGGCTTTCGATCGAGGCGTCATGGTGGCAACTTTATCTTTTCCCCGTGGCGTGACACATTCAGCATCGTCACTTAAGTCTTCTGAACATTTTTTAGGAGTTTTTAAACTGTCGGAAATTTTAGATTTTTGTGGTGTTGCTGTCCTTGACCCACTAGCCCTTCTTTGGCGAACTGGTGAAGCAGCAAATATCGCCGATTTACAGTCTATAACTAAACGCTTCATCTCTCGATCAATTTTGGATTTTTCTGGAGTTCTAGAGGTTGAGTTTATATCTTCAATCTCATTTGAGCTCAACTTGGAAGCTCTGTTTAATTTCTTGCTGGATGAAGGAGTTTCGGTCCTTTCTTTTATTTTAGTAATAGAATTATCTTCTGAATCATTGTCACTAACACATCTTTTTAGCTTTAATGATATTTTTTTAGGGCTCTTCACTTCATTCTCACCACCAATGTTATTTTTCAAAGGTGTTCTTGTATTGTAACTGGATCTACTTTGACGTACCGGTGAAGCAGCATTGATCATAGAAGGGTTACAATCTATATTCAAGCGCTTCAATTCTGCAGTTTGTGTTTTTGTCGGAGTTCCTGTGTCTGTGACAGTTTCATTTGATTCATCATTTAAAGTCTTTGACACACTTTTTGTAGGTCTTTTGTAAGGCGAAAGATTCTCACATCTAGATTTTGTTGGTGATAACTCATTTAATATCTGACTTTCTTTTAAATCTCTTAAGTCTTCTTCATTTTTTCTAGGAGTTGTATTTTGTTCCTGTTTCCTGCTTGAATTTTTATTTTCTTTTGTTGGAGTTTGAGCCTGCTTAAGAGGGGTTGATTTCTCTGTAGCTTGACTCTCAGAGTTGTAACCTTCTTGAAAACACAGAGATCGTCTAGTCCCGATTTTCCGTGGAGTCGAATCTCCTTTGGACTGCTCTGAACATAAACTCTTATTTTCTTTATTGCTCAGATCTTCCTCGGTCAGCTTGGTCGGAGTTCTACAGTTGTTTAGTTTGTTAGAATTTTTTTCTGGGAACAAATTCTTCACAGCAGGACTTTTTGGCGGGGAACGTAAATTTCTCTGAAAGTATACATCATTTGAACTGGTACTTTTGGTTTCTGCCAAATTTTTTGAAACATGAAACTTCCTCTCTTCCTGTAAAAAAATTAAGCTGTTAAAATGAATCCTGAACTAAGATTATAAAGAAATGAATTAAAAAGGATTCATTAAATCCACCTTCAGGAGACAAAATTAAGCATAATATGTTTACCTACATTATTTTCTTTTCATTTCATTGGCAATCTATCATTAATATTTTTTTCAAAACTTTTCAAGGAGTTAATATTAGAATACAGAACAATCAGTTTTACTGAAAATAATTTGGCAAATTATATTTTGCACAATACAATATTTAGCCTTTTTTAGTTACACCACCCACCGAGTCTATTTGGTTAGCACAATAACTAAAACGTTTTTCCAGCAAACAAAATGATTCAATCATAAAATATGGTTTTAAAAAGATGAGCTTATCTAACAGTGTATAGTATAACAGGAGTTCAAAACATTTATAATCATAGACCAACTTTAATGTACTTTAGTTGAAAGAACTATTAGGTACAATAGAATATGACTCAAAAGGTATTGCTGGAATCAAAAGGGCCAAGGAAAAAATAGGATTAACATACATCACCGTCATGAGTGGAAACATGGCGGACTTTTGAAGTTGTAGCTTCAGAGTCTTCTGTAAGTGCTTTACGCTTTCTTTCTGATCTCCTAAAACACACATAAACATAAAGTTTTTAAAATTTCTCTGACAATTTATAAGTTGTCAGTTAATAAATTAAAATTATAGGCCATAAAATGTTAGCTAGGTACTTAGTGATGAGAAGGACTTGCACCATTTTACTGAAAAAATTATAGTTAGTTTTATTGTGACACACAAAAGAACACCTATACCTATTAAACTTGTGTATCTTATCATTGAAAGCTTTTTTTCGATAGAATTAAATTTGAAGATATAGTATTTTCATTTAATATACTTTTTGAAGAAAAAATATTAGTGTTTTGTGAATGTTTGTGAATCTATTACCTGGACCCCAATTTTATCAAGTGAGAACGCTTTCCTTTTTCAAAAACAATCCTAATCAGCCATTTGGCTTTACTTTAAAGTATAATCTAAACAATACTACATAAATACTAAGTCCTATGTCTGTTAAGACCGAGAGAATGCTTTACCCTTGTCATCCAAGGATAAATAATTCTCAAGAATAAGACAATAGGCTAATCATCAATCATTATAAACTAAATCAACACTTACAATAATAAATTACAGCTTACCCAAATAAACCACTATTTGTAGATTGAGTACTTGAAAGGAGGCAATTGATTTCAACTTTATCACCACTAAAGGCTAAGCCATTTGCTAAACATTCACTTGAACAAAACCCTACAATTTCAACTTCAGAATTTATAACTTCAATATCATCCAAACTATCATGGTCGCAGGCAGCGTCAGTGTTTGTCGAAACATTAGTATTTCTCAATTTGTCATAAACTTCCGATTTCAGATTTTTATTTTCTTCTATATTTTCAAAGGAATTAGTACTAGAGTTTGAACTTGTTGACAGTTTTTCTATAATATTATCTATGTCAATTTTAAATAATTCATCGTCAGAAGAAAAGAAAGTTACACTGTCATTAAGTGAGCTGTCATTAAATTTTGAAGATTCTCTTCCTACAGAGGTGATGGAATAATCTTGATTTCTCTTTTTACCGATATTTGTAAAAGAGTCATTGTTATCGGCCATAAACTGTGGTATTTCTCTAGTTTTGCCCATATTTTTACTCATTTCACATACTTCTTTTGAACTAAATAATTCCTTACTTGAATCCATTTGATTCTGTAAACCATCAGTTGAAAAGCAATTTTTTATATTTTTGATTCCAGTATTATTGGTATAATCATTAAGAGATAAAATATTACGAACCAAGGCTGATTTTGTATCATCTGAATCATGGATATTACTAATAGCACTATGAACTGACATAATCTGATCTTCATTTCCTGCAAAATGTTCATTTAAATTTGACAAATTCTTTGAGAGTTGTGTATTTAAAGGTTTAAATTTTGTTTTGAAGTTCACATTGTCATCTGGCAAAGTACAACAAGCTCTTTTTGTGTTGGTGTTTGAAATATCGCAATCATGTACACGATGAGTACAGCAAAAACGATTACTATTTGGCCAGGAGGAACCATTAAAATTACTAAAATCTGCAATTAAATCCATTTTTTTGCCTGTTATTAATTCATACGGTTCACTTGAATCTGAGGTTTCTGACACCAATGGTGTTACAGTGTTATTGTCTAAAGGTTCAGGAGAAAATAAAGTTTCACTATCATTAGAAATGAACAAAACAGAGTTATCTTCTCTTGATGCGGTAGTTAAGTCACATTCAGTTCTATCTTCTCTTGTTGTGGCAGTTAAGTCATATTTAGTTCTATCTTCTCTTGTTGTGGGAGTTAAGTTACACTCAGTTCTATCTTCTCTTGCCGTGTTAGATAAGTCACATTCAGTTCTATCTTCTCTTACCGTGGTAGTTAAGTCACATTCAGTTCTATCTTCTCTTGTTGTGGCAGTTAAGTCACATTCAGTTTTATCTTCTCTTGTTGTGGTAGTTAAGTCACATTCAGTTCTATCTTCTCTTGTTGTGGCAGTTAAGTTACATTCATTTCTATCTTCTCTTGTTGTGGCAGTTAAGTCACATTCAGTTCTATCTTCTCTTGCCATGGTAGTTAAGTCACATTCAGTTCTATCTTCTCTTGTTGTGGCAGTTAAGTCACATTCAGTTTTATCTTTTCTTGTTGTGGTAGTTAAGTCACATTCAGTTTTATCTTCTCTTGTTGTGACAGTTAAGTCATATTTAGTTTTATCTTCTCTTGTTGTGGCAGTTAAGTCACATTCAGTTTTATCTTCTCTTGTTGTGACAGTTAAGTCACATTCAGTTCTATCTTCTCTTGTTGTGGCAGTTAAGTTACACTCAGTTCTATCTTCTCTTGTTGTGGCAGTTAAGTCACATTCAGTTCTATCTTCTCTTGTTGTGGCAGTTAAGTTACACTCAGTTCTATCTTCTCTTGTTGTGGCAGTTAAGTCACATTCAGTTCTATCTTCTCTTGTTGTGGCAGTTAAGTCACATTCTGTTTTATCTTCTCTTGGTGTGGTAGTTAAGTCACATTCATTTCTATCTTCTCTTGTTGTGGCAGTTAAGTCACATTCAGTTTTATCTTCTCTTGGTGTGGTAGATAAGTCACATTTATTTCTATCTTCTTTTGTTGTGGTAAGTAAGTTACATTTATTTTCTTCATTTTGGATGATTGCAAATGTTTTATTTTCTGTTACTATTTCACTATGTTTGTTTGAATCCGAGTTTTCTGACATCAATGGTGTTACAATATTGTTCTCTAATGATTCAGGAAAAAATAAAGTTTCACACCCATCAGAAAGAAACACACAATTTTTATCTTTTCTTGTTGTGGTAGTGATTTCACATTCACTTTCTTCATTGCGGATGGTTGAAGAAGTTTTATTTTCTGTTATTATTTCACCAGGTTTATTTGAATCTGTGTTTTCTGACATCAATGGTGTTACAATGCCACTGTCTAAAGACGCAGAAGAAAATAAAGTTTCACACTCGTCAGAAATAAACACACCATTACTATCTTCTCTTGTTTTGGTAGTGATGACACATTTATTTTCTTCATTGTGGATGGTTGTAGAAGTTTGATTTTCTGTTATTATTTCACCAGGTTTATTTGAATCTGTGTTTTCTGACATCAATGGTGTTACAATGCCACTGTCTAAAGATGCAGAAGAAAATAAAGTTTCACACTCGTCAGAAATAAACACACCAGTTCTATCTTCTCTTGTTTTGGTAGTGATGTCACATTCAGTTTTATCATTGAGGATAATTGCAGGAGTTTCATTAAAAACTGAAGATTCCAATGTTTTAGTTGGGATTATCTTACTCTTACTCATTGTACATTGAGATTCAAGTTGTATTTTGGAGTTTTCGCTAATGAAATTGTCATCTGATAAACCGGGTGAAGAACAATAAATTTTATCCTTTTTACTGTCAGTGATTGAAACATCATTATCACTGAAATATTTACTATTTTGTGAATAATCTGTTGAAGAAAAATATTCAATGTTTGTAATATTTGTATCTGGAGTATCTTTACCAAACAAACTGCCATTGTCAAATGTAAATTTCATGTATTTGGAATCATGGGTACCTCTAAATGCACCACCTTTTTCCATCATCTGACTTCCATTTTCCACAGCATTTTCTTTAGAACTTGATGAATTCTTTGAGGGTTGCGTATTTAAAGGTTCAAGTTGTATTTTGAAGTTTTCGCTAGCAAAATTTATATTGTCATCTGAAAATTCTGGTGAAGAACAATAATACTTATCTCTTTCTGTGTCAGTGATTGAAACATCAATACCATCAGTATTACAATCATCAAAAACCTGATTTATATTTTTAGAACTATTGATGTCACAGTTTTTAATATGAAAAACTACTTTCTGACTTATATTCTCTGTTACGTTTCCCAAAGATGTTGGCCACTTTAGTAAAATTGTTGAGTTATATTTTGTAACATTACCTAATGGGTCAGAGACACAGAATATTTTACGGTTATTGGGAGAGTGTAAAACGCAATTATCTTCCTGCATTGCAGTGGAAATAAAATTATGTTTATTTCTTACGTTGCAGTTATTTGTAGGTGCCTCATTAGCTTCTAATAAATCTGACGTTTCTTTTGGGTTTCCCTCGGTTAAAGAATATGTGCAAACCTTTTCAGAACGATTAGTTAAATTAAGTATCTTTAAAGATAGATCGTTGGCTTTTGTTATTTCAAGGACATTGGAATATGAACAGTTTGAAGAGAATGAGTTCAAAGATTCTAAATTTAATTTGAAATTCCCGCTGGGTAAATCCATGCTATCTTCTGTTACATCAGGGGAAGAACCGTAGTATCTATCACTTTTTGTATGAGTGTTTGAAACATCACTAAAACATGAACACTGATCATCACATTTAGAGTTCAGACTTTTTAAACCATAACTGTAGCTCTCATCATAGGAATCCATCTCCAGAACTTTATTTTCTGCTATAATTTCAAAAGAGTTGTAACAATTTGTTGACAATGTTTGATCATGTTTGTTATTTGTTTGGTTTTGCAAGAAATAAGACGGAGTGAACATTTCACATTCATTGGTAGAGCTACTTGCAAAAGCTTCCAATTGTGATAAAGTACTATAACAACCAGGTTTATTTTTAGTCTTAGTTTGTGCACAATTTTCACTATCTGAAGAGTTCGGTGTGCATTCAATTTCTTCATCTGATGACGAGCTGATGAAGGAACTAATCGATGATGGATAGTCAGAATTGTTGTCATTTTTTATTTCTTGAATTGTAATACTGCTGTAGCAGTTTGTATTTCTTGAATATTTCGTCTCTTCACTTTCTGTGTCTGATAAACAACTTGAGTGGGCATATTTTCCAGAATAGTTTTTAATATTGCTATGATGTTTTAATTTTTTGTTTTTGACCAAATCAATTCTTCTAACATATTTTAGTTTTGTGGCACTCTTCTCATCTGATGAACTGGACAGAAAGCGATTTCCAGGCATATTTTCAGAAATGCTACGGTTTTTAAATTTTTTGTGTTTAATATCAGTTCTTCTTGCGAATTTTGGTTTTGATGCACTTTTCTCGTGTGACAAACTGGAAAGGTTTTGCTTATTGTCACTTTTCTCTCGTGAAGAATTTAAATGTGGTAGTAAGTTAAAAACCCTTCTTGAACGATAATTAGAATTTCTATTACTGCCCTTAAGAATTTTCCTGCTTAAGCTATTGACATACCCGTTTTTCTTCTCTGAAGCTTTTGACTCACAATCACTATCTGAATCAGATGAAGTGGAATGATGATTAACATCTAATTGTTTATTTCTTCTGAGTAGGATTTTATGATTTCTCTCTCCAAACTTCATAGGTACTTTAACTGTTTTCCACATTGGGTATGACCGACTTTCCTCTGATGATGACTTTCCTCTAACTGTTTTCTTTTTAGAGGCAGCTTTCATCCCGAGGTCATATTTTGTCTCATCAGAATTTGTACTTAAATTTTGATTTCCAAGTCCATGAGATATTCTGCTTTTTATATTTTCATATTGCTCTGTGGAAGAACCTTTCATTTTCTTGCCTTCTATTTCCCTAAAAGAGAAAAATAATTTTCAGTTTTGTGATTTTGGAATATTTTACTAACCGGAGTCCCCTTTTTATAAGAGACAATATCTAAAACATAACAAGGTTAGGGAGGGGGGTACCAGTTGGTCGTCAAATAACTTGGCGGTCGGGCCACATGAGCTGCCTTTTTAAATGAAATATATAAATACAATAATCTTCTACTTTGTCAACAAATTAGGCTACTTCAGTTGTTTTTCATTTTGTAATATTAAATTAATTAATACGAGAATCCCCTTTGCCGAAAAGAGTCGACTGTAATACGACCTTGTCCACATGGGAAAATGGAAGTAGAGATGGGTGGAGCGTAGCAGCAGAATGTGCAGCTATTGGGAGGCCTCTGCAGTTGTACCAACTGTCTTTGTAGAAAGGTTAGATTATGATGAAGTATTGAAGTGCAATTGAACAATAGCGCCTTTTATTCCTCTAAGTCTTAGTTGTTGTAATTGTAATGCAGTGGACTCGTGAGGAGTGCAATTTTTATTATTTATAACACATAGGCTTATTGCTTGTTTATCGCTCAATGCTGCACTAATGTTCTACATTCTTGGATGTAAATTAAATATTAATTTCATAATACTTTCTAAACGACTTCTGAGGGAATTCTGCTTTCTGAGAGTATTTGTGATCAAAGAAGAAGGGTAAAAAATAAGAACTCTGTGTCTACGTTCTGTAATGAAAGTAAAGTTTTACTCAGCTACAGTACTACAAGTAAAGGATAAAAAAAAAAAATTTAACTCACTTTGGCATTTTACTACGGCTAACGAAGTGATGTTAATAGGTTATTTCAAGAGGGATTCTTCCAAAAATGTTACAAAATGCTACAAACATTTACAGAATGAGTTTGTTAAAAGTATGTACCTAATTCATCAACTTTACCCCCTAACACGATGGTAATACAGTACACTCCCGATCAAACGAGGTACTGTAGTTGGGACTGAGATAACTCGATAACCGAGAATTTTAGGTAGCACTGAGGTCGCTTAGATTTTGTGGTTAGGGGTTACGGTAACACATTAGGAAGTGAAATATTTTTAAAAATCCTGTATATGTTTGAAGATTACGTAAAGAATTTAAAACAATCAAATGGAATTTTGATACAAACCTTTTTTTAATATGGAGGTGTTGAAAACAATAACACAAACATGCTCAACAGCCAACACTTCTCAAATTGTCTATATAACCTTTAAATAATGTACTTATTCTTAAAATTGTGCAAAACCAACACACTACAGTATTTAAAAAACAATTAACAAGGTTAACACTTTCTAGATTAAAAAGTATAAAATTACAGTAGGCCTACTTTTTGTTTGAGTTTTACCTGAGCTATACTTTACTTAATACTATCAAGTCCTAATTAACACGTTAATTTACTACGTTAATAAACTAGGAACTAGGCCTATCGGTAGGGCCTAATTATTTTTTTCTCGCCAAAAATATAAAATATAAATTCAAGCCTGAAACGATTTCTGACAATCCGAGGGCTCGGATAATTGCCCAGGGCTTGGATAATCGAGAGTGTACTGTAGTTGAATGGAGAAAGAATGTTACATTAACTCAAACCGTTTTCTTCTTTAACTAGACTGCTGCTTTAACAAACTTAAGTCATCTCGTGCAACGATTTCCAAGTAGAAATGCACATGCACTACTACACTCAGCCTTATAAAACTATAGTTGTTTAATGATGCCTAATTTAAAATCGTCTCTTAGTGCTTAACTATTAGGCACTAAGATACAAAAACTATATTTACCTACCGTGCAAAAAAATCATAGACATTATGGGATCATAGACGATGACCCCTTGTAAATAAACACGTTATGTTTCTAGTGCTCTACAGCACAAGTGTTTTTAGTTGGCAATACTGAGTTCAAACCACCAGCGAGAAGGTTGAATCACGGAAACCGCATCACCCTCCATTATTTCCCCAATTTGCACTGCCAACTTGTTCCCCTCCTCCATCTCCCATGCTGACA
This sequence comes from Macrosteles quadrilineatus, assembly GCF_028750875.1. Lineage (NCBI taxonomy): Eukaryota > Metazoa > Arthropoda > Insecta > Hemiptera > Cicadellidae > Macrosteles > Macrosteles quadrilineatus. Next base: position 73,935,457 of record NW_026542597.1, read on the forward strand.
TTACAGTCACATTACAGTCAGCAAAGGGGATTTTTATATAATATATAAAAGGTACCATATTATGGTAACTATATAAATTTAATTTTACTAGACGTCCAACACAAACAATTATATTTTATAGTCGTTTTATAATAGTTAAAGTTATTTTAACTTGTTAAGAAATTAATGAGAGTTTTCATATTTATCCTTTTCGTTTAAAAAGACAGTCATGTGGCCAGATGACAAATTAATTGGTCGACCAACTGCTAGTTTCCCAATGTTAGTTCACAATAAAGAGCGGGAAAAACTCATACGACCACACAGATACAGTATTTTTTGAGCCTAAAAACTGCTAAAATATAATTGTTAGTTACATCAAACTCATGATAAAATAAAGCAGACTGTTATCCAAAGCCGGAAATAATAGATATTTTTCCCCACACTACACTGTTTTAACAAACTTCCCTTGCAAAGATTTAGTCCAGAAAACAGCTGTTTGCCAAATACATTCCTCTCTCTGTACAGTCAGGAACCATTGTGAAAGAAACGTCTAAAGTGTAAAACTTTACGATTTATAGCTGGACGGAGAAACCCACATGGTGTAAAAGGGATGTTAATCAAAAGAATTTACTTATATTGTATGGAGGGTCGGACTCAGGATCCTAGCACGTCAACCGATAAATTTACCTACAAAGAGAACAAGTTATTTTACTATTATAAACGCACCTAGGTGGAGTCCGATGATGATAATGATAGAGGAAAAAAGATTTTGCGTGGTACAAGAATGGCTGCACTTTACTTGACGTCCTACACTCATTCGATTGTTTTTTCGATTCGATTGTTTCATTCGATATATCGTTTGGTTAGTTAGGTTAGGTTAACCTTACCTAACTAACCAAACGATATATCGAATGAAGCAATCGATTAATCGATATACCGATCGATATTTTCATTCGAATGAGTGTAGGACGTCAAGTAAAGTGCAGCCACAAGAATGAAACAGAGCTTGTTAAGAATCCACAGCACAGGGGAATTAGTGAAAGGATGTAATTTGTAGTAAAAAAACATGTGTCTTCAATTATTTATTATTGTTTTGTTGTGTTTGTAAACAAGTCCATTATAATTCAATGTAGTATTGTTCAAGTTATTAAAAACCTTTCTAAAGGTAATAAAAGTTCTTTTTCATTCATTCTTACTCTCATTACAATTTTAATAACTTGATATTGTGAAATGGATACGATCCTAAAGCCAGACAAGTTTAGTGTAGATCCAAGCTCATCATCTGCAAGTAAGGAATGGACACATTGGCACAAAACATTTCAGAATTTTGTTACCAGCATCACACCACAACCATCCGACTCTGATAAACTCAAAATACTTATAAACTTTATTACTGCGGAAATCAACGAGTACATAAGTGAAAGCGGTACGTATAACGATGCTATATCTGTGCTAAGAAGTATCTATGTAAAACCTGTAAATGAAGTATATTCCAGACATAAACTATCTGCACGTCAGCAGCAACCTGAGGAGACTATTGACCAATATCTCCAGGCTTTAAAATTACTAAGTAAAGACTGTCAGTTTAAAGCTGTCACAGCTGAAAAGAATAGGGATGATTATATCCGTGACACATTTATTGCTGGAATAAAATCTTCTGCTATTCGCCAGCGCTTACTAGAAAATGTTTCCTTGACACTAGATCAGGCATATAGTCAAGCCAGATCCCTAGAACTTGCACATGAACAATCATTAGCTTTTCAATCTTTCCAATCTATAGTAAATGCAACTTCGTCCCAAGAAACTCAAGCGAGCAATCAGAATGTTGATGCAACTTCAAGCAGTTTGGAAAAGTGTTCTCTAGCTGCTGTGACTGAAAAATGTTTCTTTTGCGGTAATCTAAGACATCCTAGGGTCAAATGTCCAGCTAAAAATACAATTTGTCATAACTGTGGTAAACAGGGGCATTTTGCTAAGGTCTGCAGGGCAGGTAAACTACAAACCAAGCAATTGGATAAATCTAAAGAAGTAATGAACTCTATTGACCTAGCAGCTTCGCCCGGTGGGTTAACAAAGAGTACAGTACAAGCCCTAGTTAATGGTAAATCTGTCTCTGCTTTGATAGATACGGGAAGCTCTCTAAGTTTTATAAACAAATCTACTGCTCTTAATTTAGGTATTCCTATAAAACCAGGTAGGGGTACTGTCTCAATGGCTACTACATCAATCACGTCCGACATAACGGGTCAATGCAAAGTAAATCTTGTCATTCTTGATCACTTTTACAAGCAAGTTAATCTTTCATTATTACCAGATCTTTGTGCAGATATAATTGTTGGACATGATATTTTGAAAAACCATGCAAGTATTAAAGTAGTCTTTGGTGGCAACAAGTCACAACTAACCGTATGTAGCGTGGCAGCCTCAACTGTAGAACCGGTATCTTTGTTTTCTAATTTAAAACCGGAATGTAAGCCAATCGCAATCAAGTATCATCGCCATAGCACCGATGATTTAAAGTTTATTGAAAACGAAGTAAGTAAATTGCTGAAAGACGACGTTATAGAGCCTAGTATGTCTCCATGGAGGGCTCAAGCATTAGTAGTTACTACTGAAAATCATAGAAAAAGAATGGTCATTGACTACTCCAGGACTATAAATCGTTTTACATTACTGGACGCTTACCCACTACCTAGAATCGATGATATTGTTAACAAAGTTGCAAATTATGAGTTTTTCAGTACTATCGACTTGAAAAGTGCTTACCACCAAGTAAAGATAAGAAATGAAGAAAAGCACTACACAGCTTTTGAGGCCTGTGGTCAACTCTACCAGTTTAAGCGTATCCCGTTTGGGGTCACTAATGGGGTGGCAGCATTCCAACGTGTAATTGACCAAGTCATCCAAACAGAACAGTTACAAGACACTTACGCCTATCTTGATGATGTCACAATCTGTGGAAAAACACAAGAACAACACGATATAAACTTAAAAAAGTTTATCGAAGCTGCATCCAAATACAACCTAACTATTAATAATGAGAAGTCTTCATTTTCACTGCGATCGATCAACTTGTTGGGCTATCATATATCAAACAAAACTATCAAGCCTGACCCCAGTCGACTAGATCCTTTGAAAAATTTACCTCCACCCAGAGACACCGCATCACTGAGGAGGACCCTTGGTATGTTTTCACATTATGCATCACTTATACCAGATTATGCTACCAAAGTGATTCCACTTGCGCGTACTACATTCCCTTTGTCCAAAGCAGGGCTCCAGTCTTTCGAAACTATAAAAAGTGAAATCATCGGATCTGTAGTAAGCTGCATTGACCCTGAAGCACAGTTCATCGTAGAAACTGATGCATCTGAGAGTACCATTGCTGCTACTTTGACTCAATCAAACCGTCCAGTCGCATTCTTCTCAAGGATACTTTCTCCAGCAGAACATAGACATTCAAGTGTCGAAAAAGAAGCACAAGCTATTGTGGAAGCACTGCGGAAATGGCGTCACTATTTGGTTGGTAAACATTTCAAACTGATTACTGACCAGAGGTCGGTTTCTTTTATGTTCGATAACAACCGTCATGGCAAAGTGAAAAATGAAAAGATAATGAGGTGGAAACTGGAATTGTCGTGTTTTCATTATGATATTGTATATAGACCCGGTAAAGATAATATGGCTGCAGATGCCCTGACTAGAGTATGTTCTTCAATCCAAAATCAAGAAAAACTGTTGATTGATTTACATGCGAATCTGTGTCATCCAGGTGTGACACGTTTGTACCACTGGGTTCGAAGTAAAAACTTGCCCTACTCGATTGATGAAATCAGACGAATAACAAACTCCTGCAATGTGTGTGCTGCTGTGAAGCCTAGATTCTTCAAACACAAAGGGATTTTGATTAAAGCCACTTCTGCATTTGAACGGCTGAATATCGATTTCAAAGGCCCGCTGCCTTCATCAAGTCGAAACCGTTACTTATTAGTAATAGTAGACGAGTTTTCACGGTTCCCTTTCGCTTTCCCTTGTTCAGACATGTCATCGTCAACAGTTAAGTCGAAACTAAAAACATTATTTTCTACTTTTGGGGTTCCTAGTTACATACATTCGGACAGAGGAACATCATTTCTGAGCCAAGACTTAAAAAGCTACTTGAACTCACTTGGAATCTCAACTAGTAGAACCACTGCGTACAATCCAGCAGGTAATGGGCAAGTAGAAAGGTATAACGGCATTCTATGGAAAACAATTGAACTGGCGTTGAAATCACTTAACATGGAAATAAACCAATGGGAGACAGTTTTAGAGGATGCCCTCAGCTCAGTGAGATCATTACTTTGCACAGCCACAAATCAAACTCCTCACGAGCGTATGTTCTTACATCCACGTAGATCTGGGAACAATGGTGTTTCAGCTCCTTCATGGCTTCTCAATTCCGGCCCTGTCTACTTGAAGAGATTCAATCGTACGTCCAAGTATGAGCCACTTGTTGAAGAGGTCCAACTTCTTCACGGGAATGCCGAGTATGCTCATGTTAAGTTGCCTGACGGAAGAGAAACTACCGTGTCTACACGTCATCTTGCTCCGGTTGGTGAGTACCAAACCGACATAGAGCAAACCGATTTTGAGAGTGATGAAAATATTCTATTACCCACTTCTCAACCTGAACCTGAATACTTTCCTAGTCCATCATCATCAAAGAACCAAGAAGATGAAATGAATACTACTGCCGAGAGTTTACAACCTAGACAAGAAGCTTCTAGAGGAGAGAACCATAACACATATCCGAGAAGAAGTTTCAGAAGCAGAAGACCTCCTAATTATTTAAATGACTACGTTCATTAACATTAGGGAGGAAGAATGTAGTAAAAAAACATGTGTCTTCAATTATTTATTATTGTTTTGTTGTGTTTGTAAACAAGTCCATTATAATTCAATGTAGTATTGTTCAAGTTATTAAAAACCTTTCTAAAGGTAATAAAAGTTCTTTTTCATTCATTCTTACTCTCATTACATAATTGTTTTCAAACTTTTAACAAAAAAGACTTTTAGGCCTATAAAAAAAAGTTTTTAGTAGAAATGCAAAAAGGAAAATAGCTTTGAGAAGAATTAACTAACTTAAGTTGGTGTTCTAAATTATGTATGTAGGCTATAGAAGTTAATTTTAAAATATCCATTGATATTACTGTATCATATATTGTAGACCATAGTATGATACCGTAGACAAATAGAATTAAATATAGACCGACAGTAGTGCTGCTGTTAGGATAAGTTCTGACGTCCACGCTAGTTCTGTGGTGTCGTTAACTTGTTACATAGCGTGTGCTTTGTAACTACGGTGGACGCCAGAAATTATGCTAACCACAGTACTGTTGTCGGTCTATATTTAATTCTATTATGTCTTTGATGATACGTACCAGCAATTATTTATTTAACATAAAGTCACAACGTTAAATAACGTTGGATTAGTGTAACGTTAAATAGTGTAAAAACAACCTACAAAAACTTACCCATGCTCATTTTTGTGGTTTTTACTAACACTTCTGTTTTTGACTGTACTTTTTATAGGCCGACCAACTTTCTTTTTCTTTTTCGAGCTCATTTTAGTTGAAGGTTTACTGCTTTCAGGTTCCCAGTCTGAGGCATCCTCATCTTCTGAACCTTCTTCATCGTCCAAACATTTACTGATTTCATTATCTTTAATCCCACCACAACTCATTTTTTTACTCGATAACTCTTGACAGCACCAAATTATCAACGGTACAGTTGAATCTTGAGGTCTCTAAAACATCACAGTTTAAAATTAATTTACTCTTTGGTTGACAATAACCTATTGTTACTAACAGGCCCATAGTATTGTATGATCACAATTTTACCAGGAAGGCCTTTGTTGGAAATCGAGTTATATTTTATATAGTACAAATTCAATATTGATCAACATCCAATATAATTATTTGCTAGGCTTTGTTTTTAATTAACAGATGGTTTATTTTAATTTATTTAAACAATTGAGAAGAGTTGTGGAAAGAATTTTAAAAGTGATCAAGAACATAACAATTTAGTTAAAGAGAAATGTTATAAAATATTTGTTCTTTATCAGAATTAAATCAGTTCTTTATTAGATAATATTTTGTAAAAGTTCTTTATTTCACGCGAGTTCTAACATAGTGGCGACCGTGACAGGACATTATTAGTTAAAATTCAGAGTAGGACCAAGCTTATATTTTACTTACAATACAATGGATAAGCTGAGGTCAATAAAGACTGAAAGGACTCAACTAAGAAGAACTTTTACAAAGTGCAGAAATGAAATGGACAAATTACTGGCTGAAGATATTAAAGATGAAGTAACAATTAAAAGTAATCTAAACAAGTTGCAAGATAAAGCTGAAAGGCTTTTTAAGCTAGATGAAGACATCAAGGAAGCCTTGTTTGAAAATCCTGCAACAACGGAAGAGGACTTAGAAGCTGAGTTTGATACTACAGAATCTTACAGAGACATGTTATCTTCAATGAGAGCTAAGTATGACCATTTCATTATTCAGGTTGGTCTAAGCCAACAGTCAAGAAGTGAAGTCGGGGATACCGTTCACAGTCTTAAATTAGTATCTAAGAAGGGCTTAAGTCTACCTAAATTACAATTAAACCAGTTTGATGGAGATGTAAAAAATTGGATAGGGTTTTGGGGGCAGTTTAAGAAGGTCCATGAGGATCCTGATCTAGAACCTGAGGATAAGTTCCAATACCTCATCCAATCTTTAAAACCAGGATCATCCCCTAGGGAATTAGTAGAAAGTTTTCCCCCATCCGGAACTAATTATGTAAAGGCCCTAGAACAATTAAAAGCAAGATTTGGTAGGGATGACTTTTTAATAGAAGTATATGTGAGGGAACTGCTCAGTTTAGTGCTCCAACAAGTAACGCTAGGTCCTAATACTAAACTATGCCGACTGTATGACAAACTAGAAACACAGTTAAGGGCACTTGAAACTTTAGGAGTCACTTCAGACAAGTATGCTTCAATGTTGTATCCTCTTGTAGAATCTGCTTTGCCCGAAGAAATATTACGAGCCTGGGAGCGGCATCGTTCAAGTAGGTTACTACACACACCCTCAACTTCTACATCGTCAGATATAGTAATTTATAGCAATTTTCTAGAAGAACTTCTTGATTTTCTAAAGGCTGAGGTGGAGAGTGAAGAGAGGCTGGCTCTTGCTCGTTCGAGTTTTAAATCTGCCACTCCAGGAGACAACAGCAAATGCAGTAGCCAAAAGAAAATGTCAACTGTACAGGAAACTCGTCAGAATGAACCCATGGTAGCAGCTCTGTTGACAACTAGTACAGAGGGTCCTAGAAGGTTGGTGGGTAACTGCACTTATTGTTCTAAAGGAGGGCACAATGCTCAAGATTGTTCCTATTTTCAAAAATTAACTTTAGATGGAAGAAAGGAGCATCTGAAAAAGAAAAATTGCTGCTTTGTGTGCTTGAAGCAAGGTCACTCAGCAAAAAAGTGCAAGGTATTTGTCAAATGTCTCTTTTGTTGTAAAAGGCATTATGGAATCATGTGTAGGGACTTATATGAAAGTAGGCCTCGATCTAAAATTGATGTTGACAAACCAGACTTACTGCAGCAAAGTATAACTGAGCCTAAGTCAGAGGTTCTCAGTAATTTTGGAAACGGTACAGGAGAAACTCTATTACAGACTCTATTAGTCAAGGTTGCAGATGAGAAAGGTAAAGAGTATTTGGGAAGAGTACTTTTAGATCCAGGTTCACAGAGGTCCTACATTACTAAAGACTGTGTCACTAAATTAGGTCTAAAAGAAACAGGTAGTGAAGTCATTAATCATAGTTTGTTTGGTGGGGTAAATCTAAAACAAAAATCTCATAAAAATTACCTAGTGACTCTTCAGAATGTAAATAACTCTTTCAAGATATCTATTACTGTGACAGATCAAGAAACTATTTGCAACCATGTACCTAGACTTAAGAGTGAAGAGTATTTTGACATCTTGAAAGAAAAGAACATTATTTTAACTGATGAAGGTGAAAATGTACCAGATGTAAAGATTTTACTTGGTGCAGATGTATTAGTGGATTTGTACACAGGAGCTATCCAGAAGATTGACGATAAACTAGTTGCCATCGAAACGTACCTTGGATGGACCGTGATGGGGAAACAACCATGCAGTGGAAGTCGTAATACGTCTCTACTAACTTTATTTTGCAACAGTAAACCAGAATTCAGAGATCTAGGGAGCTGGGAGACAATCAGAAGAAGGGATCCCATTGGGGTGAAACAGAGAGACTCCATTGATGCGGAAGTGTTTCAACATTTTAAAGAAAATGTAGCGGTGAACGTTGAAAACAGATTTGAAGTCAATTTTTCATCAAGCAAAAGACTAAATACTCCCAACAAATTAAGTGACTGTGTTAGAGAAAATGTTTCAGATCCAGCAGAGTCGACAACGGTTCATCAATTGCTGCATCACCCAGTGACAAAAGACAGTAGCTTAACTACAAAAATAAAGCCAGTGTTTGATGGGTCTACAAAGAACAAAAGAGGTCATTCTTTAAACGAATGTTTTGCAAGAGGTTCAAATTTGGTAAATTTAATTCCATCTCGTGTAATAAAATTCAGAAAGCAGTTGAATTGGAAAACCACGAAACAGAAATTTGAAATACATCAAGTACCTAACTTGGAAGTTAGATCCTCCGAGTGTCCTATGGTGGGGAGATATGTGGAAACAACTTATGAACAGGATGGAACCATCGTCGAAGAGATCAAGATTTAAGAGAGAGTATGATGCAATGGATGTACATATTGAAACAGAAGATAATTCATCAACGGCAACAGAATCAAGAAGAGGGAGGAAGATAAAATTCCCGAGGAAAATGGACTTGTGAACTTAAAGAAATACATATGTAAATAGTTTTGTTTGAAATTTTGATAATGTAAAACAAAATTCCAAGGTGGGGAGGATGTTGGAAATCGAGTTATATTTTATATAGTACAAATTCAATATTGATCAACATCCAATATAATTATTTGCTAGGCTTTGTTTTTAATTAACAGATGGTTTATTTTAATTTATTTAAACAATTGAGAAGAGTTGTGGAAAGAATTTTAAAAGTGATCAAGAACATAACAATTTAGTTAAAGAGAAATGTTATAAAATATTTGTTCTTTATCAGAATTAAATCAGTTCTTTATTAGATAATATTTTGTAAAAGTTCTTTATTTCACGCGAGTTCTAACAGCCTTAAAACTGCATACATCAAAGGGTCACGCTAGCCTTTATCCATAGAGTCATACATCAAAGGGGGCTATTCATACATCAAGCATTGATGTCATGAAAAAGGAAATTTTTCACCATATAATAGCATTTTGTTACTGGGTAAAGGTTGAACATAACTTTGTCAATTATAAATTATATTATTAGGCCTATGAATGTGTCTACTTACAGTATTTTTCACATTGAATCCAAAAATACAATTAGTTTTTGACAGTAAGTATGAATGAAAGACAACATATAACTTTTCAATTCCATGCATAATGGTAGATATTGTAGTTTTTTAATAGTCCTGACCTAACTAAGTTAACTGTCAAAATCCAATAGGCCTACACTGAAAATCAATCTTAAGCTCAAATTTTGTGATGATCACTCCTAGTCTCTGCCTGCGGCCATGAGTCACCACTCTCACCTCTACGTGACAGCATACCTTACTCCCCTCCCCAACCACCCTAAGTTAAAGTTTACCGGTAACTTATTACCTCTGAAGTAATACCTCAAAAATTCCAAATTGTTTACTTCAGTACAACTTTTTTTACTTGAGATGGAAATTCAGAACAGACTGTTGTTGAACTACGCAACCTGTATCCTCTAGTTAAGGAGGAGCCCCCCTTAGGTAATTAGGCCTATAGAAGATATTTTGAGCCCTCCTGTAGCATAAGAACATACCAACTCCCCAGAGCCTTACCTAATACATATATAAGTTACACTAACTTACCCCCTTATAACTCAAAAAGGGGGGGGGGGCAGATAGCGGGATGGCTATTGCTCCGGTATAGGGAAAAATCCCTGCTAAAAATTCCCACTACCCAGAGCCATACGCCTACAGTACCAATGGCGGCAACAAAAAAAGGTAACCAATCAATCGTAGCGATCGATAATAGGATGAGGGTCGGGTACTCAGGCCTATAAAATATTTTGGCTAGGCCTTAGGCCTAGATAAATCTAACACCAAAACTTAACAACACTAAAAGTCTTGCCAATGTTTTATAACACTAATGATAGACTGATTAACTAAAATTATATAAACAATGCTGTGAATTGTACAAGTTTAAGGTTAATCATATTCATATGAAAAAGAACGCCATTTTCGGAATCAGCGTTAAATTTCGAGTAGAATGAAAAAAAATTTCAAAAATCGCGTGCAAACCCTAAAATGCATATTTACCAAATTCCCACTACCCAGAGCCATACGCCTACAGTACCAATGGCGGCAACAAAAAAAAGTAACCAATCAATCGTAGCGATCGATAATAGGATGAGGGTCGGGTACTCAGGCCTATAAAATATTTTGGCTAGGCCTTAGGCCTAGATAAATCTAACACCAAAACTTAACAACACTAAAAGTCTTGCCAATGTTTTATAACACTAATGATAGACTGATTAACTAAAATTATATAAACAATGCTGTGAATTGTACAAGTTTAAGGTTAATCATATTCATAAATGCCTTTCCCTTCTCTCTTCGGAGTAGTGAGGAATATCTAAGATGTGATTCAATTAATGAACTTATAGGCTATTCACTTCATAGGCTACGTGTAGAACAAATCTAAAAAACACTAGAGGTTACAACTTCTTTAAAGTTAACTTATCTCACACCACACAGGCTGTGACGCCTGATTTTAGTAGGTAATAATAGAGGCCCGGGCCCGTGATGTCAAAATGTATAAACAATCACTCTTCACTCACCGTTAATAGAAAGTTAATAGAAATAAATTTAATTATTTATGAATATAGAAAAGGTCTGCTTTCTTCGCGAATCCCGAGCAGAACAGCACAGCAGATAGCAGAAACAGAAAGCAAGCAGAGCAGAGCGTGTGAAGTGAATTGGTCTAAGTTATTTCCTGTATAATTCTAAACCTGTACCTAGTGTACCTGACTCCTAGTCCTAAAAGTGTAGTGTAACTAGTGTAAGGAACTTAAGGTAAGTCCTAACCTCTCTTGTCTTTATCTGTGTTTATCAGCTGCTGTGTTGTGAGAAACATTACATTTCCCGCCTTTCTGTCGCTCCTTGTATAGAGTAAAATTAAACATAAAAGATATCATTATGTATGACCACTGATTATATACTATACAAGTATTTTGTACACTCGTGAGTGCAAATCTACAAAAAATTTGTATTACCAAGTTTATTCTTTTGATTTGGATTTAGACACCAACCATATTATTAGTTATTATTATTAGTTATTTTTAATTGTTATGGTCAAACCTGAAAGGTACCATAACATAATGATTTCTACACGGCCACGAGGGGTGATCGATCTCCATCGCGCAAGACAATGGTAATGTCCACAAGCAGCAACAAGCTTTTCTGGTATCTAGGACCACGGTATCAGAAAAAAATCAAAAATAGCTCAAGCATTCGTTATGATACATTATTATTGAGTGGAGCGAGCGAAGATCTTGCTCTTACTACTACCATTGGATACATACTACTATACTATAACCTAGGTTATAGTGGTAATAAGGTTATACAGTAGTATGTTTTCTGTACTACTACACAGGCGGCCGTGACTACGCTCCTGTTTTTTTAGAATGAAATTTTTAAAATTGAAATTGAAATGTTGCAATAAAATGAGTGGCCATTTCAATTAACATCACTACACTTGCGACTTTGTCAATTAATTGTACCAGGCCGTGGCGCGGCCTGGAGTTATTTGGCCGTGATAATATACAACACAATGAATAGCCAATGAGAGACCATGACTATGCACAAGTGACTTTCCTGCAAATAGACACCCCATTTACGTGAACCAGATGTACCATTGACTTTGAAATCTGCATCAATTACTGTGGGCTAGACATCCTATTTACGTGAACAAGTTGTTTCATGTTTACTTTGTATACTATAAGTATACATCCCATTTACGTGAAAAGGATATAGCACTGACTTTGTATGATGAAAGTATAGACATTCCATTTTTGTGAACCGGACCCCATTTTGAACGATCAATTCGTGGTTACACATTAAAAGTATTGGATATGCTTGCTCCGCTCAAACACCTATAGCTATAGGTGTTATAGGTGCTATATAGCATACGATTTGCCTGCATAATACTTGAAAATACATAGGCTATATTACCTACTCCAACTATTTTATTGTTGAAATGAAATATATAATTGCTTGGATTAAATAATGTTGATTATACATTAACATCCCTCTAATGGGAAGATGTGTAATGGGGAGATGTACCTTATATAATGAATGATTGAATATATGCTGTTATAGAGTTGACATTCCATTGAAATGTACTATAAGTCCACATATTACGTAACGCAATTTTCGCCATTTGAAACCACTCTCCTCCATCGTGACTCTGCATAAGGAAGCCTAAACCCATGTGGGTTGTGAAAATCTAGGTTAAATTTTCTCCTAAAGTCAAAACAGGTTTTTAAAATTGGTTTTGAAGTAATGTTATTAATAAAAACAAACACTTTTAGAACAATACAAATTATGTTAACTTATGAATATGTTTACCTAAAATACTGTTTATTAAATAACTTTATTATTTTGGCACTTTGGAAGAATAGATTTTAAGTGCCTTACCATAACGATATTGAAAACCCCCCTCACCCATAGAAAATCAAAAAGAGCGAACAAAAGGTGAAGGCCATTTTCAACAGAACATGAGAACAGCGTGAGGCAGAGTTTAATTAAACAACTATTAAAAAAAAATACTTAAGTATCTGTAGCTCAAACTAAAATAACAGAACATAAAAGAACACGCAAATGGTGGTAAGAATATAATTAATCAATGCTATAATGAGAATGGAAGCGGAAGCACTACATGAGTTGATTGGGTGGGTTCCATAATATCGACAACCGTAGAAATTGATCGAAACTGAATTATTCCCAGTTTGTCGACACTGGAATATTCCCACTTAACCGACATCCCAAATAACCGACGTCGCAAACGATCGACACCACAAATTGTCGACATCCCATATTGTCGACAATGAAATAGTTTCACTATGTCGACACTGAAATAGTCCCAGTATATCGACAAGCACCCGTTCTTCGGAGCTACTCTTGAAAAGGAGTTGTTCTAATTCATCGTTCAGTTCCTCAACTCATGAGTCGTATCGTAATATTTGTTGATTCCGAAATCCGAATTCCGACGGACATCTTCAAGCTGGCCATTTATTGACTAAAAACTTTTATATTGTAAATAAGTTATTTATCTTTTTTATTTCTTTCCTTGTTTACAAGAAAATAGATGACTCGAGTGTTACAAACAATAGTTTGGAATAATGTGAAATAAGTTAATTTTTATAGGATAGAAAACTTAATCAACATGATAACTTATTAACATTAAGAAGTAGTCCTACCAGACACTAACTTAGGTAAGTCACCAACAAGAACCTAAGATACCTTACAGCTTATTCGTAGGCTAATTCTGGATCATCAAGCAATATTGTAGCAAATGTTTGAATAGGCATTATCCCTAGGCTATTAGGATTGTCTCTTTTTCCCACTGACCCAGTGTCAACTTTAAGAATTTGTAAAAATATTTGGTTGCACTTTAGTTTATGTCCTACATTCATTCAAATGAAAGATATTAATACATAGGCTATTTAATATTTTGAATATTTCATTCCGTTAGGTTAGGTTTTACCCTAACATTACCCAAAATTGATCTAGGCCTAAGTTTATTGAATTAAATAATCAATATGACTGGGACGGGTGGGGTCGTCCTGTAATCCAGCTACTAGGAGGTCACGAATTGTGGATATTTATAGGCATGCACTGTGGATGCGATACTCCCTGGTGTGGATTAACGTCCGCACTAGTGAGTACTAAGACTATCCGCAGTACTATCCTGATAATTAGACCAATTCGTATATACCAAGGCAATAATGTGGTTTGGATTCCACTATAAACCGTAGGTCCCTTAGTTGCCATTAGCTGTATGGGCTATTATTTAACAGCTGTGTTTAAGGAATGTTGGCCTTAGTCACTAACAAGACTATACAAGATCGCGCCACTCATCCTACACTCATTTCCATTCATACTTGGCTTAAAATACGGTACCTACTTTGTATGGTCGCCAAGTAAGAAAGAAAGTATTAAAGAAATGTATTCATTGGAATGAGTGTAGGACGTAAAATTATGTGCTGTCAAATATTCTAGAGCTGTTTGTATTTGGCGTAAGACTAGACTTGGATTATGTAATTCATTGCTCATGACATCAATGTTAATTGTTAATTTTATAGATGATCCTGGAGCAAAGGCTTTAATTTGACCTGAACCCAAATTGGTCTCTATTTTAAATATTGTCTTGAACCAATAAGTTAAGAGGACTAACCTTTCTGGACGACATTGCCATTGACATCACTGCAGATGAGAGAGAAAGAGAGACCAGAGTTGTGGACCCTGGAGGCAATTACCATACTGCCATGATAATGTTACTTGGTCTAACCATAACTTAAGTGAGGTGAGTCAACATTCTTTCCCCTTTGTGAAAGTGCAAACTGCCTTTGCTGCACTCGAGAAACTTTCCACACTCGCCTACGGCTCGTGCGTAAACATTTCTCTTATGTGTAGCAAAGTGCCACTTCGCCCACTAGTTACCTAGTAGGTAGGTAGTAGTAGTTACCTACACAAAACTAACTATTATTAATAGTTTTATTGGAACATAAGGATAATTAATTATAATCTTTATGCAAATTTATAGTTTTTTTATAAAAATTTAAAACTAGGCCCTACTTAAAATGTATTTGGATACATCTCGAAACATGTTGTTTGGAAATGTCTTAATTAGGCTAGAGCTTGCATTTTTGCAAATTGGGAAATAACAAATAATTAATGTTTAACACGTTCGCTACCGAGCGACGCACATATGCGTTGGTCCGGTCACTCCTACAGACCAAAAGGAATGATCATGACGTTGCTTACAGACCAAGTGATATAGGAATAACATTGCCAACAGACCAAAAGAGAAATATCGTTTAGATGGACAAATTTACTTCATATTAACCTTAAGTGAATTAGTAAGCAATAAATATTGTTTTTATTTATCGTTTTTAACAAATTTTAAAACGCTGCATATATGAGTTGGTCAGTCTATTTAATGAAATCTAGATAAAAAGATTACCTACATTTTCGTTTCAATAGACCAGGCGACACACGTTTAAGCGTCGTTGTAAATTTGGTTGTTTCAAGCTTTTACACAAACAAATAAAGAAACTCCACCACTCGCCAAAACTGCAAAGGTTATAACCTTTACATCTGTTCTGAGATGTCGCGGAATGCACAATGTAAACAACAATGTTGCCAACTGTTGTGTGGCGTAACCAATCGTCATATCCACAGACCAAGCGACGCACATTTGCGGCAGATATCCCTCTAGACCGATACGATAAAATCAGGGCTTTAAAATAGACCGTTGCTAAGAAATTCGCGGATTAACCCTCCGAGTGTTATTTATCGCTGCAGCGACTCACAAACACTGTTTACGGCGAAGGCTCTATGACTGACAAAATCGGATTGAACTGGATCGAGTTAGGTATCGTTTTATTTGACAGATTCAGACCTTTCTCCGGAGGTCTGTCTCTAAGCGCTATTCATTTTAGTTCCGAATATTGTAGCAGACAGCTGACGTGCGTATTTGTTAACAGCTTGGTTAACCTCGGACCGATGACTGATGTGTTTTATTACGTTTATCATTGTTTTAGTGTTAAAATCAAAAGTAGTGATATACGTGGTGCATTATAAGAAGATTTAAGTGATTTTGAAGGGCTGGTTGATGATCCTGAAGAAGTAGGTAGTGATAATGATGTAAATTATCAGCCAGATTCCTAGCTATGGTTAGGCTATGCATTCTTAGCTAAACGCTATGTACTGAAATCTGTTTTTTGCCCATAACTTATTTATTTGCAAATCTACTTCCTTATATTATTATATATTTGTAATCCTCATAAAATTTAGAACAAAGTGGCTATTTTCAAATATTTATAGGCCTATAATTTATACAATTTCATTGAGCGCGAACTTATTTTTTTTTTGAAAATTTTCCTTGAAAAATATTTTTTTACCTAAAATTTTTTTTTGAAACAAATGTTCTTTATGTTCTATGTATAATATTTAAGCCCATGATTTTCCAAACAAAATGGTATATAGAACAGTATAATTAACATTGTTTTCAAGCTTCTCAGATCAGTTTTAATAAAACCTTGCAAATGAGCAAAAAATAGGCAGACATTAAGGCCAAAACAAGGGACACTCGGAGTTTTAATAACATTGAACACCGACGCAAGTGTGCATCGTTAGTCTATTTCAATGTGATCAGCTGACGCAAATATGCGTCGGTGGTCTATTGTGAGAAACGAGTCGACGCACAATTGCGTCGCTGGTCTATGCGAACGTAAATTCCATATAATTGTGGTAGCGAACAAGTTAAACCAATTTATTTTGTCTAAACCAAATTATTGTTACAAATTCTAATATTTGTACTAACTTGACCCAGATTTGCTCAAACATTTTCCTATTAGCTGTACCTATTTGAATATCGCAAATATAGAAAGGAGTGTACACACTTGTATTATTTGTTGGACTAAAATTATTTGTATAACACTTTTTTTTGCAATATTTCTGTACAGAACTGAAGCCTACCAGTAAAATGGGGGCGTTGCAATTAATATCCTCCGACATTGGAGAATACAGGGAAGAGGTGTCAGAGAAAGAGGAGATGGAGGATGGGGCGAAGTAAAGACTAAGATTGAAGAGAACTAACTAATGGTAAGTTTTGCCATTTACTTAAATTTAATACTTATAAATCCAGGGCCGTGTCCATTGCCCCCAAGCCTATGTCGCATAACCCTCCTGAATTACTAGTATTTAACCAGCATTTTAACTCGTGAGGTGCCCAAAAATTTGCTTTTGTTTTTTAGGAAATGTAGGCTATATTTTTTGACACCATAATTATAATTGTTCTGAATAGTTTTTACATTTGGTAAGTAGGCCTACTGAAACAACAATAATTTTAAGACAAATGGAAAAGCCCCTGTCAACAGAAGCAGTTGAAACAAGTATAAAAATTCTCATACATCAATAAGGTATTTATTTTAGTACTAGTATGGTTCAATAAGACCTTAGAAGAATATAGAATAACACAATTTTTTGTGATAAATTTGATTTATTTTGCTATTAATCTCCTTTTATAATATTTTATATTTCTATAATCTCCTCGAGTCTTCAGAAGAAGATAGAGGAAGTAAATAACAGACTTGTTGAAAGGACGGATGACCTCGAACAATATCAGCGGAGGGACAACATTCGTATTTTTGGTGTCAAGGAGACTAAAGATGAGATCACTGACGAGATTGTGGTAAAGCTATGTCGGGAAAAACTTGGTGTGGAACTGTCAAAAGACGCAATCTCCCGTTCGCATCGAGTCGGCAAGCTGCAGACACCGGAAGACGACGGCAGGGAGCGGCATCGGCCCATCATCGTCCGATTCAGCACATACCGGGCCCGACGGACTGTATTTGATGTGAAGAAGCGGCTAAAGGGGACAGGCGTAACCATCAAGGAGGACCTGACGCACCTTCGCCAGCAACTGTATAAGCAGGCGGTGGCAAGGTTCGGCGTGGGAAACGTCTGGACCCAGGATGGCAGAGTGCTCTGGGTTGACAAGAGCGGGGAGAAGAAGGTGGCGACGAGTCTGACCGACCTACCAGCTTTGGCCCAAAACACTGCTTCAGTTAACAGTTAAGATTCTGTTTAATTTTTATCACCAGCTACTTTTCTATCATTTTAAATTTTATTATGTTATTATACATTTACATTTAATATATTTTTTAATATTTTGTTTAGCCTATTTTAGCGAATTTCCCATATAGGGCTATTATATAAGCTATTACCGTAGTACTCATGGTAAGACCTGGACCCGGGACCGATTTTATTTTTTCGTTTTGAGGTCCCTAGAGGCCAAAAATAGCATCCGTTCAAATTCATATATATATATATATATTTATATATATATATATTTATATATATATGTGTCCGTTAGCGCGATAACTCGAGCAAAAATGATCCGATTTGGATGAAATTTGGTACAAACGTGTAAACCTACGTTTATTCGAACGAGTTCGCGAACCAGCATGATCGGACCATGGGAACGGGGGTTTATGGGGGCTTTTATGGGGTAAAAATGGGTTTTTCCCATTTTTGACCCAAAAAACTTAAATTTTTGCAATTTCTTTACAAACTATTTTGTAGAGCTTAAAAAAACAAATAATTTAGTATGTTTAAGCGTTATAATGCGCCTAATGGTTGCGGAGAAAATTCAAAAAAATTGTAAATTTAAAATTCCCATGTTATTCTTATGGAGGATAAGTAAACTGTTGTAGTTTGCTTATTTATTAACATATTTTGCCCAAATTTGGAAAATGTTTTTATTTCTTACTAACTATTAACATTTTACATAAAAAAACACTTTAACCCTCCCTGTTGCAGCAAACCTAAGTATGTGTTAAACTAATTTGATTTAAATAGGGAATAAATGTGATATTTTTAAGGAGACATTTTAGTGTAAATCCAACCAGGCAAATGGAAATTCGCTTAGTCTGCAGGTTTGCTGCGGCGGGGGTATTTATATTTACACTTTTAAAGAATAGTAATGAATATTACTATTAAACTGAAACAGATTTTGTTATTTTGTTTTAAATTAAATTATAAAATATATTTTATGATCTTAAAGTTTGAAAGTTAAGTTTATGTTCTCAATTTATTTATATTTATTATCTTAGTGTGTAATATGGTATTGCAAACAGTAAATTAATTTATTTATTAATATTTGTTTTTATATTCTTTGCATGGAAAAGTTCACGTTCAAATAATAAATATAAAAAAAAATCAGTTTGTTTACAAATGTATAATGAATATGAGGTTTTATTGTTGAATTTAATGTCATTGAGTTTAGTTTCTTTGGATGTATTTTATTCTAAAATAGGGGAAAAAAAACTTTTATTTTTTGTTCATTTGTGAATTGTTAGCGGAGCCAGACAAGCGTGTTGTTTTATTCTTTACAGTGATTTTGATTTACTTTAATAATTTAAGTAGGTATGTATGTATGTATGTGTGTGAGTGTGAATCAGTGATCGCAGCTTGTGCAATGGTCTTGGGTGCGCCTGTCGTGACGTCGCGACCTGTGATAGCGAGTCCACAGCCGCACAGTGCTCGCCACAACGACCCGCTTATCTCTCCCCCCTCCCCCACCCATCACCCTACACTGTCCACCGCTGATTGTCTTTCTCGCTCCTTATCTCCCTATCCCAAACACCTGAAAGCGGCGAACATCAATGCCCAGTCTTTGCGTGCTCACATTGATGAGGTTAGAGAAATATTTTGTCCCGGTAATTTTGATTTAATTTGCATTTCTGAATCCTGGCTGAAGCCGAGTATTCATTCAAATGAGGTGTCCCTCCCTGGATATGTGCTGCAACGTAATGACAGGATTGGTAAACAGGGCGGTGGCGTTGCGGTGTATATCAGGGAGGATTTAAAGTTTAAAACAGTCTTTTCTTCACCATCGGAGTACTCGGCTGGGCCAGAATTCCTATTTATTGAGATCAGTTTGCCTGGAGCAGATGCGCTGTTACTAGGAGTGTGCTACCGCCCACCAAGATCAGGGCATCTGCTTGATTTTGAAAATGCTCTGCTTAACGAGATGTTCAAATACAGTCATGTTTTGATCATGGGTGATTTTAACACTGACTTACTATCGTTGACTCATAACTTTGAACACAGACAGCTGACTACCATGTTTGAATCGTGCAACTTAACTGTACTACCACTCGATCCCACACATCATGTTGCCAATTCTGACACCCTCTTAGATTTAATAGTTGTGTCCAATGACCACGATATCATTCATCATGGGCAGCTTCCAATCCCTGCAATATCTAAACATGACCTCATTTTCTGTGTGTACTCAATCAAATCTCCCAAGCCCAAAGCAAAGTTTATTAAATATCGGGATTTTAAAAATATGAATGTCGCTCAGTTCATGTTAGATGTTTAACAAACTCCGTGGCACTTCATTGAAAATTTAAATTCTGTCGATGAAATGGTTCATGAGCTAAATTCATCCATATTGAATCTCTTTGACAAGCATGCTCCCATCGTTTCAAAACGTGTGACAAAACGAAGACCTGTTCCGTGGATGACCCCTGAAATTAAAAGTTTGATGGCTCAACGTGATAGCTTACTTAGAAAGGCTAGACGCTCCAGCAATTTAGAACTAAAACAACAATATCGGAATCATCGTAACCGAGTTAAACAGCTTCTACGAAATTCAAAACTCAGATACATTCAGAAACTTTTTGAAAATCAAAAGCAACCATCAAATGTTTTATGGCGCAAGGTTAAAAGTCTTGGGCTAGGGAAACAATTTGATTCTCAACCGGTACACATTCCTCTAAATGAGTTAAACGTTTACTTTTCTTCTTGCAGTCAAAATACCAACCAGCATCAAGTTGACAGTTACTTAAATGAACTAGTTAACTCTCCAACCCCACACCTGAGATATCCTGAGTTTAATTTTAAACCAGTTATTCAGTCCGATGTTTTGATGGCTATCCGCAGAATCCGAAGCAATGCTGTCGGTTCTGATGGTACCCCCCTATTCGTTTTATCAAAGACATCCTCTATGCCATCCTTCCAACTATCACGCTCATTTTTAATGCATCATTAAGGCACCATTCTTTCCCTTCTTCTTGGAAGTCTGCCATTATCCGTCCCCTAAAAAAGATCTCAGCCCCAACCTTGGTTGGGGATTTCAGGCCGATAAGTATTTTGCCCGCTCTATCTAAAGGCCTAGAAAGAATCGTTCACTGTCAAATCACTGAATTCATCACAGAAAACAACATTTTATCTGACTATCAATCTGGTTTTAGGACAGCACACAGTACAGAGACAGCACTCCTTCGAGTGACTGAAGACATAAAACTTGCTATGGAGCGTCGACAAGGAACGATTCTAACTCTATTTGATTTTTCTAAAGCATTTGACTGTGTTAATCATGACCTGCTGGTTCAGAAATTACGGGCCATAGGGTTTTCCCATAATTCTCTTAGATGGCTGAGATCTTATCTGTCAGATAGGCAGCAATGTGTGGAGATTGGTGACACGAGATCAGACTGGGTGACTGTTACATGCGGTGTGCCTCAAGGGTCAATCCTTGGACCTCTGCTCTTCGTACTGTACGTCAGTGACATAAACTTGACCTTGGTCAACTGTAAACACCACATGTACGCTAACGACTTACAAATCTATGACCATTTTACTGCAAACAACGAAAACGACTGTGTCAGAAGGATCAATGAAGATGTCAACCGAATTGTTACTTGGACTGAGAATCATGGACTGAGACTAAATCACGAAAAGACGAAACCGATTGTCATTAGCCATTCTCGACTTCGACCTTCAATTGACTTAGACTCCATAAACCCAATCACAGTTAATGGCAAAGCACTTCCATACTACGACAATGTCAAGAATCTTGGTATATCTTTCAACTCTTCACTTACTTGGGACATAGCAGTTACGGACACACGAAAAAAGGTTTTTGCCTCCATACATTCATTGAAAAGATTACAGAATTTTTTACCACAACACACTAAACTACATTTGATCAAATCACTTGTACTACCCCACTTCAGTTACTGCAACTCATTGATCAATGACTTGACTGCGACTCAGGCGGGTATGCTCCAGCGGTCACAGAATTATTGTTTGAGATTTGTCTATGGTCTGCGACGTATGGAGCATATCACGCCATACTACCTTGAGGCACACATCCTGAAATTAAATGATCAAAGATTCATTAAAATTTTGTCATTGGTTTTTTCAATTTTGAAAACAGGCTCCCCAAAATATTTCAAATCCGATTTTAAATTTGTGTCTCAGGGTAGTTCACGAATGTCTCGTTATTCTTCGATCACATTGCGTATACCTCATCATGTGACCACAGCTTATGGCAGGGCTTTTGTTGTTACCGCTTGTCGTCTGTGGAACGGCCTACCCCAACACATTAAGACCATTGAAAAACGTTCCCAGTTTGTGGCGGCACTGAAAAAGCTCTATTTTGAGAAGATGGTCTCGGCTGGCGTGTCCTAGGGCTACTGTTACCTTGCGCGTTTGCTGATGCGTGTATGCGAGAGTGTGTGAATGTGTTTTTCTATTTGTTAAATTTTTGTTTTTTTTAGATATGTAGGTACTTGAATTATTAAATATTTTATGTTTAATTTGATTAAGTTATCCCTATGTCACATTATTTATGTTATATTTTTAATGTCAGGTTAAGTGTAAGAAAGGGCCATGTGGCCCTAACTTTGCCTGAAAAAATAAAGGATTTTTCATTTCATTTCATTTCATTTAATTTTATTTAGCTCTATACACTTATCTTAAAGTTTCTCCAACCTCGTTCAAATTATGTCCAAATAAATAGTACCCTACAAACTTGAAAAGCCTTCAAAATACTCTTCTGTTTCAGTGATGACCAGCTCAATGGCAACTAAAAATGTCCGCACGTAGGCCTTGAAGCGCCCCTATCCCCACCACCTTTCGCCAGTCACTCGCCTGACAGGGCAGCAAAGAAAACTGTCAGATAATTTTGCCACACTCTGTACATTATATTTTGTCCTATACAAAATGGGTTATATGGGTCGGCTCTTATATATTGATCCAAACGTTTACTGCAATTGTGGCAAAATTAAACAATATTGTCCTCGGTTATGACCAAATCGTGATTGCAGGGTCATCATCTTCATCTCCCAAGGTCGCCAGTGGTTAAAATTGTGGGCATCCTCGGAGCAATCGTGAACATCTTTCGCGGTTGCGAGGCCTGATTATCGTCACCCGCGATCGCTGGTAGTCGTAAATTTCGATCACACAATCATTGCAGACGCTTTCGGCTATCATGAGAATACAAGACAAAGTTGGATTATTGTACCCCCTAATTCTAACAGATTGTGGGAAAATTAATTTTCCAAGAGAAAAAGCATTCTTTTGAGGCCCCAAGTGAGTCCCCTTCCCAGGCTGAAGCCCTTGGCAATCGCAGTGTCCACTGTTAAGGGAATACGGCCCTGATTTGGAGGCCTATGTTGGTGTGGGGCCTGGTGCAAACCGTCCCCCCCCCCTCAGTATGCCACTGAGTAGCCTACATTAAATAATGATAGAAGTATGCATAAAAAGACTCTTTGTTCAGAATACTGTTTTTAATATTAATTTTTGTTCTGTTATATCCAGGCCTGATGACAGGGTGGATGGCGATGGAGGCATGGAGGTTGGGGGAGAGGAGGCTGAAGAAGTGGAGACAAATCAGTTTGGATCCATTATGTTGATTAGTTTAACATTTATTTTGAACATCAGTATTTAAATTTTTTTTCCTACAGTTACCTAACAATGTACATGTTCTCTCACTGATTTGAGAAAGCAAAGTGGCCAATTCGCTCATCAGTGAGACAATGTTAACATTGTCTCACTCTAATTACTTTGTCTCACTCCAGATTTTCAACGTGAAGGCACGAAATAGTGAGCGCGTAACATGCAGGCAACGCCGTATGCGCGCGAAATACGTTGGCAGCACTGGCTGTAAATCAGCTGGTCAGCTGTTGTACTGTTGTATTTGTCACTTCACATTAAATTAATGTTATATTAAAAGTTCACTTCTGTGTAAAAATAGGTTATGTTTCTTCACCAATTTATTTGTTTTATGGTAACTGTAGGAAAAGTATAATGTGCAACTCGAGTTCAAAGTACAATTGCCTCACTCGAGAAACCATTCCTCACTCGCCTACGGCTCGTGAGTAAGGATTTCTCTCGAGTGAGTCAATTGCTCACTTTTCTCACTAGTTGCACAAATAACTATTCTCATTTAGATTATTAAATTAAGATAATTTTATTGTTTTTATGAAGATGTTTTCTTACATTTTTAATATTTGTTTGTACTTCTGCCTGGTAAAAAAAAAAAACCGTTTATTATGTTTGTTAAAATGATTACTTTCACTAACTGACCTTGTCTTGGGTAACAAGAGATATCTTGATACTTAACTAACAGGGTGCCTGTTCTATGGGGTTGTATAAGTCAGTAGAAACCTTCTTATATTTCGATACTTGTTAAATTAATCATTTCCAACTTTATATAGTATAGATCGCTATTCCTGTATTGATGTACTGAAATGAATAAAATTATATGAAATGAAATGTTGTTTTTTTATATATTTTGATGACACACTATTAAAAAGGCATAACAATATTCTAAAGTTTATAACAGCTAATTTTTGTGTTTTTATTAATGATTTATTGTGACTTTTGAGTGATTGAAGGATTTGTGATTTGGCTTTAAGGAGATTGATGTACCAAATTTTTTTAAATCTATACTTATTAAATACACAAGCAGGTTTTTTGTGACAATTACTTCTCCAAAATTACTGAACCGATTGACATGTTTTTGGTGTCATTGGAAAGAGCATAACGTGAAGTTGTTCAAGAAACTTTCTCTTTAGGGAAATAATTAGAGAGTGAGAACCTGGGGCCCTTTAAAGTTTCGTATTTCTCCATAAGATTAACATGGGAAACAAACATTGTTGTGAAACTCCAAATGTTGTCAGAAATTTAAAGTGAGAAGAAGGACATATGTTAATTGTAAAATTGTGACAGAGAGGTTATGCAGAAAATCAGGTAGTTAATGGTTATTTGGTGCTATTAAAATAAAGACTGAAATTTGTAAATGTACTGGCGACAATGGGTGATACAACGCAAACTACATTATCATTGACAAAGACCAACATGGAGAACCTATTGTGACTATAAGTGGGAAACATTTCTACAACACACTAAAAGCCCATGGTGGATGGAAAAACATAGGTGTGCTATTCCCGTCATATTCTAACGTCACTTGTATTGCAAACAAAAGATCACCTGATTGTAACTGTCAAATTAGTATGTATTTGTTTTGATTTGATTGTTAATGTTTTTTTTATAAAAACACACATTATAAAAACAATAACAACCAAATCAAAACAAATACATATACTAATTTGACAGTTATAATCAGGTGATCTTTTGTTTGCAATCCAAGTGACGTCAGAATATGACGGGAATAGCACACCTATGTTTTTTCCTTCCACCATGCTAAAAGCCAGATCAGCTTTTGAAACATGATAAAATATTTACAAGAAGTGTTGATTATGTTGAACTGGTAAGTACATTGTGAGTATTATCATAAGTTCCTGTTGAAATACTGTTCAAAAGTTAATGAAACTTTTGAGATTTTACCTATTAAATAGGCCTACCGGCCTACCACTATCATCGCTTACCTATGATAAAGGTTGTTGACAAGCTAATGGAAGAAAGTATGTGTCAGATTGCCGATATACCGTTTATTTTGCATTTATGTAAACAGCTAATTTGAACTAAGCAGCAAAAAAAACTGTGATACGCAATGAGAAATGTCAAAGTAGGATTGTGTTATCTTTACGTTTCTAATTTCATGAATAATTTGTGTTATTTTGTGAATTTTTATAATTTTTTTCTCTATTGTTTAGGTGAAGTGGTAGAACATAATGGCTATGTTTATGTAAACTGTAAATTTAAAGAAGCAAATTGTATCAAACTGTGTCCTTCCCCATTGCATACACAAAGCTTGAGTATAACTCTTGAGTATATATGTCTATACTCCTTTTATCCATGCATGGTATAACTACAATAAGCATTTTATACTTATATGCCAACCCCATAAGGACGGGTACTCTGCTAGTAGATTGGTATATTTATAGTTAGTTACTAGGTAGGCCATACATTCAATCTAATACATAATTATATGAAAAGACACTCAAATAAACCTTAGATTTTCTACATGCCTCTGTCTTAATCTGATATAGACGCTTGAAATAGATTTAACATCAAACCCATTAAAAACTGGAACCAAAATAAATTATAAATATGTGGAGAGTATAAATGCTTAAGATTTAGAACGAAAAACGTTGGGTGCATGCAATTGATAATAATACATTAGTTCAATAGGTGAAGGTAATTGAAAATTTGTGTATTTTTACATTTCATACATTAAAGAAGCCGAAACAACTCAAACAAGTCTTATCTCAATTGCTGTCTATCTCTCCAGCAGTATACAATGCCCGAGCGGAAATGCCGGAAATGCCATTGATATCATAAAGGCCCCTCCAACGATGTGAGTGAGCCTCCCAACGGCTACAGTTGCGGTCAACCTAGTACTGTACTTTTATGATTCAAATTGTCTAGGTAGGTCAATGCGGAACTTTGGCACGTTATTAAAATAATACTTGTACTGTAATAATCATTTCAAATATGTATAAATTACAAATCAAAAATTATTTGATAGTTTACTTTACTTCAAACAGAGACATATATTAATAACGTAATTAATTATTGGTTTTCAACCGAAATATTAATTTAGGCCTAAACAACCTTAGGACGTTGACCCCCCCCCCTTTCGAGGGTGCGTTTTAACTGCGAGGCGCAGTTCGTATGATAAGGACCGTTTCCCGACTGTACACAGAAAACATACAGGGTGTTTTTTTAAAAACTTGCATCTTTATTTATGTAAAAACCGCAATAGATAGAAATATGCAGTTTGCGGGAATCATCTATTGACGTAGGGGGACCAATTGTTTTGAATTCAACATTACATTCACATTCCCCCCCTTTCCCCCCCTGCCACCAACTTATTTTTTTTAAATAGCAAGGTACCCCTTTTGACATATCAAATAAAAGAGCATAAAAAAAGAAAATGTTTGATGAAAAAAAATTGAAAATCGGTTCATAAATTTGTGAGATATTACCCCCCTCCCCACCCGGAACTTAATTTTTTTTTAATAGCAAAGTACCCCTTGTGACATATCAAATGAAAGAGCATGAAAAAAGAAAATTTTTGGTGAAAAAAAATTTAAAATCGGCTCATGAATTTGTGAGATAATCACCCCCCTTTTCCCCTACCCATAACTTGTTTTTTAATAGCAAGGTACCCGCCCTTGTGACATATCAAATGAAAAATAAATTTCGCCAAAATTTTTCTTTTTTCATGCTCTTTCATTTGATATGTCACAAGGGGTACTTTGCTATTAAACAAAAATTAAGTTCCGGGGGGTGAGGGGGGAAATATCTCACAAATTTATGAACCGATTTTCAATTTTCTTTCATCAAAAATTGTCTTTTTTCATGCTCTTTTATTTGATATGTCACAAGGGGTACCTTGCTATTTATAAAAAATAAGTTGGGGGCAGGGGGGGAAAGGGGGGGAATGTGAATGTAACGTTGAATTCAAAAAAATTGGTCCCCCTACGTCAATAGATGATTCCCGCAAACTGCATATTTCTATCTATTGCGGTTTTTACATAAATAAAGATGCAAGTTTTTAAAAAAACACCCTGTATACTAACTGGGGCCCATTTGATAATGAAGTACATAATATTACTAGTAAATCAGCTGATCGCCCAATGCAAATCTAATAGAAATTACAAGTTGTTGTAACTTGTAATTTGTAGTTTATTATGAAATGGGCTACGCAGGATTAAATCCTGTACGCAGGATATGAGCATGTATTGTATATGTGACGACGACGTCTTAACTTGACAGGAGACGGGACTAGTGAATAGTGAGAATAAAAACTACATCCAAGTCCAAGTCTATATATGACTGTTATTCGCTAAATCAATAAAACATGTCGTTAACGTAATCTTTATTGCTTTCATTAACAAAGTGTACTATTCCTCCTGTAGTTGCCCGATTGCACCTATGGCCAGGGATTAGGTCCACCCTACGATTGCACCGACAGCCCTTTTTAGGGGTACCCGTTAGTACTAATGTTTGCATACTTTTAATCTTTCAGTAGAGTATTAAAATGTTCTAACGCGGTAAAACTGATTTGTTTATTAAATAACAAACATTATCAGGTTGATTATACATTGCACGAAATAATACGTAAAACATAAAAATTGCTTATCGCCGAATACACAAAGTCCATTAACAAGTCTGGAAAATCTGCGTTAGTGAACTATAGGTAGCCATAGATGAACTAATATTAAAATTAGTATATTATTAGTTATATATGGCTACCCGAAAATTGTCCTCATAATGGTCACTAGTACTTTTGGTTGAATAAGGCCTTCAAGAAATTTTGGATAAGTCATAGACTCCAAATTAGAGGCGTGCGTACACAGAGAGCTTCTTTCTAATTTTTATTCTGGTCCAAAAACTGTAAGTTGAATGGCCTTTGTGAAAAACGCGTAATACATTAATAAAATTTGAGTAAAACTAAAGTGTTAAATAGTCGATGGGGTTACGTTAATTCAACTTTACAAGTATCTACCATTTATTATGTATACCATATACGAGAGAGGTCATCCAGTGGCCAAAAACTCGACCAAAATAATCTGCTATAAGGTACAGAGTTCTCTACTTCCACCCCGCACTGTAAATAAAACATTATTGGAATTTCTTCCATTTGTTTTGATTTTCTGTTAATGTTTCGTTGTCATTTCGTCACCAGCATGGCAACCCATATATGGCCCATATGCAAATTTGTTTAAACTACTAAACACGTCGCTCGAAATCGAGCAATTGCAAAGAAGTAAAGTAGTTATTTAAAAAAAATAAAAGTCATCATAATTTCCCATGAGTTTAAAAGACTCAACTCATAGATTACGTACCTAACAGTTCCATATAAACAACATTTCTTGTAAATATTTTATCATTTTTCAAAAGCTGATCTGGTTTTTTTTTATGTTTCCCACTATAGCCGTAATAGGTTGTCCGTGTTGATCATCGTCAATGATAATGTATGGCTGCATGGTACCACCCATTGTCGCCAGTACGTTTACAAATTTCAGTCAATTCTTTATAGCGACAATATTTTGTTTACATGACTAAGAACTACCCTACTACCTGATTTTCTGCTTAACCTCTCTGTCGCAATTTTATTTGCATGAATTGGCATTCATTGGCTAGTTACTGTTATATCGTAAATTATATTTACCTGAAACAAAAATGCAGAATTGAAAGGCCTAATGTCGTCCAGATGGTTTTTTTTGTTTCCCTTAAATGGGAATAATGCGAATCCTTCAATAAAAGTTGTATTAAAGTTTCTTGGATGTAGTCACATTCTTTTAAAATCCCTTGACTTTTATGAAAACACTAGCAGAGTACCCGTCCTTCGTACGGGGTTGGCATAAGTATAAAATGTTTATTGCAGTTATGCTCATAAGCTTTCTGATTGCAATGGGGAAGGACACAGTTTGATAACATTTGCTTCTCTAAATTTAAGGTATACTATAGTATTACACATCTACCATAGCCATAATGTTCTACCACTAAAAAAATATTATTACAAATTCTCAAAATATCACAAATTATTCATGAAATTAAAAACAGAAACATAACTGTAATCAATCCTTCTTTGACAGTTCTCATTGCGTATCACAGTTTTATAAATGCAAAAGAAATAGTGCAGCACCCTGTTGGTAAATCTAATAACTTTTTAAGGCTTTTGCATATCATAGAACAAACCTTTTTATTTGAAACAGCCGACTAAATTCTTTTATTCCCTTTAAATATTAATACTCATAAGATTAACATGGGGAACTACAGAGCCACTGGGGCGGAGCCCGAAAAGATTTTTGAGATAAGAATATGCCTATACATTTATGTTAATCGGAAATGTAAAGCTATCATTGTGCCAAATTTCAGCCCAGAACTCCTCCCTCATTTTAGGACCGATTTTGATGATTAGGGTAAAAGAAAATTGCCCTGATCTGTAGTTGTGCAAAGTGTTTTTCGTTTTTTGATATCTTTATTAGTTTGGGCAGGATCTTCCATCAAAGTTGGTTTCTCTCCCATAAGATTAACATGGGGGAATCTAAATATTTAATTGGAAACTTTGTTTCCACTAATTTGAGAGAACGGCTGGGCGTAGAAACTTGGTAGGAGGTGTCCAAAGAAAGGTTTTGGTCTGTAGATGAGTTATCATTATCAAAAGAAAAACGAAATAAATTCGCTTAGGACTCTGCCCCAGAAGCCTTTAAAGATCCCTCCACAGATTTGTTTACATTTCGGTCATGTGGATAATAATTTTTAATAAAAACAGCTGTTCATTTAAAAATTGTATTTTAAACAACACACACTGAATTGTCTAAAAGAATTATTTGCAATGTTATTTTCTGATTTTAAAATTGATTTTCTTCTGTATCATGTCATGTGTTGCAATTGGTTGCAATATAAAGTTCCATTACGAAATCAGTGGAAAATCCTTTTATCACAATAACTCTGTATACAAATAAGAACTTCAACTCTTAGAGAGCCTTTGAATGTTATTATACTAACAAAAAGGGTTATGCATGTTTACTAGCGCTACTCAGCAACAAAACCCATTTAATTTATCTCTAAAATATATATTCTTAAGGTGCACTGAGCAGCAGCCTAAAAATTCGATGTAACTTGCCCTTATAATATACAGTAGTTACAAAATGCTCATACTCGCATTGTGACATTTATAATTCGGCTTATAATTCTCCAACAGAAAATTCATCAGCAGTAGAATTTTATTGTACTCTTACCGTTTCTAATAACATCCAAACACAGAAACCCTGCCTAAAATGGTACCTGTCTTGACAAATTATTTTCAGTGGCCTATATTACGGACCGTGGCCCACTGGGTTGGTAACATTATTGAAAATAACACGACGATTTTGGCTGTAAAATGGCCCATTGAGTAAATACTATTCAAGCAGCTACTGTCATGACAGAAAGGTCATATTCCTTTTAAACTAGATCACATAATTCTTTATAAGATACGTTGATTAACAATGCATGTAAACGTA
Source organism: Macrosteles quadrilineatus (assembly GCF_028750875.1). Classification (NCBI taxonomy): domain Eukaryota; kingdom Metazoa; phylum Arthropoda; class Insecta; order Hemiptera; family Cicadellidae; genus Macrosteles; species Macrosteles quadrilineatus. Next base: position 73,966,593 of record NW_026542597.1, read on the forward strand.
AATATTTACGTAACAGCCAATTAACATTATTTTTTGCTTTTTGGAAATGCCACATTACTGTTGTCATTCGCATTATTTGTTTCCAATGAAGCTGCACGACCATATAAATGAGGAGGCTCCTAACAATCCGTAGAGAGATTATATTGACAACTTTATATAACTGATAAGGCTGAGACAACTAACTATGACATCCCCCATGTCAAGGAATTCCAGCTTTAACAGTAACCTCAAAACCAATTTCTCAAAACTGTGCTAGAGGGTTATTCATCGGCACAGAAGTACGATATGAACTGACGCGACGTGACAAAGGAAAAATCAAACTTACACCACAGACAATGGAAACAAAGACAAAGTATTATATAGTCTGTGCTATTACCATTAGCGAAAAAATCTCTCATGGCAAAAATAATACGATCCTGATGAAATTTGTACAAACGTGTCGTGTAAACCTACAACGAATGAGTCCGCGAACCAACACAATTGGAATACGCGAAAATGAGTTTATGAGGGTAATAAGAATAAGGTAAAGATTTTTACATGGGCATAATGATTGAATTTCCAAACAAAATTTAAAATGTTAACCAATTGTAAATAGCTTATGTATGGCATGCAGAAGGAATTTTGTATATATTTTATGTATTTCTGTAATTGACGTAACCAATGCATAACTTATGTAAATCTGGTTGAATAAATCACTTATGACTTTAGAGTAAAATACCCCCGCCGCAGCAAACCTGCATACTAAGCGAATTTCCATTTGCCTAACTGGATTTACACTAAAGTGTCTCCTTTAAAATATCACGTAAACTATCGTACGTAACTCGTCCAAAATGTGTGTACCGGACTCGTATGGTAATCCCGTACTCGACTTCGTCTCGCACGGGAACGACCACACTCGTCCGGTAAACACACTTATTTTCAGGACTAGTAACGTAATATCGTATTACCGTGTACTTAGTCAGCTGTTGAAATAAACAGCTAATTTCAGCGGCCTATTTTATTTTCAGAAAAAAATCTAATTTATGTTCTGTCCTAAATAAATTGTGTCGCACGAAAATCCCGTACTCGGCTACGCCTTCGATAAAACACCTTACCGCTTACCGGGCTAGTAACGTAATACAGTAGGCATATACTATTATTTTCTTTATACCTACTGCATTTAGATAAGGTGTTTAAGTTTCTTAAGCAGCCATTACAGTTTACAGGTGGTTCTGATGTGTGTTTCTAAATACTGCAACAACTCTATGATTTATTTTAAATACCCCCCCCCCCCCGCAGCAAACCTGCAGACTAAACGAATTTCCATTTGCTTGATTGGATTTACACTATCTCCTTAAAATATCACAAAATTATTCCCTATTTCAATATTGCATTAGTTTAACAAGTACTTAGGAGTTAGGTACCTATGTTGTAACAGGGAGGGTTTTAAAGTTTTTTTTTTTTTTTTTTTTTTTTTATATTATTACATGTAGGTAGTTTAGTATGAAATAAATGCATTTTCAAATTTTGATCAAAAGATGTTCATAAACAAGCTAACTACAACAGTTTACCTACTTATTCTCCATAAGAATAACATAGGGATTTTAAATTTAAAACTGTTTGAGTTTTCTCCGTAACCATAGGCGCATAATAATGCTTCAATATACTAAATAATTTGTTTTTACGCTCTACAAAATAGTTTGGAAAGAAATTATTGCAAAATTTTATGTTGTCATTGCTTGGATCGCCATATTGGCAATGGAAAGGTTAACAAAAGAATCAAAGCATCTGCAGAGGCAAATTAACGCAGTTTTTTCATTTTCTCATTTCCGGTGTAAGTTGCTGATACAAATGTACTACAACTCATTTAATATTTCAAAGTGTAACCATGAACAACGTAAAATTGTTATTTGGGTTATCTGTTTTAACACTAAGCTAGCAAGTTAAATGAAAAAAACTATGTACTATATCATTATAATTTCAAATAAATGTATGATTGAAAAAACTTGGATGGATACCATAATCATCCTCTATCAAAGTTTGGCCTAGGTAGCACGTTTTAACTACCTTCTTACACGAAAAAAAACAGTCAATAAATCAAGTGCGACAAATGTCAAATTATTTTAAGCCTTCAAACGGAAGAACACATATTATATACACAAGATAGTTAAGATAGCATTCACAAATTTGAAGGAGACTGCAAGCGCCGTGAATAGAAGTCGTTCGGAGTTTAAAAAAGAACGACTCTCATTATACTCAACCGATCTGTTCAGCAAGAGCTGTTCACCTTCAATTTGAATCTCCCGCTCTTTGTCGATCTGTTTTGCTTGTCGACATTTTGCGTGTCGATAAAGTGGGAAAATTTACACAACCGTCCCACATAACAGACATCCCACATAACCGACATCCCACTTTACAGACATCCCATATTACCGACACTGTCGACATTTTGAGTTGTCGACAAAGTGGGACTATTTCAGTGTCGATCTTTTGGGATGTCGATAAACTGGGACCCCACGATGTGGGGTCCCAGTTTATCGACATCCCAAAAGATCGACACTGAAATAGTCCCACTTTGTCGACAACTCAAAATGTCGACAGTGTCGGTAATATGGGATGTCTGTAAAGTGGGATGTCGGTTATGTGGGATGTCTGTTATGTGGGACGGTTGTGTAAATTTTCCCACTTTATCGACACGCAAAATGTCGACAAGCAAAACAGATCGACAAAGAGCGGGAGATTCAAATTGAAGGTGAACAGCTCTTGCTGAACAGATCGGTTGAGTATAATGAGAGTCGTTCTTTTTTAAACTCCGAACGACTTCTATTCACGGCGCTTGCAGTCTCCTTCAAATTTGTGAATGCTATCTTAACTATCTTGTGTATATAATATGTGTTCTTCCGTTTGAAGGCTTAAAATAATTTGACATTTGTCGCACTTGATTTATTGACTGTTTTTTTTCGTGTAAGAAGGTAGTTAAAACGTGCTACCTAGGCCAAACTTTGATAGAGGATGATTATGGTATCCATCCAAGTTTTTTCAATCATACATTTATTTGAAATTATAATGATATAGTACATAGTTTTTTTCATTTAACTTGCTAGCTTAGTGTTAAAACAGATAACCCAAATAACAATTTTACGTTGTTCATGGTTACACTTTGAAATATTAAATGAGTTGTAGTACATTTGTATCAGCAACTTACACCGGAAATGAGAAAATGAAAAAACTGCGTTAATTTGCCTCTGCAGATGCTTTGATTCTTTTGTTAACCTTTCCATTGCCAATATGGCGATCCAAGCAATGACAACATAAAATTTTGCAATAATTTCTTTCCAAACTATTTTGTAGAGCGTAAAAACAAATTATTTAGTATATTGAAGCATTATTATGCGCCTATGGTTACGGAGAAAACTCAAACAGTTTTAAATTTAAAATCCCTATGTTATTCTTATGGAGAATAAGTAGGTAAACTGTTGTAGTTAGCTTGTTTATGAACATCTTTTGATCAAAATTTGAAAATGCATTTATTTCATACTAAACTACCTACATGTAATAATATAAAAAAAAAAAAAAAAAAAAAAAAACTTTAAAACCCTCCCTGTTACAACATAGGTACCTAACTCCTAAGTACTTGTTAAACTAATGCAATATTGAAATAGGGAATAATTTTGTGATATTTTAAGGAGATAGTGTAAATCCAATCAAGCAAATGGAAATTCGTTTAGTCTGCAGGTTTGCTGCGGGGGGGGGGGGTATTTAAAATAAATCATAGAGTTGTTGCAGTATTTAGAAACACACATCAGAACCACCTGTAAACTGTAATGGCTGCTTAAGAAACTTAAACACCTTATCTAAATGCAGTAGGTATAAAGAAAATAATAGTATATGCCTACTGTATTACGTTACTAGCCCGGTAAGCGGTAAGGTGTTTTATCGAAGGCGTAGCCGAGTACGGGATTTTCGTGCGACACAATTTATTTAGGACAGAACATAAATTAGATTTTTTTCTGAAAATAAAATAGGCCGCTGAAATTAGCTGTTTATTTCAACAGCTGACTAAGTACACGGTAATACGATATTACGTTACTAGTCCTGAAAATAAGTGTGTTTACCGGACGAGTGTGGTCGTTCCCGTGCGAGACGAAGTCGAGTACGGGATTACCATACGAGTCCGGTACACACATTTTGGACGAGTTACGTACGATAGTTTACGTGATATTTTAAAGGAGACACTTTAGTGTAAATCCAGTTAGGCAAATGGAAATTCGCTTAGTATGCAGGTTTGCTGCGGCGGGGGTATTTTACTCTAAAGTCATAAGTGATTTATTCAACCAGATTTACATAAGTTATGCATTGGTTACGTCAATTACAGAAATACATAAAATATATACAAAATTCCTTCTGCATGCCATACATAAGCTATTTACAATTGGTTAACATTTTAAATTTTGTTTGGAAATTCAATCATTATGCCCATGTAAAAATCTTTACCTTATTCTTATTACCCTCATAAACTCATTTTCGCGTATTCCAATTGTGTTGGTTCGCGGACTCATTCGTTGTAGGTTTACACGACACGTTTGTACAAATTTCATCAGGATCGTATTATTTTTGCCATGAGAGATTTTTTCGCTAATGGTAATAGCACAGACTATATAATACTTTGTCTTTGTTTCCATTGTCTGTGGTGTAAGTTTGATTTTTCCTTTGTCACGTCGCGTCAGTTCATATCGTACTTCTGTGCCGATGAATAACCCTCTAGCACAGTTTTGAGAAATTGGTTTTGAGGTTACTGTTAAAGCTGGAATTCCTTGACATGGGGGATGTCATAGTTAGTTGTCTCAGCCTTATCAGTTATATAAAGTTGTCAATATAATCTCTCTACGGATTGTTAGGAGCCTCCTCATTTATATGGTCGTGCAGCTTCATTGGAAACAAATAATGCGAATGACAACAGTAATGTGGCATTTCCAAAAAGCAAAAAATAATGTTAATTGGCTGTTACGTAAATATTTACGTTTACATGCATTGTTAATCAACGTATCTTATAAAGAATTATGTGATCTAGTTTAAAAGGAATATGACCTTTCTGTCATGACAGTAGCTGCTTGAATAGTATTTACTCAATGGGCCATTTTACAGCCAAAATCGTCGTGTTATTTTCAATAATGTTACCAACCCAGTGGGCCACGGTCCGTAATATAGGCCACTGAAAATAATTTGTCAAGACAGGTACCATTTTAGGCAGGGTTTCTGTGTTTGGATGTTATTAGAAACGGTAAGAGTACAATAAAATTCTACTGCTGATGAATTTTCTGTTGGAGAATTATAAGCCGAATTATAAATGTCACAATGCGAGTATGAGCATTTTGTAACTACTGTATATTATAAGGGCAAGTTACATCGAATTTTTAGGCTGCTGCTCAGTGCACCTTAAGAATATATATTTTAGAGATAAATTAAATGGTTTTTGTTGCTGAGTAGCGCTAGTAAACATGCATAACCCTTTTTGTTAGTATAATAACATTCAAAGGCTCTCTAAGAGTTGAAGTTCTTATTTGTATACAGAGTTATTGTGATAAAAGGATTTTCCACTGATTTCGTAATGGAACTTTATATTGCAACCAATTGCAACACATGACATGATACAGAAGAAAATCAATTTTAAAATCAGAAAATAACATTGCAAATAATTCTTTTAGACAATTCAGTGTGTGTTGTTTAAAATACAATTTTTAAATGAACAGCTGTTTTTATTAAAAATTATTATCCACATGACCGAAATGTAAACAAATCTGTGGAGGGATCTTTAAAGGCTTCTGGGGCAGAGTCCTAAGCGAATTTATTTCGTTTTTCTTTTGATAATGATAACTCATCTACAGACCAAAACCTTTCTTTGGACACCTCCTACCAAGTTTCTACGCCCAGCCGTTCTCTCAAATTAGTGGAAACAAAGTTTCCAATTAAATATTTAGATTCCCCCATGTTAATCTTATGGGAGAGAAACCAACTTTGATGGAAGATCCTGCCCAAACTAATAAAGATATCAAAAAACGAAAAACACTTTGCACAACTACAGATCAGGGCAATTTTCTTTTACCCTAATCATCAAAATCGGTCCTAAAATGAGGGAGGAGTTCTGGGCTGAAATTTGGCACAATGATAGCTTTACATTTCCGATTAACATAAATGTATAGGCATATTCTTATCTCAAAAATCTTTTCGGGCTCCGCCCCAGTGGCTCTGTAGTTCCCCATGTTAATCTTATGAGTATTAATATTTAAAGGGAATAAAAGAATTTAGTCGGCTGTTTCAAATAAAAAGGTTTGTTCTATGATATGCAAAAGCCTTAAAAAGTTATTAGATTTACCAACAGGGTGCTGCACTATTTCTTTTGCATTTATAAAACTGTGATACGCAATGAGAACTGTCAAAGAAGGATTGATTACAGTTATGTTTCTGTTTTTAATTTCATGAATAATTTGTGATATTTTGAGAATTTGTAATAATATTTTTTTAGTGGTAGAACATTATGGCTATGGTAGATGTGTAATACTATAGTATACCTTAAATTTAGAGAAGCAAATGTTATCAAACTGTGTCCTTCCCCATTGCAATCAGAAAGCTTATGAGCATAACTGCAATAAACATTTTATACTTATGCCAACCCCGTACGAAGGACGGGTACTCTGCTAGTGTTTTCATAAAAGTCAAGGGATTTTAAAAGAATGTGACTACATCCAAGAAACTTTAATACAACTTTTATTGAAGGATTCGCATTATTCCCATTTAAGGGAAACAAAAAAAACCATCTGGACGACATTAGGCCTTTCAATTCTGCATTTTTGTTTCAGGTAAATATAATTTACGATATAACAGTAACTAGCCAATGAATGCCAATTCATGCAAATAAAATTGCGACAGAGAGGTTAAGCAGAAAATCAGGTAGTAGGGTAGTTCTTAGTCATGTAAACAAAATATTGTCGCTATAAAGAATTGACTGAAATTTGTAAACGTACTGGCGACAATGGGTGGTACCATGCAGCCATACATTATCATTGACGATGATCAACACGGACAACCTATTACGGCTATAGTGGGAAACATAAAAAAAAACCAGATCAGCTTTTGAAAAATGATAAAATATTTACAAGAAATGTTGTTTATATGGAACTGTTAGGTACGTAATCTATGAGTTGAGTCTTTTAAACTCATGGGAAATTATGATGACTTTTATTTTTTTTAAATAACTACTTTACTTCTTTGCAATTGCTCGATTTCGAGCGACGTGTTTAGTAGTTTAAACAAATTTGCATATGGGCCATATATGGGTTGCCATGCTGGTGACGAAATGACAACGAAACATTAACAGAAAATCAAAACAAATGGAAGAAATTCCAATAATGTTTTATTTACAGTGCGGGGTGGAAGTAGAGAACTCTGTACCTTATAGCAGATTATTTTGGTCGAGTTTTTGGCCACTGGATGACCTCTCTCGTATATGGTATACATAATAAATGGTAGATACTTGTAAAGTTGAATTAACGTAACCCCATCGACTATTTAACACTTTAGTTTTACTCAAATTTTATTAATGTATTACGCGTTTTTCACAAAGGCCATTCAACTTACAGTTTTTGGACCAGAATAAAAATTAGAAAGAAGCTCTCTGTGTACGCACGCCTCTAATTTGGAGTCTATGACTTATCCAAAATTTCTTGAAGGCCTTATTCAACCAAAAGTACTAGTGACCATTATGAGGACAATTTTCGGGTAGCCATATATAACTAATAATATACTAATTTTAATATTAGTTCATCTATGGCTACCTATAGTTCACTAACGCAGATTTTCCAGACTTGTTAATGGACTTTGTGTATTCGGCGATAAGCAATTTTTATGTTTTACGTATTATTTCGTGCAATGTATAATCAACCTGATAATGTTTGTTATTTAATAAACAAATCAGTTTTACCGCGTTAGAACATTTTAATACTCTACTGAAAGATTAAAAGTATGCAAACATTAGTACTAACGGGTACCCCTAAAAAGGGCTGTCGGTGCAATCGTAGGGTGGACCTAATCCCTGGCCATAGGTGCAATCGGGCAACTACAGGAGGAATAGTACACTTTGTTAATGAAAGCAATAAAGATTACGTTAACGACATGTTTTATTGATTTAGCGAATAACAGTCATATATAGACTTGGACTTGGATGTAGTTTTTATTCTCACTATTCACTAGTCCCGTCTCCTGTCAAGTTAAGACGTCGTCGTCACATATACAATACATGCTCATATCCTGCGTACAGGATTTAATCCTGCGTAGCCCATTTCATAATAAACTACAAATTACAAGTTACAACAACTTGTAATTTCTATTAGATTTGCATTGGGCGATCAGCTGATTTACTAGTAATATTATGTACTTCATTATCAAATGGGCCCCAGTTAGTATACAGGGTGTTTTTTTAAAAACTTGCATCTTTATTTATGTAAAAACCGCAATAGATAGAAATATGCAGTTTGCGGGAATCATCTATTGACGTAGGGGGACCAATTTTTTTGAATTCAACGTTACATTCACATTCCCCCCCTTTCCCCCCCTGCCCCCAACTTATTTTTTATAAATAGCAAGGTACCCCTTGTGACATATCAAATAAAAGAGCATGAAAAAAGACAATTTTTGATGAAAGAAAATTGAAAATCGGTTCATAAATTTGTGAGATATTTCCCCCCTCACCCCCCGGAACTTAATTTTTGTTTAATAGCAAAGTACCCCTTGTGACATATCAAATGAAAGAGCATGAAAAAAGAAAAATTTTGGCGAAATTTATTTTTCATTTGATATGTCACAAGGGCGGGTACCTTGCTATTAAAAAACAAGTTATGGGTAGGGGAAAAGGGGGGTGATTATCTCACAAATTCATGAGCCGATTTTAAATTTTTTTTCACCAAAAATTTTCTTTTTTCATGCTCTTTCATTTGATATGTCACAAGGGGTACTTTGCTATTAAAAAAAAATTAAGTTCCGGGTGGGGAGGGGGGTAATATCTCACAAATTTATGAACCGATTTTCAATTTTTTTTCATCAAACATTTTCTTTTTTTATGCTCTTTTATTTGATATGTCAAAAGGGGTACCTTGCTATTTAAAAAAAATAAGTTGGTGGCAGGGGGGGAAAGGGGGGGAATGTGAATGTAATGTTGAATTCAAAACAATTGGTCCCCCTACGTCAATAGATGATTCCCGCAAACTGCATATTTCTATCTATTGCGGTTTTTACATAAATAAAGATGCAAGTTTTTAAAAAAACACCCTGTATGTTTTCTGTGTACAGTCGGGAAACGGTCCTTATCATACGAACTGCGCCTCGCAGTTAAAACGCACCCTCGAAAGGGGGGGGGGTCAACGTCCTAAGGTTGTTTAGGCCTAAATTAATATTTCGGTTGAAAACCAATAATTAATTACGTTATTAATATATGTCTCTGTTTGAAGTAAAGTAAACTATCAAATAATTTTTGATTTGTAATTTATACATATTTGAAATGATTATTACAGTACAAGTATTATTTTAATAACGTGCCAAAGTTCCGCATTGACCTACCTAGACAATTTGAATCATAAAAGTACAGTACTAGGTTGACCGCAACTGTAGCCGTTGGGAGGCTCACTCACATCGTTGGAGGGGCCTTTATGATATCAATGGCATTTCCGGCATTTCCGCTCGGGCATTGTATACTGCTGGAGAGATAGACAGCAATTGAGATAAGACTTGTTTGAGTTGTTTCGGCTTCTTTAATGTATGAAATGTAAAAATACACAAATTTTCAATTACCTTCACCTATTGAACTAATGTATTATTATCAATTGCATGCACCCAACGTTTTTCGTTCTAAATCTTAAGCATTTATACTCTCCACATATTTATAATTTATTTTGGTTCCAGTTTTTAATGGGTTTGATGTTAAATCTATTTCAAGCGTCTATATCAGATTAAGACAGAGGCATGTAGAAAATCTAAGGTTTATTTGAGTGTCTTTTCATATAATTATGTATTAGATTGAATGTATGGCCTACCTAGTAACTAACTATAAATATACCAATCTACTAGCAGAGTACCCGTCCTTATGGGGTTGGCATATAAGTATAAAATGCTTATTGTAGTTATACCATGCATGGATAAAAGGAGTATAGACATATATACTCAAGAGTTATACTCAAGCTTTGTGTATGCAATGGGGAAGGACACAGTTTGATACAATTTGCTTCTTTAAATTTACAGTTTACATAAACATAGCCATTATGTTCTACCACTTCACCTAAACAATAGAGAAAAAAATTATAAAAATTCACAAAATAACACAAATTATTCATGAAATTAGAAACGTAAAGATAACACAATCCTACTTTGACATTTCTCATTGCGTATCACAGTTTTTTTTGCTGCTTAGTTCAAATTAGCTGTTTACATAAATGCAAAATAAACGGTATATCGGCAATCTGACACATACTTTCTTCCATTAGCTTGTCAACAACCTTTATCATAGGTAAGCGATGATAGTGGTAGGCCGGTAGGCCTATTTAATAGGTAAAATCTCAAAAGTTTCATTAACTTTTGAACAGTATTTCAACAGGAACTTATGATAATACTCACAATGTACTTACCAGTTCAACATAATCAACACTTCTTGTAAATATTTTATCATGTTTCAAAAGCTGATCTGGCTTTTAGCATGGTGGAAGGAAAAAACATAGGTGTGCTATTCCCGTCATATTCTGACGTCACTTGGATTGCAAACAAAAGATCACCTGATTATAACTGTCAAATTAGTATATGTATTTGTTTTGATTTGGTTGTTATTGTTTTTATAATGTGTGTTTTTATAAAAAAAACATTAACAATCAAATCAAAACAAATACATACTAATTTGACAGTTACAATCAGGTGATCTTTTGTTTGCAATACAAGTGACGTTAGAATATGACGGGAATAGCACACCTATGTTTTTCCATCCACCATGGGCTTTTAGTGTGTTGTAGAAATGTTTCCCACTTATAGTCACAATAGGTTCTCCATGTTGGTCTTTGTCAATGATAATGTAGTTTGCGTTGTATCACCCATTGTCGCCAGTACATTTACAAATTTCAGTCTTTATTTTAATAGCACCAAATAACCATTAACTACCTGATTTTCTGCATAACCTCTCTGTCACAATTTTACAATTAACATATGTCCTTCTTCTCACTTTAAATTTCTGACAACATTTGGAGTTTCACAACAATGTTTGTTTCCCATGTTAATCTTATGGAGAAATACGAAACTTTAAAGGGCCCCAGGTTCTCACTCTCTAATTATTTCCCTAAAGAGAAAGTTTCTTGAACAACTTCACGTTATGCTCTTTCCAATGACACCAAAAACATGTCAATCGGTTCAGTAATTTTGGAGAAGTAATTGTCACAAAAAACCTGCTTGTGTATTTAATAAGTATAGATTTAAAAAAATTTGGTACATCAATCTCCTTAAAGCCAAATCACAAATCCTTCAATCACTCAAAAGTCACAATAAATCATTAATAAAAACACAAAAATTAGCTGTTATAAACTTTAGAATATTGTTATGCCTTTTTAATAGTGTGTCATCAAAATATATAAAAAAACAACATTTCATTTCATATAATTTTATTCATTTCAGTACATCAATACAGGAATAGCGATCTATACTATATAAAGTTGGAAATGATTAATTTAACAAGTATCGAAATATAAGAAGGTTTCTACTGACTTATACAACCCCATAGAACAGGCACCCTGTTAGTTAAGTATCAAGATATCTCTTGTTACCCAAGACAAGGTCAGTTAGTGAAAGTAATCATTTTAACAAACATAATAAACGGTTTTTTTTTTTTACCAGGCAGAAGTACAAACAAATATTAAAAATGTAAGAAAACATCTTCATAAAAACAATAAAATTATCTTAATTTAATAATCTAAATGAGAATAGTTATTTGTGCAACTAGTGAGAAAAGTGAGCAATTGACTCACTCGAGAGAAATCCTTACTCACGAGCCGTAGGCGAGTGAGGAATGGTTTCTCGAGTGAGGCAATTGTACTTTGAACTCGAGTTGCACATTATACTTTTCCTACAGTTACCATAAAACAAATAAATTGGTGAAGAAACATAACCTATTTTTACACAGAAGTGAACTTTTAATATAACATTAATTTAATGTGAAGTGACAAATACAACAGTACAACAGCTGACCAGCTGATTTACAGCCAGTGCTGCCAACGTATTTCGCGCGCATACGGCGTTGCCTGCATGTTACGCGCTCACTATTTCGTGCCTTCACGTTGAAAATCTGGAGTGAGACAAAGTAATTAGAGTGAGACAATGTTAACATTGTCTCACTGATGAGCGAATTGGCCACTTTGCTTTCTCAAATCAGTGAGAGAACATGTACATTGTTAGGTAACTGTAGGAAAAAAAATTTAAATACTGATGTTCAAAATAAATGTTAAACTAATCAACATAATGGATCCAAACTGATTTGTCTCCACTTCTTCAGCCTCCTCTCCCCCAACCTCCATGCCTCCATCGCCATCCACCCTGTCATCAGGCCTGGATATAACAGAACAAAAATTAATATTAAAAACAGTATTCTGAACAAAGAGTCTTTTTATGCATACTTCTATCATTATTTAATGTAGGCTACTCAGTGGCATACTGAGGGGGGGGGGACGGTTTGCACCAGGCCCCACACCAACATAGGCCTCCAAATCAGGGCCGTATTCCCTTAACAGTGGACACTGCGATTGCCAAGGGCTTCAGCCTGGGAAGGGGACTCACTTGGGGCCTCAAAAGAATGCTTTTTCTCTTGGAAAATTAATTTTCCCACAATCTGTTAGAATTAGGGGGTACAATAATCCAACTTTGTCTTGTATTCTCATGATAGCCGAAAGCGTCTGCAATGATTGTGTGATCGAAATTTACGACTACCAGCGATCGCGGGTGACGATAATCAGGCCTCGCAACCGCGAAAGATGTTCACGATTGCTCCGAGGATGCCCACAATTTTAACCACTGGCGACCTTGGGAGATGAAGATGATGACCCTGCAATCACGATTTGGTCATAACCGAGGACAATATTGTTTAATTTTGCCACAATTGCAGTAAACGTTTGGATCAATATATAAGAGCCGACCCATATAACCCATTTTGTATAGGACAAAATATAATGTACAGAGTGTGGCAAAATTATCTGACAGTTTTCTTTGCTGCCCTGTCAGGCGAGTGACTGGCGAAAGGTGGTGGGGATAGGGGCGCTTCAAGGCCTACGTGCGGACATTTTTAGTTGCCATTGAGCTGGTCATCACTGAAACAGAAGAGTATTTTGAAGGCTTTTCAAGTTTGTAGGGTACTATTTATTTGGACATAATTTGAACGAGGTTGGAGAAACTTTAAGATAAGTGTATAGAGCTAAATAAAATTAAATGAAATGAAATGAAATGAAAAATCCTTTATTTTTTCAGGCAAAGTTAGGGCCACATGGCCCTTTCTTACACTTAACCTGACATTAAAAATATAACATAAATAATGTGACATAGGGATAACTTAATCAAATTAAACATAAAATATTTAATAATTCAAGTACCTACATATCTAAAAAAAACAAAAATTTAACAAATAGAAAAACACATTCACACACTCTCGCATACACGCATCAGCAAACGCGCAAGGTAACAGTAGCCCTAGGACACGCCAGCCGAGACCATCTTCTCAAAATAGAGCTTTTTCAGTGCCGCCACAAACTGGGAACGTTTTTCAATGGTCTTAATGTGTTGGGGTAGGCCGTTCCACAGACGACAAGCGGTAACAACAAAAGCCCTGCCATAAGCTGTGGTCACATGATGAGGTATACGCAATGTGATCGAAGAATAACGAGACATTCGTGAACTACCCTGAGACACAAATTTAAAATCGGATTTGAAATATTTTGGGGAGCCTGTTTTCAAAATTGAAAAAACCAATGACAAAATTTTAATGAATCTTTGATCATTTAATTTCAGGATGTGTGCCTCAAGGTAGTATGGCGTGATATGCTCCATACGTCGCAGACCATAGACAAATCTCAAACAATAATTCTGTGACCGCTGGAGCATACCCGCCTGAGTCGCAGTCAAGTCATTGATCAATGAGTTGCAGTAACTGAAGTGGGGTAGTACAAGTGATTTGATCAAATGTAGTTTAGTGTGTTGTGGTAAAAAATTCTGTAATCTTTTCAATGAATGTATGGAGGCAAAAACCTTTTTTCGTGTGTCCGTAACTGCTATGTCCCAAGTAAGTGAAGAGTTGAAAGATATACCAAGATTCTTGACATTGTCGTAGTATGGAAGTGCTTTGCCATTAACTGTGATTGGGTTTATGGAGTCTAAGTCAATTGAAGGTCGAAGTCGAGAATGGCTAATGACAATCGGTTTCGTCTTTTCGTGATTTAGTCTCAGTCCATGATTCTCAGTCCAAGTAACAATTCGGTTGACATCTTCATTGATCCTTCTGACACAGTCGTTTTCGTTGTTTGCAGTAAAATGGTCATAGATTTGTAAGTCGTTAGCGTACATGTGGTGTTTACAGTTGACCAAGGTCAAGTTTATGTCACTGACGTACAGTACGAAGAGCAGAGGTCCAAGGATTGACCCTTGAGGCACACCGCATGTAACAGTCACCCAGTCTGATCTCGTGTCACCAATCTCCACACATTGCTGCCTATCTGACAGATAAGATCTCAGCCATCTAAGAGAATTATGGGAAAACCCTATGGCCCGTAATTTCTGAACCAGCAGGTCATGATTAACACAGTCAAATGCTTTAGAAAAATCAAATAGAGTTAGAATCGTTCCTTGTCGACGCTCCATAGCAAGTTTTATGTCTTCAGTCACTCGAAGGAGTGCTGTCTCTGTACTGTGTGCTGTCCTAAAACCAGATTGATAGTCAGATAAAATGTTGTTTTCTGTGATGAATTCAGTGATTTGACAGTGAACGATTCTTTCTAGGCCTTTAGATAGAGCGGGCAAAATACTTATCGGCCTGAAATCCCCAACCAAGGTTGGGGCTGAGATCTTTTTTAGGGGACGGATAATGACAGACTTCCAAGAAGAAGGGAAAGAATGGTGCCTTAATGATGCATTAAAAATGAGCGTGATAGTTGGAAGGATGGCATAGAGGATGTCTTTGATAAAACGAATAGGGGGGTACCATCAGAACCGACAGCATTGCTTCGGATTCTGCGGATAGCCATCAAAACATCGGACTGAATAACTGGTTTAAAATTAAACTCAGGATATCTCAGGTGTGGGGTTGGAGAGTTAACTAGTTCATTTAAGTAACTGTCAACTTGATGCTGGTTGGTATTTTGACTGCAAGAAGAAAAGTAAACGTTTAACTCATTTAGAGGAATGTGTACCGGTTGAGAATCAAATTGTTTCCCTAGCCCAAGACTTTTAACCTTGCGCCATAAAACATTTGATGGTTGCTTTTGATTTTCAAAAAGTTTCTGAATGTATCTGAGTTTTGAATTTCGTAGAAGCTGTTTAACTCGGTTACGATGATTCCGATATTGTTGTTTTAGTTCTAAATTGCTGGAGCGTCTAGCCTTTCTAAGTAAGCTATCACGTTGAGCCATCAAACTTTTAATTTCAGGGGTCATCCACGGAACAGGTCTTCGTTTTGTCACACGTTTTGAAACGATGGGAGCATGCTTGTCAAAGAGATTCAATATGGATGAATTTAGCTCATGAACCATTTCATCGACAGAATTTAAATTTTCAATGAAGTGCCACGGAGTTTGTTAAACATCTAACATGAACTGAGCGACATTCATATTTTTAAAATCCCGATATTTAATAAACTTTGCTTTGGGCTTGGGAGATTTGATTGAGTACACACAGAAAATGAGGTCATGTTTAGATATTGCAGGGATTGGAAGCTGCCCATGATGAATGATATCGTGGTCATTGGACACAACTATTAAATCTAAGAGGGTGTCAGAATTGGCAACATGATGTGTGGGATCGAGTGGTAGTACAGTTAAGTTGCACGATTCAAACATGGTAGTCAGCTGTCTGTGTTCAAAGTTATGAGTCAACGATAGTAAGTCAGTGTTAAAATCACCCATGATCAAAACATGACTGTATTTGAACATCTCGTTAAGCAGAGCATTTTCAAAATCAAGCAGATGCCCTGATCTTGGTGGGCGGTAGCACACTCCTAGTAACAGCGCATCTGCTCCAGGCAAACTGATCTCAATAAATAGGAATTCTGGCCCAGCCGAGTACTCCGATGGTGAAGAAAAGACTGTTTTAAACTTTAAATCCTCCCTGATATACACCGCAACGCCACCGCCCTGTTTACCAATCCTGTCATTACGTTGCAGCACATATCCAGGGAGGGACACCTCATTTGAATGAATACTCGGCTTCAGCCAGGATTCAGAAATGCAAATTAAATCAAAATTACCGGGACAAAATATTTCTCTAACCTCATCAATGTGAGCACGCAAAGACTGGGCATTGATGTTCGCCGCTTTCAGGTGTTTGGGATAGGGAGATAAGGAGCGAGAAAGACAATCAGCGGTGGACAGTGTAGGGTGATGGGTGGGGGAGGGGGGAGAGATAAGCGGGTCGTTGTGGCGAGCACTGTGCGGCTGTGGACTCGCTATCACAGGTCGCGACGTCACGACAGGCGCACCCAAGACCATTGCACAAGCTGCGATCACTGATTCACACTCACACACATACATACATACATACCTACTTAAATTATTAAAGTAAATCAAAATCACTGTAAAGAATAAAACAACACGCTTGTCTGGCTCCGCTAACAATTCACAAATGAACAAAAAATAAAAGTTTTTTTTCCCCTATTTTAGAATAAAATACATCCAAAGAAACTAAACTCAATGACATTAAATTCAACAATAAAACCTCATATTCATTATACATTTGTAAACAAACTGATTTTTTTTTATATTTATTATTTGAACGTGAACTTTTCCATGCAAAGAATATAAAAACAAATGTTAATAAATAAATTAATTTACTGTTTGCAATACCATATTACACACTAAGATAATAAATATAAATAAATTGAGAACATAAACTTAACTTTCAAACTTTAAGATCATAAAATATATTTTATAATTTAATTTAAAACAAAATAACAAAATCTGTTTCAGTTTAATAGTAATATTCATTACTATTCTTTAAAAGTGTAAATATAAATACCCCCGCCGCAGCAAACCTGCAGACTAAGCGAATTTCCATTTGCCTGGTTGGATTTACACTAAAATGTCTCCTTAAAAATATCACATTTATTCCCTATTTAAATCAAATTAGTTTAACACATACTTAGGTTTGCTGCAACAGGGAGGGTTAAAGTGTTTTTTTATGTAAAATGTTAATAGTTAGTAAGAAATAAAAACATTTTCCAAATTTGGGCAAAATATGTTAATAAATAAGCAAACTACAACAGTTTACTTATCCTCCATAAGAATAACATGGGAATTTTAAATTTACAATTTTTTTGAATTTTCTCCGCAACCATTAGGCGCATTATAACGCTTAAACATACTAAATTATTTGTTTTTTTAAGCTCTACAAAATAGTTTGTAAAGAAATTGCAAAAATTTAAGTTTTTTGGGTCAAAAATGGGAAAAACCCATTTTTACCCCATAAAAGCCCCCATAAACCCCCGTTCCCATGGTCCGATCATGCTGGTTCGCGAACTCGTTCGAATAAACGTAGGTTTACACGTTTGTACCAAATTTCATCCAAATCGGATCATTTTTGCTCGAGTTATCGCGCTAACGGACACATATATATATAAATATATATATATATAAATATATATATATATATATGAATTTGAACGGATGCTATTTTTGGCCTCTAGGGACCTCAAAACGAAAAAATAAAATCGGTCCCGGGTCCAGGTCTTACCATGAGTACTACGGTAATAGCTTATATAATAGCCCTATATGGGAAATTCGCTAAAATAGGCTAAACAAAATATTAAAAAATATATTAAATGTAAATGTATAATAACATAATAAAATTTAAAATGATAGAAAAGTAGCTGGTGATAAAAATTAAACAGAATCTTAACTGTTAACTGAAGCAGTGTTTTGGGCCAAAGCTGGTAGGTCGGTCAGACTCGTCGCCACCTTCTTCTCCCCGCTCTTGTCAACCCAGAGCACTCTGCCATCCTGGGTCCAGACGTTTCCCACGCCGAACCTTGCCACCGCCTGCTTATACAGTTGCTGGCGAAGGTGCGTCAGGTCCTCCTTGATGGTTACGCCTGTCCCCTTTAGCCGCTTCTTCACATCAAATACAGTCCGTCGGGCCCGGTATGTGCTGAATCGGACGATGATGGGCCGATGCCGCTCCCTGCCGTCGTCTTCCGGTGTCTGCAGCTTGCCGACTCGATGCGAACGGGAGATTGCGTCTTTTGACAGTTCCACACCAAGTTTTTCCCGACATAGCTTTACCACAATCTCGTCAGTGATCTCATCTTTAGTCTCCTTGACACCAAAAATACGAATGTTGTCCCTCCGCTGATATTGTTCGAGGTCATCCGTCCTTTCAACAAGTCTGTTATTTACTTCCTCTATCTTCTTCTGAAGACTCGAGGAGATTATAGAAATATAAAATATTATAAAAGGAGATTAATAGCAAAATAAATCAAATTTATCACAAAAAATTGTGTTATTCTATATTCTTCTAAGGTCTTATTGAACCATACTAGTACTAAAATAAATACCTTATTGATGTATGAGAATTTTTATACTTGTTTCAACTGCTTCTGTTGACAGGGGCTTTTCCATTTGTCTTAAAATTATTGTTGTTTCAGTAGGCCTACTTACCAAATGTAAAAACTATTCAGAACAATTATAATTATGGTGTCAAAAAATATAGCCTACATTTCCTAAAAAACAAAAGCAAATTTTTGGGCACCTCACGAGTTAAAATGCTGGTTAAATACTAGTAATTCAGGAGGGTTATGCGACATAGGCTTGGGGGCAATGGACACGGCCCTGGATTTATAAGTATTAAATTTAAGTAAATGGCAAAACTTACCATTAGTTAGTTCTCTTCAATCTTAGTCTTTACTTCGCCCCATCCTCCATCTCCTCTTTCTCTGACACCTCTTCCCTGTATTCTCCAATGTCGGAGGATATTAATTGCAACGCCCCCATTTTACTGGTAGGCTTCAGTTCTGTACAGAAATATTGCAAAAAAAAGTGTTATACAAATAATTTTAGTCCAACAAATAATACAAGTGTGTACACTCCTTTCTATATTTGCGATATTCAAATAGGTACAGCTAATAGGAAAATGTTTGAGCAAATCTGGGTCAAGTTAGTACAAATATTAGAATTTGTAACAATAATTTGGTTTAGACAAAATAAATTGGTTTAACTTGTTCGCTACCACAATTATATGGAATTTACGTTCGCATAGACCAGCGACGCAATTGTGCGTCGACTCGTTTCTCACAATAGACCACCGACGCATATTTGCGTCAGCTGATCACATTGAAATAGACTAACGATGCACACTTGCGTCGGTGTTCAATGTTATTAAAACTCCGAGTGTCCCTTGTTTTGGCCTTAATGTCTGCCTATTTTTTGCTCATTTGCAAGGTTTTATTAAAACTGATCTGAGAAGCTTGAAAACAATGTTAATTATACTGTTCTATATACCATTTTGTTTGGAAAATCATGGGCTTAAATATTATACATAGAACATAAAGAACATTTGTTTCAAAAAAAAATTTTAGGTAAAAAAATATTTTTCAAGGAAAATTTTCAAAAAAAAAATAAGTTCGCGCTCAATGAAATTGTATAAATTATAGGCCTATAAATATTTGAAAATAGCCACTTTGTTCTAAATTTTATGAGGATTACAAATATATAATAATATAAGGAAGTAGATTTGCAAATAAATAAGTTATGGGCAAAAAACAGATTTCAGTACATAGCGTTTAGCTAAGAATGCATAGCCTAACCATAGCTAGGAATCTGGCTGATAATTTACATCATTATCACTACCTACTTCTTCAGGATCATCAACCAGCCCTTCAAAATCACTTAAATCTTCTTATAATGCACCACGTATATCACTACTTTTGATTTTAACACTAAAACAATGATAAACGTAATAAAACACATCAGTCATCGGTCCGAGGTTAACCAAGCTGTTAACAAATACGCACGTCAGCTGTCTGCTACAATATTCGGAACTAAAATGAATAGCGCTTAGAGACAGACCTCCGGAGAAAGGTCTGAATCTGTCAAATAAAACGATACCTAACTCGATCCAGTTCAATCCGATTTTGTCAGTCATAGAGCCTTCGCCGTAAACAGTGTTTGTGAGTCGCTGCAGCGATAAATAACACTCGGAGGGTTAATCCGCGAATTTCTTAGCAACGGTCTATTTTAAAGCCCTGATTTTATCGTATCGGTCTAGAGGGATATCTGCCGCAAATGTGCGTCGCTTGGTCTGTGGATATGACGATTGGTTACGCCACACAACAGTTGGCAACATTGTTGTTTACATTGTGCATTCCGCGACATCTCAGAACAGATGTAAAGGTTATAACCTTTGCAGTTTTGGCGAGTGGTGGAGTTTCTTTATTTGTTTGTGTAAAAGCTTGAAACAACCAAATTTACAACGACGCTTAAACGTGTGTCGCCTGGTCTATTGAAACGAAAATGTAGGTAATCTTTTTATCTAGATTTCATTAAATAGACTGACCAACTCATATATGCAGCGTTTTAAAATTTGTTAAAAACGATAAATAAAAACAATATTTATTGCTTACTAATTCACTTAAGGTTAATATGAAGTAAATTTGTCCATCTAAACGATATTTCTCTTTTGGTCTGTTGGCAATGTTATTCCTATATCACTTGGTCTGTAAGCAACGTCATGATCATTCCTTTTGGTCTGTAGGAGTGACCGGACCAACGCATATGTGCGTCGCTCGGTAGCGAACGTGTTAAACATTAATTATTTGTTATTTCCCAATTTGCAAAAATGCAAGCTCTAGCCTAATTAAGACATTTCCAAACAACATGTTTCGAGATGTATCCAAATACATTTTAAGTAGGGCCTAGTTTTAAATTTTTATAAAAAAACTATAAATTTGCATAAAGATTATAATTAATTATCCTTATGTTCCAATAAAACTATTAATAATAGTTAGTTTTGTGTAGGTAACTACTACTACCTACCTACTAGGTAACTAGTGGGCGAAGTGGCACTTTGCTACACATAAGAGAAATGTTTACGCACGAGCCGTAGGCGAGTGTGGAAAGTTTCTCGAGTGCAGCAAAGGCAGTTTGCACTTTCACAAAGGGGAAAGAATGTTGACTCACCTCACTTAAGTTATGGTTAGACCAAGTAACATTATCATGGCAGTATGGTAATTGCCTCCAGGGTCCACAACTCTGGTCTCTCTTTCTCTCTCATCTGCAGTGATGTCAATGGCAATGTCGTCCAGAAAGGTTAGTCCTCTTAACTTATTGGTTCAAGACAATATTTAAAATAGAGACCAATTTGGGTTCAGGTCAAATTAAAGCCTTTGCTCCAGGATCATCTATAAAATTAACAATTAACATTGATGTCATGAGCAATGAATTACATAATCCAAGTCTAGTCTTACGCCAAATACAAACAGCTCTAGAATATTTGACAGCACATAATTTTACGTCCTACACTCATTCCAATGAATACATTTCTTTAATACTTTCTTTCTTACTTGGCGACCATACAAAGTAGGTACCGTATTTTAAGCCAAGTATGAATGGAAATGAGTGTAGGATGAGTGGCGCGATCTTGTATAGTCTTGTTAGTGACTAAGGCCAACATTCCTTAAACACAGCTGTTAAATAATAGCCCATACAGCTAATGGCAACTAAGGGACCTACGGTTTATAGTGGAATCCAAACCACATTATTGCCTTGGTATATACGAATTGGTCTAATTATCAGGATAGTACTGCGGATAGTCTTAGTACTCACTAGTGCGGACGTTAATCCACACCAGGGAGTATCGCATCCACAGTGCATGCCTATAAATATCCACAATTCGTGACCTCCTAGTAGCTGGATTACAGGACGACCCCACCCGTCCCAGTCATATTGATTATTTAATTCAATAAACTTAGGCCTAGATCAATTTTGGGTAATGTTAGGGTAAAACCTAACCTAACGGAATGAAATATTCAAAATATTAAATAGCCTATGTATTAATATCTTTCATTTGAATGAATGTAGGACATAAACTAAAGTGCAACCAAATATTTTTACAAATTCTTAAAGTTGACACTGGGTCAGTGGGAAAAAGAGACAATCCTAATAGCCTAGGGATAATGCCTATTCAAACATTTGCTACAATATTGCTTGATGATCCAGAATTAGCCTACGAATAAGCTGTAAGGTATCTTAGGTTCTTGTTGGTGACTTACCTAAGTTAGTGTCTGGTAGGACTACTTCTTAATGTTAATAAGTTATCATGTTGATTAAGTTTTCTATCCTATAAAAATTAACTTATTTCACATTATTCCAAACTATTGTTTGTAACACTCGAGTCATCTATTTTCTTGTAAACAAGGAAAGAAATAAAAAAGATAAATAACTTATTTACAATATAAAAGTTTTTAGTCAATAAATGGCCAGCTTGAAGATGTCCGTCGGAATTCGGATTTCGGAATCAACAAATATTACGATACGACTCATGAGTTGAGGAACTGAACGATGAATTAGAACAACTCCTTTTCAAGAGTAGCTCCGAAGAACGGGTGCTTGTCGATATACTGGGACTATTTCAGTGTCGACATAGTGAAACTATTTCATTGTCGACAATATGGGATGTCGACAATTTGTGGTGTCGATCGTTTGCGACGTCGGTTATTTGGGATGTCGGTTAAGTGGGAATATTCCAGTGTCGACAAACTGGGAATAATTCAGTTTCGATCAATTTCTACGGTTGTCGATATTATGGAACCCACCCGAGTTGATTTATTCTGTCTGTCTCACCTCCATACTCCATGTATTTTGATGTTCGTTACTCTATGCCTGAAAAAAGTATATTCTATTGCCATTGCCATGGTAACAATGTTTTGTTTGAGTTTACAGTTTATGTTGTTGTTGTTCAAGTTTTTATTTTTAGTTTAGGTTTATAAGAATAGGCCCAGTTTATAGTTAACTGTAAACTCAACTCAGTTAACTGAAGGCATAAAGATTGAAGACATGACTATGCATCTCCACTACTGTAGACTAGAGAATAGTTTAGTTTATTTAGGTTTAGTGTGATCATAAAAATATTGGGTTAGAGCAAGGATAAATATTACTGGACTTGATGGCCATCCCCATATTCACATTGCATCTGAATCACCACATATTACCTGGTAGAGTCAGCATTGGAAATTATAATGGGTCAGACTTTTGCCTAACAGCAGCAACTACTAGTGATAAGGTTGGTTGGCTTAGAAATAAAATAATTGATTTTGATTAGTAGGCTACAGAGTAAAGTGATTTACTTACCCCTATCAGGTAAGAATCATGTAGGCCTACATCATGTGTACAATCATGTGACATAAAAATAGCCTGTAATTTATTTTCACAAGCTGTTTCGGCTCTTGTTTACAAACTAACTGTGGTTTTAAATTAACTTAACATCACAAAAACCGTTATAAAGAAATTCGTTTATGATTTTCTTCCATATTATAACGGCGCCGCCCTGGTGTCGTGGGAGTTGGAATCCTGTGTTACGAAATGGAAATGCTTACACAATGATAATAACATTTCATGATGCTCAATTGATGTGATTTGGCCATACAATATTTTTTGCAGGGACCTATTTTTCTCAAGTTATGAAGAACGTAATTGTTTACATTTTGATCAGCTGTATAATTTAATTGCTGTTAATATTTCAGGTGTTTGGGAAGGGGGGGTTGGGGTGGCAGGGGAGTGGGGAAAGAGACATAGTCTGTCTCACTCCCACAGCTCGGTATCTCTCTCTCGCACCAATGCTACGAGGAGGTCGTTTTCTAACCGGCCGATCTATAGGTAGTTTACTTTAAAATAGGCCTACAATCATAACTTAAAAGATGGGATAGTTTATCTATGCAGTTTCATTCATAGGGAGTAAAAATCAATCTAACTTATTTCATTAGGCCTATGTGATTGTATTTTATTTTCAGATATGGTGTGTTTAACGTTTTCATAGATATTTTTATGTGTTGTGTTTTCCAATTTTTAATTTTGATTATCATAAAATGCCACATAGAAGAAACAATCCCATTTTTGCGATTCGGCGAAGTATTAACAACAGAGATCGTATGATAGTAAAGCTTGAAAAGTTACCAATGCTGGTTTTTGAAATTCAAAGAAGTGTTATGTGACCGCGTGATTATTTTTTAAACTAGTGTACATGTTGCTCAAATTCGAGCAATTGCAAAGTATTACAGGAGTTTCAAAACGAATAACAGTCATATTTACAATGAGTTTAAAAGAGCCAACTCAAAGATTACCATTACCGGTGTGTAACTCAGATTATGTTTATCTTCGTTATTGATAAACCTAAAGCATTCCGGCCGGTTTTCTCCTTCTCAAAATGTCTCGCTGTACACAGGTAACCCAGGCCATTGATAGAGGGCCAATTGAGAACAAAAACTCGTTTTGGGGTACCTAGTGTTAGGGTGCATTTGCAACATAATAGTTGAGATTGTCTAGGGTCAGGTGCTGACTGTGATGAGTTAAGCCTATTACGCGCCACTGTTCTGTAGCTGCTGTCGTTATCAAGATTACGCCTCCTGTCTATGTTTCGTTGTCGCCGCGTCGTAGGCATTTAAAAGAAAAAAAAACAAATAAACAAATTATAGCTACACAAAACAACGATAAATGCACAAATTTAAGTTACAATCATGCTAACACGATCCGTCATAGCGACACAA
The DNA here is from genome assembly GCF_028750875.1 of Macrosteles quadrilineatus. Taxonomy (NCBI): domain Eukaryota; kingdom Metazoa; phylum Arthropoda; class Insecta; order Hemiptera; family Cicadellidae; genus Macrosteles; species Macrosteles quadrilineatus. The sequence continues at coordinate 73,991,593 of NW_026542597.1, forward strand.
AACAACGATACACAAATTTAAGATACAACCATACTAACACGATCCGTCTTGGGGTTTTATGTTTACACAAACTCAAATGATAAATAAATGTACCGATACTCAATGTGTTTCATTAAATTGAAAAATAAATAACAGCAATTAAATTATACAGCTGATCAAAATGTAAACAATTATGTTCTTCATAAGGATAACATGGGAACTTTCAAAGCCACTGGGGCAGAGCCCAAGGAACTTTTTCAAAAATGTAAGGCCAGTTTGCAATTCTACGCGACACGCTCTTTTCAATGAGACGTCAATGGATAAAATCGGTTAATAGGCTAAATGGCGGAGGAGTTCAACCGACAAAATTTCATGTCTAGCATATTAATTATAGGCTATAAATATTGCACGGACAGATTATTTTTACTTAAGAGATCTTTGCGTACAGTACAAAACAGATTTAAATTGCCAATACAATGAAATGTCTCTGTCTCCGGAATAAAATCCAATAGTAACGAAGCTAAATATTTGTAAAATAATATAATAGGACGAAGCTTTTATGTCCAATAAGTATGCTTTATCGTCTGTAGAATTATTACTGCAAGATATTGCCAGAAGAGAAGGCCAAGACAAGCCTTTTGGTGGAAAGGTTTTTGGAGGTAATTTCCGGCAATGAGCCAATGTTTAAAAATATTTCACTTCCTAAAGACATGAGAGCAATTCCAAGTGAATCAATTTGCTGAGTATCTTTTACGAAAAGGGAATGGCCAAGAGAGCCATAATGGTCTTTGTGAGACATTGATAAGTCTTCCTCCACAATGTATTGTGAATATAAAAATATCATTGACAAAATCTTCATAGAAGGATTCTCTGAAGATGCTTAAAAAAGACAAAATCATGCAATAATTTCACCAAAGAATGAAATTGTGAGCAACAAATAATGAAATAGTTAAACGACTAAATAATGACAGATGAGTTTACTACTCAGTGGATACTTTGATTCAAGAAGGAGAACAGTTACATCCACACTTTAGCACCAAATGCTTATGTCTCACAAGTTATGCTTTTAAAAAGGTGTAATTGCAATTTTAATAAGATATTTAAACCCATAAATAGGACTGGTTAATGGAACCAGATTAATGGCGAAAGAGATTAATGACAAAGTCTTAAATCTGGAAATGATTATTGGAAGTTCGGCTCGAAAACGAGTTTTATTATTCCAATTAAGTTTAGAATTGTCAGAAAGAAATTTTCTCCTGAAATTCAAATGTCGGCAGTTCCAATGCCGAATTGATTTTGCCTAGACCATCACGAAAATTCAGGGACACACACCTAAAAAAGTTAGTCCTATCTGCCATGCTTTCAGCATGGCGCATTGTACGTACTATGCTTTTGATTAACTAAAAATAATGGTTAAAGAACAATGAAACCAAGGTCATCTGGTTAAAGACCTTATTAGAGTGTTTGCGCAAAGAGATCGTATGGAAAGATTTTCCCTTTAACATTTCAAAAGTAAGATGTAAATGTTAACTGTTTTGTCGGGTATTATTATGAACTCAGTTAAAACCTTTATTAAAACAGTATTAGTATTGACTTTTGATATAGTAACAAGGTAAAATGGTATTTAAATAATTATTAAAATTACATTGAACTGTAGTTAATACTATTAACAACTGGAAACAACTAGTTTCATGTAAATTTTGGTATTGAGTTAAATTAATAACAATGTTTTAGGTAATCATTCATAACCCTCGTAAGAAAGGCAATCAAATCTCGTTATTGAATGTGAACCAAGCTGTCAATGCAATTTGTGCTGGCCGACTGAATGAAGAGGATGACAAAGACATTTTGTTGATCGGAACTGCAAGTAATATATTAGCATACCATGTTGAAAACAACTGTGACATATTTTATAAAGATGTAAGTCTACAATTCATCATATTTTAGAGTTTAGCATACAAATGTGTTAAGTATAAGGGTATAAGGGTACACATTGTTAGAAAAGTATTTAAAGAAATAGTGTAGGCCTAGGTCATTAAATAAAATACTGTAATAAGAGTAATATAAATAAATAGGTTAAACCCTAGAGTGGGAGAATGCAGAAGTTTTCCTGCATCAAAAAATCATACAAATTTATTCAATTTCACTTGATTTTATCACATAATTTTGCATCTCAGATTGAACCTAGGGGTAGGGTGGGTTTAAACATTATTTTGGAAAATCCAGGCATGTGGCTTGTCAAGTAGAGAGTCGGAAAGACTGGCGGCACCAATTAAGTAGTTATTTTTTACAAAAATCTTAACATGCAAAGGTAAACTCCTCCCTTTTGCATTAAAATAAACCTCTTAACACTGAAGAGGCCAACAGGTTTGAATTTTAGCTTGTCATTTAAGTTTATGTATGTTTTTTTGTTGTGTTGTAGATTTAAATTAAAGTTGGATTTTTAGTTATGGATCTATCTACACCGGTTTAGTATGGTCTTTTACTCTGATTATAATTTTTATTAGTTTAATTTAAACAAGGTATTTAGCCTATTTTAACATTTCATTTTTCTGTCCACATAGGGTTCAGGCTTGTGTGTAGTAGAGATCCATCAAAGCTAAGGGTGTGCCAGAACAGTAAAGGTGAACTGTACTGATAATATTTAGTGACCAACACAAGGACTCAAACATTCACCACATCACTGGATCCACAGTCCATCGCGCTACCGACTGAGCCACAAACTCACCATTAAATAATTTGACTTGCATAAATATTAAAAAAAACATTCTTTCCACCTGATTCTTTATCTTTACTTCCAAAACAGGAACTCTGAAGCTTTTTTGGTGTTTTGTTTTAAATTGTATTGTTAATATTGTGTATGATCATTTATATTTGTACAGTAATATGGTAAAATACAAATAAAAACAATGGTTGTTTTTCTTTGGAGTAGTAGGTTGCAGCACTTCAATTTCTATTACAATCATTTGCAAAAAAAATCAAGAGAATCCTAATTGCAGGAATTTCTTTTTAGTTTAACATAAATACACCATGGTTTCTTTACCCAAAACTACAAGTCTTTCTTTGTTACAAGTGCATTTGGTTTTCAAGGCACATTTTTAAGTAGAGGCTACCTTAACCTAACAATTTAACCTTTCAGATTTAAATACTAAATATGTTTAGGGAGTTTATTTATCCCTACAACAAACTGTGAAATTCTGTTAGGGAAGATTGATGTCTTCTGAATTGCAATGTGTACAGGTTGCTGACGGAGTCAACACAATCACAATAGGTCACTTGGGCTCCCTTGGAATCCCATTGGCCCTAGTGGGAGGCAACTGCTCCATCCAGGGATTCGATTGGCAAGGGAACGATCCGTTTTGGACAGTCACTGGAGACAATGTGCGATCCCTTGCGTTGGTCGACTTTGATCATGACGGCCAAAATGAGGTATGCCTCTCGAAATTGGGTTAATGTGGGGTAGCATTGAGCATTGAGCATGATGAGCTTAATTTAACAATCCGAGGCTACTGTCAAATGAATTAAATACACATTGTTAGTGGTGCCTTAAGATTTTGTGTAAGCAAGACAAAATGAAAGAAAAATGAAGAAATTTACTGAAGGAAAACGGAGGATACTTCTATTGGTAAGTACACCAAAATGGTGTCTAGTAGTGTTTAGATAAGGAGTCTGTTTTGTTGTTTTTGTAATTTTTTTGGGGACTTAACACTTGAGCTTAACCATTCACTTTGGACACCAGGGACATTTACAGAGACCCAAGTCCTCACAGAAAGGTCTACTGTATAAATTATACTTTCCCTCTTAGCATTTGATACTTTGATAATTTATTTGGCATGTTTAAAAGGGAGTTTTTTAAGAAGGGCCGGTTGTGCGTATAGGTTCATAGGTAGTTTGTGTGTACGGCAAAACGAGGCATCTCACAGTTTACTATCATAGTTTGTGAACAAAAATAATCGCGTCATTTGCATCTCTGTAGCTGACATGTACGTTTTACTGTGTATCAAATTCAATTTTGAAGAAGTTGACAATTGAGATTTAATTTATCTTCACAGCTGGTTGTTGGGTCAGATGACTTTGAGCTTCGCATTTTCAAAGAAGACGCCATCGTTTCAGAGCTGACGGAGACTGAAGCTATCACTGCGCTCGTTGGTTTTCAAAACCACAAGTTCGGCTATGCTTTGGCTAACGGTACAGTTGGGGTTTACGAGAAACTTCAAAGAGCTTGGAGAGTAAAAGTGAGTCAAATGCTGTGTTTTGGACATAGTTGAACTCATTTGCTTTTACTTCTTCACCTTTTTGGTAAGAACGAAATAGTATGTTACATTATTTATTGCTATACGCATTGCTTGTATTGTTCATATTGATGCAAGCATGTTAGGTTTACTAACACACCATCTGTGCTTCGTTCCTGTAATCCTAATAATATCCTAACTTTTACTCTAGGTAAAAGTTTGTGTTGTCCTTCATTTCATTTTTTTTTTTTTTTGTGGAGACCACCATTTTTAATTTGATAGTAATCTGCTAACTTCTATTGTGAGTAGCTATTGTTTTTAGCCATCATGTAAAAAAATGAAATCATGAACTTTAATAAAAATTTAGACAATAGCCTATGTTTGTTTGCACAAGGTTAATGAGTGAAAATTAATTAAATCTGTCTTAAATTTTGGATAGTCTTAATGGGTATGTACTGTACCTGTATTTATTAAACCTAGTTATTGATGGTGAGGATCGAACATTGTAAAAATAAAATCATATCTTTTGTTACAATGTGAGAGTCCTCTCCTGGGGTAAGAGAGAACATTTGGTCTCAGAGTCGGTCAAATAAAGAATTTGTTATTTGTCTTTGTAGTCCAAGAGCAATGCGGAGAGTCTCGCGTCTTACGACATTGATGGTGACGGAGTGGAGGAGCTGATTACAGGATGGTCCAATGGGAAGGTGGACGCTCGCAACAGTCGGACTGGAGAGGTCGTGTTTCGTGACGTACTCAACCAACCGATCGCAGGACTACTACGAGGAGACTACACGCAGAGCGGGCATCCTCAGATACTAGCCTGCTCTACAGGCGGAGAAGGTTAGATCTTACTTTGCTAGCTATAGATCATTAGTATGAAGCCAACTCACAAGTGTACTTATCTACAGGTGAAGACAAGTGAAGAATAAGTGTTGAATTAAAGAGATGGTGCCTTTGTTATGGACTAGATTAGGTTCTTTAGTCAGGATCACTTATCAATGAAGTCGTAGACATTGTGTCACCACTGTGTAACCAGCCAAAGAATATCCCAATGAAGAATATTCTCTATTATCGATCCATGACCTTTAAACAAGTGGATATAATTAAGTAAATTTCTCATGTTTTCAATCATTTTCGCAGTGCGAGGATACGATCATACAAGCATCAACAAGGAAGGCTCAGTGCAGTCTGATGCTGTTAGAGAGTTATTCTCCAGGAAGCAGACGTTGTTGTTGGAGCTGAAGAATTACTCTGGAGAGGGTGGACAAAATGGCATTCCCGTGAGTGTATCTCACCTTTGACGTAAAAAACTTTAATTCTCTGACTAAAAACAACACTGAAAATAACTATCTTTTTATCAAAAAAACCTCATGTTAGGGACCAAAAATATCTTCAAAGAATCAACCTTTTTTCAACTTCTACTTCAGTCGTCCGCTGTTTAGATGTGTTTCCAACAAGCTCTGCCAAAGACTGGCGAACTCCTCATGAGCTGCTCAACTAACCTGACTAGGACCAGATTCAAATCTTATTTTTGGTTATTTTACTGTTGATAGTTGAAACATTGGGAGTCATGGACTGTATTTGAAAACGGAAATCTGTTGACATACTAAACTCTCTTGTTTGATAATTGACAATATATGCTGGCTGGGATACAAAACTCATTTGCTTTTAGCAAATTTCCCATATAGGGAATAAGCTATTACCGTAGGTCTCATGGTAAGACCTGGACCCAGGACCGATTTACTTTTTCGTTTTGATGTCCCCAGAGACCAAAAACACCATCCTTTCAAATTCATATACTGTACATACAGGGAGCGGCAAATTGATCTGACGGTTTTCTTTACCACCACTGTCATGCTAGTGAGTGGTGGAGGGTGGTAAGAGTAGGGACATTTCAGAGCCTACGTATGGACATGTTAGTAGCCATGGAGCTGTGAACGGCTGAGCACCATGTGTTTGTTGTGGAAGTTGTTTTTATAGTGGCAATTAGTGTGTAGCTGTTCATCAGCAGCAGTTCCGTAGACATTTCAATGTGTGTCAAAGAGGAAAAGTCCCAACTCAAAACAACATTTTGCTGTGGGTGGGTAACTTTAGAGCAACTAGTTTAGCATTGAAACAAAAATCAAGAGGCCGTCCAGTGTCAGCTCGGACGGCAGAGAACGTCAAGAGAGTAGGGAAGACTGTGTCGTGTGATTGAAAGTGTGTTTCGTCGCTCATTATGACAATTTTATCATCTCTAAGCAAATCAATCACTAGTTCTGAAGATGAGTTGCACTTTGCATAGCCACTGGGCTTCAACTGTTGCACGATTGCCATTTTGTTTGGATGAAAGTGCAGGTCGTATTGTAATATTCTTCTACCGAGCGGCCAGACATGTTCAGAGCTGCAGCTTGTTTACGTGCAGGCAGCCGAAGACTAGCTTCCACAGCTTCTCTCACTCTCTCGAAGTTCTCTGGCGTTCAGGCTAACTTTGGACGACCTGTTATTTTTTTGTTTCAGTGCTGAACTAGTAGCAAAGTTACCCACCCACAGCAAAATTTTGTTTAGAGTTGGGACTTTTCCTCTTGGACCCACATTGAAAAGTCTACGGAACTGCCGCTTATGAACAGCTACACAGTAATTGCCACTATAAAAAACACTTCTACAACAAACGTATGGTGCTCAGCCGTTCACAGCTCCATGGCTACTAAAAATGTCCATGAGTGAAAATTTAAAAACGTACGTTTTCAGGAAAAGCACTTTGCAAATTTTTTTCCCCTTTTTTCAAAACTTTTATTATTATTTTATTTAATTAACATTTGAAGTTTCATAAAATGTCCATGGTAACGCAATATCCTTGGTAGTTTTTTTTTTAAAGAGCATCTTTAGTGGAAAACACAAAATCCTGTCACGACCATAACAGACGTTTAAATGAATATTAAAAATAGTTAATATTATTTTTATAACTATATTTTGCTATAAACTAATTTACTTTTATGACCATTATACAATAAAAAGGTCACTGAGCTTTTGGTATATTTGGTCTTTCTAGAAAAAAATAAAAAAACTCAAAAAATTGAAAAAAAGCCAATAAAATCTTTTTAAGTTTGTATAACTCCGAAAAAACTTACCTGAGACCCGAAAAATCGTTATGTTTGTATAAAGGTGTGCTTATTTTGTGTATAAAACATTGAAATATGACGATATTTTAGTTTTTGAAATTTTTATGATAGAAATCGTAAACGTGATGGTCAGGGACAAGCGGTACGGTCGTGAATTTTCTGAAATAATCTAAATCTTTCTAAACAATCTTTCAATTATATTGTTAGTTATAATAAAAATATGTGTTTCAATTGAACTAAACTGTTCAATTTACAATTATATTAAAGTTATTGTCACGACCAAACACACTATAATCCATAAGGCTGCAATGGTCGTGAAAAAACCCGCGATGGTCGTGAAACTTTGGTCGTGAAATTACGTGTTATTTGGCTCTGTTCTGGCGGTAGCCCTGCACCTCATGTTCGAGGATACAAAGTGGACTTCTAGGTTAATCTAGCAATTGAAATATCTTATAAACAAAAATTAACACCATGTCTACTTCATCGAATGACTACGTACGGTCATGGACACACCAAAATTACAAAAAACACAATCTTTCCTTTATTAATCTTGTAATTCCTCCTTTCAACTCGAAACGACCGGCACTACAATCCTGACGTACACCCCGAACTAGTCTCTAAAACCAACTGACTCCATCGACGCCAGGCTTGCCACTGTCGTGCTCCAAAGTTGAAAATTTTTCCGAAATGGTCGTGACGCCAAATCGAGGGACAGACTTATTTTGTCATGGTAGTCAGTTTGCAATGACAATAAAATTATAATATGCTCCTTTTTTGTAAGTTTAATAACCATTGATGACATAAAAATATGGCTTTATATATTTCGGCATGAATAATTAGTCTAAAAACAGCCTGAAAGTTGGAAAATGTACCCTAGGGACACGTCATGGTCGTGAATTTTGAGACTTTAAAAATACGGAAAAAATACCTAAAACCTATTTAAAACCAAATAAATGTGTGTAACATGTTGCCCCCGTCCCAAAAAATATTAAAACACATAATAATAAACTACAAATCCAGTATCTACGAAGTAAAAGGCCAGGGACATGAAAACGTACGTTTTTTAAATTTTCACTCCCATAAGTAGGCTCTGGAACGCCCCTATTCCCACCACCCTGCAATACTCAGAGCGGCAAAGAAAACCAGTCAGATCATTTTGCCGCTCCCTGTATATGTGTATATATACTCACAGACCATTTGATACAAACAGAACATGAATACAAAAACTTACACAAACATTTACAATTCTGAAATATTCAAAATTCTGAACAAGACAAATCAAAATAACATGAATAGTCATTTATTCAGTCTTTAAACAATACATTATTGTAATTGACATCATCATTATTATTTTAAAAAGATATAAGATGCAATACTTATATAATTAATGTTACTAAGATTTAATGTTACTAATTAATGTTACTACATGTTAATAAGATTTTTATATATACAAAATATATAAAACAACACTCAGAAAGATTTACTAAACGCAATGAACATCAACAAATCCAATCAAATTTTGTAAAGAATCTTACAGTTAAATTGAAAAAGGAAATTATTATAAAAATCATTAGAAGAGAAGAAATTTAAATTAATCAAAACCTAATGAAGTCAGATGATCTGTATTTATTTATTTAGTAATAGCTATTTACCTTACAAGTGTAGTAAGAGCGTTTTTACATCACTCAGGTGAAGGTTGTGCAACGTGAAGGTTGTGAAGCGAGTTGCATAATTTACCGAAGTGATGTAAACACGCTCTTGCATAACGTGTAACGTACAAGATTTTACCTGACCCGACAATATACAGGAGGTTACGAACAATATTTTTCATTATCCATTTCACTCATCTTCTAACAGTAACGTTCATTTACAAACAAAAGCTAGGTTAGGAAAATTCTTCAAAACATAACAATAAAATTCAAACGCACAGCTGATTTCTAGCGTTGAACGTCGTTGGCTCCATAGAGGTATATTTTTTAAGTTAAGCACTCAATGTTATTTAAATGGGTTTCATTACACCACCGAGTGAGTTTTTTTCAACTTTACATCACTCGAGAAGTAACGAAGTTATATACATCACGCTTGGGATAGGGAAGTTTAACATGGCGGGTTAGGTAAACATTTTTATTGCATTTGTTATGATAGAAACAACATGACTATGGAATAACTGTTGAAACTAGTCGTGAAATCAAATTGATTAGAAAAGGGTACATTGTTATCAATAATTTGTACAAATATTAGAATAGTAGGGAACATTTTAGTAAAAATCCAGCTAGGTAAATGGAAATTCGCTTAGTCTGCAGGTTTGCTGCGGCAGGGGTATTTTAATGTTCCTTGTGAACTTGATATTTTTAACAAATAAATCCTTTATTATTCTACAGGCTAACACGCAGCTTCTGACAGAGATCGCAGTTAGCACTGGAACAAAAGAGACTCCAGTAAGTTAATTTTTATTGAAAATAAGTAGGTAGGGTGGTTACAAATAAGTAACATATTCATATTCCTACAAGCATGAGGTTTTATGTTTATTTTTTAGGTAGTGTTGTAGATGAATTTCAGCATTAATTTGTAGCCTACTAAATGATTATTAAAATAAATCCAAGCATTGAATGACCATAGAATGTTAACACGAAACAACAGGTTAAGTCGTAGTACCAATTGTCAAAGGCTGGGAAACACTGCATCAGCTGATCGAAGTTGTAGTATCTTTAAGTGTTGCCAACTTATTTTCAAGCATACCCGCATTACGTGCCTAATACAAGCACACTATTTTTTGTTTTTTGGTTTGGAATACTGGAGTGAGGCAAAGTAAAATGAGTGTGGCAATGTAAGTATATGCAAGAATTGGCTAATTTGCATCCTACAATCAGTGCAAGAAAGCCCACTTTGTCAGGTGATCTAGGACAAATAAATTAGGAACAATTAATTTTTTATATTGATCTTTGGCTTGAAAATGTAACTGGTGTTTTAATACTAGTCTCCCGAGACAATAACAGGATTGACACATATGGTAGGTAAACTAATTTAATTTTTCATAAATCAATTATGGAGGCAATGCTGAATAAAACCGAATATTGTGGTTTGATAAAAAAAATCTTGACCTTGACGTCACTGTAATAAAGTGACAGAAGACTGACTCAAATGTAACTAAGACTGAACTGTGACGTCTGTGACTGGACTGATGTGTGTGAATTGACCTTTAATCTATATTCTTAATGTTTCCTCTAAAGTATTGGTAGGTTGTAAAACTATATGTACTGATTATTTATACTTTTCCTTTTTAAACTTTCAATCCTCCTAATCTTTTACTCTGTACAAAATTGTATACTTTACATAACACAATTGGTATGCTTATCTCATGTAATAAATCTTAAGACAATAATCTACTGATTGTTTATTCAAAGTATACCATCCTTAAATCCCTAATCCCTCATTTCTCATCCCTTGACAGGGGTATTTCTGTGCTTTTACATTTTCGATATGCAGGGTATTTCTTCCCCTCTTCCCCAAATCACACCACTTAGGTTGGTCATCCCTTGGCAGGGGCATTTCTGTGCTTCGTAATTTTTGATACGCATAGTATTTCTTCCCTTTTTTTCCCAAATCATACCACTTCGGTTGGTCATCCCTTGGCAGGGGCATTTCTGTGCTTCATAATTTTTTATACGCATGGTATTTCTTCCCCTTTTTCCCAAATCACACCACTTCGTCGGTTGGTCATCCCTTGGCAGGGGCATTTCTGTGCTTCGTAATTTTTGATACGCATAACATTTCTTCCCCTTTTTCCTACGATTGGAAAGAGTTAGATTAATTGGGTATAGACTTTCCAGAAAGAGTTACCGGTACATTGCAGCTGATCTAAATACTTAAACAACGTGTAATAATCTCATTGTACACCAGAGTTTTGTCAACTTTGTAGTTTGTGCTTCCAGATGGGTCACATACAAGTGCTGCTATCTACCAACAACGAGACTGTGATACGAGCTGTGACGGTGTTTGCGGAAGGGATATTCGAGGGGGAAACGTTGGTAATACACCCTCGCAGTGATCAGGTCAAGTCAACGGTCTGTGTGCCTCTGGTTCCGCCTAAAGATACTGCCCTTGATATACATATACGGGTAAGTCGTTAAAATGTTAAACACATCTTTGTTTGAATCAAACTCTTATTTAGAATTATTTATGATAAACAAACAAATAATAACTAATTAATCACTCAATTGTTAAGCCACATATTGAGTGCGATAATGTCCCTCCCCCAGTTCGATTACACATACACCCGCTAATCTGTACCAAGTGGGACCAGACCCTCTGTTATAAATGCAATAAAATTGCATTATAAAATTGCACAATATAAAAAAACACAATGTGTTTGAATGACTGTCAATGGCTCCTGCAATCACAACATTGTGATCACTTAACGTTGTGATAACTTCGCACAATCAGGGCAACATTGTGATCACTTAAACATTGTGATCATTTCCTACAAGCAGGACAAATGTAACAATGTTTATTTCCCAATTGTAACAACTGTAGGTAGTCATATCCAGCAAATACTTTCTTCTTACTAAATGATAACTTCAAAGACAACCAACAGAACACCGTTAATGAATGAATACTCGACAATAGGCTATATTGGTGATTATTCCAAATTTACTGGTTACATTCAATATTCAAGTACAGTTAATTATTCATCACAGACATATTCCCAGTCATAAAAATTCATGTACAATTTACCAGTTGGCTGGACACCCTGGTTAATATTTCAGAATGCATAGATTTGTTTCTTATTAAATAACCCTTTCCTCAACAGGTGGTTTGCATTAGCTAAACTTTCAGATTATCAAGATTTGGATGAACGGGAACTCTGTAGGTTTTTTCAATAGGTTATGATTCACAGCTTTAAAACCACAAACTACAAAAATTAATACTCATCCGTGGTGTTTACAGGTATTTGTAGGACAGTCACATTCCAGTGAACAGTTCCATGTGTTTGAGCTGACACGGCAGTTACCGTGTTTCTCTATGTACACGATTGTGAAAGTGTCCCCTACGCCCGCACCCCCCTCTAGCTACGTCACTTTCAAACTCAATGAGAGAATACAGCGGGTACGTACTATACAATGTTACTGTTGTGGATTGAATTTGAAACATTTTGTTGTTATTTTCACGCCACAATCTCAAATTTCACGTGATCGGAATTTTTTGTTTTAAGGCTTAGAAAACCTTAAAGAGATTTCTTTGATACCTGTGTGTGTATGTTTATTATTGTGTATATATGAACAGAGGTACTACATAAGTAGTATTATTTTGATGCAGTTACACAATCACTACGATAATCACCTGATCACATGGTAGCTGGATTGATTCTGAGAAAAGGCAGTAGCTTTTTGATGTTTCAAAACTGGGCCCAGCTGTCCTTGATTGACAACTTTGCTACGGTACTGAATAAGAACAGCTTGTACTTTACCCATCACCATTTATTAATTATTTTTGACTTTTCTAAAGCCCAAACAAGATTTAAATACACTTATTTACATCTTAGGTGGAGATGTGGTTAAACCAGAACTTTCTCCTACCCGAGGAGATCAGTAGTAACGGAGGAGAGAGCGAATGGATTGTGACGATGCGATGTCTCCGAGACAACTCTGTGTTACAGCTGAGCATCAAGAAAGGCACTGTGGTTGTTGCTACCGAACATATGGGTGTAGCAGTAGACATTGTGCAATCACTGGCCACCTACCTTAATCTGGACAGTCTCAAGGTAAAGATGAGAATCACTGAGTAGCAAGCTATTTTACACAGCTTGCCTGAAGGTAATCATTTTAATGTTGATATTCTTTATGACGGTTCGATCCATAGATAAATTGTACAGTTGAAAAAATTTTGACATTAATTAGGGATGGTGAGGAATGTAATTTTAGTTGTGATTTTAAGATTTCATTGTTCTTCCTAATTTTTGGACAGGATTGGGTCGGGATTTTTCTTTCTTTGCAATTAGGGAAAACATTTTTATTTAAAATCTTGAATATAATCGCTTGCAAACAACTATTAACATCAATTTGTATTTTCTGTCGTCATAGCTGTAATGCGTCATTGCTTAACCATCCTTACTGCATCCCTTTATCGCATGGTATCTTAGTGGCGATGTCGTGATCATCTCCCACATTTGTGAAGAATTCGTGAACATCCTCCACGATTGTGGGGACTTCATCATTGTTACTCGCTTTCGGGCAAAATAGTTTTAAAAAGTCCCGTCCCAAGAAAATCCCTAATCAAATGTAATCCAGCCCAAAGATAAGTAGTTTATTTACTCAAAAGTTTTATTGAATTTCAGTACCTGTCCATTTATAGCTTAATTATGGACATTTTTCTTCTGTATACTTCATCTTGCATCTTTAACATTTCATTCTTAACATTAAAAAATAATAATATTCCTGTGTGCATAAAACAAAATCCTTACCAAAATAGACTAGACTATTACACTCCACGCTCACAGAGTGGTACTCAGTGTCCATTAGCTACGTATTTCAAATGACTTGGTCAGCGACAGACTCAGCTTGCCATCCTAAAAATATCAGGAACAGTAAAACACTTTTTATCATAGAAATAAGTCAAATGGCTTCAAAAGGATGGTTTATGCAACACAAATTGAAATTACAGAATATTAGTATTATGTTTTCAGTAATTGTTGATAGCTTGACACCCATAAGATCTGTATCACACTGTGTTGTGAGTATAGAATCCACCAATCAATTCACATTTATAATTACTCAAAAATATTTTTCAGACAATTGCAGAGTTTCCTGCAGTATTCTCTCAAATTGCCGAATGCCTCAATCGAGTTGCGGACATACAGCAAAATGCTACCAAGATGGCTGCCGGCGTGGCTGACTCTTCGAGTATAATCCGCAGCCTCATCGTTCAGGCGGAGGACCTCAGACTGTTGCAGCAAATGTCAGTCTTGAATAATTTGCTATAGACAGTGTTTCTTTTGTTGTTTGCAAATGGTGTGAAGTAGACAAGGTTGAAAAATAACACTAAAAATTATGTTACAATGTGTACAAGCTATATTAAAACTATATTAGTGATATTTGTTTAATATTTAGATTTCCTCCCACTGATTTGTAAGTTAATGTCTCATATTTTGATTGCATGTTTAGTTTTTTTGTGGTTGATGGGTTAAAAATTCTTATTCATCAACTCATTGATGCCCGAAAATTTTGTGTTTTATCATTGTTTATTTCAACATGATGTGTCCATATTTAACCAAAATACAAGAAAAAAAAGAATATGAATTTTGCATCTTATCTATCCTTACCGTGTGTGTCCGTCCACCCACATAAAAACTTGTATGAACCAATATTGGATTATTTTATTCATTAAATAAGAGAAAACAAAACAAAATCAATGGCTCAAAGAGCGGTAACTCTTTCTGTAGGCTACTTTACAATGTTACAAAGTGAAAGTACCAATCATAATTATGTTCAGGAAAGACATGAGGGACTGCTACAATGACTTACAACAAATCAATGAAGAGCTGGTCCACACTTACGCCGTCAGGGTTGCCAACCATGAACTGCTACTGGAGACACTGCGTAGCATCAACGTCATCATTCAACAGGCTGCCAGGCTTAGAGGTGACATTTGACAAAAATAATAGTATGTTACACTACATGTAAATGTAATTAAGATCTCAGAACCAAGCTTTATTTCATAAAGTGTTTGTAGCTATTTTTAGGTTATTTTTGAGCTATTTTGATGTTTTTTAACTAGTGAATCATTACAGTTGGAAAGCACAAGAACGATGTAATCACCCACTGCAGATCAGCAATGTCCAACAACAACATCAGCGCATTGATAAAAGTGATCAAGACCGGAGAACCTTGAGTCAGGAGTCGGAGGAAAAGACTTTATTTTAGAAATATAATGTTGTTTAACTCGGAGATGTGCTTATTATCCAAGAATATATCGCTTTGGTAAAATAAACTTTCTCATGTTTCCCTGATTAGGAACTCTGATCAATTCAATTCAGTTGATTCAAAAACTGTACATTTGTCTCTTGTTCATTGTAGCTGAAACCTTATTTGTTCTATAAGCTTGGTCCCTCTTTTTTTTACTGTGGTTCGGACAGAAAGCACAGGCCTATAAGGGGATTTTTGTGTGGACTCTTCTGTCAAGCGATCTAAGTTTATTATTTACTGTGGTTCCTGTTTATAATAATTTTAGCGAACTTCCCTATAAGGAAGTAGCTATTAATTAGGTGGCAGGGGAGGACCTAGGACCGGGACCGATTTACTTTTTCATTTTTATGTCCCCAGAGGCTAACAAAAACACTGTTTGTTCAAATTATCATGAGTATATGTGTCCGTGAACATGATAACTTTAGTAATTTTGGTCCGATTTTCATGAAATTGGGGTTGAAGGTGTAGGTAAAGGATAAACTAAAACTTGAATGAGTCCGCAAACCAGCATGATCGGACTACCTATTGGATCAGGGGTTATGGGGGGTTCTATGGGATAAAAATTGGTTTTTCCCATTTTGACCCTCAAAAAATAAAATTTTCCCAACTTCTCTTTAAACCATTTTGAAGAGCTTGAAAAAATAAATAATTTAGCATATTGAAATGTTTTATAATGTTAGTATGAAGTATGATGTTGATTTAATTTGGCCAGTTTATTTATTTCACGTTATTAGGGTGGCGCAGAGTAATGGAAAATTTTGAAATAACCATCATAAACCAAGAAAATTGCACAAAAAAATCTTTTTCACCACACTATGATGTTATTAGCTGTTTTACGTATGTTAATTAGAGACTGAAAGTTACGTTTTGCTGGCCATGCCAGCTGTCATCGTCATTTGGGGACCGAGCAGGTTTTTACATCCCTAGGGCCGCAAAATCAGCTGCCTGCTTGCATATTAAATACACAATCAGTATCCATAGCATTGCAATAGAATTGTTTTATTTTCACCATTGCCTGGCAACTGTTTATTATTATTTTTGATGATTCCTGGAATTACTTCTTCACATAACCTTAAAGTTGCTTTGACTATCAGTGTGCATTAATTATTATTGTGAATAGTGGTATTGTGCAGCTCTCGGTCGTTTTAAGTTCTCAACTTCGTCTCGAACTTAAAAACTATCTCGAGCCGGCAAAACCTCATTTTGGGCTCTAGGTACAAAATACACTATAATAATGGTGAAAATATGTTGGTAAAGTGTGGAAAATACATAAGAAATGTTGGAAATAGGAATAATGTTAAAAACCACATCAGTTAAGTGCTGTCTTTTGGGCCTATTTGTTCAATTGATTTTGAAGACTTAGCATTGTGCAACGCAATGTGTCCTCTGGGATGTTGGCAACGTGAATTGTCTGGAAAAATCTAAATCTTTATAAACAATCCTTCAATTATACTGTTAGTTATAATAAAAATATGTGTTTCAATTGAACTAAAGTGTTCAATTTACAATGATATTTAAGTTATTGTCACAACCAAACACAGTAGCCTATAATCCATAAGGCTGGATTGATCGTGAAAAAACCCGCGATGGTCATGAAACTTTGGTCGTGACATTACGTGTTATTTGGCTCTGTTCTGGCGGTAGCCTTCCCTAATAGTTGTGACGTCAAATCGAGGGACAGACCTATTTAGTCATGGTAGTCAGTTTACAATGAAAACAAAATTATCATATGCTCCTTTTTCGTAAGTTTAATAACTACAGTATTGATGTAATAAAAATATGACATTATATATTTAGGCATGAATAATTTTTCTAAAAACAACATGAAAGTTGCAAAATGTACCCTAGGGACACGTGACGGTCGTGAGTTTCAAGACTTTAAAAATACAAAAAAAATACCTAGAACCTATTTAAAGCCAAATAATTGTGTGTGACATATTGCTATCCCAAAAAATATTAAAACACATAATGATAAACTACATATTCAGTATCTACGAAGTAAAAGGCCAGGGACAAAAACGTACGTTTTAAAATTTTCATTCCTCTACAAAATGGTTTGGAAAGAAATTGCTAAATTTTATGTTTTTTGGGTCAAAAATGGGAAAACCTTTTTTTACCCCATAGGCCATATACAGGGTGACAAAATAGTCTGGAAATGGCTTGATATCTTTTTAACTAAATTCGTTACAAAATTCAAACCTTTCACATCAACTTATATGTATGAAAACTACTTTTTGCAAGCATTACCATTTTTGTACCCTCACCAGAGGACGGCCCATGAGGAATAGGTACATAATCTTTAATGTAAGCGTAGGTTGATATGCACATCATTTTAAAGGTCTGGTCAAGTGGAGTTCATTGCCGGAAACCGCGTCAAAAAAGGTTCATCCGTTACAAAATGGTGGCATTTCAAAGTTCTTGAGGAATATACGTCTGCACAGGCCTTAGTAATGGTAAATACTCATAGTCAAAATTAGCCGGGAAATCTAAAACCCTGTTAAATTTGTTTTGAAGATTGAATAAACTTAGTCTATGAGCTAGTTGACTTTAAAATACAATTTCAGCTCTCAAGATAATGTTTAATACGAGTATACCAATACTAAGGCCTGTAAAGGTATATTCCACAAGAACTTTGAACAGCCGCCATTTTGTAACGGATGAACCTTTCGAGACGCGGTTTCCGGCAATGAACTCCACTTGACCAGATCTTTAAAATGATGTGCATATAAACCTATGCTTACATTAAAGATTATGTACCTACTCCTCATGGGTCGTCCCCTGGTAGAGGTAAAAACATGAAAATGCTTAGAAAAAGTAGTTTTTATACATGTAAGTTGTGAAAGGTTTGACTTTTCTAACGGATTTAGTTAAAAAGATATTAAGCCGTTTCCAGACTTTTTTGTCGCCCTGTATACATGAATATATATATGAATTTGAACGGATGGTGTTTTTGGCCTCTAGGGAAATCAAAACGAAGAAAAAAATCGGTCCTGTGTCCAGGTCTTACCATGAGTACTATGGTAATAGCTTATTCCCTATGGGAAATTCGCTAAAAAAAAAATTAAGTTATTTGAACCCAGCATAAGAGGCTTGTCTGCCTGCTAGCTCCTAAAAATCTCATACTGTATCTATAGTTTAGTCAATTAAGTCGACCAGTTTAAAGAACCTTTTTCAATTTACTGGTACCTCTTTTTGTAAATGGTAGCCTATTTAGGTAAGCTTAGCCTATATAATATTTATTGTTTTTTTAATTTCTAGTATAAAGTAGTTTTGTATTTTTATTGTACCAGTAGTGCACCGGTAGCCCTCTGAGGATGCCCCACCTGTGGCCAAAAGCGCATTAGTGACCTGGACATAAAAACACAAGGCAACCAACAAAGAAGGGTTTTTAAGTTATAACTCAATCTTATAAATAGGTCATATTCTTATTTATAAAACAGGCCTAACTTACTGTGTGAATGAAAACTAGATAGCTGTGATGAAATTCCGGGAAGGATGTTGTAGAGCTGAGTTAAGTTATATGGCAAAACTAATGTAGGTAGATACCTCAACCATTTAGGCTCTAAGCAATAGCGGGCCATGAACATGTTCAGGCCATTGGCCAAGTGCATGCCTAAGTTAACTTAAAAGTTACTGAATTAATAAGCAAGTTAAGGCTTCTTAAACTCGGCCACGAAGTTCCGGGTAACTTATGTAACTTACTAAGCAGCTTAGTTGTCATATAAAACACGCATAACTTCAAAAATATTTTATTACAATTGCCATTAAAACAAAAACAAAAACAACTTCTAAAACTTAGCGGTTAGTTCGCCTAACTTATTAGCCCAACACTGTTCCTTTCCTAGAAGCTGTAGGACTGAGAAGTCTAAATTTCATAAAACATTAAAGTAACTTAAAAGTTAGTTTGAACTTGAACTAACTTACAATGTTGAAATACACAGAATTTGCTTTAAAGGTCAAGATTTATTTAGAGAAGTTTAATCATCTTGAACTTCATTCATAAACTGGAGGACTATATTGCTGATTGGATTGATTGTCAAAAAGTACCATAGCACCCTCTATGATTGACAACAATATTCCTCCCGCGATGGCATTTCCAACCATAATAGGAACTCCGCTTCTTACTGATAGTAAACCTCCGGCCACCGCACCACTGATTATGGAATTCCAAGAATCTTCCTTTTTTCTGGATGCCATTAGGGCACAGGTCGTAGATGAGAAAATTACTGAAAACGAAGAGAAACGTCCGCCGGTCTTGGGAGCATTTTCAACAGCAGCAACAAAACCTCCTTTGATGCGATTTCTGAATCCGCTTGGAGCATTTCTGATCCCTTTGTAAGTGTGGAACATTGAACCACCGATAATTCCCATAGAAAATGCCGTACCACAATCTTCAACTATGCAAAATGGACAAGGATTTCGACCACCATTATACTCGTGCATTTTATTATTTTTACACTTTAGGTTAGTATAAACTTTGGTTTTGTCACTGTATAACTTCTTTGACCACGCGTTGTTTTGATTTGAATAATACGGCAATGGCGAATGGCATTGTAAGAAATACAGCTGGTTACATCATCATCACCACAGTTGTCTATTTTTAAAACATAAAAAACATGCCTTTTATGACTGCCATGCAGCTACATTTTGTCATTTTTATTTTAATATATAATATAGTTTTCGGGTAATATTATAGCCAAGTTATAGCTTAAAATATGTAAAACTCAACGCTTATTATCATTTTATGATTTTGAATACATTTAACTTTGGAATTGAATTAACTTTATAGAAATAAAGACCATAACATTTTCGCATTTCCACGGATAATTTCCAAAATCAAAATCTTAACTAACCTACAACCACAACACTACTAATACCGGTGGGGCACACGGGAGGGACTATGGCTAACATATCTTGTAGTGTCAGCGTTCGCCGCTAGAACCGCTAAGTTGAAACAATTTAAATAAATGTTACATATAATTTTTAGTTATAAAATTAACTTTTGAATTATAAAATAATTTTTTAATTTTAAAATTTATTTTTAATTATAAAATTAAATTGTCATAACCTAACCTATAACCAACCAAACTTCCTGATAATATAAAAAATAAAAATAAAATGAATGTTTACTTATAATTTTTAATTATAAAATAATTTTAAAATTTAGTATTATAAAATTATACTGGGGTACGCCAAGGCAAGGCCACACTAAAAAAATCAGGCGTAATGCTCGTCAAGCAAAACAACCGAATGAGTATTATTGATTATTCGGTTTTTTAATTCGATATATCGTTTGGTTAGTTGGGTTAGGTTAACCTTTACCTAACTAACCAAATGATACATCGAACAATCGATATATCGATCGATATTTTCATTCGTTTGTTTGTGCCAACAGATATGGAAGTGTAACCTTATACTGCCATAACCTAACCTAACCAACCAAACTTGCTGATAATGTAAAAAAGATATAAGATTAAAATCGAATAAAGTTTTGCTATTTAAAAAAAGTTCTGTTCATAAATAAAATTATAAATACATCAAATTCTAACAAAAGATGTACAGTTGTTAAGAACTATTCTCATTCTAAGCAAAATCTTTGACAAAAAGCTAGTGTCCCCGGCTTGTTTCGAACTGGAGACCTCCTGAACACCAGCCCGATACGTTATTAACTATGTCACGAACGCCGCTGGAATTACTTCATCTCAATCATCTCGTTACGGTATCGTGTTGCCTCAAGAGAAGACATTAGCCACTAGAGATATGACATCGACATCACTACACCTTTAACCATAGTCAGTCCCTCCAAGGCCCCACTATAGGTCGGCTGCTAGAAAGCGTCCTCCTCGTCGTAGCATTGGTGCAAGAGAGAGATACCGAGCTGTGGGAGTGAGACAGACTATGGCTCTTCCCAAACTCCACTGCCTGTAGGACGCATTTCTTCGAATTGCAGCTTAAATATTAACAGCAATTAAATTATACAGCTGATCAAAATGTAAACAATCACGTTCTTCATAACTTGAAAAAATAGGTCCTGCAAGAAATATTGTATGCCTATAGCCTAAATCGCATCAATATTTGAGCATCATGAAATGTTATTATATCATTGTGTAAAGCCATGGTTCCACAGGATGCGGAATCTCCGCAGTGCGGTGCGATTTTTTCCGCTGCGGAATTACAACGACACTGGTTTAATGGAGTTCCCATGTGTGCGGTTCCACTGCCGTACGTTTCCGCATCCCGAATTTTCGGTTCCGCATGGCGGACAAATCATACTGGTCTGAGAGCAGTGGCAGTGCGGATTCCGCCAGCGGAGAAGAGCCATCAATTAATTATTGTGACCGATCAATTTAGTTTCCTAACATTATTTCAATGACCTTATTCTTTTTGGGGCTTGTATTTTTTATTCGTGTATCAATAAAACTACAATTTAAGTTCAAATTGTTATTTTATAAATGTTTACTATCACCATCCTTATAAAAATTAATAAAGTGATTTGTAAGAACTATGTCTAACATCAGTTTACAATAAAAGTAACCAAAATTAAAAATAACTAAGTCTGAATATTAGGTACCTAATATTATTTTATGGTATTATATTTGACATAAACTCTTACCTTAGCAATCCTCATTATGGTTGTTCGATATTAATTTCGAACCCGTAGGTCCATCTTCAGTCGGAAGTTTAGGTAGACCAAATGCTTATTATAAGATCCATCCGATGGGCTTCGTAGAAATGTTGACATTTAACACGAACACGATACACATTACAGTTGACATAAATAATATATTGAGTTCTGCCGGCAGCGTGTTCCTTGACTGAAGTGAGATTATCCCACTGTTTATAAAACCATGGTTTTATCCCTAAACTCTGTAATATTATTTATGTCAACTGTAATGTGTATCGTGTTCGTGTTAAATGTCAACATTTCTACGAAGCCCATCGGGTGGATCTTATAATAAGCATTTGGTCTACCTAAACTTCCGACTGAAGACTATGGTGATACCTACGGGTTCGAAATTAATATCGGACAACCATAATAAGGATTGCTAAGGTAAGAGTTTACGTTATCTATTTGAAGCAATCCAGAGGCTGAAATGATTGATTATATTTGAGTTCCATATTCGTCGCTAGTTTGGACAGAACTGAATTTCCGCAACGTTATTTCCGCAGCCAGTGGAACCACCCCTCCATATTTACGCTGCGTAATTTTCCGCAGCGAACAATTGCGCACCGCACGACAGAAGTTCCGCAGTCTGTGGAACCATAGCTTAAGCAGTTCCATTGGTAACACAGGATTCCAGCTCCCACGACACCGGGGCGGCGCCGTGTCGGTGTCGTGTCATGCAGTGTGAAAGCGGCCATTCGCGGAGAGGGGGAAGATACCCTCCCTCGCCGCTCCCTCGCCGTTACCTCTCCTACATGCGCTAAAATTTTCGCGCAGTCGTTTTCCAAGCGGCCGACCTATAGAAGAGACGGGCCTTGCCACGATTACTAGAAAAATACGGAAAAATACCGGTATGGATCACAAACACAAACAAATGACGTTGTTGGCCCGAATCCTATACTAATATCATTGAACATATGTTTTGGTAGATCCATTTAAGCAATGTTAAATAATGTTTATTTTCGGGCCAAAAACATCATTTGTTTATGTTTATGATCCATACCGGTATTTTTCTAGTAATCGTGGGCCTTGCCTTGACTCGGTCCACCGTTTATTGTTCAATCCAATCCAACACAGTTCGTACTGTACTTCTTCACATCGTGCCCTTGCCCTTTAGAAAATGCTGGGAACTGGAACTAGAATCTAGATTTAGAATAAAAATATTGAAGAAAGCAAAAAAAAAGACAAAAAGTAAAGTGACTCATCTAACTCAAAGTGATTGATTGTTAAATGATATTGATAATTGATAGTGATTTTGATAATGTGATTGTTGAGTAGGCAAAGAGAACGAATTTTCATTGAATCGCTCATTATTTGTGTGATATAAGTAACATTACGTGTACCTATTGTTGACGAAGGAATTATTAACTACAATAACCCATTCGGGTAACCCCCAAGCTTGTGTCATTTTCTTTCTTGGATTGGCCAGTGCCAGTGTTTTCTTTCTATTTCTTGTTAGTACCTGTAATGGTGTTAGCGTTGTGCAATTTGGACTAGGCTTATTCAGCATAAGTGTAGATAATTTTTAGGCCCCTTAAATTTCAGCGTAATAAGTTAGCCTACTCCAACATGACTGCAGACAGTAGTGGTGTTGAATGGGCATCCATTGTGAAACCTATTCTTGCTGCATCTTATGGATCATTCAATAAAAATGATGTCACCGAGCTTGTTAAAGCAATTGTTAAAAGGTAGGTAAGGCATGGGTTAAGTAAGTTAATAACTTAGCCAGTGTAGCCTATTTTCCTATCAGATCAGGAGGACATAGGCCTAACCTAAACATTTTGACCTCAAAACTTAACCTTATTTAGCCTAGAGACCTAGGCGGTTATTGTTTTTGCAGAGGATACGCGTCTGGTAACCGGACGTGGATTAACTTAAACTTAAGCGCCCGGTAGTTACTGTCATAGCCTAACCTAACCAGCCAAACTTGCTGATAATGAAAAATAACTTACCTCCGCCGCAGGAAACCTGCAGACTGAGCGAATTTCAACTTGTCTTATTAAATTTTTACTAAAATATTTCCATAAATAAGACATATTTATTCCCTGTTTAAATAACATTAGATTTAATGAGTGCTTACGTTTGTTACAGGGAAGGTAAAAAGTGTTTTTGGCTGCACTTTACTTGACGTCCTACACTCATTCGATTGTTTTTTTCGATTCGATATTTTCATTCGATTGTTTCATTCGATATATCGTTTGGTTAGTTAGGTTAGGTTAATGAAGCAATCGATTAATCGATATATCGATCGATATTTTCATTCAAATGAGTGTAGGACGTCAAGTAAAGTGCAGCCGTGTTTTTGATCAAATGTCAATAACTTAGTGTAGGATGAAATAAATAAATTTGCCAAATTTTATCAATATATATCCATAAACAAGTAAACTACAACAATTTTCATTTTCTCCATAAGAATAACATGGGAATTTTAAATTACACTAGGCTATTTTTGAATTCTCTCCATGACCGTTAGGCATACAACAGTGCTTCAATAAGTTACTAAATTATTTCTTTTTTTAAGCTCTACAATACCGTTTGAAAAGAAATTTTCAAAGTTTTTGTTTCATAAATGGGAACACCCCATTTTTACCCCATAAATAGGCCTATAGGCCTACATAGTTACAGACTAACATTGCAAGAGACGTCATTGAAAATTTTTGACAACTATGACCACAGATATAACACAAGGTTAAAAAATAATTTTCAGTTACCAATCCATTGTCTGTGTCTCATTGAAAAGACACCGCATAAGTTAGGCCTAGGCCTACATGGGAAAAAGTTGTTCAATAATTTACCAGTAAGGCTAGGTTTAAAAAAAATATAGGTAGGCCTAGCCAATTTTATTAAAAAAGGATTTGTCAACGATTTTAAATATAAAAAAGACTGTACTACCATATTAATAAAAATTTATTGTAAACTTACTTTTAAAATCAAAGTCAGCCTTTTATTTTTAACTTTAGAATGTGATTGACCTACCGTATGTATTTTATAATTTGACATGTCGGAACCTGTTTTTATAGTTACCGTATGCTAAGCTATGTATGCCTAGGCCTGCAAACAATCTTGTGACAATAAAGTTTGATTTGATTTGATTTGATCTGATTTTATTGGTGGAGTCGTATCAAAGCTGCACCATCTAACAAAAGGCTGACATTATTAAAATTAGCAACAAAATCAGCGTTTTAACAGACACATGAGACTTGTGCACCAAGTTCTATCCAATGGTTGCCTGGACATTAACACTGTTAGAGTCAAGCTCTCTTCGATAATCAGAGTTTGATGTTGTGTGGTGTGTAGATTATTGTAGCCTTTTTTTTGGATTTCCTCTAATTTTCTTGATATATATTTAGTGCCTAGGATTGAGTTAGGTAATTACATTTCAGTTTAATACATTACGCTAGTCGCTAGTCTAAAACTGAGTAAGCGATGTTCCATTATGACAAATCTTCAGATAGGTCTACAGTAGACTCCCTCTTATCTGGACTCCTCGGGACCGAGGCCAGTCCGGATAAAAGGTTTTCCGGTTAAACGGACGTCCCCAAAAACTCGTTAAAACGGACTGTTTACTGTCATATTCGACTTATATTTAGGAGAGCATTGTATTAAGACACGTGATCGCTGGTCTAAAATCTTTCTCATAAGAACAGACGTTTCAGTACTGCCCACTTCCTGCCGATCTAGTCCAGTTAAAAAAATGTGCTGATAAAAATTGTCCGGTTAAAGAGATGTCATTACCGCCGAGTGTATTCCGGTTAAACCAATGTCTGGTTAAAAGCTGTCCGGATAAGAGGGAGTCTACTTTATTCATTATCAGTGATAACGTCAAACTTCAATCTCAATTCAGCGACTATATTATAACACAACATTGATAATGGTTCGAGTGTTATCAATATCTGTGATATTTTACAAATCTTTTGAAAAGAGATATACTCTAATCCCATAACAAATTCATGTAATTGTTCAATAGCCTTTATGTAAGTGTAGGCCTATGTATGTACTGGTATTTTAAAAATTAAAGCATAAAAACAATTTTTCAGTGAATCCGATTTGTTAAACCACGAAGAACAATATGAAACATTCTACACATCATTTGCTGCCTTGGCTGCGGATTACATAAGTTCCAGCATTAGCTCAGGTAAAAATCAATAGGATACCGGTACTATAATTAATTCATATACTGTTTTATTTTGTACGAAAAAATAACGTGTCAAATTGTCTTTTAGTCCAAGTAGAGTTTTAGTAGATACTTTAGTGTTGTAGGCTATCATTTGACAATGATTTGTCTATTGTTTTTACTTTTGTTTTTCAATTTCCCATTTGTAGGCTATGCATTTTATTCAAATAAATAGTCAAAGATAGGCCAATTCAGGCCTATAAATTGTCTTTTGATTGTTGTTCAGATAAAACATGCATTAAGATATCTGAGCTGTTTGGGCTACTAAATTAACAGCTGTGTAAAAACAGGCCGTAATGCTCGTCAAGCATGACGTCACGATAGAAGACGGCAATGACGTATTTCAGGTTATATTTTTGTTTTCCTTGAAAAGATTAAAACAAACAGCTAATCACAAACGGCAAACATTACATCATTGCCGTCTTCTATCGTGACGTCATGCTATACGAGCATTACGGCCTGTTTTTTAGTGTGGCCTTGTGGCCCCGTCTTAAAAAATTTATAATAATTGAACTCCCCTTGTAGGCCTAGATTAGTCATGTACATCTGTTACCTTTTCTTAAATGAATCCCAAAGCCAAATAACGTCAAAAATCAAAAGTTATTATTTCTGAATTCGTGTTAATGTCTGTTGTAGTATGCAAGGGCCAGCTTGGTCTAGTGTGTTCGGCGGCCCGAGTGCTACTGCAGTATCTACTGGGCCGTCTGCAGTCCCATGTCAACTACGAGCCAGCTGCTCCCAACACTATCACAGCCAAACACCTGCTACTGCCCATCAAGGCACTGTGCACTGCCTCGGGCCAGTTGTGCCGCAACGAGCAGATAGTTCTGACCAACCTGATGAAGAACGCTAAACTTCCTCCTCATATCAAGACCTCACTGCCAGGTAAGGAGGCTAAAGTCAAAGTGAAACATGGTGATTTTCTTTGTAAACTTTAAAATTTAGGTCATAAGTTCCTGTTGTTCATTTTGAATGAGCAGTTTTTAACGAAGATTCAAATGTCGCAATGAGTCGATGTATCAGGAAAATGAGATCCAGAATTTGATATTGCTGATTACGTGATCACCAAACTAGGTGCTTTAATTACCAAACACGGTAGCTTAAAAGCGGTCTTGTTACCATTCAAAGTCAACATGTTCAGTAGAATCCCAGGAATCCGGCAGATATAGGATATAGTGATACTGCTGGATTACTGGAATAGCATCAATAAAAATACTTAAAATGAACAAAACACGTCTGCGAAGATCGCGTTATCGGAAATTGCTGTTGCCGCGATCGCGCGTGATGATGATGGTTCCGTGACCACATGTGACAATGATAATACACAGCTGTGGGAGATGATCATAATTTTGTCACGATCGGGCATGACGACGATGACGTTTCCATGAGCGCTGGAGACGATGATGATGATCGTCACTCCTTGCTTTGCTGTAAACGATCCACGCACGGGCGCTTAGTCTATGTGGACGGGCAAATGCAAGGTTAAAAGAGGCCGCCAACCTCTTTTTTTAAAAAAGAAAAAAAGAAAGAAAAGATGATGATAGATAATGATGTCTATACAGCCGCAGGAGATAAGAATTTCGCCGCAATCGCGGAGGACAACAATAATGTCCACACGACCACAGGAGATGATCATGATTTGGCTGTGATGGTGCAAGACGTCGATGGCGTTTCTGTGACTGTGGAGAGGATCAGAATTTTGCCGTGATCGCGGAAGATCACACCCTGTCTAATGACTCTGGATTACTGGAGTGCCGAAGTGACACACTGCCAAATTATAGAGGGTCTCCTGCACTCACTTTTTCCAATATTGTAAAATTTTTCCACGATGAGGCAATGTTACAAAGGGCAATGATGTTTAACACCGGTAATTACCGTAATGTAAGTTGTTTGAAGATAAAATAAAACCAAGATCAGATCAACCCTGTTTTAATACCAATTTCCAAAAACTCATCACATAAACAAAAACAAACAAAAAGTCAGCTGATAAATATTACAATTAAATATGGTATTTAAAGACAGTACAACACTTCCCCCTTAAAATTAACCTGAGCTCTATTAATTATTTTGTTGTATATCGTCCCTGTCATCGGTGTAGAACTCATGCAGCTCTCCCTTTCATTATCTCTAACTTGAGTCCTCGTAGCTCATCCAACAACCCATTACATTCTTCTAGGACTCGCTTCAATCGAATATCTACAGACCCATATTTATGTTGTAGGACACCTTCTAGTTCTTCTAGAGTTTTCTGCTCTTCACCTAGTTGTTCTTGAACTTTCTTCAGAGGTTTGGTATCCTTGTGTTCTTTCAACAATTGAAGATGTTTCTCAAAATCCTTGTATTTTTCCTTGGACATATCACTCTGGTACTCTACTCTAGCCTTCTTCACACTGTCCAGATGTGCTTTGGTTACCACAGCTTTGCAGAACTTCTCCTCACATTCCCTTGGATCAATACTGGCAACTTGCATGCTGTTGACCTCCTCCGTAGGGTCCACAGAAGTACAATTTGACGATTTATAGCTGTTCTTTGAGCACAGCTGAGATCTACTATTGGTGACTGTCTTTAAATACCATATTTAATTGTAATATTTATCAGATACTGCTTTTTCTTTACTTCTGATGTGATTTCATTTAAGTCAAAAAAATTATCTATTCTCACCATGTAGGATGTCCATGTCTCATTGTCTTCATCGAATTTATCAAAATTAGAACAAAACATTGGTTTGTTCGGTATCACTATGCGTTCCTCCTCTAGTTCCTGATGTTTTCTACCGTTCTATCCCATCCTCGTCGCCATTGTAAGTTGTTTGAAGATAAAATAAAACCAAGATCAGATCAACCCTGTTTTAATACCAATTTCCAAAAACTCATCACATAAACAAAAACAAACAAAAAGTCAGCTGATAAATATTACAATTAAATATGGTATTTAAAGACAGTACACGTAAGTATCCATGTTTATTCATATTTTGCAAGTTCGTACGTTCTGAAACATTTATACTTGATTGTATTTTAAAATATATCCTGAGATAATCCTTACAACAATATAAGATTTTTACGAGGGTTTTGAGGGCTCCTCTACAACATTAGAAAAATTAGAACTGGCCTTGTACTAACAAATTGATTGTTTAAGATTTGGCAACTAACTTGTATTTATAAAAATAAGGCTTTTTATCAGGCTGATTTGAATGTTGAAATGATGAATGGTGAATTAGTCACTTTCTTTAGATTTTTAACTCTAACATTTAAAAATTAGTTTGTTTTTTAAGAATTAGGTGTGTAATTTAATCAAACAATTGTCTCTTTTAATATTGTTTTGAATCAAAATAGATAGTCCTCTCACAGTACTTTAGTATTATACAGGGGACACTTATTTTACATCCCGTTGCTATCATAAATATGTTTGTAGGACTTTCCTCGTTTCGTTATGAATCGAACGATACCGGATGAGTCATACTTTCTATTTATGATAACCCAACCTAACATAACCGCCACAGCGCTGTATAAGGGCGGCCTCCGTTATAATACCAAAGTACCCCTCTCACTAAATTTGTCAACCTATTTCCTAACAAATAGAATAAACTTATTGATGTTTAATTTTGTTCAAGGAAAGGCTCTAGGCCAGGATTGTGAATTGTAGAAAAAGGAGGATAGCAGCTAGCTTACCTTGAAAGTGTAGTAAGGCCATAGAACATGTAGAAAAACACTGTGCACACAATATTTCGTCCCCTGAAGGACTTTTTCAAGTGTAGAGAAAGAGTTTATAAATTGTTATACAATTTATAGTTATATAATTTAAAGTTATACAATTTATAAACTCTTTCTCTACACTTAAAAAAGTCTTTCAGGAGACGAAATATTGTGTGCACAGTGCTTTTCTACATGTTCTATGGCCTACCTACACTTTCAAGGTAAGCTAGCTGCTATCCTCCTTATTGATGTTTGAACATAACTTAATACATGAATTAATCCTCCAATGCTTCTTGCCTCGTTATCATAAGATAACAATAAAAATATAATTAAGTGAATCATTATTACTGATAGGCTTATATTGAACTTTAAACTGAAGATAAGCTAGTAGAAAATTCCAAAATACTGTAGAGTTGTCCTTATCTCAACAAACGCCTACCGGTACATCACAAATTAGTTATATGAAGAAAACTGTTTTTGCACTATCAGGCCAGGGGAAAATATTTTTAGTACCCGTTCCTAAATTACTTAACAAGAATATTAACATGTTTTCTGCTCTCCTGTATGCTCTCCTTGTGTCACTTGATAGTCATTGTGTTTACCCTACACGTTTTCTACCAGACATCACACACTGTATACAAGAAGGCCTTATATCACTTGTTAGTTAATGTGTTAAGTAAAGAGGACATAAATATATGACAGTAGACTATTTATTCAATCGTTTATGATTTGAGAAGAACCCATGTCCCTGATTAAATGTTTTGAAACAAAAAGATTTAATTTTCTTTTCTGTATTTTTTGTACAAATAAGCTTCTTGGCTACAACATTTTCTCAGAATATCTAACTGTACTATATAATAAACTAAATTCCAATAAACTTCTTACTCTTCCAATAGATTATTTTATCTTTTCAACACGTTAGATTTTAACCCTTGGTGTTTGTTCCTTGAGGCTTGTTAGAGTCTCCCAACATCTTGAATTGAATTAGAATGACTAGATGAGTCGTAATACTACCAGCAACCTGAAATGAATGAATAATTATTAAAGTCAATTATTAGTCTAACATCGACGAGTTTAGTTTCAATCTACTTGAAGCTAAACAAGTAGGCGTTGTTACGCTATTTATTGAGTTTTTGAAGTTGTGTAAATCACATTGTGTAACGCCAAATTCACTGTCAGAAGCTATGCCCTGTTAAGAGGCTTTTTCAGTTACTAGGCTTAATTTTGACTGAATTTGCTGAATATGTCACTTAACAGTAAGGCAAAACGTCTGCAAGTACATTTGATCTGTCAATTGAAGACAAAAATAAATAAATGGTTTCTGACAACAGGTGCAAAAATCTTTGTCTAAAATAAAAATTTTATGGGATTTTACTGAAGTTTAACATTTACAACCCCTTTGTAGGTTTTGTGTGAAATCAATGAGGATTCAGCAAGAAATATTGTAACCATTTTAAAATACATATTAATAGTCTATTTTCTTATTAACTAGGTCTTCAGTCATTTTATCTACTTTATTACTATCCAAATATTGATTTAACAACTTATCTGGGTGAAACAGTGAACGAATTTTGATTGATACAGTAAAATTATGTGCCATGACATTTTATATGTCCAATTAAGATTAGAAATAAGATTTTTAGAAATAAGTGACAATTTTCAGTGTTAGTTTATACTGCTCTAGAGTGTGTTAATTGAATATTAAACCTACCTCAAACAGCAGTGTGAAGTCTATTGCAAACAGTCCACAAGCCATGATTTTCAATTTTTGGTGAAGCCGTTGCAGGGAAAAGTTTTTCAACTGAAAAATACATATTCACATGGAGATTTGATGGTTTAAAACTTATAAATTGTTGCTGCTTTTCTCTAGAATTATTTAAATTAAACATTGATTCCTTGTTTTACTTTACTGAGCCAGCCATATCACAGCGTTTTGTGATTTCTTTTAGATAAACAAATTGTTTATCATAGAGTTAAAGCTAAGTTTAAGTTAATTCTATTTCCTAACTGTAACATGATTGAAATTAAAAACTTATTTATTAAATTACAAAATCCATGTTTGGATCTACACTGAATATCCCATAATTTTAAAAATTGAACAAGGCTGGTCTATAAATGTAAGATAAGGTTCATTAAAGTAAAAGTCTGAAACATATTTCAACAAGCAAACTTGGGGCCTACATGGATTTTTACAATAAGTATGACGATAAAGAGTTGAGAAAGAAAGCGATAACTGTAGTAACAAAAATAATAAACCTAAACAATATGTTTTCTCTTTACACAATTAATCAATAGTAAGATAAGCCATAATATAACTAAATACTACGAAATCTATAATAATCTATTTGTACAACAAATTTCCAATACTTTGTCTACTCTCCTAAATCTATTAAAACCTAAAGTTGCAGAAAAATTGTCATAAAATATTACTAGGTACCTGGATGTAAACTTCACCAGCTTCTCCTCGATTAAGTAAATCATGGATTACAATCGCCATATGGTTGCACTAGAACATACAAAGAAAGTAAAAGGCCTATTTATTGTGGCACTCTGTCCAAACAATCTCCACAAAAATAATATCAGGCCTGCATCAAAGAGCTAAGCTAAAGTTTTACAAACTTGCTGCTATTTTAAACAATAAATTTGGATGTGAAATGTCATTTCGTTTCAAAAAGAAGTCTTTTAGTAAGTAGTTGTCAAGTGCTGTATTGATATGAGCGAATATCATAAGAATTTGAAAACATTTCAATGAACCTCTATTCTGAAAACACTCCCATGGATATAACAAATATATGATTTTGTAATTTGTAGGTCTTTCAAATATGCTTAACCAGCTGAACTGAGGTTTCCTTGTCCTACATTGAGTTTGTGAAAATGAATTAGAGTTAAAAACTTTTTTAATTTAATTGAATGTAGAGAGAAGGGCTGTTCTAAAGGCATTCTTAGTCGTGACAAAGCACTTGTACATACATAACGTACTTATGTACCAATAAATACTATTCATTCATTCATTGAGTTCAAACCAAGCTTTGAGTCACCTGATAACACACTCCAGCGTTGGTCAGAACTAGAAGGATGATCACCAAAGTCCCGTATACAGTCCAGACACAGCAGTGTAGCAAGAGCGGGTAGTCGTACTGCTCGTCAATCACCATACCAATGACAGTGTACATGTACGAGGTGATGAGAATGCCACACGTGACGATCTCCAGCAGAGCGAGTTGGTTAGCAGCTGACCAGCCTTTGGCGAGGATGCGATAATACCGATCATGAGCCTCCTTAATCATCCGCACTCGCTCTTTCAGTGTCAGATTGGGCATTCCTTTGTGTGTGTTCAAAACATTGATCTCTGTCAGAATGTTCTGTACGTTGATATTGTTCAGCTCCTTCATCGCACGATTCAAAAGGGAGAAGCGTTGACTGATTAATTTGAGCGAGAGAAACTCTCTTACGAGGGAGAAAACATTGTAGGACACATGGATCACGAGGAAAATCCAGGATCGGAATGTGAAATAGTCACGGTTGTTGATTTTGAAGAGGAAATAGTAATCGGCCATGAAGATGGCTTGAACAAAGGAAAAATATGAAAAGAAGTAGTTTAGAATGTTTATTTGACATTGTTTAGAACTGTCTTCAAAAAGTCCAAGCGTGGACATGAGTTGCTCTGCTCTCATGGCGGATTGTACATTGTCAAACCCGGTTTTTGAAAGTATTATGGAGTTGAATATCGAAAGACAACTGATGATATTTTCGGAGAAAAGGTGAAAAAGATGGGTCAGGTTCACAATGTCAAAGTGGGTTTGGAGCATTATCTCTTTGTAAATGATCAGGTAGAGATGTTCAAAAATAAATAAAGTCAGGATGAAAATTGAGTAACATGTTTGGAATCGGCTTGCTCGTATTTCTCGTAACGCTTGTCTCCTTATGATGAATGGAGAACACCCCAGAACATTAAGGAATACAATGTACGGTCGGATAAAGTCTAGCATGATTTTTCTGCAATCGCTTTTCTGTTTTGTACTATCAGGCGTCATGATTACCTCCGTATCACTCTACTGTGAATAGAAAGTGCTAACTTGGTCTTGAACCAGCGAAAAGTGACAGTTACAATTGACTCAATTAAACAAAGAGGTTTCATTGTCACTTGTCAGGAAAAGCATATACAATTTTCATAATGTAATAATTAATGTTTCATTAACTAATATGAAATGTCAGTCTTGCTGGTGTCACTTATTTTAATTACCAATTGTACTCTTACTTAATGACTCTTTGACATTCAAGAGACTTATCTCAAACGTCAATAGTAGGGAAGCTCTTATCATTTGCATACATTTATTTGTAGCTTCATTGGTCTACGGATATATGTTTTTTTAGTTTGTGGTAAAATTTATTCATATTGTTAATATTCTTGGTGCTCATATAAACTAATTTCTCCTATATAACTTAGAATAATTTTTTTAAAGATAAAAAGAATTGCAAATTTGCAATGTACAACTATGTTCTCCAAATTTGTTTATCATGGTTAAGTCACTATTCTAGCATTTTATTTATTTATTTTTTATTTTATCTTATGTATTATTTTAGGGCAATGGCATCTTTTTACGTTTTGAAAGGGAACCCTCGCGCCAAACCCTGATCTTGTTACTATGTAATGTCAATCTTTTTGTTAGATAACATCCTAAATTCATTGCCCAACGACAAATAACATCTAGGTCTGGAAATGATCTTCAGCCAGTGACCAGCAACCTTCAGATTTGAAGGTGAGCACTATAACCAATCTGTTACCCAGACATTTATTAATTATTTCAGGGGTATTACTAAACGGCCTACCACTTTGAGTGATTAAGTAATATTTAAGGTATAACTGGCTTAATTTAAATAAATCGACATTCCCCAGGTGATAAGGAAGCAGCAACCTTGAAGGAAAGCAAGAGCAAGTCCAGATCAGATTTGTCGGCGATGATTGCTGAACAGCTGATGACTCCACTGCATGACTTTGCACCGCAAAAGGTCATCGCTGCCGAGTCAGCTGAGACTAAGACTTCCGACTCAAACACGACCGAGACCCATCAAGACACTGAGGTAGGGACAGATAAAAAGTTTACAATAATATTTGCCAATGGATCTAAGTGTGTTTATATTATTCTAGTTGCTTTACCCGAGTTCCACAACAGGTTGAGGATGCATGAAAGAATAGTGTAAGTTGTTGTTCAAATTAACTGTAGAAAACATTTATAAAGACATAATTGATTATAGAAAACAAAACTCAAATAAATGTGCTTGCTAGTTTTGAAAAATTATGTTCTGTTTGATTCAACCAGCTGTTTCGCAGAAAAAAAATTACTTTATCATAAAATTAAGTTATTAGAGCGAATAAACATTAAAGACATAAATCGAGCGGGTATAATCATTGTAATTTTTCTTTATCCATCCAACAAATTTAATATCAAACATTAACTTTCAAAACTCCACCTCACAACGTGGACGTTCAGAGTGCTTGCATATATAATCTATGTGTAGGCTGAGTTTGTGACCTACCTTTGAGTAAAATTTCATCCCAGTACATCAGGTAGGCACATTCACTAAGAACAAACTCGCAGATAGAATGTAATGAGGAACTACCTTTGTAACTTAAAATATGTGTTAGTACAAATGAATTTGGATTTGACAAGAGTCAAATACTATGCTACTAACCTAAATATTTGTTGTAAATGTGCGAATGCTGTTTTACTAAAAATATTTTGACATACATTGAACAGTATAATACATATTGATTGCTCTTGCTGAATTAAACTCAATACAATATTAACATACTTGGTTTATTGTCTTGTTTAGCTGATTTTCACACAGAAGAGCACAGCTTGCCTGCAGTCCCTGAATGCAGGTGATATCCTGGTAGAAATGTGCATGAACCTACCACAGTTAATGCGCTACCGGAACAAGTTCACATCGGCCATCAACAAGAAAGGCTTCAGCCTTCCCTCGACTCATGCTGAAGCTCTGCTAGTACGACACAGGTACGAAACTGTTCACACCCAGTTGCATGTTGATAATCCGACACTTATGGTACCGTGAGATCATTTTATAACCGAAAAGTCGGAAGTAAACAATTTTACCAATTTTAACCTACAAACCAAAGTTTAATTGCATACTTTTTGTCCTTTTAGTTTTCAAATCAATCAGAAGAATATCAATCACATAAGAAAATTCAATACATTAAACTGTGATTTAGTATAGGCCTAACCTACACTCCAAACTCACCTGCATTAGATATTTTTGAAATCTAATAAGCCAGATACTTGGGTTTATTTGACTAAAAATCCAAGGAAACAAGTAATGTAGGCCTACTTATTCTACCCAATAATCATCACTAAAAACTGTTAGGACTTCCGAATGGAAATGGACACTGCAACTGAAAAGATTTTCCATCGTCACAGATTGATTAAACATTTGCCGTTAATGACTTTGTACATTTGAAGCATTTAGCTTCATCAGGTTTGGATACAATAATTTTTGGGTGGAAGTTGAAATCATTAAAATTTTAACGACACATTTCTAAACTTAAGTGAGTGTGTTGCCGGCACATGATCTTAATGTTAAATGTGTGAAATGTTTGTTTTGTGTAATAATATGTTCTGTCTTTTTCGTCAAACTAAGATTTGGACTGTGAATTCGGTAAATGTTAGTAACTAGGTTATTTTGTAATTATGTTTACAAGCTACTAGATATTCAATTCAATTTTGTTCACAGCTTGCAAGTGTTGGTGAACGACATCAACATGGTATGGAATGCGTTGTCACTGCCTGTGCTGGAGCCACTTACGGACACTAAGATGGAGAAACTGTCCACCATCACCATGTCTTGTTTGTACGCTGCTGTGTCTATAGCTACGGCTAACAGCATACTGGGCATTTCATCTGCCATCTCACCCAAGACTGCCATGTCCAGCAATACTACAGGTAAACTCTCCAGTTGTATTGATTTTTTAATTCATCGTTGTCGCCATATTGATTAAGATGGATTTTTTGAAAAGGGATTTAGTTCTAGCATAGTAGATGAGCACCGTGGTTTCAGGGTTAATACCCTTTCTTACTATAGTATATAGGTATAATTAAGGTAGCTGCAACTATTTCCCTTTTCTAAACAAATCCTAACCAACCGTTTCCATTTCTTTTGAAATATAATGTAATATTGACGAAAAAGTCTTATACGATACCTGTTTGCAGTTCGGTAACTGATGAAGTGTTTATCTCTATCCACAGAGCTACATTATGACGTTACAACCTGCATACAACACGAAGAAAACCATAAAATCTGCAACTAAGGTTTTAGATGCTTGTGCTAGTGCTAATCAGTGAATGATAACTGAATATCTCATATTATGTTTGTTTCAGCTCCCATCCCAGCCAAGCCAGGAGAAGAAGAAGGCAACCTGGACGCCCTGGCTGTGTCTGTTGTAGAGAAGTCACTGGAAATATTCAATCTCATATCTAATGTGTTCAAGAATTCTACTCGTGCTGGTGGTCATGTAAGTCTTATTTTATGTTTGGTAATTTCCCCCTGCAAAATTATTAGGTTTTATTAACAAGTGTTCATTAGTATATTAAACATTTCTGTTACCAAGGCATAAGTGTTCCTTGTTTGGATTTTAAAGAAAAAAAAAAACTAAAAATAGTTTCAGACACAAGAAATGGATTAGTTTATAATGAGGGGATATGCTCATAAGTTTTTTCGAGGTTGCAGGAGATGATCACAGTATCGACGAGACTGATTGATATAGTCCATTGTCATAAAGTGTTGCTGCGATGGCGGAAGAAGATCAGCAGTGTTTGTTATCATAAAGATAAAAATTCAATGGGCCAGAAAAAAATCTGCTCACGTGGTCCGTAGGCCATAAGCTGGAAACTCCTGCTCTAGGCATTCAGCACATGTGTCTATCTACAGATACTAAAGAACCATCTGTTGCTGGGTGTCTGGCTGCTGAGGACTGGTCTGCAGAGTCAACTGTCTACTGTCAGACAAGGGCAGCAAGGAGGACAAGGGGAAGTCTCCCAGCAAGTCTAGGGACAGCAGCTCCCTGATAAACCTCATGTTATTCATCTTGTGTATGTCTACAGATTCTACAGAACCATCTATTGCTGGGTGTCTGGCTGCTGAGGACTGGTCTGCAGAGTCAACTGTCTACCTCTAGTCTACTGTCAGACAAGGGCAGTAAGGAGGACAAGGGAAGTCTCCCAGCAAGGCTAGGGACGGCAGCTCTTGCATAAACCTTATGTCAGTCTACAGATACTAAAGAACCATCTGTTACTGGGTGTCTGGCTGCTGATGACTGGACTGCAGAGTCAACTGTCTACCTCTAGTCTACTGTCAGACAAGGACAGTAAGTAGGACAAGGGGAAGTCTCCCAGCAAGTCTAGGGACGGCAGCTCTTGCATAAACCTCATGTTGTTCATCTTGTGTCTGTCTACAGATACTACAGAACCATCTATTGCTGGGTGTCTGGCTGCTGATGACTGGTCTGCAGAGTCAACTGTCTACCTCCAGTCTACTGACAGACAAGGGCAGCAAGGAGGACAAGGGGAAGTCTCCCAGCAAGTCTAGGGACGGCAGCTCCCGTATAAACCTCATGAAAGTGTGAGTAGCATAATTAATTATTTCCATTCCATTTTGGTGAATTGTTTTAACCCAAACAGGATCATTAATTGGAGATTACATGATATTGATCGGCAACATGTAAAACACACTAGGATTCTGGTTTGTTTTTAATCGGCTTAGGTTTGTTGAGGTTGAATATTTCAGTTTCGCCCAACCAAATTAGTGATATGGGACTGTTCCGGTAATCCGAATTACCTTATAATTAGTGGTTGGTAATTAGATGACAATTCTTAGTAAATTTGGTTGATTGCTGGTATTCCTCCCCTATTTACTGTTGTTGATCTAATAATAATTATACTCTTTAAATTTGTTTCATGCCTATCCCAATTCCTTTGGCCACACAATCATTCAAACAACCGTAGGAGGCTATTTGGCCTAGATGATCATAATTATGTTTCTTGTCCTTTAGTCAGCAGGGTTTTGGAGTGTTGTCAGTGGCGTTGGCCTGTCGGGCCCTGACAATGATGTCTGCCTTGCTTGACGACCTACAGGTGGAGTGTAGTGATGGGACGGGGCCTGAGCCTACCCCCGCCCAGCTACACATTCTTACACCAGCCACTGCCCTGCAGAGAGCGGCCAGAATACTCACGTCTGCCTCGCTCAACCAGTTCCTGTTCTATCTGGCCACGGTTAGCTACAGAAAGGTCAGTAATAATTGTTAAATTCCTTATTTTAAATATTTCTAAGATTTAGTAGGACCACAATATTCTACTTTTTAACTGACTGATTTCACAGTATATCTGACTTCATTTCCGTGTTTAGGGTGGGAGTTAGAAAATGACGAAATTTAAAAAATTTGAATTAAGCGTTATTATTGGGATTGTTTTATATAGTCACTTCATTGCTGCCGACTATACTTTTGTACAAGATTCGAGATTTTATACTCATTGTTATGGGATTCAGATTTGAAATTGAAAAACATACTTAAGAACATACTTGTCTAACAATCATAACATGTCATGGTACAGGCTTGTACCCTGAAGCGCATCCAGAAACATCCCCCCGAGGGTGATACGTTCAGCACGTCCGACTCAACCACGTATTACGACGACGACATCATAAGCTGTTCAGAGGAGAGCTCTCCAGATGAAGGTTTGTTTGATTCAAAACTGTGTAATTTCTCTCAGAAAACACTCCAATGTTGTTTCCTATTCGTGGTCAAGTAAAGAAATTGGCTTCCTAAATTTTGTTTTTGTTGTGAAATTTTGTTTCTATATTTAAATTACTGTCATTGTGACAGGGACTTTTCCTAAATTTGTTTGTCAATTCAAACAGTTGTAATTTCATTTGACAGAGATTTAATTAAGTTCAGTTGGCCTACTTGAACTCTTTCATAGAATAAAAAATATTTCACCTATGGACTTGTTATATTCTTTTTTAAACTGAAGATTGTTTTATGACCTATAACTTACAAACTGCCGTGTAGACATCCCTTTCTCATGTTGAGTGTTGTAGACAGTTTTGGATTTCAAAAATTATTTTAACCAAGCCATTGATTTTAGTGTACTGAAGTTGCAGGCTCAAGCACTTACGTTCAACAGGGTGTCTGGGGACCAGGAAAACCGTAAAAAGCGGGAATTATACAGGAATATTATGATGCCGGGAACTATGCAGGAATTCTTTGGAAATTCTGTAATTATGGCGGCTGTAATATGCGGAAATTTTTCTGGGATCGATTTATTATTAATTATTATTTTCTATGGAATATGAGATATCAACGAGAAAATTGTATGTTGTTAATATTTTATTTAAATGCCAGCATTGATTAAATTAAAGTTTCCTGTGTCATGATCTGTTTTGCGTGTAATGTTGACATAATAAAACCTGGCAAGCCTGGTATATGCCGCTCACGGGGTTAACCGCTATGCGCTACGGCTAATAGCCACTAACGCAACTCATAATTTCTCACTCGTGGCCACCCTTCCCCAACGGCCACCTAACTGATACCCCAGCTAGAGGCCTTACCTCTTCTGCTACATCGATGGGCTTTGTTAAATGGTGATGTGCGTATGTTTTTCAGTGGTTTTGTGATTTCATTGCATGAGTGTGTTTATCCTTTTTATTCGTATTGCATATAAAATATATATAATTGAATAAACTTTTGCTAAATTTAACCTAAAAAAATGCCTTCGGGAAAATAGTAGTTACTGGGAAAATATGCAGGAATTCGGCCGAGCCCATTTGCTGGACACCCTGTTCAAAATTTGTTGTGTCAATAAACTATTTTACTTTGTTTACAGACGACGACAGCGAACCGCTGCTAGGGCTGTGGTTTGAGGAGACCATCGCAGTCCCGGACACGAGCCACCAGACGCAGAGTGGCACAGAGGTGGCGGACCCTGCAGGAAAAAACAACACTTCCCCTGAGACTGGAGGCAGCATAGTGCCTGAGAAGGGGGAGCCCAATGGGGTAAGTTGGCAGTAATAGTGTGTGAGAGGTTTTGATATCGGTATTTAGAAAAAGGATCGTAGTTTTAAAAAAACACCTTTATTTGGTTTTACAGATAATGTTCAGCTAGTTCACTAACAATATTTATAATCCAGGGACTTAACAAATATAAGGTCTATTTAACCTGATATTTCTCTTTAGTAAATGATTTTCAGAGAGAAGTGTTGGTTAAAATTCAAAACTGGTTTGTCCTCAGTGTTGCCAAAGTCTGGTAGCTGTAATTGGCGACACTATTGTGTATAAGAGTTTTTAGTAACACTAAAAATACAACAGTTTTTTGGCAAAACTCAAGGTAGGTTGGTAGCCCTACTTTTAACTGACCTTTCTCATAATTTATCTTGAAGTTGGATTAAATGTCAGTAGGCTACTAAACTATTTTGTAGACTTTATTTTTGTCTATCATTTAGCTCTTGTAAATCTCAGGCATTTAGCTTAACTCTATTGTTAGCCTATATAAAAACACCTTAATTATCTTCATGAATTTGTCTTTAAATCTGAACTAAAACTAACATGGCTCCTGTATAAAGGTGTAAGTACATTGTTTAATTGAAAGTGCAACCTTTTCTTTTGCAGTACATCTCCTTGGCATCGCAGATTTTCCAGTTCATGAACAAGTACCTGTTGAACTCAGAGAGTCCGTACATCCAGCGCTATGTGGAGACAGGTCTGGCGGAACAGCAGATGGTGATTCTGGCGGCCATCATCAGGGATCTGGACAGAGAGACTGCCCGCACTGAAACTGGTGAGAGTTGCAATCAGGGTGACAAGTAAACCGGAAATCGGAGAATTCTACGTGGATTTATGATGATGGAAATGTCTGAACTATACATGTTGTTTGTAAGGGACTGACTGGGATATTAGAATAATTGCCAATAGTCTATGGCTGAGTGGCCACAAATAACGGTATTCTATGGTGATCTCTTTATGTTGTTTTGGGTGGTATAAGAAAATGGCAATTTCAGGAAAATAAAATGGTGTCACAAAGACTGCAAGAGATGCTCACATAAGTTGTTGTAGTCACAGAAAATTATAACTCAAATTTTTGATGCAGGTCTTGTGTAAATAGTTTCGAAATTCAGTTATAATTGACAAGTACAGTAA
Organism: Macrosteles quadrilineatus; assembly: GCF_028750875.1. Lineage (NCBI taxonomy): Eukaryota > Metazoa > Arthropoda > Insecta > Hemiptera > Cicadellidae > Macrosteles > Macrosteles quadrilineatus. Next base: position 74,033,601 of record NW_026542597.1, read on the forward strand.
AACCCCTCACATTTGGCCTAAGTGGGACCGAGCCCCTGACCGGATAACATTTTGGCCGGATAAACCAACCTACTACTTAAATGATTTAAGTATCTTTTTGGAATCTGCTAGCTTAACTTAAAGTGAACCCAATAAAAATGAATAAACAGGAAACAGATAAACCATGAGAACGCATCATGGAGACTACGTTTACGGCCGTGGGAAATATTTTTAGTATCTATTTCGGGAAATGACCGAATGAACTAAGAACTGGTAATTCCGAGGCCGGATATTAGGGGTTCTACTGTATTTATACTTGATTTTCATTGCACATTCCATATTTTATTTAATAAAAATTTCTCTTGTTTATGGCCATTACTGATATCTTTGTCGTTAAACAAACCATTTTTGACCCCTAATTCTGGATTTTTCAGGTACAATCTCTGTTTACTTTGGAGCGGTGCTGGGCGTGTTGTACAGTGAGTTCTCACAAGCCCTGACTCGTTACACACACAACTTGCTGGCTCGCACATTGTTGTCAGACAGTCTGCAGACGACGCTGTTGCACCACCTGGGCATCAGTCCTGTACAAACAGCTGATACTAACAACAACGCCTGGCCTCTGCAGGTGTACCCTCGCACACTGGCAGTTCTGGCACAGGTGAGCTAACCAATCCATAAAAGTCCATATCATCAGACACAGACATATTCATATGTTAATTCATAACTACCCATTAGTGATGTGTCAATACCAAAACTCAAATCTCAAAACCATCAAAACTTTAGAAAAGTTTCGGTTTCGAGATTCGATCACCGAGTTTCGAGATTCAAAATTCGAAATTGAAGATTTTTGCAGTGATTTTTGAAACTGCTGAAATTATTTTTTGTCATTATTATTGTTTTTAACACTGTTCCTCACAAGCTCATAACAATAGACAAACATCACCATTAACAGTAATAAAACAAGTAAATTGTAGGCTAATCTGAACTTCAAACGGCATCGTAAATACTATACCTGGAAAGATGTACGATTCAGTTTCATATCAATATTTATTAAATCCAAAGAAATATTAACCACTATAATATGTTCTAATTAATCTAATATTAATATTTATGTTGGTGTTTAATTTATTTTAATGTTGGTTGTTTATACAAAATTATGTTGTAAGTGAATGGGTTTTAAGATTATCAGTCACATATTTATGTCATGTCAGGGTCAGGAGTTGATCTCTTTTAGTTTTGATTGCATACCTAAAATTTTATTATTACCTGTATTTTTTGTAACCTTGACCTTTGTAACCAGCTAAGTAAAACTCTAAAAAAGTTTCACGTTTAGGTTTTGAGATTCGAGATTTGGGATTCGATTTTTAAAAGTTTCGGTTTCGGTTTTGAGATTCGAAATTTCTGGTTTTGACCATCACTACTACCCATTATGTTTGCAAAACCAATCAATACTGAACCATTAACTCATGGATATTGAAGTAGACTTAACATCTGTATAGAGCAGCTGTAGCTAATTTTTACAAACAGAACATAGCTGAATGAACTGCTAACAGAGTGTGGTAAAGTCTAAATGTTTTCTCCTATAGTTTTTTGGACAAGAAGATGCTGTAGTTTACAGTAAGATGTAATTTCAGTTTGAAGCAGTGAGTTGTTCAAAAGCTAGTATATTCTACAAAAATCAGCGTGCAGTGTCTCTGCACAGTTACATTCATTACGTACGACGCTCCAAAATTAAATACATTTAATTGAAAATCAATTAAGGCAATTATGGAAATTCGCTTAGTCAGCAGGTTTGCTGCGGCGGGGGTATTTTATATATTGTAGTTATGATAGAAATAAAGAGAAATCTAAATTTAAAAAAATTTACAGATTTTGCTGCTGAAGCCTCAAACAGAGAAAGAAACTTCAATCATCAATATTTGGAATCGTCTCATCCATACTTTAGTAGAGAACATTACCAACTACAATCAAGCATATGATGCCGACAATGAAGGTGAGAATATACTGCCTTGAACTTATATGTAGCAGATTGTAGTGGTTGAGGCAAACGGGGGTGTAACTAATTTGAGGTTTGAGTCTCAAATCCAGTTGATTAAATCTCTGAACTGTATCTTTTGTTCTTTTCTTGAGATTCAATGTGTTTGAGATTCAGCTTTGATTTATGAGTGTATTATTTCCACCCTGTGTTTCAAGAACTAGTCCTCTAAGGGACATGATTTTTATATCCTTCGTGAATTTCAGCACGGGAATGGAACAAGGGCTTTCTTCCCATTCAAGGAGGGGAAATTAATTTTTTAAATAAAATTTGGCTAAAATTTCTTTCATATAGCAATGATATTATGGACACTTCTTGCAGTCACGGAGACATCATCATTGCCACCCACTAACTGGCAAAATTGTAAACAACTCCCGCAATCCCAGCAAATTGGTGAAAATCTTTGACAATCGTGGAGTCATCATCATCATCATCATCTTCATCATATCCCGCAATAGCTGCACAATCATGATTATGTTGTGCCATCCCTGAGACATCATCATCACCACTAACAAGCAAGGGAAAATTGGTAACACTTTGAACAAATCCCTTAGCAAGAAAATCCTGAATAAAATGTAATCCTGACAAATGATTAGGAATATATTTTACACAAAAATTTCTCAAAATTTCAGGACCTGTTCATCTTTGAAGTTTTCTTTCTTTTTTATTCTTTCTTCAATTTACACTCAGATGTCCTATATAAGAAAATAATATCAGTGTTATGGGTTTTTACTTTATTTTGAGTATCTAGTCTGGGAACTGTATTTTTTTTTAGGTAAGCTAATTGAGCTCAGTCCATAAAAAAATTGCAATAAGCCACCAAGGAGATCTTTAAAATGTATTAATCTCAACTAAATTTCACAGACATGAACGTGGAGCATGCCCAACTGCTGCTCTTCCTGTTCCACTCTCTGAACTTGATGCAGAAGAAGTCTGTTTTGCTGGCTTGTGCCAGTGGCATCATCAGGGTGGGGGAAAGCTCTGTCAGAGGTCTGATGAGGGAGACACAACTGTTGTGTCTGTCTAGGCTGCTGCTGCTGTTTGAGTACATGATGAAACACCTGTATGACGCTCCACCAGTCCTGCTAGAACAGGTGGGTTGGGTTCACTCCACGGATGGAGGGAATGGTACTTTTAGTTTTAGTGGGATGTAAAAGAATTTTGATTTCCTTTCTAATTTTGGGGACTGGAGTGGGATGGATTTTTTTACTTCTGCACCAAGGGAAATTTTACTTTGTTGTTTGTTTTAAAAATCCTAAATTTATCACACCCAACACCATTACGACTTAAGTCCACGACTGTGGCATAATCCTTATCTCCCGCGATCCGAGAGACACCATCATTGATCACGGCTAAAACAATAAAGGCTAGAAGGAATCCCATTTGAGAAAATTCTGATTTAAATTTAATCCTGCCTTTAGACTGAAAGTAAAGTTTTACTTAAATTTTGGTACCTGTCCATCCTTACTTAATTTTTTTGAATAATAGTAGGCCTAGTTGTGAACCAATGGTGTCTATCAGTCACTGAACCCTCAAAATCCACTGAAAAGACTACACATTTTTTTAGTGTAAATTTTAAATTTCCCACCTTTTGTGACTAACCTCATTATTCCGTCTCCTCAGGTCCAGTGGAACTTGTTCAACGCCACCAGCATGGTGGGAGATACGGTGCAAGGACGAGCACCTGCCAGGATATTCTGTGCTTGGAAGGAGATTGAGGCCAACTACCGCAAGTTGGGTCCACAGGACGAGTTCTCCATGAAGCCAAGGTTCTACACCATTGTCAATGCCGAGCTAAACAATCAGGAGCACCCTAAATTGGATGGACTGGTGGGTGATTTCACTGATTTACGTATTCATTTTCTAAAAGTATTTTTGACTTGTAAATTAAGGTGGAAACAACTTTTTGTCCACCAGAAGACCAAGAACAGAGTTTGTAGTTGCCTCATTCAATGCTTGTAAATTAATCTCTTGTAATTTTTCAATTGTTTAACAAACACTTAAAACTTTACTGACTGTTAATGGGAAAGCTTTTTCTAGTAAAGTTATATTTATAGCAATATACTGTTTGTTTGTACACAACAGTATAACCTTTTTAAACTACTTCTTATCGTTAAACAAACTGCTATTAAACTTCTCTAACTGATGTAGGCCTGCAATTTCATCATGGGTTCAGCTGAGAAAGTGAAGTACCCGCTTCTGATGGACGTTCTCATTGAAATTCTCAACATCACAGATCAGACGATTCCGAGCATCAAGTCGACAGAGAACAAAATCAGCTTTACGGCTCTCACAGCTACACAATACTGCTTCTCCATCTGCTGGAGGTATGGTGATGACTGGTTAGAGGGGGGGAAAAACTAGGTCTAGCTTAGTTAACCTATATTTATAAATATGTTAAAATAGCGATAGAAAGATTTTTTTTCTCAACTACTTATTGAATAACTAGTTTTTGGGTGTTGTAGTGTTAGGAAACCAATCGAGCTCTGGTTTGACCACTCGCTGGGTGTTTCAGGTTGCTACTGCAGCTACCGCCCTCAACTCCTTATCTTGACAAGCTGGCGCTGGGTCAAGCCATGCCTGCCAGTCCACTACTGTTGCACTCCTTGGTCTGGGGTCCGAGAGCAGGACACAAGTTCTTTACCAGCTGGATGAAGGTAACATATGTTATTTAAAATTTCATGTAGATAATTAACATATTTTTTGTATATTCTCTACAGCTTTTGGACTATGGATTTTAGTTAATATATTTTTGAGACATGGCTAGTCTAGTGTTAAGTGGTTTTAATGGTTAGGTTCAATCAAATCACTAAAGACTTTTAGAAGTTTAATAATTTGTATGATATTTTATAGGAGTTAGTCATACATTAACTTTGTGTTCTTGGTTTAATTGTTATTTTAAGATTTTTACTTGTATTTTACCACACTATTCTTGTATGTATCTGTACAAAATGAATAAATGCCGTGTTATGGTTGTTTATAGCACACCTTTTATGCTGCAGGTCAAGTAATTTACAAAACAAAAAAGAATATGTAAGTAAGGTGAAAAAAACGTACCGTAGACTACCGATTATTGGAGAACTACATTCTCTAAAATCCTCTATAATGATTCGTCATTTGATATCATAGACGATATCATAGACGATATCAATAGACTATTTATAAAAAGTAATACAATATAAATGTATTAAAATTCAATGTTGTAGCCCTAGAACTGTAATATGACAGTTGCTAAAAATATTGCACGTTGTTTATAAGAGAATAAAATTGACACTACATGGTAGTATAAATACCTCTGATCTTTTAACCTAGAAACTATGAATTAAAAGGGAAATTTACTACATTTATTTTCTAATTGATTAAAATTACCTTTTATCAGTTCCAAATAGTCATATTTAACTGTAAACAACTATCTCATTAACTGTCATTTAAGCTTTACTTATATTTTTACACAGGAGAACCTGAAGCAAGGCATGTATCCTTGGTACAAAAAATGATCTACTAAATAGTTAGGCGGATGCTCTCATCAATTTAAAATTCAATCAGTGTTCTAAAAGTTAAATTTATAATATAATCTCAAATTTTATTTAGGACAACCTGGTAAAGCAAGGCATGTACACTCAGTACGCAGAGAATCTACTGAAGAGTGTGGCAGACACAGTCAACAACCCTAGATATGATGTAACTCTCGCCAAGAACTGCATCATGTCTCTGATGCCTCATACCCAAACTGAGGGTAAGTTATAACATCTGGTCCCAGTTATTTTAAAATACATCTTTTAACTTTATTACCAGAAATCAAGAAGAATCACACAGTTATTGTAGAACATAGTGCTAATTAACTAACGTGAGTACGAGAACCTTTTGAATGCCAGAACATTTCGTGATAGTTATCAGTTGTACCGATTGGGACGTATTTAATTTTTTGTTTTGAGGTCCCTAGAGGCCAAAAACACCATCCGTTCAAATTCATATATATATGTCCGTTAGCGGGATAACTCAAGCAAAAATGATCTGATTTTGATGAAATTTGGTACAAACGTGTAAACCTGCGTTTATTCGAACGAGTTCGCGAACCAGCATAATCGGACCATGGGAACGGGGGTTTATGGGAGATTTTATGGGGTAAAAATGGGATTTTCCCATTTTTGACCCATAAAATTGGAATTTGTTTTAAAACCGTTTAGTAGAGCTTAAAAAAAGAAATAATTTAGTATATTGAAGCGCTGTTGTATGCCTAATGGAATTCAAAAATAGTGTAGCCTAATTTAAAATTCCCATGTTATTCTTATGGAGAAAATGAAAACTTGTAGTTTACTTGTTCACCTTCCCCGTAGCAGCAAACCTAAGCACTCGTTAATTCTAACGTTATTTAAATTGGGAATAAATATCTTTCTGTATGGAAATATTTTAGTAAAAATATAATCAGACAAGTTGAAATTCGCTTAGTCTGCAGGTTTGCTGCGGCGGGGGTATTTTAAATAGTTCTCTTGTTGATCACATTGTGTGGTTGTCGCAGGATGGCTGGTACCCAAAAGAGACTTGCCCTCAGTAATGGAGCTTTGTCTAATGGACACTGTGATTGCCAAGGTGCAAGTGTTGACCGATGATACACCTGCCCACGCATCTGCCTCCGAAACTCCTGATCTCAACAAGTAAGTTATCTAGAGTCTTGCTGATTAAGTTTAGACCTAAATTTTAAATTTTTTAGTATCCACGTAATTGACGTTTTGTAACGCTTTGTAAGGGAAAGCGGTTCAAACCTCTATTTTTTTTATATGCTGGGAATTGAACCAGTCCCTCTTGCAACAAAGTCTAAGACTCTTAAGTTGTTTTGTTGCTTCATAACAAAATTGTATACACACATTTTATCTCATAGCTCAAATATTATTTATTTATGACGTGTGGTTTGTTCTAGGTCTTTTGACTTTGTAGAGCCCAGTCCTCACACTGAGTTGGCACAAGACTTGCTGCCCCATGTTCTCCGTCTGACTGAAGTTATTTTGGCCTGCAGCAGGTGGGTTTGGACGTAGATATCAATAATACACATTTGTACAAGCAGGTCTACTATTTGGAAGACAGAAGATTAGACAATCATTTGAATATAGTTAATGGAAGGTTTTCAGACTTCAGTTACTATTAAGCCTTTGATAGATACAACACAATTAATTTTGAGATTTCACACCTGAAAGGCGTCTTATAGGATTCACAGAAAGAAAGGCTGCTTCAGAAAGAAGTAGTAGAAATTTTATTTTTATTCTACTACCTTCCACTGAAGTACCCTTCTGTAGGGGCTCTATCATTGTTATTAACTTTTGTGTACTATTAATTGCCTGAAACTTTAATCTTGATAAGTTTGTTCAGTATCCAATCCTTCTTCCTTGATGTAACATTGAAACAAGTGTTCTTCCTCTTGTAAATTATAGGCTACTATTTTTTTTGTCAAATGGTTTAAAACCCTGCATCGAGTAATCCTCAGTTGCTTTTTGGTTCATGGATCAACTGTATTATGACCTTGAAGTCCAAATAAATCACTTCATTTGAAGGCCGTCAATTCTGAACAAATCAATTTTCATGGGCTAGATATTTTTTCATAAAGAGTTAGTTGATGTGAATTAACCAATGTTTTTATCAGGACCAGTCTGATGTACCAAATCAACGAGAGCTCCGAGGCCAGCGGAGGCTACTCCCTGGGAGACTTCATAGTGTTCCGTTGTGTTCTGGCTGTCTCGTCCTCGCGCAGTGTCAAGACACAGTCACTGTCCGCCGCGCTAACCGTGCTGCTGCCTACCAGTGTCAGAACCGCGCTGGACAAGTGGAACGCTAATGCTGTCACTGACTTTCCCTCGGTAGGTTACAGATGATGTGAATGTTTTAGTTTGCCTCTCTAAACCGTAAGAGTCTATCCATACCTCAAATTAATTAATGTGAGTGGTTGTTGATTTTTAAATGTAATTTTACCCAAATAAACACATTGTTGTCCAATTTTTATACCATTAACATATTAAAAAACTTGTTGTGATAATTCATTTTGACAATAATCCTTATTACAATCCGTATCCGACCTGTTATCAATTGTGTAGCATTATAAAAAAAATTATTTTCAACTTTTGGGGTGGATTGGCCATTGTAACCACCAAACTGGAATTGATTGGTTGCTTTAGTAATTTGGTGGCTTTGCCATCCTAATATATACATATTGGTCTTGTACCATTCGTTAGAGCTGTGAACCTCTAATAATGGATACCGATAGTTTTTACATTTTACGTTTGTCTTTCCTCAGTTTGAACTTTTTAAATCCCTAACTTTTTTAATCCCATTAAAACTGGCCTGAAAAATAACTGTTATATATGAGCTTTTTGTGCAGTAATTAAATATTGACCATATTCTTTAGTCCTGTTCTCGTTAGAATTTGTTTAACTTAGAAAACAAAATGACTACACCTGTGCTTGGATAGACATTTAAAGTCAAAAGTCTTAGTAACTCACGTGTTTAAATATTTTTCCCTTGTGTAATTGAAATAAAAAATATAGGATAGGCTAGATAATATGGACTCTACTTTTTTACAGAACACCTACGCCAATGATATAATCCCAGGAGAGAGTTATGTGTTGGCTGTGGTCAACGCACACATCTCTTCACTATCCAGTCAGCAGACATTCACAATCAATCCGTCTTTGAAACACCTTCTACACTCTTTGGTCACCTTCATCAGTGAACATATCATGTGAGTAACTTTAACTTGTAGAGGATTGGACTTGGGTTTGCACAATTAATTACCCTAGTAATAAATTAAGGAAGGCTTGAACAAACATCTGATAAAACTTTTATGTGCTCCTTACCAACTATTTGGCTAGATTTTTACGGGTTGGTATCTTATCGACTTTTGACGATCGATTCTCTATAGCTATATTAACGTCCAAATATCGGTCGTATCAAGAATCGACACATCCCTGGTAAAAAGTAAAAATAGTTTTATTTTATTTTAAAAAAAATTCCAGCTGGAAGCTAGGGAAAATTATTTTCCTTACTTTACCAAGATTGTTTGTCACTGACATAGATCAACAAATGAGAAATACAGTTTTTTTCGTAGAAAAGTTGCACAAAAGCCGATTGGCTTTCTTGTCACATGCCCATTGAAGATCCACTTTCTCATTTAATTTTTCACGCTATAATAGTTGGCGGGGAAATAAAATAAGAAAATTTGCTAAAATGCTATAGTTTTCAATAAGGTGTATTTTGAGCTTAGAATAATTAATTTTTATTTAGCATAAAGATAAATTAACTATGATTGGAATAGGCTAGTCAAAATTAGTCATTAAAAAGGTTGGACAAAAATGCATTGGCTTTTTAATTACATGCAAAGTTTTTTTGTTTTTTGTTTTTTGCTTTTAACTCTACGATAAAGCATAAAAATAAAAGATCAGGTTTCCAAAATGCATCCTTTTAGTTATTGATACTTAAAACAATCGTTAAAAGAAAATATGAAGTTAGTTTTTATTACCTATGAAACTTGCCACAACTTTATGTGGAACTTTTTTACTTTGTGTGAAAGTAATATCTACAGTAGACTCCCTCTTATCCGGACTCCTTGGAACCTAGGTCAGTCCGGATAATGATTTTTCTGGTTAAACCGACGTCCCCAAAAACTATCTGAACGGACGGTAAAAACGGACCGTTTAACTATGTATTTGACTCAAATTTAGGAGAGCATTATATTGAGACACGTGAACACTGGTCTAAAATCTTTCCCACGAGGACGGTTGTTTCAGTACCGCCCACTTCCTGCCGATCTGGTCCTGTTAAACCGATGTGTTGATACAAATTATCTGGTTAAAGAGATGTCATTTCCACCGAGTGTAGTCATGTTAAACTGATGTCCGGTTAAAAGGTGTCCGGATAAGAGGGAGTCTACTGTACTTCACAGAAGTGTAATGTAGCTATTGCGCTTAATCAGATAGAACTAGACCTATCTAGGTGAGTAAATCACTTATCCGTTGTCCTCACAGGAAATGTGACGAGACCAACGTGGTGAGACAGCAGGCAGTGCAGGTGTTGGCACCCCTGACACTCGACGCGTGCACAGAATACCTGCATGACATTGCGTTGCGCACACTCGAGCGCACCGTGGGCGACCCTGAGACTGAGGCGCATCAAGTGTGTGTCTACACGCTGGTGCTGCAGAACATTTACACACTCATCATCAACTACACAGACGCTACCTCCATCTGCAGGTTAGTATGGCAGTTGATCATATCGATCAAGAAAATTATCAACGTCTTGTGATAAGATTTTATTTTTGTCTATTTAATCATTTTAAAGGAATTATTTGGTTAAAACTCAAAGTTTTACTTGATCTTGTAATAAGTTGTTGTATTCAATAAACTGGTAGATATTCACAATGGGTAAAATTTCCTCGATAATTTGACATTTTATAATCCATTGACTCGGCAGTCAGGTAGTCCACTGCCGCAAAGTCTTAATGGTGAAAAAAAGCTTTAAGAGACATGAATCTCGTCCTCACTATATTATATGTACAGTACCATCATTGTGCAGCATAGTTTTGATCATTGACACAAACTGTTTGGTACTAATTGTTTTACATCATCGTGTGATTTTATACCGTACCAAATGTTTAGTAGTGTTTAATACTGCGTTAGAAATAAATAATGGTCATATTTTATCTTGATATAAATCACTCATACCTTAATAACCCGATTTATTTAGTAATCCGACACCTTCCCGTCCCCCTATTAGTTATCTCTCATTACTTTACACTCATCTCCATTCATATTTGGCTTAAATAACCTACCTTTGTTTGGTCGCCATTTTAAGTAAAATAATTAAATTATCAAAAGACAACTGTTATTTAAAAAATGTTTAGAGAAAAAAGCATTTCTGCTTGGTTATAAAGTCAGTGGGAAAATAGATAAGTTACACAAATAATCTACCCAAGAAGGATAGTTTGCAACTGAAGCATAAAAAATGTTCACAACACAATTAAATTGATATTTGCAACTTCTTGAAGGCTTTTTTTTAATAAAAGGGTGTATAAAACAGTTATACTGCTTCTGTTAATAATTGTATTTCTGGAGTAGAGTGGAAATATCAATTTAACACCTTTAAAGCTCTTGTTATTAACACTCTACAATTCTTTTCTCAAGTGAGTGAGTTAGTTGTCTATCCTGTCCTTCCCCCTTATGTATCATCTTTGTTAATATTAGATCTTGTGTTGCAATTCTCGCCACAATTCCATCTGGATTTATAACATACCCAACAATGTTGTCACTAACACAATCACCACCATTCAAGTGGCCATGTTGTCAGTTTGACTGACTGTTGTAGTGACGCTGTCAACGAGAAGCTGCTGCAGGAGTGTTTGTCCTGGATGGAAGGGTTGTTGGACAAGCCGAGCGGTCGTCAGGCGTTGGACCAGTTCTTTGACAACTCCAAACACGACCTGATGCAGATCCTGTTGTCCATCGCGTCTCCTCGCACTTGTAAATCCACCATGTACAGCACCAAAGTGCTGCAGTTCTTCAACAAACTCTTCAATGCTGGTGAGTTTCAAAACTAACGGTATGGGGTGGAGTTATTGAATTGTTCAAAGGCTGATTGTAACCTGTCTTCTTTTGTGTTCCCCCTGAGCATAAAACACGACTCCCTGAAATGAATCCTGAGTAATTTCTCAGGAAGGGTGTCAGTGTGGTCTGATGCCAAGGCTGAGATGTTGTATTGTTGAATGAAAGGGGAATTTGATTAATCAATCTGTTTTTGATAAGTTGATAAAATGAGGTTTTGTTTGAAAGTAATAATTGTAAAATAAACTTAAACATTCACTCACTTCATTTATGTTCTTTATTTACATTGTTTTTCTTGTACTAATTGTTTTGGTTTTGTATAACATATGTTTATATTTCTAGGTTTCTATTTCTTCTTTGTACAGTATATTATAACTGTGTATTATATTGTATTGGGTTGATTATATATCGATTGGGCCTCAACATACCGCCCGCCAAAAGAAACATTTTCTTTCCAATAAGGAACAATTAAAGGATAACACCAATCAAGTTAAATAAACAGAACATTAACAGAAAATAATAAAAAATCACAAAAACTATGTGATTAAGTAGCGACGGCATTTGCTTGAGCTCGAGGAAACTGATGACTTGCTCTGCTTCTGTAGAAATATTCACGTTCTTTTTTATTCCAAGTATGATGTTTAGATGTATTGTGTAGCTTAGGTCTTTGATAAAAAGTTGTGCCAGTGTCTATGCGAGGTTTAGGATTATAGATCCGGCGATAGTGACTGGACATCTTCTGATACATAATAGTTTGAGCTACACCATTTTTTGGATGGACTTCATAGTTGTTCATTATTTTCATAGCTTTGATCGACGACTTCTTGTTCCCATACGACTCTCCAATCTTGGGATCTTCGATTTTAAAAGGGAGCGGAACTATGTATCTTCCTTCTTGATTCCGTTTTACAGCATTACAATAGATCTTCTCACATTTTTCTTCTTCAGGGTTAACTGATGCATAGACTGGGATTTCTTCTAATTCACAAAAACTTCTAAGTTGATCATCTAGAGAATGTTCAATGGTTGCATGATTGGAAACAATAGATGAAACCTGGTCATATGGCTGTGTTTTGCTATTAAGATCAATTGGACCCATCAAAATATATCCGAAACTACTTTGGTAAGGAACGGGGTAACCTTTGGGAGCAGGCATCCGCCCGCCATCTATTACCTCAGGGTACAAGTCTGCACCCAACAAAAATTCAATTTTTCCTGGTACGTCAAAAGTAGGATCTGCAAGTTCTAAATGTTTGTATCCGTCTTTGATACATTCTGGAAGGGAGGTAGAAGGCATTTGAGATGTAATTTTCTTCAGAATCACAGCATTAGTCTGAAGGCGAAATTCAGAATCAAAACGAGGTTTCAGAGTGCACGATACAACTCCTTTAGTAGATAAAACAGTAGATTCTGCAATACCAGATACTTGTTCGTTGAATTTCTTTCGAGGAAGGCACAGGCGCTGACAACAATCTTCAATTATAAAGGAAGTCTGAGATCCAGAATCAATCAAAGTTCTAACTGGTTGGAATTGACCTGATCTATCCTTTATATGAATTAAAACAGTTCCTAACAAAACTAAAGAAGGCCTAACACTGCTGCATGTATGCAAGGGACTTGACTTAAGTTTTTCAGCTGGTTGAATGGAATTTTCATTAGGACCTACTTTATTATTCTGCCTTACCCTAACCTGAGCCTTGTTGGTTAGGCCAATGTCATCATTATGTAGTAAACTGTTGTGTCTTGCTCCACATTTAAAACAGCTAGTTTTTGAAGTACACTCATTTAGTTTATGCGAGGTCCGTAAACAATTAAAACAAGCATTTTGTGTTTTAATCCAATCCCTACGCTGAGCAGGAGTTTGTCGTCCAAAACGTTCACATTTATAAATTGTGTGGGCTTCCTTGCAAAATAAGCACTTTACTGCATTGAGATTAGATACACAGGCTCTTTGATGAAAATAAGGCTTATTATTAGTGTATTGCTTATACGGTTTATTTGTAGAAACTTCTGTCACAGAAGTTTGAACAGTTTCAAGAGCTTTACACTGTTCATCTAGAAAACTCAAAAATTGGTCAAAAGTAGGCAATTCAATGTCAGAATGTTTAAGTTCAAAATCATTGCGCATCTTATGATCGATTTTGCAAACAACACTGTGAAGCAAGAGAAAGCTCCATTGCTCAACAGGTAGGCCTAGTGTTTTTAAAGCACTTGTATTTTCAGACAAGGTATCAATGAAGTTTCTCAAAGCCTTTGGAGATTTTGAAGTTACTGGAGATATGTTTTGTATTTCATCCAAGTAACATGTAGCAAGTTTACGCTTATTTTGAAATCTAGATATAAAACTTTGCCAAGTAATGGTATAATTGACATCAGTAATGGGGAGATTCTTTGCTAACCTCAGTGCATCATTTGAACATGAGCCAATAAGGTACATGAACCGCTCAATGTTTGACAATGATTTATTTTCATGCACTAGTTGTCTAAATAAATCATAAAAGGTAGGCCATTCTTTGAAGTTGCCAGAAAATGTAGGCAAACTAATTTTAGGTAACTTTGCTTGGCTTTGTACGGGCAAATGGTTAGTTTCAGATCTAGAACTAGGTGGTTGTACTTGTTCAATTTCGGGAGGGACAATCTTTGACATAATAGTTAAAATGTAGTAATATTTGTCACTAACACTATCAGAAAGCTCTTCTACTTTACTATAATCTGATTCATCTAATTGACTTTTCAAAGCAATTATTTCTGATTGGAGTGTGTTAAATTCCTCAAATAACTCATGAATGGATGCACTACGAATTTTGAAGGATTCACAATCTTCAGATTCGGTGCTTATTCCTAAGCTTAAGCCTAGATTATAAACTTTGTCTATTTTCTTTAAAGCACAATTTCTACGAAACTGGACCGCATCAAGTTGGCTTTTAAGTTTCTTAACTACTTCATCCGTCATGTTACTATAAGTGGGTTAGAAGAAACTAGTTTGAATTGTTGTAGTCTAACAATGGGACCAATAATTGTGGCTTTACATACAAGGTAAAGTAATTGAAAAGGGTCAAAAATACAAAAAATGAATAAGAGATGTAAATTTAGGTCCAATATCCCAAAGCTTTGACTGTGATAGTGTAACTTGTTGATTCCTGGATGGGAAAACAGCACAATGTGAATCTGTTGATTCCTTGGTAGAAAACAGTAATCTTCAAACTGTAGAAATTGATAAAAATGGACTTACAATAGATGCTGTGCACAATTAATGTGGCTGCGAAGGACCATAATGTTTTTGATAAGTTGATAAAATGAGGTTTTGTTTGAAAGTAATAATTGTAAAATAAACTTAAACATTCACTCACTTCATTTATGTTCTTTATTTACATTGTTTTTCTTGTACTAATTGTTTTGGTTTTGTATAACATATGTTTATATTTCTAGGTTTCTATTTCTTCTTTGTACAGTATATTATAACTGTGTATTATATTGTATTGGGTTGATTATATATCGATTGGGCCTTAACACAATCCATTCCTACATTCCAGCTGAGAAGAACGCAGGTGATGTCGCCCTAGAGCGACTGCGTGCCTCGGTACTCAACCTGGCCACAGTGGAGTCCAACCTGCTGCGTAACTGGCTGCGACACGTCATACTGGGTTCCGCTAAACCCCCGACCCCCACAGTAGAGGCCCCGCCGTCATCTAGCAGCAGCTCTGAAGCTTTCCCAGTCCCAGCCCCAGCCCCAGCCCCAGCCCCGGCTCCCGCCCCTGCCAAGACTGCAGAGAAGACCAAGACAGAACAGGCTGCTCCTAGACTGCTGCAGGAGAATCAGCTGTTACTGCAGTATCTTACCTTGTATATCATCAGTGAGAATAGGTATACAAGATGTTATATATTTTTTGCATTTTTGCACTGTTAGTTTTGTCTGTGTGTTAATTTGTGAATTTGTCGGCAATTGTGAAATTTGTGTTATTAGCGAATTTCCCATATAGGGAATAAGCTATTACCGTAGTACTCATGGTAAGACCTGGACGCGGGACCGATTTTTTTTTTCGCTTTGAGGTCCCTAGAGGCTAAAAACACCATCCGTTCAAATTCATATATATATATATATATATATATTTATATATTCATATATTTATATATTTATATATATATATATATGTGTCCGTCAGCACGATAACTCGAGCAAAAATGATCCGATTTTGATGAAATTTGGTACAAACGTGTAAACGTACGTTTATTCGAACGAGTTCGCGATCCAGCATGATCGGACCATGGGAACGGGGGGTTTTATGGGGTAAAAATAGGTTTTTCCCATTTTTGACCCAAAAAACATAAAATTTAGCAATTTCTTTCCAAACCATTTTGTAGAGCTTAAAAAAACAAATAATTTAGTATATTGAAGTGTTATTATGCGCCTAATGGTCACGGAGAAAATTCCAAAAAATTGTAAATTTAAAATTCCCATGTTATTCTTATGGAGAATAAGTAAACTGTTGTAGTTTGCTTGTTTGTGAACATATTTTGATCAAATTTGGAAAATGTTTTTATTTTTTACTAACTATT
This sequence comes from Macrosteles quadrilineatus, assembly GCF_028750875.1. Taxonomy (NCBI): domain Eukaryota; kingdom Metazoa; phylum Arthropoda; class Insecta; order Hemiptera; family Cicadellidae; genus Macrosteles; species Macrosteles quadrilineatus. Next base: position 74,049,756 of record NW_026542597.1, read on the forward strand.
CAAATTTTACAAAAAAAAAACAGTTTTACACTCCCTGATGCAGCAAACCTAAGTACTTGTTAAACTAATTCTATTTAAATCAAGAATAAATGTTATAATTTTAAGTAGACATTTCAGTGTAAATCCAATCAGTCAAATGGAAATTCGCTTAGTCTGCAGGTTTGCTGCGGCGGGGGTATTTTTGGAAATTGTTGGAGGTAAACAGTTTTTTAACTAATCAGTTAGGACTACTATTTGTACCCATTATTCTTGTTTAGCTTCCACTAGTCCTTTTTTGATTGTAAATATTAATATTGAGAGAGATTTATTACAAAAATTCTTTAATGCTATGGAGTGTTTTTCAAACATTCCAACCAACAAATCTTATTTTATTGACCACATTGAAAGTTAAAATATTTTACCCTGATCTGTAAAAAAAAAATCATTAATAAGGCTTAGAAGTAATCAGTAATCACTCATCTTTTTAAAAACCAAAACTGTTTGTCACTGTCCTGCTTTTTGGAAATAACAATCCAAACAAAATGTAGCAATAGATAAGCATTTGTGAGGCGAGCGCCCATTTTACCCGTCACAAATTTAGTCCCAATCATTCATTGACGGTACCTTTCTTTTTACTGGTACATTACCACTACCATTAAAGTTTTCAAGCGAATTCACTCTATCCTGTAAAAGTCATTCCTTTTATTTCTTTTGATTTTAGAGACATCCTTCACTAATTCTCTCCCAACTTTAAAATATTAAAAATATACCCTCCACATTAATAATATAATACCTCTAACAATATTGTATTCCACCAGTGAGAACGATGCCAAAGAAGATGTAGCAGTGACTCTGCTAGAAGCGCTGATCCCCATTGGCTCTCAGTTGCTGTCCACAGCCGAGGGTGTCGGTTTCAAGGAGTTGATGGTTGTCATGGCAACACTGGCGGATGCAGGCTCCGGTCGAGGACATCTACAGCTGTTTATGGCCGCTGTGCAGTGGCTCGACATTTGGTGAGTTTACACTATCTGATGGTGGGAATGAAAACGTAAAGGAATTGCCAATTGTAAACTGTTTTAAGGACTTGTGTTTCGATTAGTGGAACAGTCCACTCTGGCACAAGAAACACAACAACTTTTGTTTTTATTTGCCGTTTGAACATCACTAATCAAACAGCGCTATGATGTCAAAGCCTAGTGTGGTTGTGACGTAACTGGTCTACATTACCTTATCTACCGTTCCTTAAGTAGGCTTGGAGAAGATTTCACATTATTTTTATAAAAAAATACACTAATGCCTATTGCCTATACTACAATTTAAAATCACTTGGGAGTTAAGGAACATTTTACAAAAATATTAGAGTATTTCACTAGCAACTTTACCATTTTCAACCCAAGAAAGGGTTGAGTCGAATGAAAGATATGTTCAGGTCCATTGGTGGTCAGAAAGTCTGCCCCATTCTGGGATAAGCCTGTAAACCTGCTGTTCTAAAATAAAACCTTAACACATTACATAGGCTTTTTTACTCTACGTTACTTCAAAAGTACATTGTGTGAAGAGTGTTTCCTTGTCATATTTTCAGACATTGTTAGGAAGAAGATATGTAATTATTAGGGGTGTGCGATGCAGCATATTTTTTTCGATTCGATGCATCGATGCGATTCAAAGAATTTCGATTCGAATCGATGCGATTCGATTCGATGCAGCACGGCATGATTTTCTTCAGAAATTAAATACAACATGTGTTTCTGTAATGGATCCTTTACCTTAAAAAAGTTAAAGTAAAAAATGTACTAAATAAAATTATGAACAAGAGGATAGTTGCTGACCTAACCTCATTAATGGACACTGCTAATTTTATGTTTGGCCTAAGGAAATTCACCATTCACTAACAATTAGAATAAGCCTATATATCAATAAAGCAATCGTTAAGTTTATTATTATTGACCTGTATTAAATAAAATAGAGTTTATTTTATGATGCACGGTAGTATTGTTACTTAGTTTTCACATTTATATCTGTTGGCTTTCAATACTTCTGGTTCATTCTTAAATCAGCACGAACCAAAAAAGTTGATAATCAGTGTTTACTGTCTATTAGTGATGGTCGGATCCGGATATTGGATTACCGGATCCGCCGGGTCTGAGCTAGAACCGACGCCCGATCGGATCCACAAAAAATCGGATCTTGGGCTGAATCTGGTTTTAATGGATCCGATTTTATTTATACTATTAACACAAAATGGGCGAGTATTCGAGATTTTGAGTTCGAGTAGAGTACGGCCTTGAAACTCGAGCTTATCTTTGAACTCATAGTTTGGTATAAAATTGTAAAAGATCAATATTTGTTGAAATGTAACTTGTGTTTACATAAAATGATGGATAATTTGTATTACTGTAGATTCTACAGTCGTACAAATATAGAAATAAGCAAGAGGTAGTTGTCCTAACCTATTTTTATAGCTGTCACGACAGAATAGGTCAACTCAAAGCAGTCGCCGGCGACTGACTGGCAAGTGGCAATGGCAATGGTATACTGACTTGACACAGAATAGAATGACATGATCGGTAGTGATTTTGTTTTAAAGTAGGCCTACTGTTTCACAATAGAAAATTCCACTACTGAACTGTTACATAAGCAATAAATTTATGTTTATAAAAGTTAGAATAGAAACATTATAAAGGCAAAGCAATAGAAGGAAGGCAGGCGTTGTGCAATGACCTCGAAATGAGCCGAATAGTAACATTGAGTAGGGGGTTGGAAAGGGGGGGGAGGGAAGGGTGAGACCTTTGAGCTATATTTAGACTAGACTTTCACCACTTCCCAAATGGCTGGGTACGGGGATTACAATAGCAGGTTTTTTCCTTGCCTGGTTTGACTTTTGTCTTTTTGTGTAGGAGATTTGAATAATAAAAAATATAATTTGAATTGACCACAATTATTTAGCATTGATAATACAATTTGCAAGGGACCAGGAGGAAATAGAACAAACACTAAAATTAATAGAATAACACACAAAGTAAACAAGAAATTAAATACAGAACACGGTGATTTAACACTGTCACTGTCACTCAATTTTGTTGCCTAGAAGGGTCGGTGAACTAATCAATAAATAGCCAAAACCAGTTTCCTCCCCCTCTAACCACCACCCCTCCCCCCCTAAGCCGGGAGGCCCAACACTTTGTCCTTGAAACACCCTAGCCTCTGAAACAATAAACCCTTACACCTGCGTTGCTGTTTTGACAACAGGTTTATGAATGCGATCACTATTTTTAATTTTCCAGAATTAACTATCAATTATTATTATTTGCAAGTTACAAATAGGAAACTACATGACATTATGGTATTCAATGACCCATGTATTATCAAAAATTTATAATTCATTACTTATTTTGATAATAAAAAGCATTCATTACAGCACACAGCACTTATTGATAGGTATATATATATAATCATCAAAGTATCTGTTACTTTATACAAAATAAAATATGTACAAAATTGTGTGGCCAGTCAAACTTTAAAAACAAACATTTTATTCTATAAAATACAGATGGTAAATAGGGGTTGGTTTAAAGGAAATAAAATACAAAACAGATTAATTCGTTATTTTGATAAACGATAGAAAGGTTATGGGATTGATTGAACTAAAATAGCCACAGGGAATCTTATGTAGAAAAGTCGTCAACCACAATCTGTTTAATCAGTACATCGTTAGAGAGAGAGGGGAGGGGGAGAGAGAGATAGCAGATAGGGGCGTTTGATAGGGAATCTGAAAAAGTAAACAAACAAGGAACAACGACGCGACAATACTCGAGCCTTATTGTCTCGACCACTACATTTGCACACGTGACCACTTTTTGTTTCTTCCTTATCTTTCATACGTCCCAAAATGGAAATCCTGAAATAGTTTGTTGGTATAATCTCCAGCCGGGTACGACACGTACAACCATAGATAAAACATAGCCTACTCCCTTGTGTTGGTTAGTCTATGCTACAACGATCGATTGGAACAATTGATGTTTTGAGCCAAAATATTCATATTGATATTAAATAATCGGAAAAATTGATGTTTTATTAAAATATTATATAAAGCCATATGTCAAGATTTAGTTAACTGACATAATTGAACGTCAAATCTAGGTCTTTATATTGTAAGACAATCACACCGTTATACCGTTTTAAACTTTAACCTAATTTTATACTCTTTACAAACAAACACGTCCTACATAACGGTTCTTGATATTATCAATGTATCTTCTTACTTCTTATCTAAACCCTTCCCACAATAATAGACTCACACACAAACAACGACATCAAAGCAATCGTCACTTGGTCCGTTGAAACACGAACGTCGATTGGCTGACATGACAGTACAGCGTAGCCTCTCGACCAATGAGAACTCTTGTTACATACTTTGATTTATCTTAGATAGTCAACATTTGCCATTCATTATAATATTACAAAATCGACATGGAATATGCGTATGGTGTTTTTCAATCAAAACTTATGTTATAGTAGCACTTAAAACTTCACTTAAACTCTTAAACTAGGTAGATAGTACAGATATAATATGGATCTATTTTTTGGTGCAATAGGCAAGTGCAAGCCTAACCCTCTGACTTCGATGTTGTAATTGAATATTTTTCTAATGATGCGTAATGGAGGGATGAAACTGAACATTTAGACAAGTTTAGGTCATTTATTTTGTTCTAAAAATAAAAATAATACTTTAAAGGTCTGACTTATTGATACAGACATTTTTTAGTATAATTTCGTGTTGAGGACACTCGCGCCGGTTGTCTGAAATTGAATTCTGACTGTCTGACATCTTGAAATGTAGATTGTATTGTGTTGTGCAATATCATATGCCTGCAGAGAGCTGAAAATAAACTTTAGCTGTTTTGAACTAAATAGTGTGCTAAGTTGGTTACTAAAGTTGTTAGCGTGATTAGAAAACCAATAGATATCAAATAAGAAAATGTTAAAATAAAATATCTCTCCATCCCTGTCGGCTGTCGGTAGGCCTATCGTCGGCGGAATCGGGTGAAATCGATGTTTGGCAAACGATTCTTGATACCGATATTCCTAGTATCGGCAATGTCCGAGGATCGTTGGTAGCGATAATTGACACTTCCCTATCTAAAACTCATTTTGGAGTCCTAAATTAGTTTTAAATATGCATCGGGACGTAATCGTTGCATCGGGAGTTAACCGATGCATCGGTCTTTTTTTATGCATCGAGGCCAAATCGATGCATCGTGATTTCGATGCATGCTGAATCGAACCGCGATTCGATGCATCGAATCGAATCGAATCGAAATTTGGATGCATTTTCGATGCATCGCACACCCCTAGTAATTATGGTAGTTTAGGCCTAATTTTTTTAAGTTTTAATTTTTCCCTATTAGGTGATCTATGTAATGTTTATTTAGAACAGTGACAATAATCCTCATGGTAACTTTTTTGTGATTATTCAGACATATACAATTTTGAACCTTAACTACCAGCGTCTTTTTACTTGAATTACAATTTTGGTTTTGTACTTTAGTTCAAGTTTTTTCAAACCACATTTGTCATTTCTTCATAAAACTATTCTCTGAAAAAAAAAAAAAAAAAAAAAAAAAAAACTATACTACTAAGTTAAAATGTCCTAAAATTCATTTCTGTAAAAAATCAATCAGCCTCTTGGCTTCTGTCAAAAATAACTTGAGGAAATTAATGTTGTTTTGCAAACAAAATAACTTCTTATCCTATTAATTAACAACTCAATTTGTACAACAGCAAGCAGAACCTGTGCAACAAGGATGTACTGACCCAGCTGGAGGCTAGCTCAGTGGCTGCAGGCTCCATGGTCGAGGCTACCTGCTACATAGTCAACTACACTAGTGATGTGATCAGCGCGTTGTGTCCCACGGCTGGCGGTCGAGCCTCCTCACCCCCCTGGGACGGGGACACTCTCCCTCCCTCTGACCTTGACACTGACTGGATGGACGAGTTGGGACACGATGATGATGAGGAGAGTGGCGGAGATGATTCGGTGAGTCACAGTTGTAGAGCGGAATATTTTGTTTTAAACTCTTCTTACAGAAAGAGTAAGAAGGACATTGCTGAAATCTTTGTGAAGAGGTTTACCTAGCTAAAAGATATGTCTCAGCAACATAGCATGTTTGTTTTACCTTCCGGGTCAATCCATATCAAGTGATCCAGAAATAAAATAATTGGTTGCTTGACCATTTTTAAAATAAATAATAATTTTATCCTAGATACCTCTATCAATTCTGGGTTCAAAAGTGATTTTAATTTTTTTTAATCTCTTTTTGTTACTTCTACGGCGGCCATTTTTGTTTTGCAGAACACGCAAATTTTTGCTCATGTAAGGGTTTGCTTTAACTTGCACAACTCGGTAACCATGAACACTAGAGTGATGAAACAAAAAGCATTTTAATCTGGAAGAAACAGCCTAAATATAATGTTGAGTTCATATTTATTGAAATGTGTATCAAAAACAGTTGTAAACCCATCTCAACATTTCATAAGAAAACGGAAAACTTTCAACTTTTGAAGGCATATTAACATTGGAACGAATAAAATCTCAGACTTGATTTTTTTTGTGTGTGTAGCAACTCAGTAGAACTGTTTGTATTTCAAATATCAACCATGAGACTTAATTCCTTTAAAAGTTATCATTTTTCAAAAACTGAAATTTTTTGAAAAATTCAAATTTTGAGTCTCAATATCTTTGTTGGGACAAAGTTTAAAAATCTGAAATTTTTACCAAAAACCCCTCGTATGGTTGTTATACTGCTGTATGAATTTCATCTTAGAGATTTACTTTTAAGCTAAGTTACAGTATCATGAAAATCACAAAAAACCCATAAGCTCGGCCAACGTGGCTAGTACTGTAGGTAGCTTAAAGATTATTTTATAGGTGTAGGTAATTATTTTATTTAATGTAAACTTATCTTAATGTACATTTCAAAAATCCAAAACAGATTTTTAACTTAAACTTTGTACCCAAAGTACAAATTAGGCCTATATGTACCGCTACGGTACTAAAAATAAATAAAATCCTGCTAAATTTTAAGTTTTATTCATCATTTAACTTAAATAAAACTTAGTTAATTCTATTTATATTGAGGTCTTAAAATTTATTTTCCATTTAGATTTAATGTACCGTAACCTGTATAACACAAATCAATAAAGTGTTTATTGTGGTATTTTGAAAAAAAAATAACTCATATTCTGTGGGAACTGATACAGTCTCCAGTACCTACAGGAAGTCGTAAATGAGTCACAAAACACAGTTTTTCTTAACAAAATAATTCATTTTTATAACAGATGAAGAAATCACTCAACACCACAACAACAAACTCCTGGACCGATTTGAGAACTGTTTAAAGATTACTGGAACAAGAAGCTTCCATTGTTTTATTCCTGTACCGGACAGTAGTAATGTTAGGTGCTTCGTAACCTCACTAGCAACTGAAAGCTGTAAAAATTACACTTCATACCAAAGACTCTATTGCATTTGTGTATGACAGTGGTGGGTGGCAGAGGTGATTGTCATCAGTTATCAAAATAAAGATCCAGCAGGACCAACAACCAACCGCCTTTAAAACAAATTAGAAAGACCAAGCTTGGGTGCCTATAAACAAAGTTTTGAGAAAATTAAATCTCTTTTAACTGACAAAAACCACTGGAAAGACAAACCCAAACTGAATGAAGAAACATCCAAACTTCCTAATTAGCATGATCAAAGTAGAACAAAAAACACTAACAAGTAAAAAGAGTTGTATACTTTAAGAACTTGTCTTTCAAACAGCTTTTGTATCTGAAATTTCTAATATTCTTTATTAAAATGAAAGTGGTTCAATAAATTAATAAATTAGTTCAAAATATTTAGGCCTATTGAAAAAAGGTGTAAACCTGAATGAAAATAATCTGATAAAAATTTTTTTTAATTTCACATAAGACAAGAAATTTGCAAGAAAAGGCTATACATAACTTTAAAGTAAGTTAGGTAAGTTTACATTAAATAAAATAATTACCTACACCTATAAATTAATTTTTAAGCTACCTACAGTACTAGACGCGTTGGCCGAGCTTATGGGGTTTTTGCGATTTTCATGATACTGTAACTTAGCTTAAAAGTAAATCTCAAAGATGAAATTCATACAGCAGTATAACAACCATAAGAGGGGTTTTTGGTAAAAATTTCAGATTTTTAAACTTTGTCCCAACAAAGATATTGAGACTCAAAATTTGAATTTTTCAAAAAATTTCAGTTTTTGAAAAATGACAACTTTTAAAGGAATTAAGTCTCATGGTTGATATTTGAAATACAAACAGTTCTACTGAGTTGCTACACACACAAAAAAAATCAAGTCTGAGATTTTATTCGTTCCAATGGTAATACGCCTTCAAAAGTTGAAATTTTTCCGTTTTCCTATGAAATGTTGAGATGGGTTTAAAACTGATTTTGATACACATTTCAATAAATATGTACAGAACATTATATTTAGGCTGTTTCTTCCAGATTAAAATGCTTTTTGTTTCATCACTATAGTGTTCATGGTTACCAAGTTGTGCAAGTTAACGCAAACCCTTACATGAGCAAAAATTTGCGTGTTCCGCAAAACAAAAATGGCCGCCGTAGGAGTAACAAAATAGATAAAAAATTTTTAAAATCACTTTTGAACCCAGAATTGATAAAGGTATCTAGGATAAAAATATTATTTATTTTAAAAATGGTCAAGCAACCCCTGTTGGATCACTTGATATGGATAGACCCTTCCCCAAAATAATAAAACTCCTTAGGAGATATAATACAATCTCTTTGTAAGTTCCATAGAATTGAAACTTGCTCAACATATCCCTCTGTGGTTTGAACATTATTAAAATGTTCTAAACGTTGTTTTTTTTTCTGTGTGGAATGACTATTCCACACTGAGCTATCTGCTTTACATCTTTAATACAGCTGTAACAGCTTTCATGGCTGTGTTTTTCTTGTCATATGGTGTACCCATAATTTTCAATGGTGGTGTTTTTCACTGAAATAGTTCCAGGCTTGTTACACAAAATGATCCTTCTTCAATGTTCACAGAACTACCTATTTTATTTATAAGATTTACACCTTACATAAATAAATATTGATAATAATGTTTGATTTTATGATATACCTTGTATATACTAGTATGGCTTTAGTCACACTTTTAAGATTTCTTTTTTATCCAAAATTACACAAACGGACGTATTCCATTGTTCCGGTTTTCCTAGGACTATATGTGCCTCTTTCCTGGAACCTTTTAATTTTTCCTTATGTCCTTCACAGTTCCTCTTCCCCCACCATCTGTCATCTTACTCCTCTCTTCTCCACCTCATCTATCCACCTTTGTATAGGTTCCCTCTGACTTTTTCCCACTTGCACTATCTAGCCTACTCTTTTTTCTGAAGAATCATCTCTTCTCAAGTGTTCAACTTAGTTTGTTTTTTCTACTCCCCCTCTTCAGATTTTTTCTTCCCCAACTCTATCCCACATTGCTTTACTCTTAATATCTCTTAAAAATATCATTTCTGCAGACTTATTCCATTCTTAATGTATTAAAATAAAGTAATTTAAAAAAATGCTATCCAACATTTCCTACCCATTATTGTTGTAGGATGAGGACAGTCTATGCAACAAGTTGTGCACATTCACCATCACCCAGAAGGAGTTCATGAACCAACACTGGTACCACTGTCACACGTGCAAGATGGTGGACAGTGTTGGTGTGTGCACTGTGTGTGCTAGAGTGTGTCATCGCAACCACGACGTCACCTACGCCAAGTACGGCAACTTCTTCTGCGATTGCGGTGCCAAGGAGAACAGCTCTTGTCAGGTTAGTGTGATTGATTGATTGATTGAGGTGTTTATTTGAGGATTTTACTCTCTTTATTCTGTTCAATAATACTATACACATCTTTTGCAGTAAAATGATTGACCATCCAACACTTTCATAATTAATGGCATTTGCATTTTCTTCTGTAATTGAATACCTTGATACTGTTGTAATACGATAACTGAAAATGGACTGTTGATAATGCAAACTAATCTTGTCCATTTCTAAATTTGGAAGAGGTTTTATTTTTTGTACCCTCAAACCTTCCTAGATAGAAAATTTTATAAGCAACATTTAAATATAGTTTTTTGCACCATGATTTTTCTGTGTTTATTGTTTTTGGGCTACTTATTCCATACGGGGTTTTCCCATTTAGACATGCATGCTATCCTAACAAAACCCCTTAAAATGGAGGATCTTGTACCCCACGTTACATCATTTATACATTATTTATTGGATATTGTCAATGCATGGCCAGGAAATCCATATTGTTTGATTTCACATTAGATAACATTTTAGGCTTTAGTGAAGCGAAGCCCACAACTGCAGCAAGATAATCTGCCTGGCCAGACTTCTTCCACCACCAACACCGGCAACATGGGCATGGAGCTGACCAGCTCTCTGAGGCGAAGACCTTCCTCCCCTACCTTGCCTGAGAGAGGGGGAGAGCCTCGTAGTCTGCCTAGAGACAAACACAGGATAGCTACACTGGCCAAGCAGCTGGGTGAGTACAGCAAGCATTCCATAGTATCAACATTTAAGTTTCTCTGGTCTGTATTGAAATTAGTTTATTCGGTGAAAATACTGACTCATAATAGACTTTTCTGTATAATTACAATTGATTAAATTGAGATTCATGGTAAATTACCATTAGTGTAGCTGGTCTTGTGGTCAGAGTTCTGCTAGGGGAAGCTAATCGTGTCAGTAACATGGCTACGGTCCAGCAACCTGATAGAATTAGCATGAGGTAGCAGTTCTAAGAATTGGTCTAGGGGAGGCAAGAGGAAGTTTTTTGGTAAATTTAAAAGATAGTAGTAAGATGGTAGTACACATTTCTTTTATTTTTGTTGGCATCATGGTTGCCTTTCCTAATAATTCCAACATTTTTCTTTGACTTAGAGCTGAACAATCCAGTGACACATAGAGTTCTCTTTTGTTCAAAATCTGTATTGTTCTTTTTGACTGTGAGCCCTTTCTGGAATCTGAGATTCCTTATCTTATTTTGTTGGTCCATAATACATTTACAATGTTTTCTAAATGGAACAGCATTTATGATTGTGCAATACTTGGTTGGTATTCTATCATTAAGCATTCAGCCTAAGACTTATAACAGTCCTGACATGTTACACAACTACATTGATGTTGTAGATGTGTTCTCCGAGACACTGACCAGTATGATATGGAAGGAGGGCAGCATCATCAGCCCACTGCTGGAGCTGCTGCAGAGTCTCATGCCTGCTGTGGAGGCTGCGTGCACCAGACAATCACCTGTAGGGTGCTACCATAGAGCACAATCTGCATTAGAACAGCTACACTCACTGGACAAGAAGTTTGAGACCACGGATCAACTCATGGTGGGTTACGTTTTGTGCATAAAGCTGAAAAACTGAGAATCACCTTACCAGCTCAGCCTTATTCCCCTTATTCACTATCTTTGTTTCGTCCCAATACGAGAAGGTGTACGCCTAGTAAGACATAGATAGATAACCAATTTTTTTCAAAAGAGTTCCAAACAGTTCATGTACAACATGTTTACAAAAAAATTTACGTAATATTTTGCCCCAGCATCCCAAGGAAATTCCCTTTAAGTTCATTCTGAGTCTGATCCGCGTTGCAAAGTAGTAAAGTTTCAAGTAACAATAGGTTAGGTCAGCTCATACAAGTTGTGTTACAGGTGCCCACACTAGGCTCACAAGAAGGTGCATTTGAGAATGTCAAAATGAACTACACCGGGGACCAAGGTCAGACTATCAGACAACTGTTGTCAGCTCATATGATCAGAAGAGTGGCCATGTGCTGCCTGTCGTCTCCCTACGGCAAGCGTCAACACTTGGGTACGTTGGCTGTACTACTTTGATTCAATTATGCTTTATTACTAATTGCAACTTTTTGTCAGTTCTTTAAGCTAAATAATTCTTAACATAAATGTTTATATTGTTTTCTACAAGCTCTAAAATTCACCACCAACTTGTTTAGCTATGGTAAACAAAAGTGTTGTTCTCAAAGTATTTGACTCATTGACTTACCACGATTGTGTTAGTGTACTGTAGACTGACTATAAGTATCATATATGGAACAGGAGACAAAAATTGTCTGGGTAACCGAGTGGTTATAGAGCTCCCTTTAAAATTTAAAGTAAGTTGCTGGTACAATTTTATGTGATATTTATCCTGCCCTCAGATGCCACTAACTTGTCATTCATTGGGTTAATTAATTAATGAGGTTATATAACAAAATGTCAATTTTTATTTACAATAATGAGGCGTGAGCCATTCCATTACAAAACCCGCAAAAAACTTCAATGGTGTGGAAACACAAAATACAAGAAGCAATGCAACAATTAATTAAAATAATTTTAATAGCAATCGATAAATACCCTTCTTATGCACTTTTTTGATACAGTTAAAGCTAATGAGCTAATATCATTGACCTCAGCTAATTATTTTAACCTTATGGATGAAAAGAACCACTGTAGACCTGTGTATGTGTTGAAAAAAGCTGTTTTTGCTGTAGGACTAAAAAGATCGCCTCTCTATTAAAACATCACCCTAAATTTAAACTCAAATTTGATAGTTTCTCAAAATTCAGTTGATTATTTAGGAATAAAAATAAGACTCATATTTAAATTGGAAAACTCACATTAAAAATGTACCAAAAAGACTTACCGTACTTCAGCTATATTTGTTTTGCAAGTAATTAATTAGAGCTACAACAAATTTTGATACACAAATTGCAGTATATCATGCTTATTTTGCTTCAATTATCAATTACCGTATGGACTTATTTCATGGGGATCAATCAATCAATCAATAAAATCTTTAATCAGAACGTACAGATACATCGTACATGAATGCGTCATTATGTTATTTTTAAATAACATAAATATATTACGTAATCTACTTAATCAAAAGATTTATATAACAGCAGTTTTGAGATAAAATAAATACATTACTTAAAAGTTAAAAAAATCATCCAGACTGTAAAAAGAATTTCCTATTAAAAAATTGTTCAGTTGTCTAGTGAAAAATTTTTCAATTGTCTTTTTCAGGATTGTCTAGTGAATGCAAAAAAGGGTTTATTCTAAAAAAGGGTGATTAGACATATAGCCAAGGTTCCTCCAGATACACATTGCCAAGAATATTTCAGTCAATTTAAAATTCTCACTTTATACAGCTCTTATATTTATGATATTTCTCTGATGGTTAAGTAACTTAGATACACTAGAGAGTCAGCCCTCTCAAAATTTAATAAAACCAATACAACATAGACTAAAATTATTGCATTTATCCCTACAATATGAGACCCAAAATATAATAAGCTGCCTTCAACAATGAAAGAAATTAGGGATGGACGGGATTGAATTTTTAGTTCGGGACGGGACGGGACGGGATTTTTATTTCCTTCCCGATTTTCGGGACGGGACGGGACGGGATTTTTTTCTGTGCATAACAAGAAAGTACTGTATTGCAGTTACCAAAAAAGACATACGAAATCAATTTTTACCATTTGTGGCACTGATCTATAAAAACCAAAAAATGGGTAACAATTTACAGGTACCTATAGAAACTTGACTCGCGGGTCAAGGGGTGATCGTCTGTATGACTCACGGTCACGGCGCGTTCGTCGTCATGACTCGCGGTCACGGCGCGATCGTCGGTATGACAACGCGGTCAAGGGGTTATCGTCGGTATGACTCCGCGGTCACGGCGCGATCGTCGTTATGACTCGCGGTCACGGCGTGATCGTCGTTATGACTCGCGGTGACGGCGCAATCGTCGTCATGACTCGCGGTCACGGCGCGATCGTTGTCATGACTCGCGGTCACGGGGTTATCGTCGGTATGACTCCACGGTCACGGCGCAATCGTCGGTATGACTCGCGGTCACGGCGCGATCGTCGGTATGACTTGCAGTCACGGTATGATCGTCGGTATGACTCGCGATCACGGCTCGATCGTCAGCATGACTCCGCCATCACGGCATGATCGTCAGTATGACTCCGCGGTCACGGCGCGATCGTCGGTAGAACTCCGCGGTCACGACGCGATCGTCGGTAGGACTCCGCGGTCACGGCACGATCGTTGGTAGGACTCCGCAGTCACGGCGCGATCGTCGGTAGGACTCCGCGGTCACGTCGTGATCGTCGGTATGACTCGCCATCACGGCATGATCGTCAGTATGACTCCGCGGTATCGGCGCGATCGTCGGTAGGACTCCGCGGTAACGGCGCGATCGTCGGTATGACTCGCGGTCACGACGTGATCGTCGGTATGACTCGTGGTCACAGCGCGATCGTCGGTAGGACTTCGCGGTCATGGCGCGATCGTTGTTATGACTTCCCGGTCACGGCGTGACTGTCGGTATGACTCCGCGGTCACGGCGTGACTGTCGGTATGACTCCGCGGTCACAGCCCGATCGTCGTTATGACTCGCGGTCACGGTGCGATCGTCGGTCCAATAATCGCGGCCACGGCGCGATCGTCGTTATGACTCCGCGGTCACGGCGTAATCGTCGAAATGACTTCGTCTCCTGCGTTCGCGGACTTATCGCTCGCAATAACGGTGTTATCGTCACTCGCGAAGCGGAAAAATCGCTGACGATCGGACCAAATCCCGTCCCGAAAGATTCCCGAAATTTCGGGACCCGTCCATCCCTAAAAGAAATTGATTGCATATCAAAATAAAAAAAAATTAAAAAAACCCTTAAGATATGGCTTCTGGAGAAGGCATTTTGTTCACAGGAAGATTTCCTAACAAATGTATATTATTTTTTAGTATTCAATATTTTGGTTGTTGTTACAATAGATTTTTCTTGACAAATCACATGTCAATCATTAATGTAACGTGATGATAATAAATAAATTTACAACAGAGTGGTATTCATCCAGTACAGTTTAGCATGGTTGAATCTTTACTGCCCTAACATAGTCGTTGTGTGTGCAGCAGTATCTCATGAGAAGGGCAAGATCACCGTGTTGCAATTGAGTGCTTTGCTGAAGCAGGCCGACTCATCTAAGCGCAAGTTGACACTCACCAGGCTCGCATCAGCACCAATACCATTCACAGTACTGAGTCTCACAGGCAACCCGTGGAATGAGGACTTCCTGGCAGTGTGTGGACTAAGGGTGAGATTCAAAAACTAAAATTAATCTAGAGGTTAAAATACCTTTAATCCGTCAGTGTGATCAAACGTCTGATGACTCATCTGCCGCTCATCTGTGACATTTGATCACACTGACGGATTAAAGGTATTTTAACCTCTAGATTAATTTTAAATTTGTGATCAGGAGGCAAAAAACAACAGAAATGAAATTCAAAAACTGTTTACAGTAAATAATATTGTCAAAATCCTTTTGGAGTTAATCAAAGAGTGTCCTGGTAAAGTATTGAGTTCAGCCAATTATTAAGTGTAGGTGCCATGATATTTTTCACAACACTGATATTAAGTCCTAAGGTATGACTTTACTTCTAGTTGGGTAAGGAGAAATAATTTCTCTTAAATGGGAAGGGATACTCCTTCCTAAAAGGACAAGGACATTTTTTCTTCAACGTAAATTACCTGTAGTCTCAAATATTGTATTAGAAGACATTAATTTAATTACCCTCTTCACTGGGACCAAATAAAATTGTTGTAAAATGTCCCAAAAATCTAAGTTTCTGCATCTTTTTCCTATAATCTATAATTCCTCAATCAGCCATTTGGCCTCTTAAAATCATTAAAGTTGAGAACACATTTTGCCTCTGTTGGATATTTCATATTGAGTATTCTTTTAATATTCAGTACACCTTTGTCTGTGTGTATGCATTTGTATCTCTTTATTTCTGTGGGTTTGCAACGGTTGTTTCGCTGAGATAATACTAAGGGCTGTGTTGGTGAAATTTGTTTACATTACATAATTTTACAACACAAATACTTCATTCCTCAGGACTGCCATGTACTGACGTTCCATCCGTGTGGCTCAGTGGGAGAACACCTGGTACTCCACCCTCAGCTAGAGACAGGCAACTTCATCATCCGTGCCATCTGGCTGCCTGGCGCACAGACCGTGCTGGCGCTAGTCACTGCCGACTTTGTCAAGATCTATGACCTGGGCAAGGATGTGCTCAGTCCCCAGTACTACTTCCTGGTGCCGACAGGCAAGATACGAGACGTCACCTTCATCTGCCCTCAGGTATTCATTTTTTTATTCATAAAAATGTTTTTGGTTCTATGGTTTATTTTTTAAATTTCAAATGTCTTTCATTCACTTAATACCCTTTGTTTTCAAGACAAAAATTCATTGCTAAACTAAGATTTTAGTTTTCTAGTTTTATGTCTGAAGTCAGCTTATTCCTCTTATACATTAATAGAGGTTTCACATTAAATTTGGACCTACGTTTTTTTTTCACAAGAAATTTTAAAGTTTTAAAAACTAAAAATATTAGGGGTCTGTGGTGCACCGAAAAAGTCGGTTTTTTGGCCCGACCCGACCCGAAATAAAGAAAGTCTGACCCGCAGACCCCTATTATCAAGGCAAGGACTTTTTTAGTAGTAAAATAGGTGAAGCCTTTATCTTAACTTAGTTTATTTCTTGACACAATCCTGTTAGAAGTAATAGGTTTTAATAATGTGTGGAACATTAATTGTTGTTAGAAAACCATGAATGTAGGATAATATCCATTTTCATAGTAATGTCAATGTATTAAAATTTAAAATAATGGTTTCAATACAATTCTGAGGAGAAAACCACAACATTTCTGGTAGACACGTACCGTACCAATTTTGTACCGAGAACCGAGGTACAAAATATTGTACCGTACCGACCTTAATTTTTCTGTACTGCAGACCCCTATAAAATACACAAGTAATTTTGCAGATAGTTAAAACTTCAATTGAACAATTTAAAAATAGGCTATATATATTTTCTAATGTGTATTGCCTTTTCAAGGATGAGAAGCCCACAATGCTGTTAATGTCGTCTACTGGGTACATCTACAGTCAGGACATGGACGATGACAGCTCAGCCAAGCATGGACCTTTCTATGTAACCAACACTTTAGATGTGTCCCACCCGGAGATCAAGGTAGGAAATATTCGCTTACCTGTACTGTTGAATATTTTGCATGTCATAGTTCATATAATTTACTTTATTGTAGTCATCTTTCCAAAATAAAATTTTCCTCTCACCTTTGCAAAAACAAGATTTTAGTAGTGAACTTTGTACACACCGTAGTCTGTTTATGCCTCTGTATTCACTCTATTTACACATCTTACACATCAACTTGTTCCGCTGACAGGATGTGAACGGCAGTGTGTGTGCGGGCGGAGTGTCCGTCTACTACTCCCACACGCTGCAGCTGTTGTTCTTCAGCTACGTGCAGGGCAAGAGCTTCATCGCCCCAGTCAAGGCCCGGGACAGCGCGCTGGGGCCTGTGTTTCACATACAGCTCAGCAGGCCAGCCACCACGGCGCCGTCAGGGAAAGCCAACAACGCAACATCCGGACAGCCGCAGCCTCTGTGTCAGTGGAGCGAGGTGCCTAACCATCCGGGGCTGGTGTGCTCCGTCATGCAGACTAGTGAGTAGAGCTGTGTGATTGATTAGATGATAAATTGTCGGAGATTAAATCTGATAGTTTGTGGGTAAACTCCTGGATCATTCTTTGTGTAGACCAATGATCAGAGACCATTGCCTTTTGAATACTGTAAGTGGAAATATCTTCTGTATCCACCAGCTGTACACACTAAATCAAATGAACCAACAACAGTTTGTGCTACTGTCAAAATTTTTCTTCTATAGCTTTAAGTCTAGCTCTACCTTGATGAAAAGAGTCCATCCAGGCACAAGAAACATAGCAACTTTACACCACACAAAATAATGAAACATTTAATTGTCACTGACGTAGTTTGAAACAAAGTATTTTTGAAAAAGGAAGCTCTTCTAATTACTGTCTATTAATTGTTCCACCAGCAATCATATAATGTTGTTTTCACTGTAATTAAACTGCACAGTTACTGCAATGTAACTTATCCATTCATCTAAACCATAAGAAAACAGTTGGTTTTTTTTTCAAATAAATAAATTGAAGACTTGAGTAGATGCACAGTTTCTACATGATAATGATCATATTTGAGCATTATCTTCTCTTTGTTATCTTACTCTGGTAAATATGTTTTGGTAAGTTTCTCTTTTATTCATTCTCCAGAGATTCAATTATGTGATGTACAGGTAACAACCCTGTGATACTGATGGTGAAGCCAGACACAGTGTTGATACAGGAGATCAAGGTAGTGCCAGTGAAGGCCAAGATCATGGACACTGTGGCCATCAGACACCCATCATCAGGATCTGACCATCGCACCACGCTCATACTGCTGTGTGAGGACGGCAGTCTGCGCATATACATGGCCGCCATGGACCACACAGGTACACTCAACACTGCAACATGCTGTGTAGAACATTGAGTTTTAGATTGCATAAAAAAATATTATTAGTCAGTATGGTATGTTTTTATGATTGCTTTTTCAATTTTACGGCGGTTGTGAGTTTTGGTTAGTGGTCACTTGGTGCATGATATTTTTGGGTAAAATCGAGCCAACAGTTGGCTTAAGAGGATGGTTTGAGCAGGAAGTAATTTTTGGCGCAAGCTGGGGTCAGGTCAAACCGAAACAAGCATTTTTGACTAATGCAAGAATGTGCTAATGGAAAATGTTTATTTTGCCGCCATTGCGGGTGACATTCCAGGTTTGGTCGCGAGCGTGAGAGGATGATAATGTTTCTGTAACCTGGCAAGATGTTCTTGATTTTGCCTTGACCATGGAGACGTTTAAGATTTCACTGTAACCGAGGAGGATGTTCTCAATTTAGCTATGACTGCGGAAAACGTTCATGATTTTGCCATAATAAAGGAAGATGATCTCAATTTCGACATAACCGCGTAAGAGGATTAGAATTTCTTTGTGACCACAGATGATATTCTTGATACCGCTATCAACGTGGACAGTCATGATGTTACCGTAACTGCAGAAGACAATCATGAGTTCACCCTGATTGCGGAATATGTATTTAATTTCGCTGTGACTGCAGAAGATGTTGAGGATTTCTCTGTAGGAGCTGAAGATTTTCTGGATTTACAACTTATCATCATCATTGCAGAAGATGTTCAGAATTTTACCGTAATATGGAAAAGGTCATGTACAGTTTGGTTCTTCCATTAGGTTAAAGTACCTGGTACTAACGTCGTCTGTTCATGGAACCAGTATTATTTTCAAGAACTAGTGGTTCTGTGAATTGTCTTCAGCTACCAACACATTACTATTACTAACCAACATGCATTGTTATAGGATACTGGCTGTCTCCTGCAATTCAACCCATCAGCACTATGTCTAATCTCAAATCTTCAAAGAAGAAGAAAACACCTAAAGTGAACAAATCTCCAGGTAACGATAACTATCTTTTAACTATTAGTGTAATGAGGTCTTTTTAGGTTTTGTAATGAAGTCGTCATGTACATTTTATTTAGAGGATGAGTAAATAAAGATAATTAATTGAATGAACGCAATGAATTCGATTACTAAAGATAATGTGTAGGGTGAAATAACATGAAAATAAATAAATATAATAGGCCTACATCGAAACATTACTTTCACCGCAATTAAACATTCTTTAAAATTGTGTTCAGCTGATCTATAATGGTACAAAATTAATTAGGGAATATGTATATTTAAAACAATAAAGAACACTTTTGTTATTGACCATGTTTTCAAACTTTCCTGTTTGTAGGCGCAGTCACTTTTCCCGTGGACTTTTTTGAGCACAGTACTTTGCTCAATGACGTAGAGTATGGAGGAAACGATCTTCTCCAGATATACAACGCTCAACAGATCAAGAATAGACTCAATACTACAGGTAATATTTAGCCTATAGTTTGTTGAAACTGTCTATGGCTTTATCCCTTTTTACAAATATTGCTGGAGGATTCCTTCAAGTGCAAAAAATCATTTTATATTTAAATTAAGTTAGGATGTGGCTAAATTGGAATTCAGAAAGAAATTTCATTGACAAGAGTGTATTATTATCTGAATATTTTTCAGGCATGTATGTTGTGTCAACAAAGTCCACTGGTTTCAACATTGAAATCACCAACAATGACGGGACGCAGGTCATCACTGGCATTAGAGTTCTGCTCGGCAACCAAGATGTTCAGCGAGTTCCAGGATATATTGAGGTTAGCTGTTGTCATTTCTCAATAGCCTACTCGATAAACATTCATATTATTCCTACTTTTTACACTGTGTATTTTCTTAGCCATAGTTTCTGAATGACCAATAACCTCTTTGATTGATCCTTTTGGTAGGACATCAAGTAATAAAATAGTGGAGTGCCAGGAAAGGAGCACTAAACTTTATAAGAAGTTGAATGTAGTAAGGGTATTAAATGTTAGACACATTACTAAATCCCACAGTAGTTTCTTGGTTTTAAGAAAGCTCCCTCCCAATGAATGGTTTCCTATTCATACTCCTATACAACCTAGCTCCAGCTGAGCTGGCTAGTTTTCCCCTGGTTATCAGAAGGTTACCAGTTCGATCCTGAGAAAAGTAAAAAAAAAATTATGGTTCAAAACTGGATCCAGTTTATCTCTGGGCTTTTAACACATGATCTAGGCTAGAGAACCTGCTGATTTTAGTCAGTAACAAAGATGTCATCTCATTAATTCAACACTCATTGATCACTAATCTCCCCTTTAAAATACCCTGGTGTAGCGGTATTTTTAAAAATCCAATCTTATCTAATTTTCAAAAACAATTAACTTGTCCGAAACCCCACATGCAGTAGTCCATTGAATAGATAAATAATTAAGAAGTAATCCCTAAATTTATCATGCTTAATGAAAAATTATTAACGATATTCAGTAGTTACACCGATGGTTGATTCTAAACTATACCACATTGCAGGTATGTGGACGCACCACGCAGACTGCAGTAGCTCGCAACAGGTGGTTTGACTTGCCTTTGACTCGAGAAGAGAGCTTGCAAGCAGACAAGAAACTGACTGTCACCTTCGGCCCTTCTCAAGACCCAGAGGGAGTCACAATGGTAGACTCGATTAAAGTGTAAGTGTTAGATTTAAATCACTGGGTAGTACTCGCCTATACAGTAGACCCTCTTTTAACCAACCCTGGATCAATTGCCGCTCGTATTAACCTTTGCCCAGGGAAAAGGTTGGCTCATCTGCCCCGAATTTTGGTTACCCAACTTTTATAGTAATACAGTATTGAGATTTCTGTTCTCATCCGTATCACAGTGATAAAATAAGAGTTGTTTTCCTTTATGTCCATTTTTTATACAAACCTGACTTCTTAAATTTGATCAACATTTTTTTGAAATGTCCTAACTGATGGATTCAAAAAGAAATGTGTGAATTGAGCAAAATAAATGGTTTTTTCAATGTTTTGATACTAGTACATCAGCAAAACTTTTTTATACCAAAGATAATTTTCATTTTGTTAGTATGCTCATTCATATTAAACTTGTATCCATGTTTAGACCTGTAGAATAATTCCATGCTTCTATGTCTGTAGCTATGGAAAGTCCAAGGACCAGTTTGGCTGGCCGGAGGAGACAGAGGAGGTAACCAGCAACACAGTAGTGCCAACCCCAGCAACTGCTGGCACCTCGGCCGAGACTACTGACACTGCTACCAACTTCCCACCTACCATCACGTCTCTTGACAAGTAATGTGTACATTTTAACTTAATATTTTTTACTTTTTTGTCTTAGGACACTAAGACCAGCTCACTCCCCCAATATATATTTTTTTACTTAGAGACTGACGTGATTGTAGTTTTAGGTCATGATATATAATACCTAATTAAATGTAATCCTCCTCATATTTCCCATAAAAATTTCATGAAATTTTGGGGCTTGTCCTATGTCCTAGTTTGTTGAATTAGGGATGGGTCGATTCATGAAGGTAATATTCTAAGATTCTTTTGATACAGTTCAACGAGAAGTCAATTCCACTAAGTTTTGTCTGGTTTATTTTTACAGATTGTTTTTTAAATGTTTACCAATAACTACTTGTTGTAGGGTGGTGTGTGGTATACTGGAGGTGTTGGACAGCACTATACTGCTGATGAGTGGAGATCAGCAGAGCAAGGTGCCAGTGTCTACCCTCACTTCGCTGGTGTCTTACTTGCTGATCCTGCCTACAGCTTCCTGTGTACAGCGACATGTCAAGTCTGTACTGGCCGCACTGCATCCCACACGACAGTCGTACCACAACTACAAGGTGAGGGTCACAGTAAACTCTCATTTGGGGCCCTGAGTGATAAATGTGCTACTTCATAACCGAAAGCCAAACCCTGTCTCTCACCCACTCGGCTGCAATGGCACAGTCATGGTTGCAGGCTACTTTATAAAGTACTTAAAGCACAGTTCAGATTAAAAGCACCTGGATTAGGTAATGAAGGTCTTTCTATTTCCTTAATAGAAGAACAGGCTTATATTAATATAAAAATCCGGTGAAGTTATGGTGATTTATCCTCGATTAGCAAATTTAGAACCAGGGGTTTTGAAATTAAAAAGTGAACCATTTATAATTTGTTATTTTTTTACACAATGTAACCAAGAATAACTTGTGACTGAGGGGATTTTGTTTTCCTTTCCTAATGTCTTGCAAATGTATTTTAATATTTGTAGTCATTTGACCTTGTGTTGAACTAGAATTTAATTTAATAGCAGAGGGACATTCTATCAAGGATGTAAACGCTAACCATTAGGGTTATTCATACACATAATTAGTAATGTTTTTTTTTCTTAGGTTCTGTTACTAGACACAAATAATCAAATCTAACAAAATTTGCATATACTATGTAAACAAAACAAAAGTCAGTACCTAACTAAACCAATGTAACTGAAGACTTGTAGGAAATGTGTATCAAAGCTGCAATTCAAAAAGTAATAATTTTCAATAAAAATTTAAATTAATGATTTTACAAATTTGTCTGCAGGACCAGGTGTTACTTAGTTTCATATCCAAGTCGCTTGCACAGCTGCGTCAGGTAGAGAACGCCAAGGACCTGGACGCTGAGGCGTTCTACCGCCTGGTGCTCATGACCAGAGCGATTGCTGTCACTAGACCTCAGAATCTGGCCAAGAACGCTACGTACGAGAGTTCATCAGGTCAGTGGTGCTATCTGGGAGTGGCACCAGAATGGCTAAATGTTGGAGCTGGAAAAAAAAACTGTACCGTAGATAACATTGTCCACATTTACTTGTGCTGTTTTTTGTATTCAGTAGAAAACATATACACTAGTTTTGTAAACTAAAAGTTGTGTTAAAATTAATATCATACGCCCCATAGTGGCTTAGTGAACGAAAGAGCTGCATTTAGGAATAGATCAGCTGGTTTATCTGAGAAAATTAATTCAAGGTTCCTGGGGCTTATAAATACACAAACAATATGCAGGATAACAACACAGTTATTGAAAGCTGTACACAACATTTCCTGGAGAATTGGATATGTGGCTAACCTAGTGGTACCCGTCTTGGACATCGGTGGGATGGTATGGGTTCAATATTTGGCATTTCCACAAAAGTTTTGTTTGTTTGTTTACCCTATAAGCGTTTGTGATTCGTTTACAAAGTGCTGCTAGCAAAGGAATGAACAAAGACAAATTATTCGGTTTGTATAGCATTTGTGAGGCAGGGCTTCAATGGCTTAGTGTAAGTTATTTTTTGCGTCTCTGTTCATGTTTATTTTTAATCATTTATAGCTTATCTCATTGGATGCTGGTAGACTAAACATTTTTTAGTTGTTTTACTCTACTGTATATTTTGGTTGCAGACTCCCAAAACAAAGGACCAGAGAACTCCAAAGAGCTGCTGCACCAGTTGACAGAGATTATGTGGAAGCTACATGCAGTGAGACCTGCGAACCCTGCACTTGCGTCTGTCTGTGTACCAGGTGACGTATATAGACATTTTTGTCTAAAATTAATTGTCATAAAAAGCAGCATTTGTCTACTAAAGTTAGATTGCATAAAAGTTTTTTTTTTAGTTTTGTGATGTGTTTGATGTGAATGACAATGAAATAAACATTGTATTTTTTCTTAAGCTTAACAATACTTAACAACTAACATTTACCTTGGAATCTTCCCACAGGTCTGACCCACGTGGAGGCCACTATACACTGCATCGTAGAGATGATCCACTCATACACTCTAGTAGACGGAAGTGACAGCACTGTCTCACTGGCTGTCAAACTCTACCTAGCACTGCTGTTGTGTCCAGACACAACAGTCAGCTTCAGCGCCAAGCAGGCGTTCATACGAGTGTTACGGCCGAGACTCAAGCGGCGCAGGGTGTTCATCCCCTCCCCGCCACACTGCAGCACGCCAGGTCAGCTCGGTAATGTACCGAGCCGCACTCCTAGTTTTGGTTTTTGTGGAGTTTAAGTTGGTTTTTGGAGTAAAGACTCAAGTGTTTGTAAATTTTTCTACGCTACTTGCAACAAAGGTTTTGAACGTATTTTGGACATAAAATGTGTCAAGAAAAGTATTTTGAATTCTACAGATATTTTAAAAAGTATTTGATATAATTGTCTGATAAACATAGTCAAAAGCATTAAAACAATTTGAGAATCCAATCAATCCATAAATCATTTTTAAAAGTTAATGTTAAATCAAATTACAAAAGAATCGTGTGAACCTTATCTCTATTTACAGGAGCTGCAGAGTCAGAGAAGGCAGGTCCTGTGTCTCAACCGTCACAAGAGTCCTCGGAGGCGGACCAGGCACACTTTGAGGTGGATGCTGTGGAGCCTATGGTGCTGCTGGGCGGAGGCGCTGGTGAGTCATTCCATCTTAGCATCAGTAGAGTGTCCAAGCTTAATACAGAATCCTTTGAAAAGATTCAGATTCAATGTTTGTTTTGCACAATCTGAATAGGCCTTAAAAGTTTATTTCATTAAAAAATGTCAATTGCCTGTGCAGTAGCTGGAGGTAGTGTGCCGGTCAACATGCAGGTGCTGTTGGGAGCTGCAGGGTTCGCTCCTTTGCTTGATATCCCTCCTGATGCAGACGACGAGACCATGGTAGAGCTGGCTATAGCTCTAAGTCTACAGGACCATGAGGGTGCGGCCAATCTGCAGAGTATCACACATGGGTTAGCAAACCTGCACAACCTGGCAGGGCCTGCACTAGAGGTAGGCACTTCTTCATCAGATAGGTGATAAGTATGGTAGTACAGATTAGTTAATGCACGGAGGAAACTGGCTTATGGGAAAACCATGTGCTTTTAGCTCTAGTATGTTGTTCTGGAAATACACTTGTGACAAGTAAGGAACAGCCCTAGCGGCAAGCACTGTGCGGAAATTCCTATCACACAAGGTATAGGGTCTTCCTCCACCATGAGCGTTGTAGTACATGCAAGGGGGTGTTGGACTTTGTCTTAGACACCGTCAGCACTAGTGCGAGACATCACTTAAGTGAACCTTAATTCTCTGCGGTAAATGTTAGTTTTTTAAAAAATACCACTTGGCTTAGAAATAAATTAAGGGCTAGGAAAGGAATACACAATGAACTCGCCCAAGAAAAGAGTTTCAGGCCATGGACAGTCCAAAAAACAAATCACATTTAATTTAATATTTTGCCTCTATTTTTTATCTTAAGAAGAAATTAGTAGAGTAGCAGTAGAGCAGTATAGTCTACTCTGCTTTTGCAGGTGCTGGCCACTCAGGGCCTGGCCCAGGTACCAAACCCTGCAGGTACCAGTCAGGAGGCCGGCCACTACAGTGACACCACGGCCAGCGCAGGTGCTAGTGATGATGAGGGCTCTACAGCAGCGACTGATGGTAGTACACTACGAACTTCTCCTGCTGAACAGGTTAGCAAATAAATAACAGAAGAATAGGTTTTAACTTTGAATATTTCTTGTTGTGTATTTTTATTAGTTAATTCATCAACATGGGTTGCAAATGGAGAGTTTCAATGGCAGAAGTTTTTGTTTGGACTCTGTATTTTCAGTTTTTGAAACGGTTATTTTATCGGAAAATTAGAATCACTGTGTGATCAACCAATTATTTTTGAGAATGATGCATGGATAAAATTGGTGCTTAACATTATTTATACAATTTGTTGACTTGGTTTCAATTTGGAAGAAGGAAAGGGGACATAAACTAACCTGAGGTAACATGCTGTTTGTATGTGGTAAAAATTATACTCAATATTTCACCTCTTTTTTATTATTTTTATAAACGATAAGTAAAAATAATAAGTAACTAAATCTATTTTCCTTACTATTTTATTTAATGATTTGTTTGTGTTATAAACTGATTGGGATTCTATTGGGTTCGTTGGGTTGTTTTTTATCTTCCTAATTAATTGAGTTTCTTAGCTACCCCCTGAATAATATACCTTTGTTTGAATTGAAATGAAATGTGTAAAGCCTACTTCTTCTTAATCCAGCCTCCGGTGACGAGTGATTTTGCATTATGTGTGAAGATGTTATTCAAATATTTACCTAGATTGTGCCAACACTAGTCAGTGTGATTAATGATTGTATTGTATATCAGGGAGGGAGTGAGAGTGGTGGCAGTGGTGTAGACAGCATTACTGGAGAACACAACTACAGCATGTCCGGCCGCAGCTCAGCCTACGGAGACAACATACAAGAGAACCTGGTGGGGGCTAGGAGTGAAACAAGCTCTTTGGGCGCTCCTGCTGGCTTCCAGGTGGGGCTCTAACATTCATTAGTTAAAAAGATAAATCAAAACATAAGTTGACAGGATAGTTATATATTGACAAAAATTAATCATACAACTGGGAATGAGTCATGATTTTCAAGGTTAAACCTTTCACCTTAATATCAGTCATGTTGATTCTTGATTCCTCAAACTTAAAATAATTTTAAGAAAACCTTTGACGAATCTTTTATTCTTGAAACTTTGCGTCTTAGGATTGAATACTGATTCTGAAATCTTTGTCGATTTCTGCAAAATCATAATTTTATACCGTGTCCACATTTACATCATGTTAATGTCCTACAACCGTCCATTGTCAATTTTCAACTGCACAAACTCTACATACAGCATCTGTTCTGTTATCACTAGTATGGTATAAAAAATGTATTTAGCCATAATTAATTGACGATCCCTGGGGTTCAAAGGGTTAACACAGTTTACCTATTGGTTAACATATTCTTTGAGGGTTGAGGACGTTTCATAGTTCCCATTGCGTTGTAGTAAATCAGCTTAGTTTCTAGAAATCAAACTCCTTATTATAGAACTCTGTTTTATTATACAATACAATACAATATTCTTTATTGTTAATTCGTCAAGAATTACAATAGTGTCAATACAATAGTGAATTGTACATGTTAATTTTCATAAAATTCCTTTATTGAGTAGAAGGGTCTTGCGATTAGCCACTTCTTCAGCTCCTGGTGTAGCTTGTTGCCAGTCAGGTCTCTCAGGTAGTCAGGTAGATGGTTCCTCAGCTTGCAGCCGGTGTAGGAAGGTTTTTTCTCCCAAAGAGTTGTTCGGTGAACTGGTAGTGCAAATTTGGAGCCATGACGGGTGTTGTAGTGGTGCAGGTCTTGGTTTCTTGGGGGGTTTATTTCATTCACATACTTAATGGTTTCAAGTATGTAGAGAGACACCACTGTGAGGATTCCTAGGTTTATAATTATTGTTGTTGCGTTATTGTTATTGTTAAGACCAAAACTAACCAATTTCCACTTGATTTCTATATACAAATGAAATAACCTCAATATATTTCTTAAATTTATTTGTTTACACTTCCTCGCAATTTCCATACAAATCATCTTGCCACATTTAACTTGTTAAGAAAACCCACCATTCCCTTCATTCCCACTGTAAATGTAAAGTATGAAGTAGGTTCAAGATCACCTTCCAAACCAACATTTGAGGTATCCTTGCAAATATCTACCCAACCCATATTTCCAAATGA
Source organism: Macrosteles quadrilineatus (assembly GCF_028750875.1). Classification (NCBI taxonomy): domain Eukaryota; kingdom Metazoa; phylum Arthropoda; class Insecta; order Hemiptera; family Cicadellidae; genus Macrosteles; species Macrosteles quadrilineatus. The sequence goes on from NW_026542597.1 coordinate 74,077,781, forward strand.
TTCCCCAACTACAAATATTCCACCTTCATAATTACCTGCAATTGTAGTTTTCTCTGTTGCAGAACCAAGAGCCAGATGGCACTGAGGTGGAAGCTGAGGTAGAGACAGAGGGAGGCATCAAGCTGCATGACCTCAGACTCAGCATCCTGGAGAAGCTGATACAGTTTGTACCCAAGCTGACTGAAGTTGGCGGTGTCAGAGCGATACCCTTCATGCAGGTATGTTTAGACAAATTCTCTTTTATGTTGTTTTCTAACTGTCTAGCTTTGGGATTGGTTTTTTCAAATGAAGGTGTAAAATGCCATCTCATTTTTTGGATATGCCGGGGAATGAACCTATTCCTCTCGCACTGAGGCCAGAGATGTTAACCTTTAGGCTAGCTACACCCCCCCATTCATTGAACCACAATGGTAAATTTAATGGTTTCCCTATATGTTTTCTCAGCTAGCAATTTGTTCATTATTGTATTTTAAGATCATCTAACAGATATGATGCTGATACTAGGGTAAGTATTTATTAAGTCAAGAAGAGTAAAGGACGTTGACTGAATGAGATGATAGCTTTATTACTCACTAAAAGGAGATGGTTCTTTAACCAGGACCATTTAAAGTCCAATGATGACAGCTGGATCCAGTTAAGAACCATAAAAAACTATTGGATTTAGTCAGGATTTAACCGGCTACCTGCTGATTACCTGATCAGCATTCGCTTTAAGAGAAAAACTAGTTGCATAAGTTAACTCATTTAGTCTTCAATTTTGAACCATCTAGAGGGGTTAAGTAATCCTCACCACCCTTTCATATTCTTCAGAATTCACATTTCAACACTACGCTAACATTTTCAATATTGTTCCGATGTTGAAACTGATCCAATGGTTGGCTCGTAGGTTGTGCTGATGTTGACGTCAGACCTGGATGGTAACGAGGAGCGTGATCGTGCATGTCTAGAGAACCTGTTGACAGCTGTGATTGGTGAACTGTCCATGCGTAGTCCTGACATGTCCGACGTTTGCAAGAGAACGCCTCAGAGAGAGGTGCACCTGGTCATCATGCGACTGATCAGTGAGTGCCAGCCGAGGGTTATTTACCATGTTGAATTGGGTTAAAGGGATGCTTGCAAATTTGACATGGATTTATTTGAATTGTTTTTTATCAGTATTTTCCTTTGCAAATGTTGATAGCGAAACTCTTTTTTACCAAAATGTTGTTGCAGTGTGAATTGATTCTGCTTGGTACAGTTGAGTGTGCTTAATTGTAACTTCTATCATTCAATATCTTTAATATTCTTTCATCCCATCCTTTGAACTATCATACATAATCAGTCTGAAAAACATGGGTTATTTGAATACTTTTTTGACGATTAATTAAAATTTTGTACATTAAGAACAGCTGGAGCATAACAAGTTCAATGCAATGGAAACAAAACACTGCACAGTTTTGGTACAAGACCTACTCTTGTACCACATTACCTTGTCAAGGTCATTGCCAGCTTTTCCTTCCATACTCCCTCGCTACACTTGCCTTCACATGTGTTCTTTTACCTACCAACCTTTGTTTTTACAGTACTACCAAGGTCCATCAGTTGATTATTCGTGTACCACTTACAAGTCATATGAGTTTGGTGCTTTTTTGAATTTTTTTATTTGTTTTTTAGGCATAGTTCACACCAAAAAAATCAATTTAAAATACAAAGCCTAACAAATGTGTCTTTGGTTATTGTGGGGGAAAATAGCAGAGATTGATACCCTTATTGAATGTATGTGTTTCTAACAGTCATGCAATCAAAAGTGTAACTTTTCCATTTCCAGCTTTGTCACAAAACTTTTCTAATTCCAAAGTTTAATTACTTGGTGTTCACATTACCCAAGCTACGCTGTTGTTACTCTGTTGCTCACCTGGGGTTTTGTTCTGCAGGTGTTCTAATGTCCAGATCCAAGTCTAGCAGCAAGTTCAACACGGACAACTGTGGATTCATCTCACAAGTAACAGCCAGGATGTTACAACAGGCTGGAGTCATCGACTACTGTCTACAGCTGCTCAAGCAGTTCCTTTCATTCTGGAAGGCGTAAGTTGTGCATTGAGTTTTTGAAAGGCCTGTTAGTATTCTGTTGTTCTACGATGTTTTCTGAGCCTGTCAAAGTGATTTACAGATGTTAGGTTCAGGTTTATAGTACCTTTGTGTTTAGTTTTACACAGCAAATTTAACTTAGCTGTATAGCATTTCTATATGTCAGCTTGAACAAAGTCCTTATTCATGGGGCTTGGTAGTGTCAACTGTAGTTGTAGCATAACACTTCTGATTGTCAAACAATATTTAACAAACATGTGTTCTCCGGCAGGAGTGGAGGTGAGGAGTCGTCAGGTACTGTAGGCGGGGGAGTGTTGAAGCCTCACCTGAACATGTCTCCGCCTGACATGTCCCCGTTCTTCCTCAAGCAGTATGTCAAGGGCCACAGCAACGATGTGTTCAAGGACTACCCCCAGCTACTGACTGAGATGGCGCTGAGGCTGCCCTACCAAGTGCAGAAACACTCCTGCTCACTCATCACGTTCGAACAGGTCAGTGCTCCAGTTCAGGGGAGTTGTAAGTGGTGTGATTGCCTTGTTTATTTTGGTGTAGTATTTGCAGCCAAGTTAGGTCAATACTTATGTTTTTCTTCAACAAAATGTTGGATTGTTGATTCTTGATACTTAAGAGTTTGTATTTGATACCTTTTGTGCAACTGCAATGATGTTGTGTTTAGTCACTCAAACTTTGCAATTCACTTTTGTTTGAACAAAGGGGAATTAAAAATTAAATTCCTGACTTTGCTACCAAACTGAATAATTGCTGGTTCAATAGATATTTGTTAATATAGTAGAAATCAAGTTTATTGATCTGTCTAAACAGTGAGTTACTACCTACTGGAAAAATAATAAATTCATTTGAGTTCAGAAAATATTATAATGATACAAAATTAAATTAACCCTTTACAAATCAAATCAAAACTATTCTCTTGATGAGATATTTAAGTCCAAATTGGAATAGACAGAGAGGAATGATGTGTAGAGATGTACTCACGACCTCGAAGAGAAGAAATTAATGAATGTTCGTTAATACCAAGTAATGGAGATTAACACTTCTTGAGAAAATAAAATATAACACTGTGTGCACACAAACTTCTGGTGAATGTTCCTCACGGTTAAATAAAACTTCTGTTGAAACAATAGAGTCAATAATTGATGATTTAATATGGGATACTGAGACCCATGGTAAAATAATTAGAGGGATTCAGAGACCCTCATAATGTTTTATTCACATGAAGACTGCATAGTAACTGAGTGAGTTGGAGCAGTGTACAGGAAAAACCACTGTTCAGTCTATATCATGTCGGCTGGAACTGATAAGCAGGATACGCAGCACATTCCTCTGCATTGTCTGCCTATCTCTCTCTCTCTCTCTCTGTCTGGCTTAACTTAATACAATTTTATTTTATGAACTCACTTAAAATATTATTCTGAATTGAACCAAAAAGTGCAGTGATTTATTTACACACAAAACATTTAAATATCTATTATTTAAATGACAAAACAAGTATTATTTTATTTAAAATAAATTTAAGTTTAGACCTAATTTGAGAATGCTCAAACATACCGCCCACCGAAATTTCAAAGGAAATTTCTAGCATCTTACTTAAAAGGGTCAGAATTGATTGAAAGAAGAGGTACCAATTTCACAGCTGGACGTTGGAATTCAGAGTCACTGGTCTTGACAGTCATCACTCGAACAATTCCATCACTGCCTGGGTGAGTCTTGATGATTCTTCCAAGAGGCCACTGCAAGATAGGTACATTTTGATCCTTAAGAAGAACCAAGTCTCCGATTTTAGGGTTTGTAGAAGATCTTGTCCATTTTCCTCTCGCTTGCAGGATGTTCAAGTATTCCACTCGCCACCTCTTCCAAAAATGTTGAACCATCTTGTGGACTAGTTGCCATCTTGTAAGGACGTTTTCTCGAAGATCAAGAAGAGAAGGTTCGGGAGGAGCAACAAGAGGACATCCAACAAGAAAGTGTCCTGGAGAAAGAAAATTAGTTTCTTCTGGACTAGCTGACAAAGGACAAAGTGGTCTTGAATTCAGAACTGCTTCTACTTGGGTGAGCAAGGTTGACCACTCTTCATAAGTCAAAGCAGTTTCTCCAGCTATCTTCCTCAAATGCGTCTTGGCTGATTTCACTGCGGACTCCCACAGTCCACCAAAGTGTGGGGAGTAGGGAGGATTGAAATTCCATTTTACATCCAGTTTAGTCGTTTGCTGTAGAATTTCTTCTTGTGTAGTCTGATTGGAATACCATATTCCCAGCTCTCGAAGACGATTAGCTGCTCCTCTGAAGTTGGTTCCACAGTCGGAATACACTTGTTCAGGAAGACCTCTTCTAGAAATAAAACGTCTGAAAGCAGCCATAAAGGCATCTGTTGAGAGTGCGGTTACCAGCTCTAAATGTAAAGCTTTAGTAGCCATGCAGACAAAAACACAGATGTAAGTCTTGGCAGTGGTTGCTTTTCTTCTTAACGACTCTCTCATAGTCAAAGGTCCAGCAAAGTCAACACCAACATGTAAAAATGCTCGGCTTACATTCACTCGTTGCGAAGGAAGATCAGCCATCATCGGGGAAAAGGTTTCAGCCTTTAGCTTGAAGCACCTTAGACATTTGAAGGTTCGCTGACGGACAATATTTCTCAGTGATGGTATCCAAAATCGTAATTGAATCAGAGCTTGAAGCAAGTTGGGTCCTGGGTGTAGGTAGATTTTATGGTAATAATCTACCAACAATAAGGTGAAATGACACTTTGGCAGAAGGATTGGGTGTCTTTGATCTTCTGGGATAGCTGCATTATTTAGCCTGCCGCCCACCCTGAGTATCCCCAGTTTGTCAAAGAAAGGGGTAAGTTTATGAAACTTATTGAGGACAGCAGTTGCACATCTTCTGTCGCCATCAATAGAGAAAAAGTGTGATTGAATTTTCTTGATGCAGGATAGTAAGGACTCTTGAATTTCCTTAGGCTGAAGGGGTCCTTTAAGACGACTAGTACTGTGTAGTTTAGCTTGACAATTGTAGATAAATCTTCTGATCCAAGATATTACACGTAAAAGTTTGTAGTATGAAGAATAGTTTTCTATCATCTTGATAAGCTCTGGCTCAGTACTATTTGAGACAAGCACTTGTGGTTCAGCTTTCACTTCAGGTAGGGGCTGCAGCTGGAACTGTACTGTAGACTCTGGCCATTTATCTTCAGGCATATTCATCCACTTAGGGCCATGCCACCATAGATCACAGTTAGTTAGTTTATCTGGTAAAAGTCCTCTAGAACCATGGTCACTAGGATTTTCCTCTGATTTAATATGTCTCCACGATGAAACAGGAGTATGTTCTGAAATATGTGCAACTCTGTTTGCTACAAAAACTTTAAGCTTGTAAGTTGGTGTATTCAGCCATCCTAAGACAATTGAAGAATCAGTGAAGAAAATAGGCTTCTGAAACTGATTACTGGTGAATTGGCTGAGGGTTTCCATAACAGAGTGGAACATTGTTGCAAGCAGGTAGGCTCCACACAACTCTAAGCGTGGGATAGACAGTGTCTTGATCGGGGCTAACTTAGTTTTGGCTGTTAGAAGGTTTGTAGTTATTTTGTCACTAATAACTCTCAGATACAGTGCAGCACAATATCCTTTTTCGGAAGCATCAGCAAATCCTACTATTTGCAATTTGTATGGTTTGTCAGATGTTACAAATCTTGGAATACTAAGATGTTGCAGGTTCTCTAGCTGAGTAGTCAAGTCATTCCATAGAGTCTTCAAGTTAGTTGGGATTTCCGAATCCCAGCCCAGCTTCAATTTCCATAGGCTTTGTATTATGCTCTTTGCAATCATTATCACAGGAGAAACGAATCCTAGAGGATCAAAAATCTTTGCAACAGCTGATAGGATGGCCCTTTTAGTAAACACAGGGGTAAATTGTTCAATCTGGTATGCAAACGTGTCGCTTGAAGGGTTCCATTGAAGTCCTAGGATCTTGACATTTGAATCTTCACTAGATGAGAGGTTGATCTGTTTGATATGTTTTGAAGGATTGATTGCATTTAAAATTTCCTGAGAGTTACTGGCCCATTTACTTAGACCAAAATGACCTTTGTGTAAAAGATTGATTACTTCATCCTTGAGTTTCAAGGCTTCATCAACAGTAGAAGCACCAGTGACAAGATCGTCGACATACATGTCTTGAAGAATAGCCTTTGCTGCATGTGGATAGTCAGTCCCTTCATCGGTTGCTAGCTGTTTCATGACTCTCAAGGCTAAAAAAGGTGCAGAGGTAGTACCATACGTTACTGTATTCAGTTCATATTTCTGAATAGCTTCAGAAGGATCAAATCTCCAGAAAATGTGTTGATATACCCTATCAGAGGGATGAACTAAAATCTGCCTGTACATTTTTATTATATCAGCCACAAAAACTACTGGATACATCCTAAATCTTGTCAAGATACTTTTGATGTCTTGCTGTAACTTTGGTCCTATCATAAGATGGTTGTTTAGAGACGTGTTAGAGTCAGTAAGGGAAGAAGCATCAAATACTACTCTGAGCTTAATCTGTGAGCGATCTTCTTTAGTAACAGAATGGTGCGGGATCACATATTTTGAAGTAGATGATGTGGGGCTCATGTGTTCCAGTTCAAGGTATTCTTTCATGAAATTGCAGTATTCAGACTTAAGTAGAGAATTCTTTGTCAGTTTTGTTTCTAGACTGTATAGTCTTTTCAGAGAATTTCTTTCAGAGTCACCAAGATGCTTTGGCTCACTTTTAAACGGTAGGCGAACAACGTACTGGCCGCTCTCAAGTCTGTAGTGAGTCTCTGTAAAATGCTTTTCACAAGCTAAATCTTCTGGGTTTTCTTTGACTGGGATAGAAGCAGGTTCCTCGAGTTCCCAAAATCGTTGCAGCTGATTATGAATATCATATTTATCATAAGCAAGGGTGAAGAAAGAAGCATTCATATTAGTGGATGATTGACAGTCAAGAACTCTCCCAATAGCAATGTAGCCAAAGACTGATGCAAACAGCTTGGGTTGGTTTTCATGAAGAGTAATCGAAGATCCAAGCCAAACATCTGGAAACAAGTCAGAGCCCAATAAAAACTCAATAGGTCCAGGTTCCCAAAACTTAGGGTCTGCTAGTTCAAATTTGGTATATTCCGACCATAAGTTAGAAGGCATAGTGAAGTTGGGTAGGTATGAAGTAATATTGTTGATCACAACAGCTTCTGTTTTGAGGATAGGGGATTCCTGATTTTTTGGCTTCAGATGACAAAGTGCTTTGCCTTTTGCACCATCAAATATGGTCTGGCCAATAGCCGATATCTTCTTTGGATATGGAGTTGTCGATAAACCAAGTTTGGTGAGGCATTTGTGAGTTATGAAGGAATGTTGACTTCCTGAGTCTATCACTAGACGTATGGGTTGAAATCTTCCGGAAGCATCTTTTATCTCAGCAACTACAGTACCTAGCAATATGTTGCTATGTTGAGGAAGAGTTGCGGTCAAAGACGAAGTTGGTGCACTAGTAGCATTATCTTTCAGTTCTTCATCAGCTGAGGTTGGAATATGTAGTAACGAGTGGTGTCTCTTCTTGCAAAATTTACAAGTCCACTTTGAGTTACACTTTCCTATAGTGTGGTTGGCATACAAGCAATTTTTACATCCATGCCAATTTTTTAACATCTTGTGTCGCTCATCAACTGTTGCATTCATAAAATCTTTACATCTCCAGAGTGTATGACTACCACTGTTGCATAGAAAGCATGTGAAACCTTTATTGTTATCTTTCGATTGCATGTTATTTCCTGGTGAGTTAGCCAAGAGTGTAGCTCGCATACCACGGCTAGAAGATCTAGTATTATATCCTTTAATAGCGCCACTAGGCTTCGCAGAGTTATTGTCATGTGAGGATTGATGAGAATTTCCAAGGGCGAGCTGTAATGCTAGGCATCGTTCCCGTAGAAATTTTGTAAGATCATCAAAGACAGGAAAATCTTTATCTTTGTGTTGAAGTTCAAACTGTTCTCTGGTCGCAGAATCTAATAATCGAACAGCAATATGAAACAATACAAAATCTGCTTCATTTGGAATTTTTAGCAGTTTAAATGCTGCAATATTGTCTGAAACTTGTGATACAAAATTCTGTAGAGAATCAATGGTAGGCTTGCCTTGCTGTGGCTTAAACTGGATGAGCTGATTTAAATAGTTAGAGGCTAGCATACGTTTATTATTAAACGTGTCGTTCAATGCCTTCCATGCCAAGTCATAATTGTCTTCTATTAATGGCAAGTTACTTATAACTGCAGAAGCTGTGCCGACAAGTGAGGAAACCAGGTAATGGAATTTCTCCATTTTAGTCAACAAAGCATCATTATGAATAATTGATAAGAATGCATCACGGAATTTAGGCCAGTTTGTAATTTGTCCATTGAAGTGGGGCAGATTGATCCGAGGTAAAATTTTATTTGATCTGTTTTCAGATGATATAACTGATTCATTAGGATTAATGCTTTGGCGTGAGGGAGGTGATGTTGTCTGAACAAGAGCCATAAGTGCTTCATAGCTTGTGTGTGCCTCGTAGTAATAACGTTTGGCCTTGGTTTGCATAGTCAGATCTGCTTCGACAGGAAATTCTGAGACTTTTCCTTCATCTTCATGTAGGTCAATAAGTTCATCCCAAAGAGTTTCAAATTTGGAAAAATATTTCTCTAACACCTTAAACATACCCTTGAATAAGTTCACTTGAGCAGGATCTTTGAGAGCTGCTCTACCCTTCTCATTAATAGTTTGGACTTCCTTAGCACTATCTGATAATTTTCGCTTCAAGGCAGAAACCTTACGCTTAAAATCTTCTGCATCCATTTTCCCCTCAGAAATTGAATACCAAGAGAAAATTTAAATAATCAAAGGCACAAATGTTTGAGCAATCTTTACAAAAGTATGAACATGACAAGTACTATATACTTCAAGATAGCAAAAAAATCAACAAAGAATAAAGAATACCATTAATTCATAATGAAAATAGATCAAAAAATCCATATCATGATTTGCTAAATGATTCAATAAAGATTGTATATAATATTACAGCAGCACATAAAACAAGATTGTAGAATATAAATCAGCAATATTTATTTGTGTTAAAAACTATTCAGCAGAAGAAAATATTTTCAGATTAAATTCTCAAAACAACCCTAATAACTCTTAAAAATATTAATAAATCACAAATCCAATACTGGAGAAATGTATTGAGCGTTTTACGATTAAATATCTAATTTAAACTAAGACAAAATGAATACCAAATATTTTATATGATAACTACCTTTAAACAAACAAATTCTCAACTTTAATCTACAATAACCATCAAATACAATTAACCTTACTTTGACAATTTAAAAAATGACCTTCAATGTTTCTTTAAAAGGATATTTTAATTTACAATTTTTTATTTATTAACAAATGACTAAGTTAATCCGGCTCGAAGGACCAATATGTTTGAACAAAGGGGAATTAAAAATTAAATTCCTGACTTTGCTACCAAACTGAATAATTGCTGGTTCAATAGATATTTGTTAATATAGTAGAAATCAAGTTTATTGATCTGTCTAAACAGTGAGTTACTACCTACTGGAAAAATAATAAATTCATTTGAGTTCAGAAAATATTATAATGATACAAAATTAAATTAACCCTTTACAAATCAAATCAAAACTATTCTCTTGATGAGATATTTAAGTCCAAATTGGAATAGACAGAGAGGAATGATGTGTAGAGATGTACTCACGACCTCGAAGAGAAGAAATTAATGAATGTTCGTTAATACCAAGTAATGGAGATTAACACTTCTTGAGAAAATAAAATATAACACTGTGTGCACACAAACTTCTGGTGAATGTTCCTCACGGTTAAATAAAACTTCTGTTGAAACAATAGAGTCAATAATTGATGATTTAATATGGGATACTGAGACCCATGGTAAAATAATTAGAGGGATTCAGAGACCCTCATAATGTTTTATTCACATGAAGACTGCATAGTAACTGAGTGAGTTGGAGCAGTGTACAGGAAAAACCACTGTTCAGTCTATATCATGTCGGCTGGAACTGATAAGCAGGATACGCAGCACATTCCTCTGCATTGTCTGCCTATCTCTCTCTCTCTCTCTCTGTCTGGCTTAACTTAATACAATTTTATTTTATGAACTCACTTAAAATATTATTCTGAATTGAACCAAAAAGTGCAGTGATTTATTTACACACAAAACATTTAAATATCTATTATTTAAATGACAAAACAAGTATTATTTTATTTAAAATAAATTTAAGTTTAGACCTAATTTGAGAATGCTCAAACACTTTTCCCCCATCATTTTTTTCATATTAATAAACTTAACAACACAAGATCAAATGATCATCAATTAATAATATACATCCCCAGATGATCAAAAACTAGAACTTAAAAAAAATCTAAAGTAATGTTGTTGTGGCAGGCATGGTTCTACTTTTTGTGCGAGTACATGATGACCCAGCAGGCTCCGTTTATAAGACGACACGTTCGCAAACTGCTTCTGTTCATCTGTGGCACCAAGGAGAAGTATCGACAACTCAGAGATCTGCACTCACTTGGCTCTCATATCAAGGTAATTCACCTCTACTCTACTAATGTTCAAAACCACTTAAAACAATAACGTTTGAAAATGTTGGGCCTTTAGATCATGTTTATTCAAATAAAAGTGGTGACTGTTCAAATAAAAAGTAAATCTGGCGACTGTAAAACCAGGGTTTGCCACCAGGAAAATTGCTCAAATCTTTTTCCTTGAATTCTGTGGTCCATGCTGATTTATACTATATTTGAATCACCGTATTACCATATGCCTTCCGTTACTGAGTTATTGTGTTAAATTAATGCTCTAGTGCTGCACCCTGTTGGTAATCCTTGTAACTTTAATGCTGTTGAACATCATAGAACAGAACCAACTTGTTTAATTGAAACAGCTGTTAAGATTCATTAATTCCATTTCTCATAAGGTTAACATGGGAAACTCCAGAGCCACTGGGGCGGAGCCGATTGGACGGATCACGAAATTGATGGTGTATAAACCTATTCCATGAAATTCTACACGTATGTACCAAGTTTTGTGGCAATCGGTTCAGCGGTGTCTGAGTTTATCACTGCCAAATATATATATATATACAAACATCCTCTTTTATACTTTTAGATTTGAATCACCGTATTATCATATGCCTTCCGTTACTGAGTTATTGGGTTAAATTAATGCTCTACTGTATTGTACTGTTGTATTGCAGGCTGTACAGCAGTGTTGTGACAACGGAGGGTTCTCCATAGGTGGGAGTCATCCGTTCAGTCTCAGCTTGTCCTATGATGCCCTAGTAGAGCTGATAGAACACCTCAAGGCCTGTGTGGAGGTAGCGTCCTCACGCATCATCAACTGGCAACTCTACTGTCTGAGACACGAAACCATTCTGTCGTTCCTGCTGCAGGTATGTTGGTTGATGTAAACTGAAGTTTTTATGAATTGACTTAATTGATGGGTTTGGTTCGCTTTCCTTTAAAAGTGTTTGTAATTCTATCTACAAATTTCACTATCAAAGGCACAGAGAAAAATATCCTCCGGCACAGCAAACCAGCAGACTATGCTAAATTGCAAATTTCCATTTTCCTGATTGGATTTTAACTCAAATATTTCCATATTTCCAACATGTCAGATTTATTCCCCCATCTAAATAACATTATTATATCTTAAGAGTACTAAGATTTGCTGCTTCGGGGAAAAGAACAAGTTTTTTTCAGTAAAATGTTTGTAGTATTGTATATCAAAACTGAAACTGGTGTTATACCTGAAACTAAATAGATAGTTTTATTTTGAATTAATAATTAATCTAGACATGCAGGAGGGACTCAAAGACTTCAGAGAAGAAAGGAACTATTAAATTTGGCCGATAATTCTGTGCCAGAGTTTTATTGATTCTTGACTTGATTTTCAAAACAATTTTACTATTCGTTGTTTCCTCATATCACGTTCTGCCTAACTGATTATTGAGTTGTATTGTTTTGTGTGCAGGTAAGCTGTCTGTTGGACGAGGTTGTGGCTCAAACCATCCTACAACTGCTGCAGTGTGCCATCTGTCCAGTAATACCTCAGGCTAGCCAGGTAAACAGACTGTAGCCTATTACTAAGACTCTTACACTTACTGAGTTTAAAATCATTGTTGTCCAAAATGTGTACATTAAATCCCTGTTTAACTGACATAATCGGGGGTAAGACCGTTGTTAATCGCTGAGTTTTCAGATAAAGTTAAACAATAGTTACACTTTTAAATGTTAATTTTTTAAGTATTGTATATTGTATTTTGAAATCCCTAACCCTTTGAAGTGTGGATTCATTTGTGTTTGGTAAATGTTTGTCCAAGTAGGTTCAATGTTTCACTAGTTTGTGACCAATGTAGATGTTGTCAATGTGTATATGTGTGTCGTCTGTCAGCAATGTCATCCCTTGTATCGTTTCTCTCATTGTGCGCTTGTATTTATTCTGCCATGAAAATTTTTTAGTGTTACACTTAATGTTAATTTTCTTAAATATTTTTTCTAAATTTGTTTAATATTGTGCTTTTAAAATCATACTGCCAATCTCAACATTCAATCTCAACATTTTTGAGTTTTGAGGAGTTGTATTAACTACAACAGATTAAAGATACATTGTTAACAATTGCAATTTTAGATTTGGTTTAACATTTTCAATTCCAAATTTACTTTTATTGTAAAAAAAACATCTTTATATAGAACTTGAACCACACTCTGAAGTTTATCAACCCCTTAAAGTTTGACAATGCCTGAGGCACCAATGGGAACCCCAAAAGTCAACATGTGGTTCATGCATTACGGGTGGATTAGTCAATTAATTCCCTTGCCTAATCTAACCTTTCCAATCCTCGCAGAGTGACAAGTCAGCCAAGAACGGCAACACCACAGGCAGCAGTGGCAGTGGCAGTGGTAGTGGCAGTGGAAGCGGAGGAGGCAGCAAGACGGAGAAAGAAGCTACTACAGAGACAAGTGAAGAAACCACCAACTGTGCAGCTCTGGTCAAACAGCTCAACAAGTGTGTGGAGAGAGATCTGCTGACAAGGTTCATACGTACGTTCCTGCTGGACACCAACAACACCAACATCCGCTGGCAGGCTCATGCGCTGGTCGTGGCTATATACAAGTGAGTGAAATGCAAAGACTGTTGTTAAGGTTGAGTGTTGTGTGTGGTCTACAGTTTTATCAGCAGATTTTGGATGAATTTCATATCATAAGTCCGAATGGTCCATGTAGCCATTGGTACTAGCGAAATTGAAAACCCAAACAAAGGCATTACAAAACAAAAGCATTGGAAAATATGTTTCTTTACCCTAGGCTAATTGTTGGATTTTTTGTTTGCCTAGGCTTGATATTAAGTGAGCGACTTTGAAACTAAAATACTTCTAAAGTTGGTAAAGTTGGTAGAAAGATCTTGTCATGATGGCTGTCAATTTAGATTCGTTCAATTGATCGGAATAAAACTGCAGTTTTGGTGAATCAGTGGCTCATTAGGCTGAGGAACCGAGGCAGGTAAGTTGTGGGTTTGCGACTCAGTCCCACAACTTCTCACCTCAACTATTCTTGTACTATACTAGCCCACCCCTTGCTTTGCTTGAATCGTTCCAGGCACAAGCCGGAAGGCCTATGTGGACAGGTGAATGCAAGATAGCAACAAGTCTGCCAAGCTCTTAAAATAATCCAGTGTATTCTTAACAATAATCTTTTATCATCAAGCAATGTTCTCCAAGTATCATTTTGTAATCCTCTCTTTGTGTTTATATGGGACTAAGTTGTACCAGGGTAATTCACCTAACCATCATTGGTGTGTTGTGTGGTAGAAACTCAGACAAGGCAGAGCAGGAGACAGTACTGGACTTGATGTGGTCGCTGTGGCCCAACCTGTCCACCTACGGTCGCAAGGCTGTACAGTTCGTAGATCTGCTGGGCTACTTCTCCATCAAGTGTACTAGTGTCTCAGCCAAGGTAACCTAGCTATGACTTAAGTCTGTCAGATAATTAGGTTAAAAGAAAATAAGTTTTGGATATCCAAGTAACAGAAGAATTTGAATGATTTAAAAATTTAATAGGGGTCTGCAGGCCAGGCTATTTAACTTTGAGTCGGTTTGGGTCAAGAATTTTGGCACTCGGGTTACCGGTCAAAATCGATACGCTGTGGAAAGTATTGATTATAAAAAAATGTTAATCAAAAGATCTTTCACAGTCATGTCAAAATCCGGATCGTCTTTTGTGATCGCGTTAAAATGAAAGGGGCACTATAATGGTCTTCCGGGTTTATGGCAAAATCATTAATGAAGCACATTTTCTGCGGCCACCGCAACATCTTCATCATCTCGACTGTGGAAAGATACCGTTTTGGTTCACTTTCTGCGATTTATAAAATAAGAGCTTTGTTTCTCTTGACCCAACCCGAGCATGGGACCCAACCCCCTCTCAGGGTTCTTTTGGTGTGACACGACCCAAAATGTATCAGGGACCAGCAGATTCCAAAAATTTTTTTCATTTTCTAAATTGTTCTCATTATGTTTATACCATCTAGTTTTAACGCATTAACAGTTATGATTTTATTTTGAATTTCTTTAGTTGACAATATAAATTACTTAGTGTAAAACTTCTTCTTCCTTGACATCTGCTCTTTAACTCTTCTCCTATCTTCATCAACTCCATTGTCCTAGCAGGTCTCACCTTGTCCAAACCATCATAGTCTTGCTTTTTCTACTCTATTAAACCGCCTTCAGCTAACTTCTCTTCTGAGTACTTCATCCTCACCTTCTTGTTTTGCACTGAATAGTCCTGAAAGTCTCACTTCTCGAACTAACTTATATTCTACCCACTTTTTGTAATATTTCGTCCCCTAAGGGACTTTGTCAAGTGTAGAGAGAGTTTATAAATTACAAGATGGCTGCTGTCATGGCTGATGGCTGTTAACAACTATGCAGGGTTGCCACATCTCATTAGTCTATTTACAACTATGTACACAACTTTATATATACACACACATATAATATTTTATATACAAACTAGGCCTATTATGTATTTAGCTAGCTGCTTGGACAGGTTTATCTTAGGTTAAGGTTGGGGGGAGTTCTGGAGTTGGTTATATACTGGAATGCCAGTATTTTTCTACTTGTTCTATGGCCTACCCACACTTTCAAGGTAAGCTAGCTGCTATCCTCCTTTTTCTACCATTTATATTCTACCCATTACAAGTTTTGTAGCAATCCTATTGATCCACCTGTAGATTGCTAGGTTCTACCTCTAACTGGTGATTCTGTTCAGATGAACGAGTATATAGAGCAAGCGGTCGGCGTGCTGCACAATCAGAACCAGCTGTTGTCCCATCACCCCAACGCCAACCTGTACACTCACCTAGCACAGTATGTGGAGCTGGACGGGTTCTATCTGGAGAGTGAGCCGTGCCTGGTGTGTAACAACCCTGAGGTGCCGTTCTCTAGCATCAAACTGTCCAGCATCAAGGTACGTGTTACGGACAATCAGTTTGATTCAATGATTTGTGTCAAACGATTACAGAAGTGTTCAAGCTGTTGTTTTTTTTTATTGTAAAGTCTGAACTAATGAGCTCACGTACCCAAGGTGAGCTCTAAGTGAAAAATCATAGTTTTAGGGGATGGGAGTGTGATGGGAATTTTGCATATAATCACAATTAAAAAAAAAAGCTGTTACTATCGCTGGAGTAGCTTACAATCATGATTGGTGATTGAATCGTCCCTTTCATTGTGATAGTTAATGAGTTTAACGACGTAGATTGAATCTCTCCCACAAATTTTGGAAAACATGAAAAATGTTTTCTTCTCTCCAATTAAAAATATTATAAGTTCACTATTTTATTGTTTTTAATTTGCAAATACTTTTAAGCTATATTAATTTCAAATTTTTTTACGAGTTTTTACTTAATTTAATATATCTATGGTATATTTGAATACCTAACTAACAGATTTTGGTTAATTCAATTCAATTCAATATTTCTTTATTCATTAAAGCACAAAGTTGAATAGTGTCATTCTCTTACATGTTTTTATATTACAATGTTCTTACATTCTATGGATACAAAGTTCAAATCTAACATAAGTTTATACAAATTAAAAATTAACGCTCTTTCTAAAATTTTAAAGTTCATCAAGGGACAATACCTTGTTGATGAGAAATGTTTTAAGACCCCTCTTAAATCCCACCATGCTTTTTGGTTTCTTATTAGAATTATTTTTGCAACATAAACGATGATTTGAATTGGAAAGAGAGATTTCATGGGCATGGGGGTTGGGTATGTTGTCTAGTGTTAAATTTTTCAGTATAGGAGTTCAATTCCCAGCGTTCTCACAAACCATTGTTTTATCTTAATAGCACTTGAATCAATTTCAAGCAAAATGGCACTGACAAAACAATAGCAGTAACAACAGCAGCACGTTTCAATTTTAGGACATATTAGCTCTTTGCTCCATATTTATGTTAGTTTACTCATTCATGTTGGTTTGCTCAATAATCATGTTGGTTTCTAGATTGACTCCAAGTTTACTACGACCACCCAGATAGTGAAACTAGTGGGAAGCCACACCATCAGCAAGATCACACTCCGCATCGGAGACCTCAAGCGCACCAAGATGGTTCGGACGATCAACATTTACTACAACAACAGAACTGTTCAGGCAGTGGTCGAGCTCAAGAACAAACCAGGTTAGTGGAAATAGTGGTTTGGTATGTGGTCTTCAAAGTAATGAGGAAAAAAGTAGCAAATGCCTGATATGAGGGTACGACTCACAACAGTTTCACAGTTTTAAGCCAAATTTGTTCTAGATAAGTTTTATGTCTACAGACACTAGACAGGTAAAATCCTCATGAGCTGATACCAAACCAGATTGAGAAAAGATTTAAACCCTCCATCTGTGGTGTTGTCTTCTGGTCCAACAGACACTACCTTACACCACTTGGCTATTAAACGGACATAACTGTCTATAGAATTAGAAGCCCTAATTAACCAAAAGTCCAAGCATAGTAGTTTTAAACTTTATTTCCACGTTGCATCACATAAAATCTATTTCAGTAAATTAAGGACTTGTTTACTCTTCATTTGGTTTTCACAATATTTCTTGTAGGCTACAAATTAAATTGTGTGGTAAAAAAGTATTTACCTCTCAAGTTCTCAACCTCACTGTGTTGCAGCAATGTGGCACAAGGCCAAGAAAGTGTCGGTGGTGAGCGGCCAGACAGAGGTGAAGATTGAGTTTCCGCTGCCGATAGTCGCCTGCAACCTGATGATAGAGTATGCAGACTTCTACGAGAACCTGCAAGCCTCATCGGAGAGTCTGCAGTGCCCCAGGTGCAGCAGCTCTGTGCCAGCCAACCCCGGAGTGTGTGCAAACTGCGGCGAGAACGTGTTCCAGTGTCACAAGTGTCGGTAAGTGTATGATTTTTTCTTACCTTTACGAAGAAAGGCGTAAAACTGCCAATAAGATGCCTATTGGTGGTCTGCATTTTTAGTGTAGGCTTTTCCAATGGCCACTTGATGTTGTTTGATCTTTTCTTCCTCTTCCGGGCATAATTAACTAACCCCCTTTTTCTTCATCACCCATACTGGTCCACGGGACCAACTTTCTTTCTAGAATGAATTTCTTTTGGTCTTGGTGTATGAACAAAGACAAGGGTAAAGAGACGCCTAATTTATTCAAACAACCTTTTTACACAAATTTTTAAGAACTATTTTCTATATTTTAAATTAATTTTGTGTAACCATGCCATTTGTTTGCAGAGCTATAAATTATGATGAGAAGGACCCGTTCCTGTGCCACGCCTGTGGGTTCTGCAAGTACGCCAAGTTTGACTACACTCTGACTGGCCGACCGTGCTGTGCCGTAGACCCCATAGAGAATGACGAGGATCGCAAGAAAGCCATTGCCACCATCAACAGTCACTTGGAGAAGGCTGACAGAGTGTACAAACAGCTTGTTGGGAATAAACCAACGCTTGAGGTTGGTTAATTGATCAGAACAATATCCAGATTTGTTAACGTAATGTAAAGTTAACATGGGATGATATTATAGGTGATCATAATGTTACTGTTATTTTAAATGATTAAGATGTCACTAGAATCATTGCAAATTATCACAATGTCTTCTTGGTTGATGAACATTGTTGCAGCATTCACAAACTGTTTGAAGAATATCTAAGAACTCATTTGATGAGCCCAGCAGACTCATAACACTTAGCTTTTGTTTTGACTGTCCACAGATGCTGCTGGTGAAGATCAGTGAGCACAGACTGGAGAGGAGCAGTGACGAGGCCAATACACAAACAGGCAATTCTACAGCTGTAGTCAACCAGGTGAACAGAGCCATACAGCTGTTGGCCCAGCGCTACTGCGGTGACTGCAAGAACTCATTTGATGAACTCAGCAGGATCATACAGGTCTGTGGTTGGAAATGTTATTTGAGGGATTATTGGGGACATATTCCATCACAATTTGTAAAATTGAAAGGTTTCACAAAGTTTTCGATCCTGGAATAGTGATGGAAGATGTTTGCAATAATCCTTGATACTATCAAATTACCTTCACCAAAAATAAAATTCACAGGATCTTTATTTTTTTTTATTAAAAATTTATATGTTAGTAATGTGCAGTTTAAACAAATTCAAGCCTCACCCTTTGGACCCCTTGGATTTTTATTGATTTATTCACACTTATTTTTATCATGTTGACAAACGGTAAAACAGCTTGAAAAGACAAAGTCATAAAACCAAGTTTGTGGTGGACATTTGTACAGAGTATGGTCAAGTAAGAGTAGAAAAATTCCGGTTGGTGCAAGCTACAGAGAATCTACCCATCGTGTTAACTTTTACTCATGCTGTCAGTTATAAGTTGGAGCTGTACCACAGACAGTTGAACTCAACATGAGTTGCACATCAGACTTGACTGAGATTAAGATGAGATACCCACCATCAATCAAACCTTGATGTTCAGAGGGCCAATACAAATGCTGAGGTGGAAACAGAGAATCTCCTCTCAGTGATTGACTGAAAGCAAAGTCTTGTTAATTCTTCAATAGAAAAATTTGTATTCAAACTCCCCTGTTTCTCAATCAATGTTTTATCCTTCTTAGCGAGTACACGCCTGCAGACGAGAGCTGGTAGCGTACGACCGACAGCAGCTGGAGCAGTCACGTGGAGGTCGTAGTGGTGGCAGTGGAGCCAGTGGCAGCCGTCACGACAGTGCTGCCACCACGACAGCCGCAGGTCGCTGCTACGGATGTGCCAGTGCCGCTACTGAACACTGCCTCACTCTGTTGCGAGCCCTCGCAGTCACGCCCAGCAGTCGCAAGATATTGTGTGCCCAGGGACTGATACAGGAGCTGGTGGAGTTCAACTTGCGCAAGGGAACCGTTCAGGTTGGGGAAAGTATTTCAAGTTGACGGTTTAAAAGATAGGTGGTAAATGGTGGGTTAGTAAGATACTTAAGAAATTGAAGTTGTCTTATCAGGCTGCAAGGCCAACATTGTTGTGGCCTTTATTGTTTGGTGGTGGATTTTGATGCAGGTTGACCTTACGTTTATCCGTCCATACCACGTGTAACATATCGAGCAAAACAAGTGTGTTAGTGAAGAATTAATTGCACTAAAAAAATTTTAATGGTTTTATTGGGATGCGATCTCATAACATTACTGCCTTTTCACAGTCTGTTATACTGCAGACTAAGCTACAACTTTTTTATCCCCACAATACACTCACAATAAGGTTTTAATAGATGAGGGAATATCAAATCAAAATAATGTAGGGATATCAAAATTGGTTACAGACTTAATGATAACTGCTGAGTATATTAAAAGGATGGTTTTGGTAATTATAAAGTGAGATGGACAACATTCTCTTCACCTAGGAGACCTATTTTCAAACTACATTAGTTGATCTAAAGCTAAACATATAGGCTATGCATCATCTTTCACAATTGATTTAGTATCATTCCCATCTTGGTACAAAAACGCCGAAACTATCTTAAATCTTAAAACAACAATATAATTTAATTTCCCAAGTTTTATGGTCATTAACTTCTTAGTTTATTCAGTTAATTTTTTAATGCACTGATACTCATTTTTTATGATTCAATCATTCATTTTACTTTTCAAAATGGTTATGTTAATACTGCAATATAAATCTTCTGGTCTGGAATCTGAATCACACCTAATCGGTTATGAAATGAAATGAAATGAAAAAATATCTTTATTCATATGGTATACAGTCGCATACATTGAATGGCGTCACTAGGCTTAAAACTAAATAAAACTAATCTACAATTCATCGAAACCATAAAGTGTTTTATCAGTTAAGAAATGTTTAAGTTTTTTTTTAAATTTGGAAATATTATCAATATTCCTCACCTCAGCTGGGAGTTTGTCCAAAAACCTTTTCCCTGCACAGGTGGTTTTTTTGTTAAAGAGCTCCAAGTTATGGACACTGACAGCAATTTCGTTTCTGTTCCGGGTAAAATAATTATGACAATCACCAAGTTTAGGGACCAAATTAGCATTAAAAAGTTTTTTTGTGTGTAAAATTGTATGAAAAACATAAATACTATACACAGTCATTATTCCCAATTTTGAAAAATATTGACGAGCGGAAGTATCCCATTCTAAATTTAACATAATTCTGATTGCACTTTTTTGAAGAGTAAGAATACTATCCAGGTTTTGCTTAGAGGTACAGCCATAAATACTTATGCCAAAAGATATTGATGAATCGATAAAAGCAAAATAAAGAATCTTTAAGGTTTCTATTGAGCAAAATTTTGACATTCTATTAATAGCATGGATACCAGAAGTAATTTTGTTGACTACCTGGTCAACATGCTTATTCCATGTAAGATTTTTGTCTACAATTAATCCTAAAAACCTTGTTGTGGTGATTTCTTCCAATTTATTATTTTGAAATTGAATTACAGGCTGTACAATTTGTTTTCTTTTTCCTGTTGTAAAAACCATAAAATTACTTTTGCTTAAATTTAACAAGAGCTGATGAGAATTTAAAAAAGTATTTAGCATATTTAAAGTATCAGAACAATGATTTTCTAAATTTGATAAAGATGAATTGCTGATTTTAAAAGTAACATCATCAGCATACAGGCAGATATTACTACTGTGTAAACTAGTTGAAAATGGAATTGACAGATCCCTAATATAAATGAGAAATAAGATCGGTCCCAAAATAGACCCTTGGGGTACCCCATGGTGAATCTCTGTAAGAGGAGAAGATCTTGAGATTAACCTGTTATTTGTCAAATTTTTAATTTCAACGTATTGATATCTGTTAGAAATATATGATCTAAACCATTCAAACGAAATGCCATCAATGCCCAAACTTCTGATTTTATCTAAAAGAATTGTATGTGACACACTGTCAAAAGCCTTACTTAAGTCTAAAAATATGCCAACTGTTGTTTCACCTTTGTCAAGAGAGTTTATTACTGATTCTATAAAATCTATTGCTGCAGTTGTAACTGATCTTCCTGATCTGAAGCCATGCTGATTATTATCATGTAAAGAATACGTTTCCAGATAGTTCGTCAGTTGTATGTAAACTGCTTTCTCATATATTTTTGAAATGGTAGGTAATAGCGAAAGAGGACGGTAATTGGTTATTTTTTTAGAATCGTTGTTTTTATAAAGAGGAATAACTTTAGCAATTTTTAATTTAGAAGGAAATAATCCACTAACAAAAGATGAGTTAATTAAATGCACAAGAGGTTTCACTAACTGATAGCAAGCATGCTTTAATATTGTCATGGGTATCTCATCAAAACCAGTTGAAAGTTTGTTATCAAAGGAACTGATAATTTTTAAAACTTCACTATCTGTGACTGGTTTTAACCTAAATTTAGTTTGGGAGACTTGTTGAATTGGCTTGTTGACATGTGTGTTGCTATTTTGTGCAAGGTGAGGAAGTATTGATGAGGTTACATAGGTGCTAAAAAAATCATTAAATATTAAGCTAATATCTCCAGGATCAGTAAACAATGTATGATTAAAATCTATTTCAATATTACTAAATGCTGGTTTCTTGTTGGAGACCTCATTATTAAGGATTTTCCAGGTAGTTTTACATACATTACTAGATTGCTTAACCTTAGTCTCAAAATGTTTTTTTTTAGTAGCAATGACTTTTACTTTCTCCCCCTATACCATAGTATATGGAGAAAGTATTGTTTTCGTCAAAATTTTAGAGTTTGAGTTTTGAGTGGATATATTCGTTTTGGGTCCCCCTGGACCCAAAAAAGTGGTTATCGAAGTGATGTCTGTGTGTGTGTGTGTGTGTGTGTCTGTGTGTCCGTGTGTCTGTGTGTCTGTGTGTCTGGATGTGTACAGAGCTAGAGACTACACCTGTGGTCCGATTTCGATGAAATTTGGTATGTAGGTTCTAATCTATGGTATCTCCAGGCGTTTTTTTAATTTCTTTGAAATTTTGATTTTTTATGGGGATTTTCCCATAAAAACCCATAAAAAACTGGAAAAATCGGATTTTCTCAAAAATGGCCCGAACGATTTTGATAAAAATTTAATATGTTGTAGCCCTTTAAATTCTGAATAAAATGGTACAAATCCCTTATCTGTAAAAATTACGGTTCAAAAGTTATGGTCAAATATGTTATTTTCCCATAAAAACCCCATAAAAAACAAAAAATAGGATTTTAGAAAAAATATGGTTTTGATTTAACATAGTATGTTATAGTCCTTACAATTTTGATAGTTTTTTTTAATTTTTTAGAAATTTTTATTTTTAATAGGGATTTTCCCATAAAACCCCATAAAAAAACGGAAAAATAGGATTTTCTCAAAAATGGCCCGAACGATTTTGATAAAAATTTAGTATGTCATAGTCCTTTATATTCTGAACAAAATGGTACAAATCCCATTTCTGTAAAAATTACGGTTCAAAAGTTATTGTAAATTATGTCATTTTACCATAAAACCCCCATTAAGTAACAGAAAAATCGGATTTTCCAAAAATGGCCCGAACGATTTTGATAAAAATTTAACATGTTATATTCCTTTAAGTTCTGAACAAAATTGTACAAATCCTATTTCCGTATATTTACTCTCACCGCTTACTCATGATAAAGGTTGTTGACAAACTTATGGGAGAAAGTATGTGTCAGAATGCTGATACCGTTTATTTTTCTAAAATCCTTATTCAGACTTTTGGCTTTATCAAATAAAATTTTATTTTTTGTGTTACGTGCCATTTTACTCATGTTTACAATTTTAGATTTTTCATTCTTCAAATCATCTGTTATCCAAATATTATTTGATTGTTTGCATCGTTTTTTAAACTTAGGAAAGCATGTATTAAAATAAAACATAAAAATTCTATGAAAAGTGTCAAATTTCTCCATAACATTTGCGTTGTAAACATCTATCCAGTTTTCATGATCTAATAATTTAGTAAACATGTGTAAATTTTTTTCACTAAAGTCTCTTACTTCTTTTACAGTTATTTTATTTGGAGTCAAAACATTTTGGTTTGTGAACTTATTATTTAGGCAACTAATCTGCAACAATAATCCATCGTGATCAGATATCTGGGTATTCACTCCAGTAACATTCATCTTATAATCTAAAACATTTGTCAATACATTATCTAGAGCTGATTCTGACATATATGTAACACGAGTAGGAAAGTTTACAAGATATCTCATGCTATATACCTGTAGTACGTCATTAAGCATTTTCCTGTAAGTAGTGTCCAATACATTAATATTTATGTCTCCAACAATTACAATGTTTTTAAAATGTTTCAACAATAAATTTAATAAAGAGTCAAGCTTCTCTAAAAAGAGATTAATTTTTACAGAAGGGGATCGATATATTGCTACTAGTAAAAGCTTTAAACTATTATGCTTGTACTCTGTAATACAACACTCAAATTCTTTTTCACATATTATGTTGGTATTTTCCAAAATATTTATTTTTCTATGTTTTACATTTCCATTGATTTTACCAAGGATCAAGACACCACCACCACCAGATCTACTTCTTGCAAAAGATGAGTGAATACAATAGTTATTTAAATTAAATCTCGAAAGTTCTAAATCTGTCATTTTATGCTCATTAATTAAAATTAAATCGGGATTTAATTCTTCAACTGTTATCTGTAAAGAATCTATTCTAGATGGCAGGTGTTGTATATTTAAATGAAATATATCCAATTTAAAACTTTTGTTGGTTAAATTTAAGTGATTTCTTTTGGCATCTTTAATAAGTTTTTTGAAGGCGGGTTGTCTGTTACAGTTGGTGGTGTACAAGATATAACATTGCTTACTTTATCCTTAGCTTCTAGATTACAATTTATATTAATATTTCGGGTTTGAGGAGGGAGTTGAAGTGTACATAGGGCAGAGAGGCTATGCATTACGCCGGCACCAGATACCGCACTGACACTAGCACACCCACTGACAGCCAACCCCCCATCACTTGACACAGTTGAAGGTGAAATTCTCAAACTGGACTGGGAGGTATCATCTTCCTCTTGTAGTTGGCTGTAGACATTAACATCTTTGTGAACTGCTGTTGTAGTTCTGGTTGCATCAGTGTGTTGTTGGATGTTATGGATACCAGTACTAGAAGTTTTGACAGCGATAGCTTCTCTGAGACTTGTGATAAACGCAGCATGCGAAAGGCCATTTCTAATGTTGGTGTTGGTTCTTTCATCTGAAGTTATGATGATAACTGATGCATTAGTTGACCTTTGAAATTTCACTATATTTTTTGCAAAGTGTGCAGGCGTGACATGATCTCTGGAGCATCCCATAGGAGAACAAATTAGGGTTTTCAAATTTTGTTTATTAAATTCTTCTATTAGTTGATCAAAAGCATTGTTGTAAAATATGTACTTGTTATGTCTTGGTTTTTGGTAGTACCTTGATTTAGTGACCAAGCCAAAAACTGATGGCCCATTGTTAACTTTCTGCTGTGTTAAATTAGAGTTACAGTAGTCCGAATCACATGGTTTACCAAAACACTCTTTAAAAGCTACAGCTACTCCTGCACTCATGCTTTTTTCATGAGTGAAATCAGCTGAAATACAATGAGCGAAAGCAACATCTACATTACATTTTTGTTCTTGAATAACAACTTTCATGTCAGCCTCAATTACAGTAATTCCAGGGTTGTCTTGATTTGTAGCTGTAACTGTTACTGTTTGATTTTGTATGAGTGCTGTGGCTGTACCAGAGTTCAGGCCATGTGTACTCGTGAGAACAGTAGGCCTAGAATTTTTTCGGTTGCTGTACCACTTTTTTAAACAGTCAATTATAATATGTGCTAATTTAGTTTTGCCTTTGTTATTGAGGTGCAGTCCATGGGATGTGTAGTGATATCTTTTGAGTTCACTTAAATTGATTAGATGCACATTGTCACTTCTAGCTGTTAATTCATGGAGATAGTTGTTTACCGTCTCTATATTTAAATTTTCAAAGTGATTCATGGGTTTGTCATGTCTTGTTGGTACAGTACATAAGAATACTGGTCTGGATTTGCTAATTTGGGTAAGTTTGTGTTCTAGATGTACATATATATCAGATAGGTTTCCATTCAGACTGTCATTAGTGCCTCCAAGTATGACTAAAGGGTAATTCTTGTTGTTATCTATGGATGCTGAGTCCACAACCTGCAGTAGAGTGGTATTGGCTCGTACATAGCCAAACGTGTTTATTTTGCCCAAGCTGTAGGTTTCAATCTTGTTGGCTACATTTCTACCTTGACTGTCCGAGCAGAATGTTAGATTAATATCAGGACATGTAGTTGTAGTTCCTTGGCTAGTTCTTCTTGTTCTTCTTTTAGGCCTAGTGTTATCAATCTGAAGTGCTGTAGGCTTTGTCATGGAGTCTTCCGGTGTCATGAGTTCTCTATCGGGTCTATTTGCCTTGGTAATATCCTGGTTACTTTGTTTGTCAAGAACAGAAAACTTATTTGTTGTTACTATTTCAGGTTCTTTTGTCAATGCCTTTTTAGTTTTAATATGATTTCTTTTAGCTCTAGGTTGTATTTGGGTCCAGGATTGTGAATTAGGTGTAGCTGAAGTTTTCTCTGTATTACACAACCTTTTATTTTCCTTGACTTTACCTCCTTTTTTAATCAACAAATTGTAAAACAATCCGTTGTTTAATGCTGTGGAATCATGCAGAAGATATGCAAGTATTGAGCGTTTTAAAATCACGTCTTCATTGGTGAGTTTACAATTCTGGAGATACTGCACATTTAATGACCCAGTAGTGATAATGTCATCTACCAAAGACTCTACGACCCAGCAGGAGATCACACCACAGTCATAGCTGTTCGACTGCTGTGGGCCATTCAATGACAGAAATTCAGCCATACACGTTTTTTCACCAAAATAATCTGAGAGCTTTTGAGCAACCTTCTTTGCAGCAGACAAATTGGCATTGTTCAAGGAGTCAAAATAATAGAATTTATTGTTCTTCCTGTCAAATGACAATACACTCCAGTGGGAACCGCTAATTCCACTGCTAAGATCTTCAGAGTCATTTATTAATGTTTAAATAATATGTTTGTTTTTAATTTCCAATGGATCTAGAAATTGGTGAACATCCATTGAGTTTTTCACTGCATGGACAATTAGTGGGTTTATAATAACACACGATGTCTTAGTTAATAACTTGTTATTTAACATATCAAGATATGGTTGGATAGTTATATCAGTTAACCAATTTGTGCCTAATAATTCAGTGGCGATCATTGACTTACTCATTGTGTTTGATTTAGTCTGTGTCCCAGTGGATGTTGTGGGTTTGGTTTCTTTGTCTGTTTGCATTTGCTTAATATTACCTTCCAGCCCAGTAATTAAATTGTCTTTGATTTTAATCTGATTATTTAATTGAGAAATCCTAGTCTCAAGATCATTGATTTCCTTCCTATATTTAGAGCACAATTCCTCAGACTCCTCCTCAGCTAACCTCAGGGATTTTTCCATCTTACTTTTCTCAAACATGAGTTGATAGTTAATCTCATTCAATTCTAATAAACTAGTTTCATGCTCAGGTTCATTATGTGTTTCTGGATCATAAATAAACTCCTCAGCTGTTATTTTAAATGAATCAGCTTCATCTATAGCTTGTCTCAATTTACTAGTCACTCTCTTTGTAGGTAAAACATCTTCTACATACATAGAAAAATCAAACATATCCATCCTCTTGCAGGTGCCAGTCTGCCCCGTGCCAAAAAATGTTACATGATATTTATCTTTGTCTACCTTGGTTACAAGAGCAGGCCATGGCTGATGTCCTTTAATTTTTGCAAAAATCTTGTCATTAATTGAAAACATTATTTACAAATAGCCGAGAATAATTACAAATATTGTAATTATTGTAGAGTAAAATGGATTTAGTTAAAAATAAACATAAACAAACTTCAGCATAATATGAATCCTTAAAACGGTTAGCTGTGAACTGTGGTGTCGCTACCATTGCTCATCCTTTTTACTGATCAATTTGTCTCAAGGTCTTCCACGACTGCTGTTGCAATTCTGCTTCTACCCAACCTAAGTTCCCTGACAGATATAAACGTTGAAAAAATATACATATGATTGTGACGAGTTTTAGGTTTAAGGGAACTGTTAATTTACAAATTTGTGATAATATTCGTTGGTGCAGGTGCAGGAGGAGGTCCGTCAGCTACTGTGCATGGTGACCAGAGACAACCCTGAGGCGACAGAGTCCCTGTGTTCCCTCATCATGGAGCGTATATCAGTGACTATGAGAGGTCATGGCACAGTGGACCTGGGCTACTCTGTGAGACCTGAGATAGCTCTACTAGCAGCTCTCATACAGAAGGAGGACTCTTGCTGGGAGCTCAAGCTGAGGTTAGTATATCAGCATCATCACCAACATCTTCATCATCTATCATTAGGGCTTTTTGCACTCTTCTGAAAAGCCTCTAGAATCTCTATGCAATATCAGCTGGCGTAATGGATAGCGTAGATGGAGCTTCCTAAGGGATTGCCTGTTCATAAGTCATCTTGCCAAAAGAGTAAGCCCTTAATGACCATAGCTTTTTACAGTCAAATTGCAGACGTTCAGCAGTCTCGTCCTGAAGACCGCATTTTCAGCATAGTGTACCACCTACAAAGAGACTCTTTGCAACTGTGTGTGTTCTTCTTAAGGTGGCAGTGTCCTGTTAAAAAATCTAGCTCATTGTTGATACTGTCAGGTCCAGGGAAAGGTGTTCCACACAGTTTGTGCCAAGGGAGATCTAAATGTAATTATTTAATGGAACAAGCCTCTACTCTTTTGTGTATCTATAACCTCTGAACAGTAGTTTTCTTAGGTAAGCTGGTTAAACTCTATACCTAAAAAAACTTGTATTCGCCAAATAGTTTTTAAAATATGTTGTTGTTGATGTGGAACAGGTCGGTGATGCAGCTGTTCCTGATGGCCAGCAAAGATAACAAGTCACCTGTAGTGATGGAGTCAGTGTTGCTGCCTTGTCTCAAGATACTGCAGAGTCTGATCAAGCCAGACCAACCTGGCTCCAAGAAGAACAAGGTAATAGAAGAGTCGGGTTTAATAAATGGAGAGTATTCCAAAAATCCTTTTTTATGTCTCAAACTACAAATAGTTGCTATAGAATAGTATTTATTTTTTGTATGTATAAAAGAAGTATCCCCAAAGCCAAATAAAATATAGTTTTATACTTATAACTAACTTCAGTCTTTTTTTATGAATATTCTATTAAAAAAAATCTTTCTCAAGCGTTGTCAACCAATTATAGTTGAAGTAGTTTAGTTATGTATCAGTAATTTAGGGCTTTTAGTCAATTGAAAAAAGCTGTTGAAACTTGAAACATTTGTGTCTCATACTTGTACTAAGGATTGCATTCTTTTTAATAACATCTCTCGTGTTTGCCAAAGACAAAATAGTTTTAGTCTTGTGATTTATGTGCAGCCAAAAAGAATAAACAATTCATTCAATATTTGCTAACTTCAGAAATTAGACATAATTTAATAATCTATCTCACAGGATAAGACACTGGATGCTTTAGCCACATTGAGACCCACAGAAGGAGTTCACATTGACCGCAACAAATGGTTAGAGAGAGACCCGAACCACACCTTTGATGCTTGGAGAAGGAGAATGTACTCCAAGGATGCAGAAATACCTCCTGCCAAACCCACCTCTAAGGTTAGCAACAGTACAAGTGCAATAGCAAATTATATGTGAATTTTGATGACTGGGAAAAAGTCTTTGAAGTGAAGGTGAATTATATAGGGGACTGGGATTTGTGGGAAAATTGCCAATGTTCTTTCAGCAAACGTCTGTTTACATTATTTTTTTTAACTTTGTGGTGTAAAGTAAGAAAATTACAATCTTGGGATACAATTACGGTGTAATCACCAATACGCAATATAGTACAACAATTTTTGTTTAGCCTAGGTTCTTTTTCTTGAAGTTCAGTTAATCTATCTTCATTGAAAGCTTTTTTAAAGCAAGTGGAGGGTACTAATAATTAATATTACTTATTTTAATCGGTCAATTTTGATCATGGTATCTGTCACAGGAGGAGGTGCGAGCGCACTACATGATGGAGAAGTACGCCAAGCGGTGGAGAGAGCGCACCATCAGTCCTGTTCAGCCACTGAGTCTCACTGACTCGGCGTGGCTCAAGAGTGTTCTGTTCAACTCCAGCTCTCGGCTAGCGAGGCAGGTCGCATGTAACATGCTTGAGAGCATCTGCCAAGTTCCTGTGCGCAAGAAAGAGGTTTGTCCTGCTGCCATGTTTATCTTATTGTCTAGGTTGATTGTTTTAACAATAATCAGGCTGCGGCTGTAGGGTATATAAATTGTTGAAGGTATTTCCAAGCTGATTGACCTCAATCAAGCTCAGAATAATTCACAAGTAATTATTACATCATAATGTATAGGTTTAGGCAGTGCTTGAGTTCTTGAGTTTGAGGTAACAGAAGTGATACTAGTGGGGGCTGTGATTCTTCCTCTCTGATTCCACCATTTGTGTTTTAAACGAAAGCAGAAAAATTTGCAGCATCTAGTATTTGTTTACAAATTTGCCATAGAAAACTTTTTTATCTCGAAACAACCGGCTGAACACCTTTGGACACATTCCACCTCTGCACGATCAATTGATCTTTGCTCATTATACTAAATTCCACTAACACAATGCATTACGTAGGGGCCAAAGCTATGTATTTTAGCTTAGTCTCACTCAACAAACGGTAACTATTCCAAAAACATCAGGACATCATTAAGACAAAATATTAGTTCTGAATCTAAAAGAAGTCATCTGTACTATAGCGCTTTCATGAGGGTTTCAAAACCAGTTGGCACAATCTGCATGACAATCATTAAGATTTTTTCCAGTAATGTTTACAGTACAACTATCTCCCATAAGACTAATGCACAGGGAAAGGTAGAATCGATTGAAGATTCTGTTATGCGAGCACTCTTTACTTTATTCTCCTTGCATTCCAGATGCTAGACCTGCTGACGGGTTTCCTGGCAGAGCTAGGAGTGGCTGGTGAGAGTGCTGCAGAGTTTCTCTCCCTGTACCAGAGCCTGGTGCAGCAATCCCCGTGGAAACAGTATTTGGCTGTCAAGGGGGTGCTGATGTACCTTGCTGAACTGCTGACCAGAGAGATTCAGGAACTTCACAGGCTAGAGGAGACGACACTCACCTCAGATTTGGCTCAAGGTCAGTCTTCTTGTTGGAAAAAAATACCTTGCCAAGGAATTATTTTTTGTAGTAGGCAAAAATAATGATCCCAAAAACCAAATCTCAAATCCAGAGAAAATTTTTTAATTTTTGTTTTTGATTTTATCTATATAAGAATTGAATCTCATATTTAGTTACGCCTGCTGTTTTCAAGCTCCATTACAATCTTTGAGTAAGAAAAAAAGATATTTTAAGTCCAACAAATCTGGGATTATTTTTTGAATTTCCGTAATATGGCGGTTTTTTAGGACAGAAATGGTGCAGTGTAATTGTAAAGGTGGGAGAGGATTTAAAAGTTTGGTCAATCTTAAAATTTTTTGTAGGATGATTTGTTTTTGCCTTTTGCTAAGGATGTCTCTGAAGGAAACTGATATTCAAACTTAATTTGGACGTTTTTACAAGACTTATTATTTAGTTTAACTATTCTTTGTTTGTGTAGGCTATGCCTTGAAGATGCTGACTGAGCTGATGGCATCATTCTTGGAGCAGGACAGTATCAAGCAGCTGTACAAGGGACGGCTGGTGGGAGCAGTGCTCAACGGCTACCTGTCTCTGCGGAGACTAGTGGTGCAACGGACCAGACTCATTGACGAAACACAGGAGAAACTGTTGGAACTGTTGGAGGAGATGACTACAGGTGAGAAGCCAGTTCTCCATCACATTAATTTTGGAATACTATTGAGCTTTTCTGGGATTATCCATATATTGATTGCAGTGCTTGTATCCAAGCCTTTCTGTCACTACCTACAGCTAGTTCTAGAAATTTCAGGAAATTCTTTGGAAAGCTCCAAAATGTTGAAACGTCTTTGTTTTAAAAACTTGCACTACCTCACCTGGACGCAGATACATGTCTGTAAGAGAGTAGCCACACTACCTCCACTACTTTTTTTATCGACCTAGAAATCCTGTTGGGTCATCCTTCTCATCAAACATGTTATTCTAACTCCTATTACTCAATGAAGTCTGATTGAAGCAAGTTATTCATGTGCAGGTACAGAGGCAGAGACCAAAGCGTTCATGGCCATCTGCATAGAGACGGTGGAGAAATGCAGCCAGGACGATGTGAGGACTCCGGTGTTTGTGTTTGAGAGGCTCTGCTCCATCATCTACCCAGAAGAGAATGACGTGGGAGAGTTCTACCTGACTCTGGAGAAGGATCCTCAACAGGAAGACTTCTTGCAGGTAATTATTAGGAAATTAATGTCCTACAGACCATTGTCAATAGTTCAAAATAGTTTGTGTATTATCGAGGATTTCTAGGAACTCTATAAGAAGTTAATCCAAGATTTGAACTCTAATTTGGCGGTTGTAGATTTTGTTTCTAAAATGTTGATTAACTGATTTGGGTTTTTGGTTCGCGTTGTGGTTAGAGCACAAGATTACTGTTCTGCAAGCTTGGTTCAAATCAATCATTAATGGTAATACATATAATAATGTTGTAATCCAAGCTGTATGTTGCATGTCAATTATAGCATAGAGGCAAAGATCCTGTACTGGAGATTTCCCTCCACAAAACCCTCTGTATTTTGATTTCCGGCTCTCATAGTTTTGACTCTCATGATTCCTTTTGAGGTTTTTTTGGGTCTTTATTTCTTGTTACGTTACCACTGTCTAGGTACACTTTCAAGTGTAAAATGAGCGTTAAATGAACAAGAGTTTGAGACCATTTACACAAAAGCAGGCCATCTGATTCCATCTTTCCTCTCCTATAAATCTTTTCCTTCAGGTGATTTTATAATTTTTTGCCTTACATAACTGACAAAATATTGTGAAACATTGTGTCTACAATTTCTAATTTTTTACAGGGCCGGATGTTGGGCAACCCTTACAGCAGCAATGAGCCTGGCTTAGGCCCTCTGATGAGAGATGTGAAGAACAAGATCTGTCAGGACTGTGAGCTGGTGGCCTTGTTAGAGGATGACAACGGTATGGAGTTGCTGGTCAACAACAAGATCATCAGTCTAGACTTGCCAGTCAGAGAGGTAAGCAGCGTAAACGCATACCACTTTTATGTCGTGTTGACTTAAGATTTACAAAGCTATAATAATAATAATAGTACCAATTCTTCTTTATGAATCTGGAACTTGGAAAAAAGGTAAGAAAAGGCAATTTGGTGGAAGGAGGTAGATTCCTTAGAAGTCCTCTGCTAAATCTTTGGTGAAAATGGTGAGTGAAGGCTTATGGTTGCTGGAACAAAAAACATGCTACTATTAAGGACTGAACATGTAATATGAAGTAGAGATGAAGCTGTAAAGGAAAGATAAAGCAATATTAGAGAAAACCAAGGACAGAAGGAGACTTTCTGGATGTTTAAAGAAGTGGTTGAAAGCGGAAGCAGAAAAAAACACAAGATTTTTATGACCCGATGCAGATGACGCAGAGGATTGGAGAAAGATGAGGTAGTTGGTGAAGCCAAATAGTTTCTTGGGTATGAATGCAAGTGTTTCATTGTGGTAATAAGAGTAGGAAACTTGTATCCTAACACCTTGCATTAGACAACAGACATGAAGAACCAGATATACTAGAGTTGTAAGTTAATGGCCTTGCTAGAAATCCCTATATTCACTTTTCATTTTTCAGATATTATAAAAGACGTGCATTTTAACCTTTCTAAAACTCAACCCTACAAGTTAATCTTTATTTATTTTGTTTAATCCAAAACTAGCTGAATAACTTATCAACAAATTTACTGTGCCTTTAACATTTGGACTAGAACACAAACTATTGTTTACAGGTGTACAAGAAGGTGTGGGTGGCGGAAGGAGGAGAAGGTGAGGTGATGAGAGTTGTCTACCGTATGAGAGGTCTGCTGGGAGACGCAACAGAGGAGTTTGTGGAAACATTGACAGCCAAGAGTGAGCAAGAAGTGGACAACGAAGAGGTCTACAAGATGGCCAATGTTATGGCTGACTGTGGGGGATTGCAGGTCCGTCTATTAGTTTGTAACAATAGTTGTTTGAAACACTTGAAACTTACCAGTTGGGACATCCTGAGGAGCAAGTTGTCTCTCGTGCATCGGGCTTCGGTCCCCAAGGTCTCGGGTTCAAATCCTGCGAATCACCTATGGCTATTAGCTATGTGATACCACCCTCTAGGCCTAGCGTGAAGTGACTTGCTGATATAATCTGGGCTATAGCCTAGTGCCCCTGAACGAATGATATAAAAGTTTTTAATATTATCTTGATTTAATTGTCGATAAATTTTCAACATTAGGCAGCTGTTCTGTTTAAAGGTTACAAAGGAATGTTTTTTGCTCTAAAATGTGATTTGCCTTTTTGTTATCTTACCATTTATTCCAAAACTCTCCTTGTCTACACTCGGGACAAAGACAATTTAGGTTTGTTTTCTACATACCTACCTAGATATTTCTTAAGCAATCCATCTACTAAATCATCACTCCTATGTATTGACAGGTGATGTTGAAAAGACTAGCCAACATCAATGACACAAGCAGGTCCAGGTCACTGCTGCAAGTACTGCTGAAGCTGTTGTGTCTATGTGTCAAAGTAAAACGCAACGTGGAGGTGCTGATCAGACCTGAGCTAGGCACCGTCACAGCACTACTCAACATCCTACAGCTGTGTCTGGCCGATCCTACGCAGACTGCGCTCACTCAGCAGATACTTGATGTAAGTCGATAAGCACCATAATCACTTGGGATAGTCCAATGCAGGATTTTTTATCAGTTTCGGATTTGATCTGTAAGAAGTCAAATCTTCAACCTCGAATCTAAGTACAGTTTTGCAAAAATTTTTTTGCAATTGAGATACTTTGACAGGATTCTAGTCTCGTGAAAAATGTCTAAATTATTTAATCTCTCCTGAAAAAAATGATATAATTTCTACTTAAGACTTAATAACTCAGGGTCTATTATTTCTGGTGGGATTTGAATAGTTTTGATATTTTTCAGAACCTGAATCTTGTTTGAATCGCATGATGTTGCTGAAATTGTGGAAAATATTTTGATGCCACCATGATTCGCCAGAGATTATCATGGCGTTACCAAATGTGTGATAAAGACGATTTAGTTGACTCTACAGACTCATTCAGGAATCTGTATGTAATCCAGTCTTGGAAATTGCTTGATATCTCTAGTATTGAAGGTTTTGAGGAACCTAGCTTGTCTCTAATCATGAGTAGAAGAGTAGCTAGAGTATTGAACTTGATGTGTTCATTGTGTTTTTGCAGGTGATGGAAACAGTGTTGTCGAAGGTGTCACTGTTGTCCCAAGAGGAGCTCAGCCGGTTTGCCACTACACTAGGTGGCCCTGAACACATCAGGTTAGTCACCACAACAAACATACCTCACCTTCCAAATCTATGAGTAAAGACACTTCTGGTAATTAAAATTTTTAAATAAACTTAGAGGATCCCTGGCCAAAATCAGAGTACAGTTATAATTGGGTTATTTAATTTAATTTCTTCTTGTATTGAGTCTTATCATATGATTGGATTCTGTCAATCAATCAATCAATCTCTGTAGCTAGTCATTCCAATCTCCCTTGTCTCCGCAACTGGTAACTCTATACGTATCACTCACAGGTCACTGCTGGAGATGACAGAGACGTGTGTCAATGTCCGTACCAACTCCACACTCCTACACCATCTGACCACTGTGTTGGCAGCACTCACCTACGGTAATCAAGACAAGATGGCTGTCCTCATCGACCACTTCCAGCCTTACCCGCTAGACTTCAACCGTTTCGACCTGGAACACACACCGGACAATGAACAAAAGGTGAGTTCCATCGGTGGAAACTGAAGTAGACATTCCATCCAGGGTTTGCTGTAGCTATGTTATTATGGAAAAAAGAGTTGGTTTTTCGGTTTGGTTTACAATATAAGTTGTTATTTCAGTTAAATATGGTTTAAAAGTTAGACAAGACAATTTGTTAATCAAGTTTGACTGTTTGCAGATGGAGTTGTTCTGTAACCTAACAGCTGGCATTGACCACACACCTCTTGGAAATACACTTAAAGATCACATCGTCTCCCTGGGTATTGTGGATAAAGCTCTGGAGTATGTTTCGGTAAGTATATTATACATATTTCATTATAGTTTCATTTAGTTACGCTACTACTTACTACATCGGAACTTTAATCCAAGTAGATTTTTGCCTAAAAAAGCTATTTCAATACTCCTCTGTCCCTGTTATATCATTTATCCCTCAAAGTTTCCCAGTTTCTTATTGGTACCAAGTTTCCTATTGGTTTCATACTTCACTCGTTTATTATTATTGCAATTATGCTCATATGGTATCTGGTTTTCTGTATGATTTCCCGAGTTATCTCTCTTTTTTAGTATAGTAACTATCTATTTTAGAGTAATCATCTCCCCCATAGAGTAACTATCTATTTTACACAGCATTTATTTGTCATGTAGTGCCATAAACATTGCCAGTGATTAATTTATTTAATCGTCAAATATGATAGTACCGAGTTCCTGAAGTATGTGGTGTATAACTGTAATTTCCATTTTTCTCCGATTTTATTTTAGTCCTTAAAAATCATTTCCATGGGTCAATTTATGTATTTCAAAGAACGTTCCAAGAATCAAACTGTATGAAATCCATTTGTTGCATCCACGTGTAGTAACCATTCATGTTATTGGCAGATGCACGCTCCACCAGTCAAGCCTTCACTGATGAGAGCAGACAGTGATGAGTGGAAGGAGTACATCTCTAAACCTTCACTCAAGTACATCCTTCGTCTGCTCACTGGCCTGGCCACCCAGCACGAGCCTACACAGGTAAACAGCACAAATAAACACAGCATTTTTGGAGCTACTACCTCCTTCTTCGGTTGTAGATGTAGAGTCCAAGAATTACAAAGAAAAGAATATTAGTCAGGAAATGTTTACTACCATTAATATTACTGAGTTATCATTTCCTAA
The DNA here is from genome assembly GCF_028750875.1 of Macrosteles quadrilineatus. Classification (NCBI taxonomy): domain Eukaryota; kingdom Metazoa; phylum Arthropoda; class Insecta; order Hemiptera; family Cicadellidae; genus Macrosteles; species Macrosteles quadrilineatus. The sequence continues at coordinate 74,114,580 of NW_026542597.1, forward strand.
AAACAATTTGTTTCCCAGTTGGCTGTGGCGGCAGAATGTATTCCTATCATCCACCGACTGGAGCAGGTGAGTTCAGACGAACATGTCGGCTCACTAGCAGAGAACCTGTTGGAGGCTCTACGTACCAACACAGGTGTGGCCAACCGTATAGAAGAGGTGCGCGAGCAGACACGGGCCGAGAAGAAGCGGCTGGCCATGGCGATGAGAGAAAAACAGCTGGGGGCTCTGGGCATGAGGACCAACGACAAGGGACAGGTGGGTTTAAGTAAAGCTTGTGTGATGTGGAGAGGTGTTTTGTTCTGTTGAAAGATTGAAAGCACAATGATGGAATTAAGAAAATCTTAAGTATATAGAATATAGGCTAGGAAAAAAACACCTCCCATCCATTGTTTATTTAACACTCAAACTGCATCGTGGAACTGGTTGACACAATTCCCTATTGCGTAATCCTGGTATTTCTGAAGAAGTACAACAGGAAAAAAAAACTAATAAAACAATATTTTTTTGTCATTTAACAATAAAAAAAAAACACAAAAGAAGTACCTCAATAAATGTACAGTTATTAAATTTGTGAGTAGGAATTACAAGTTTTGGCTGCAGGAACTTTAAGGTAAAACACACACAATAGAGGTTAGGTAATGCTAGTAGCGCACACACAATAATTTCGGTCTACTCCTCAAGACCGCACCACAAAGATTGATTTATTTCTTAGGGACCTGGCCAAGCACCGGTGACTGGGCCTTGCGGGGTGCGGGCCGCACTCGATGTGTTAATTGACTTTAATCAATTCTAAAACTTTTAAAGCTGTTTCAGCTAGGCTTTCTAGAAAGAAAAAAAACACAGTTATGTTCTTGGAATAATCATTGTACCTATGTTGAAATGTTTTTGCACATAACATCCGAGTGTAATGTTGTATGTGTGTTTGTAGGTGACTGCAGAAAGCAATATTCTGCAGCAGATTGAAGACCTCGGAGAAGAGACAGGGCTTGTGTGTGTTATCTGCAGGGAAGGCTACAAATTCCAGCCTGGCAAGGTATAGGCCTGCAATATGTTTACTTCTTATTGTTTTGAAAAGATTACAGCATCTGATTCAAACCTTAACCTTGCTATCATGCAGAGTGGGCCATTTCCGATTCACGATTCCCTTGAATATTCAAAACCGCTGGTATCAAGGAATTTTTGATTTTTGGTACTTTGATACTTGGGATTTTATACCTCAACTGGCATATCTAGTTTTTGATCATACAATACCACATCCTGTGGTCTTTGGATTTTCGATTGTGCTAACTTTGCTGGGACCCTCCGCAGTTGTTATAATTTTGATAAATTACCTTAATGAAAAAATGTAAAAATCGTCAAAAAACTTTTCCAGAAAAAAGAAAAAAATTATTTTGAAATAATCTATTGAATTTTCCTGTCTTGTACGAATCATAGGCTACATATAATTTTCCTAATTGATCTTTCTGTGAATAATTTACTAATACTTACCAATAGTTTTAATTTTCAAACCAAATGGGATAGTTTAAAATTTGAAGGATGTTTTCACATTCATAAGTCTTTACACTCATCTACATGTATTTATCTCTTCAGGTGTTGGGTATCTACACGTACACCAAGCGTTGCAATGTGGACGACGCTGAGACTAAGGCTCGCAAGACCATCGGCTACAGCACGGTGACTCACTTCAACGTCGTTCACGTAGACTGCCACATGAATGCTGTCCGGTACGCTAGCTTATCTTGTATCCAAGTTGTAGATTTACAATGTTTCTAGTTTCTAGTTGTAACCCAGCTCTTTTAAAATATCCAAGATTATTTAAACACAGTTTAATTTTTTTAGTTGTTTTGTAGTAAAATATTACCTCTAAAATCCTATTTTGTCACTGTAAAAAGTATCCTATCCATCATAAAAACAATAAAGTTAGGGATTGTAAGAACACTTATCCCTGAAATAGATCAAGATTTTGCAGAATTTCTCCTAGTGTTAGTTTACCTTACAAAACATGTCTCTATAGCTCAAATTGTATTCTTGCTCTCTTGCTTGTGAGATTCAAACTTTCTTTTATTTTATGTCTATAAAATCAACATTGGCATTTTAACACGATCGCAGCTGAGCGCTAGATGCCAGGACGGCGCCAGGAGCTGAACTAGTGCTCGCCGCTGTGTAACATTGCCGTTGATATGATACACTGAATTGCTGTAAAAACAACAGTAGTTTTACTGGATAGCAATGTTCTGCAATAAAACTGGCTTTGGATATAGTACCAAGTGATTCTGATATAGACATACCAGAAACAAAAGAACCCTGGGCCATTTCGAGCCGCGCAGGTTTGAATGGTACGCCACACCTACCGGCGCGAACCACGTGTACTTTTAGTTTCTGCACAGGTTGTTTTGTTCTTGGGATGTCTATAGATAGCAGCACTACCCAGGTTGCAGTCGGTAAAGTAATGTCGCTATCTAGCAGGAAAGAGGTGGGACAAAGCCCTGTTCTATACAACCCTGGTGGTGATTTTGGGAAACTACATTTTTTAATGTCAGAAAAGTACGTCCCCACGAGCTGCAAAGAAATATAGGACGCTCGTGATGAGTTTAATGATCCATGGAAACGTTAAACAACGATGAACGGTGACGTACCGGAACGTTCCTAGCTCCTGGCGCCGTGGCCCCGCTGACGTTCCGGAACATCCGTCGCAGCGAACGTGTTAAGGTTTTTGGAATAAGAACAGTCCAAACTCTCCTTTTCTTAGCATTAAACATAAAACTTTATTTACAATAGTGATTAGTGTCCAAGCTCTTTAATTTGATCTCACCCTTGATGCTCTTTTAAGGCACCTAGACCAAACTGCACTAGGCACTTAGGTACTGTGTCAAATAACTGACAGTTTTTGATGAGATGTGTCTTAGACTGGCGCGTGCCAGAGACGAGTGGGAGTCAGCGGCTCTACAGAACGCCAACACTCGGTGTAACGGACTACTACCACTGTGGGGTCCTCAGGTACCAGAGTCAGCCTTCGCCAGTTGTCTGGCTAGACACAACACCTATCTACAGGAGTGCACTAGTCACAGAGACATCAGCTACGTGTCCACAGTTCATGATCTCAAACTGCTGCTGTTGAGGTTCGCGCAGGAGAAGAGCTTCCACGAGGATGCTGGAGGTGGTGGACCGCAGTCCAACATGCACCTCATACCCTACCTGCTGCACATGGCGCTGTATGTGATCAACACGTGAGTACTCTGTTGTGTTTTGTTAACTAAATAACTTAAAATGGGTGAAAACCCCCAATGGTATAGTATGTAACAATAGTTAAACTTTTGTAAACCACATATATAAAAAAATGTTGACATTTTTATATGTAAGAAAGTCTAACGTGTGCAAGGGAAAGCAGTGCCAACCTCTTTAAATTTTTGTGGATATTCTGAAAATAAAACCTGTACATTTTGCACCAAAGGCCGAAAAATTAATCACAAAGTTAGCAACACACCTAAAAATTTAATACACACTCCTGACTTAAATTTCATAATGTATCCCTTATTTTTACTATGTATTGTAAAATTTACAACCGTGTGCCAAACAAATAAAAAAAAAAAAATCTAAACTATGAGATATAAAAGGTAGATAAACAAAAATATACCTACCTATTCTCAGTTTAGAGTTACACTAAACAAAATTGGAATGTGTGTCTACTTGAGCGGTGGGATCTGTTCTGGGTAGGTTCCTTCCTGGCAAACATGCATTCAATAATGTTCTAGTTATATAGCTATTTCACATTTATTTTTTTAATATTATGATGTAATATTGTATTTTCTTATTTATATTGTTGATTGATTTACTGGGTGCAGGAATTAAAAATTTATCAGTGAAATTATTTTAAGCAGTTTAAAGTTCCGGTAGTTCACAAAAAGGTCCCAAATGAACTCTGAACTATTTCTATTTATACTGATAACAATTATTTTCTGTAGGACACGATGTGGCAGTAGAGAAGAGAAGAACCTCAACACCTACCTGGAGTGTGCCGCTACAGAACGGTGGATAGAGTCTAGCTACGAGGCGGAGGGTCCACTGTACTGGGCCACGCTGTCTCTGTGTCTACACTCACCTGGGCGCTGGCGTGTGACTCGCCTGGCACACCTGCGTCGTCTGCTAGTGCTGGCTCATGTGAGACACTCAAGCGCACACACCATCACAGACCCTGCGCCTGCTGACTACACTGTCTACAAGAGCACACTGGTCTTCTTCGGTCTGGTGGACATCATATACAAGCAGTACTTCAAGGTAGGTCAGGATCGCTTGTAAAACAATAAATAAAATAATTCTTGCTTGACAGCTTAGAATACAGGCTATAATAATTTACAAATTGTCACTGATAGAAAAACTAGGGTAAGCTCTATAATTTATGTTTCCCAGTTCTTATAGAATAGAATCATCAAGAAACTTGTGAGGTCAGTATGTTATTGCATCCCTTTTATAGAATATTATTTATTATTTTATAGAATATTCACAATGTTCATTCCATTGCAGGGTATCTCAGTAAGCAGTGAGGAGCAATGGCCTACCACTCTGGCAGACTACATCAGACACAATGACGAGACTCTGCTCAAGTGTTCTGAGAGACTGATGGCTGCCTACACAGACGAGCTGTTGCCTGCCACGTCCTTCGAGGAGATATGCGACGTCCTTGGTAAGTTACGTCATTGTAATGTGAAGAGCAGAAACAAAATAAATCAATTTGTTAAATGACATTGGAAAGATATAAAATATTGGAACAACTTCAGCAAGGTCTTTTGAAGGTTAGGACTCCAGCTACCGTACCTATAGTTGATGGTTTTTTTATTTCAGCTTATTGGCTGACACTGAAAATTTTGTTATGTGATGAATTCTGTGTAGAAATTTCCTGTGTACATGAGGGAGGTGCCTCGAACAATGATAGGTGCAAATAACTTGAATAGTGTATGGTCAACCCTTCTCAGACCTATGCCTGCTGTGATTGTGTTAACATTCTCTTCCATTCCAATATCTGTTTCTAAAACAAACGTTCAGGCTATCCATCTAATCCATGTAGACCGTTGTGGTTCTTTTGGAACAAAGGTCTCAGCACAGAATGAGTCACTGACAATCCTTTTCTTTCCTTATTCAAGAGAACTGTGGAACTAAAACTCCCTAATTGTTTTGTTTCAGGTTTCCTGAACGAAATCACCGATCCTTCAACCTACATCAAGGACATCCTGACTGGTCTAATCTCTTAGAAAAATTCACCTAGATGCAAACTTATCACTTAAGAGTTTTGAAATTTTTATAATTTGGGCTGTTCTTACAGATTTTCATGTGTGGTTTGTTAAAAAGAATTGTATTAAGCTTATTATCTTATTCTTAATAAATTATTATTTATGATGTTTAATGAATCATTGATCGCCTTATTGGAGAGTAATTACATGTGTTCTATTTTTAAAATTTCACAGTTGCTAAGAATTTGTTAATAGGGCTACATGCTTTCTGCTTCATGTGCTTAATAGTTGATTTTGTTATATGTAACATTAAATACTTTAAGCAGACAATCAACACATTTAGTTCATGACTGCAAAGTGCACTATAATATTAGCAAATTCAGAATGCCGACGGAGGCCAGGTCAAGTTCCGTCCCATGCACCACCCCCACACTCAAGGGTGCAAGGGACAGGGTAAGTCGCTCTGGTGACAAGTAGCTGGGGTGGCTAGGCCTAAATCCCATTAGTCACCTCACCGAATACTCCACTTAGTCAAAGTAAAGTTACAAATAAAAATAGTTTTATTTTGATTGGTTAAGTACAATAGAATATTTAACGAAATGGAAATACGGCTGGTCCTAATCCCCAGCGCCTGTGTGTGCATATGTGTGTGTGTGTGTGAACATACCTGGTCTATATAAAAAGACTTCTCGTTCTGTTATAAATTCTGACACCTTTTACTGTGTTTCATGTATTGTTAATGTTTTATGTTGTCATATTAAAAAAAATTTTTTAATGATCAAACCAACAACATACGTGGTTTGTAATGGGCAAAAAAATTACTTTGTCAGTTGATGAACCCTGTTCTTTTTGGGATCAGCAAATCACCTGAATATCATAATCTGTATATTTTCAACCGACTCTGGAAGAAAATAAGTAGAAGAAAACAAAAAACAGTTATTCAGGTAAGAGACATTTTTAGGGCACACTTAACACTAAAACATAACAAATAGGTTTTATTCCTGTATTTCTCAAGTTTAATTGGATTTTTCTAGAAATATGCTATATGTATTACCCAAGAGAGTTGCGGAAGATGGCTGTTGTGTTGGTCTTTATGTCGTTTGAACATTTTACTGATTGCTTTTCATTTTAAATACATCAGAAGCAGCAAAAAAAGCTCCATTATGCTGGTTCTTACATCCTTCAATGTAGAAAACCCATACGGTATGTCTAGGGTGCACACCGATTCAGATACAAATTCTGGGGGCGTGGTTAATCTGAGTCAGATGATTTGTTGGTGGTCACAGTGGAAGCAGGAAATATGCCACCGGTACTGACTCTGTTGGCAAAGAAGCAAGTCATTCGTTATGGAATTGTCGGATGAGGGATTAACGTGTGAAATGATAACGTCTGAAACTTTTGTGAAGTTACAGCCAGTGAAAAATGTTGTTCATGATATTATATATCTCTTTTCCTATAGCTATAAATAATATAGTTTCTTTCTATATTGCGTTGAGTGAAACCACCGAAATGTATATTAAAATTGGACAACGTAATGTAAGAAACTGATGTCACCTACAAAACAAAAAAACCTTAAGACCGTTTAGTGGTAAACCTAAAAGTAAGAATGAAAAAAAATAGATATTTTACTATAAAACATAATTTATTTAACTAAGTAGTATGCGTACGAGCAAAATCTGAATCGGAATCTGAAACCAGAATGAAGAATTCATTCTGGTAAGCAGGGGCCTGCATGCGGGCTCGGAAACGGGCAGCCACTACGGCCACTTCCATTTGAATGCATGTGCCATTCCTGCCGCCGAAAATCTGAATCGACGTGCACTCTGGACGTACCAATACTGTGTGTGACATATACCTTTGCAATGTTATCGAATATCACTTGTTATAGTTGTCAAACATAGTGCCCAAACACGGGGCCTGATGATTTTACCATGCATCTATACCTCAATGCCTCCTACATAATATAATATCCTCATATATAATAGCAATGCCTCCTATGCGATTTGGGAGATTCCAAAGTTCTAAGAACTCACAACTAATACAAAGGGTCTATTGAAGGCACAGGGTCATGAATCTGCCGCAAAACACACCTGTTACTGAAAATTTGGTTTTATATGAGACCCAGTTGGCGCAATTCAGGAATACCCGACTACCTGACTCAGGTCAGTTAGCGTAATTATTGTTTGCCCTAAAACACTACCATAATTGTAAATAGAAACAAGACTCGGTATGTAAATTAGTAAAATGTCGAAAATGAGATTATTATAGAGTGAGATGGAGCTCAAAATTTGCTGGTCCTTCTCCGTTATTTCACTACCACTGTGGTTAGGAATGTTGTAAGGTTAGGTTTATCTAACTCTATACTAACCCAACCAAAGTTGAATTCACTTCCACTTCCACTATTTGCTAAATAATCTATTGCTCTAAAAACTAGTTGTAGTGAATTAACAGAAAATGTCCTCATTTGCTTTAGTTAACACTAAATTAATTCTTTTACCATTGAAAACGTGTTATTATATCACAATTGAAATTTGACAGGTTTTTAAATTAGGTAGTAAAAAATACTGAATTACTAATTCATAAACTTAAATATAGGCCTATCTTTGTTTATAGCTTTCGTCATAGTTTTTCATACAAAAGATTTATTTTTGTTGCCATGGATATTGAGAATTGTATTTATATTAATTCAATCAATGCACGCAGTAATTTAAACGAAATCTAGTTTATTAAATATACTTATATTAGGCAACTTCTTGGTATAAACAAGTGGATCTGTCATCTCCTAAGAAGATTGTTCAACCCGGAAGACATGGGATCCAAAAAACACCGAAACTTAACCTCTTAAGACTCAAAAAAGTATAACAGATCGTCACACGTCACGTCAAAGGTGTGTATATACACGGCTACGTTGTACTATTTGATTGAGTAAGTACAGTACACGTCTATGGAGTGTTAATATAAGAGCAATAGCCTACATATAAATAGAATGTAATTGTTCAATTAATGTTAATAGGACTAAATCTAAAGCAAATATAAATCGCTTGAAATGTATACAGTAATTTGTAGTTTTAAAAACAAACTTCATCTACAGTTAGCACACAACATCTACAGAAGGAAGTAAAACGTTAGAAGCAATACATTTTTTGAGACTCTGAAGTTGGACGACAAAGATATCAATTTGGTAAATTTGATGCGTAATAATAACGTAATCTATTTGATTAGTAATATCAATAAGGTCCGTAATACTATGTGTTGGGCATCACCCTACACTAGATCCAAACATCTACCTACAGTATCTAGAAAACAAAACAAGGATAGATATATTAGACAATAAGTTATTCCTAGATATTGGATTAGTCCCTCCATTATGATTATGTTGATTAAATTAAATCAAATATTTTGTTATCCAATTTGTAAACTCATCTCTCTGGACTGGATTTTGAAATTTGGATTACTTTACCACGTCGTATTGTCATCAGATTTCATGTTAAATATTATCTTTTTTTTAATTGAGAGAAAATTTCCGTTTAAAAGTTTGCAGTATAAAAATAATTTAGGTTTGTTCTAAATTATAGCTAAGGGATATCTCATTGTAGTCCAGCAGCTAGCTATACTTTAGTGTGCAAACTTGCGTATACTCAATATTCTTGCATAACGTTTTAGTTTGATGTCTAGGGAGTTTAAAAAACCTGGGTGTTTACCTCCTACCCCCCACGTTTTCCGGCTATGACTTAATCAAAATGGCGGCCATCGATTTTTAAAAAGCGTATATTTTGCAAACTATTTGTCGGATCGGAATGAACTTTTTTTTATTTGAAAGATGAGTTTAAATGCTATCTGTTTTACATTTACACATTTGTTGTATATTTAGTACATTTTTCGTAATTTTGCAAAAACCTGTATTTTTTAATATTTTTGTGTTATTTTTGTTTGTAACGTTTTATTGATACAATATATCAAAAACCACCAATGGAAAAAGTTGTAGAACATTTAAAAAGCTTTACAAAAATACCAAATTCGATATGTTTTACTCAAAGGATTACGTCAGGAAACTAGATAAATCTCATAAAAACACCTATTTTGGCGCAAAAACGCCTATTAGTCCGGCATCTAGGGCAGTGCACAAGCCTTATATAGACAGTTTTACCATTCAATGTTGATGTATGTATCTAAATAAGTGTTTTCAACTCGGGTGTCACGTCTGCACCCACTGCAGTTTCCGGTTATGACGTCATCAAAATGGCGGAAAGGACTATATTAAAAATAACTATATTTTACATACCATGTATCGGATCGGAATGAACTTTTTTTTGTTTGAAAAATAAATCTACATGCTATCTTTCATACATTTACACTTTTGTTGTATGTTTAGTGCATTTTTCGTAATTTTGCAAAAACCTATATTTTTAAATATTTTTGCGTTATTTTTGTTCATTACGTTTTATTGATACAATATATCAGAAATAACTTAAAGAGAAGGTTGTAGCACGTTAAAAGGGCTTTACAAAAATACCAAATTCGATATGCTTTACTCAAAGGATCACATCAAGAAACTAGAAAAATCGTACAAAACAACCTAATTTGGCGCAAAAACTCATATAAATCCGACATCGATGGCTGTGTACGAGTCATGTATAGACAGTTTTACCATTCAATGTTGATGTATGTGTCTATAGAAGTGTTTTTAACTCGGGTGTCACGTCTAGACCCACTGCAGTTTCCGGTTATGATGTCTTTAAAATTGCTACATGTTACGATTTCACCAACTATGTTACTTAAAATAAGACCATTACCCCCTTTTATGCAAATAAAAGCACAACAAATCAATGTAATTAGTCCATAGGAATGTTCCCACTATATAAATACCCCTGGTGCAGCAATCCTGTTGACTAAGCGATTTTCCATTTGGCTGGGTTGATTTTCAATTAATCTATTAAATTAACATTGTTTAAGAGTGCCTAGGTTTGCTGCTAAAGGGAAACTAATAAAGTGGATTTTTTATTAAAATATTAATGGCTTAGTGTTGGATAGATAAATCTGCCAAGTTTGATCAAAATATATTCATAAACAAGCCAACTACTACATTTACAATATTGTCCATAAAAATAACATGGGAATTTTAAATGAAAAATGTTTTTATTTTCTCCTTAACCAATAACCGTACAAAAACACTTTTACATACTAAATTATTTGTTTTTTCAAGGTCTTTCAAAAGGTTCGGAGAAAAATTGATAAATTTTGTGTTATAAGGGTAAAAAAAGAGAAAATCCCATTTTAATCCCATAAAACCCCTCTTTGAACTCCGTTACTATGGTCCGATCATGCTGGTTTGCGAAATTATCAAAATTTATCCCGCCTTACACCTTCAAACCAAATTTCATCTAACAATCTAACATTTGAACACACAGGCACACAGGTTTTTAGCCTCTGGGGACATCAAAATAAAAAATTTAAACGGTCCCGGACCTAGGTATTACCATGAGACTTGCGATAATAGCTACTTTCAAATGTGGAAAATTCGCTAAAATGTGCTTTTGAAAATCACGTAACTGCCTTCCACCATTTGTGTCCAACTAATAGTGCAAAAGTACTTGATTCTGTCGCAAATAAATATACAAATTAACTTAATAAACAACTTTATTATTAAAAGACAATAGTTATTTGTGCTACTAGTGAGCAAAGGGAGCGATTGACTCACTCGAGAGAAATACTTACTCGAGTGAGGCAATTGCACTTTCCCATTGACTTTATATCTCTTTACACTCGAGTTGCACATTATATTTTTCCTACAGTTACCATAAAACGAATAAATTGGTAGAGAAACGTAACATATTTTTACACAGAAGTGAACTTTTAATATGACATTTAATGATACAACAGTACAACAGCTGACCAGCTGATTTACAGCCAGTGCTGCCAACGTATTTCGCGCGCATACGACCTTGTCTTGATCACTATTTCGTGCCATCACGTTGCAAATCTGAAGCGAGTGAGACAAAGTACGGTAATTAGAGTGAGACAATGTTTTTTGATGAGCGAATTGGCCACTTTGCTTTCTCAAATCAGTGAGAGAACATGTACATTGTTAGGTATCTTTAGGAAAAAGTATTTCCTTATCACACAACCAATGGACTGTAAACAATACACATTGTTAAATTTATAACTGTCCTGATTGTTTTTTTTTACCCGTCTGATACTTAGGTAACGTACCAATTAAATAAGTTACAACTTAACTTAATTGGCATAGTGGTATTGCTTGCTACTAGGTAAGCTTTTGCTTAGGATTAAAATTAGGATATTAGGCCTATAATATATTGTTTTATCACTATTCGTAAAAAACAAGTTCAATTGTTCGTATATGAATAACTTAGACTTCCAGTATAGACCTTATTATTACAAATTCAGTGAAAAAGGGAAGACTATAAACGCTGTGTGTCCGTAGAGACGATAACTTGAGTTACTTTTGACTTGAGTATGATTTCGATGTAATTTGGTTTGAGGGTGTAAGGCGGGATTAATTTCAATAATTTTGCGAACCAGCATGATCGGACCATAGGAACGGAGTGCAAAGAGGGGTTTTATGGGACTAAAAATTTTTCTCCGAACCTTTTGAAAGACCTTGAAAATACAAATAATGTAGTATGTAAAAGTGTTTTTGTACGGTTATTGGTTAAGGAGAAAATAAAAACATTTTTCATTTAAAATTCCAATGTTATTTTTATGGACAATATTGTAAATGTAGTAGTTGGCTTGTTTATGGATATATTTTGATCAAACAAGGCAGATTTATTCATCCAACACTAAGCCATTAATATTTTAATAAAAAATCCACTTTATTAGTTTCCCTTTAGCAGCAAACCTAGGCACTCTTAAACAATGTTAATTTAATAGATTAATTGAAAATCAACCCAGCCAAATGGAAATTCGCTTAGTCAACAGGATTGCTGCACCAGGGGTATTTATATAGTGGGAACATTCCTATGAACTAATTACATTGATTTGTTGTGCTTTTATTTGCATAAAAGGGGGTAATGGTCTTATTTTAAGTAACATAGTTGGTGAAATCGTAACATGTAGCAATTTTAAAGACATCATAACCGGAAACTGCAGTGGGTCCAGACGTGACACCCGAGTTAAAAACACTTCTATAGACACATACATCAACATTGAATGGTAAAACTGTCTATACATGACTCGTACACAGCCATCGATGTCGGATTTATATGAGTTTTTGCGCCAAATTAGGTTGTTTTGTACGATTTTTCTAGTTTCTTGATGTGATCCTTTGAGTAAAGCATATCGAATTTGGTATTTTTGTAAAGCTTTTTAAATGTTCTACAACTTTTTCCATTGGTGGTTTTTGATATATTGTATCAATAAAACGTTACAAACAAAAATAACACAAAAATAATAAAAAATACAGGTTTTTGCAAAATTACGAAAAATGTACTAAATATACAACAAATGTGTAAATGTAAAACAGATAGCATTTTAACTCATCTTTCAAATAAAAAAAAGTTCATTCCGATCCGACAAATAGTTTGCAAAATATACGCTTTTTAAAAATCGATGGCCGCCATTTTGATTACGTCATAGCCGGAAAACGTGGGGGGTAGGAGGTAAACACCTAGGTTTTTTAAACTCCCTAGACATCAAACTAAAACGTTATGCAAGAATATTGAGTATACGCAAGTTTGCACACTGAAGTATAGCTAGCTGCAGGACTATTGAGACAAGAGGTAATATGTTATGATTTGTCTCAGATTTAATGCAGGAGTGGGATTGGACTAGAGGAGACAGTATACAAGTACGGTATATTATGTTATTTTCTCTAAATTATCATTATTAATTTTAAGCCGCTCCTCGACCCGGGTGAGTCGAGTCACAGCTTCGCAGAGAAAAGGTATACTTACAGTTGGATAGAGACAAAAAAACAAAAACAATTAATGTCATATGGATGTATTAATTCACTTACATCCCTGCGAGAGGCAAATGCAATTATTTACATTTTATATATTTAGTAAAAAAAAAACATCCTATGAGTTTAATAAATATAATAGTAAAAAGTTAAGTAGCTTTAAAAATGTATATAAAGGATAGCAGAAGTTTGATTAAATTGAATAACCTGTATAAAACAGAGCTCTCGCATTGCAAAATATTGCTTTGTTTACATTGGGCCTGCAATGAGTTCAGGAGTTTACCACCAGATGGCATTGGGGTATATCTCTGGCGGCCAGTTTAGGAATTAGCTACCCTTAAAATTTACGATCTAAAGAGTGATGTGGTCAATAAAGGATTCAATAAATTTAACTGGTTTAAAACTGACAGAAACGTAAATGTATATATGAAATGTAATTTATATATAAATTATCCTAATATACATTTTTATTTCATGTTTGTGTACGACATGAGAAACACATCACCAAAACATCAGCATCGATGGAAGTGTTGAAAACTTGACTTTGATGTAAATTTGAGAGACACACATTTCTTCTGAACCTTAGGTGAGTTACAACTTCAATTCTCAGTTTTACTGCAGATAATAGAAACTAACATAATTATTGTGTTAAATGAGTAACCATTCGCAAAACTTTAAAAAGACAAATTTTACGTCCTTCAATTTACTTTAAATTTACTTTTAACATTCATAACCATTCATGCGTAGCCTAAAGATGCAATGTTGACTGTTATCACAGGCAATATACCATTGGACTATGCCATAATAGTTTGTGATGTTATATATTTACAGCATTTTTATCAAGTTTACATTAGACCTGCATTTCATCAGTTAAAACTGGAACAATTGTGTTTCGTGTTTTTGTAGGATGCCATTTCCAAACACCGCCTTCCAGTAAAAGTTGCTTTGTTGATGGTTTAATTACACATTACAACACATATTGAACACACAAATGCAAGAAAATGTTTAATAGTGGTGATACTATTGGCATTTCATGAAAAATAGAACAGGCAAACAACCACAACCAGGTTACGATTGGAACTATCGACAGCATAAGTTTATTTCTTAATATTTCAATGCGCAATAGCATTGAAATTATAATATCCCACATAGTGTGTCCCCAGACAAAGACTTGGTTAATTTGGAAGATTAAACATTAGTTAGCTAAACACTTGAGTACTTCTTACTAAAGGCAGAGTAAATTTCACTGAGATGTTTCGTAATCGGACATTGCAATTCTATTGACTGATCCTTAATTTCAACAGAAACACCTAAATGAACCAGAGAAGAAATATTTCTTGAGCCATCACAGCCACTACGAGTGTCAGCAACTGGGCCTACATACAACGGATTACACGATTGTTGGGAATTAAATGACAAGTTTGCCAAACTATACAACATGGTGTGTAGCGTCTACAGAAAGCTTCAAGAACTTTGAAAATCCTAGAAGCTTATAAAAAGTTCAAGATGAACCTTGATTTGTATTCGAAAAATGAAATATATGTTTTCAATATAGTATCGAGGTATTGTTTTAGTCGAGCACAAAACAAATAGCATACTCTTGGAATAAAATTCGCATTATTACATTGAATTGAATCAAACCGACAACTAATTTCAGCCTGAGAATGTGCTGCTGTCCATAATTTGATTTGTGGCATATGCTACAATACTTTTTAACCAAGTTAATCTAGGAAAACATGTTTGAACTACAACTTCTTATCAATCTCATCACCATAGTATAGAAAACGTTTACGTCTTCCAAAGACACGAAAATCGATCCAGTAGAACTGTAGTTTTAGAGACATTAATTAAAAAATATAAAATTACTTATACTGTACAAGTTGCTCGAATTCGAGCAATTGCAAAGTACTACCATAGATAAAACATACTCCCTTAGGGTACTACAGAAGTAATTTCAAACCGAATAACAGTCATATTTTCAACTCAAAAGATTACCGGTGTGTAACTCAGTGATATGTAAACGGTGTTTACTTCAGTATCACCAATACTAAAACCATCTAAAACTCTATAAATTATCTTTGTCTCATGCTACAAATACCCCGCTGAGAAAAAAACTGTTGACTAAGCGAATTTCCATTGGCCTGATTGAACAAACATTTTGCACCAAAATGTTAGATTTTCCTATTTCCTAAACGCTATATGGGAAATTCGCTAAAACAAAACGAACATGGTAAATCTTCGCTATAAACCAAAGGTCATAAATAGTACAATACTGTGGGATCGCAAGGGATGACGTCGATAAAGTGATACAGCTTGTCAGACGATGATGACGTATGAGGGGGAGGGGGAGGGGGAGGTTACAAGATAGAGACATTTACACGTGGTGTGTCACGTGATTAAATAATAAAACTGAGGATATTGCGGCCCAGCGTCGTGTTCTGTGTTTAGTGTTTAGTGTTTAGTGCTTAGTGCTTAGTGTTGGTGCGATACGTCTGCCCCTTGTCTACTCAGCGATTTCTACATATTGCACGTATTTTCGGGGATTATTTTAAATTTTTATCCAATTATGAGGTTATCTGTTGTGATTTTGTTGTGCAAATGCCATGGAGCAACGTTCCAAAGCTATGAGGAAGACATAAACATTGGACATATCAACTGATCCCAGATCACATTGACTACGGTGTTCACTGCTTTTACCATGCAGTTTAAGTGTTTAAATATTTAATCAACCATTGCTTTTGATAGTGCAAGTAGACTTCTCATCCTATTGTAATATCTAAAGCATATTTCACTCGTGGTTCATGTTTTGGTGCGCTAATGTCGACTTCATCATGAGAATTTTGCAAAGTATCGAAAGTCAATGATGGGACCTACTTGTAGAGTTCACACTTATAATATTTTTGTCATCTTAAAAATGTTATCATTGAAGCTATTCGAAAAATTCTTGTAATCAAATTTACCTGAGATAGCTGTAATATTTAATCTGTGATAATACACCTAGCTTTCTGATGGTTAGACAACTTATTTCATTCGATTTTACACAAGGATTTTAACTTGAGAAATTATTGTGGTTTTATAAATACTACACAATACACAATTCGAGATAAAAAATATGTTCACGGTTACCTTAAATCTTCATTTTTTAGTTTTGTCCACATTCCTCTTCTATAATTTTACGATTTTACGCACAAACAAGACTATCTTATCTTACTAATATTATAAATCTGAAAGTTTGTGCGATTGTGTGTGTGTTGCTCAATCAACTAATGGACGGATTGGGCTGAAATCTAGCATCATCTATATAAATAAAATTAGAGTTTTGTCTGTACATTGCTTAGAATAATGAACTTTTTGGTTATTTTTACATTTCATAGGTCAGAGAAACCGAATCAAACCTTATCTCAATTTCTGTCTGTCTGTCTGTCTGTCTGTCTGTCTGTCTATCTGTCATTCTCTTGGTAACGCTAAAATACGCACTTTATTACAACTACTCCTCAATAACTATAGCACTGTCCCGCCTGAAACTTATTTTCCAAATACTATACATATATGAGATGGTTTTAGACGTATTTCATCGAATATGAGACAGTTAGATATTTAACAGTAAACCCTTGAAAATCAAGTTTTTGTCGATTTTTGACGTGGAATTTCTGGAAGCCCATGTTAACCTTATGAGAAATGAAATTATTGAATCTTAACAGCTGTTTCAATTAAACAAGTTGGTTCTGTTCTGTGATGTTCAATAGCATTAAAGTTACAAGGATTACCAACAGGGTGCAGCACTAGCACTATTATTTCTTTTACATTTATGACAACAGCTAATTTGCAACCTGGAGGCGAGTGAGCGTAGCGAACGAGCTAACCTGAAGGCAAGTGAGCGTAGCGAACGAGCTAACCTGAAGGAAAGTGAGCGCAGCGAACGAGCTCCAACATACAGGTGAGTGAGCGTAGCGAACGAACTTCAACCAGGACGTGATTGAGCCATGCAAACGAGATCAGATAGTAAAAATAAAAGTAAGCCTACCGTTATAGGATCGACCGGCAGACACAGAGGTAATTTAACCTTTTATTGATTGTCATACCGATCCGGAACAACAAAAAACAACATAAAATGAAGCTATGTATAATAGTTTGGCCAGCATATCTTAAAATATGCAAACCAACTGCTGTTCGTTATATAAGAAGGTTTCAACTGAATATTATAAGATCCCCGTGCGTAGAACGGGTACACAGCTAGTTCATAATATAGAGGCTCACCAGTGGCTCTGTAGTACCCCGTATTCATATTTAAAGGGAATAATTACGAATTTAGTCAGCTGTTTCAACTAAAAAGTTGGTTCTACGATATGCAAAAGCATTAAAAGTTATCACATTTACTAACAGGGTGCAGCACTATTATTTTTTCATTTATGAAAACAGCTAATTTGAACTAAGAAGCAACAAAAAACTGTGATACGCAATGAGAACTGTCAAATTAGGATTGTTTACAGTTATGTTTATGTTTTTAATGTCATGAATAATTTGTGATTTTTTAAAATTTGTAATACTTTATTTTTCTTTATTGTTTAGGTGAAGAGGTAGAACAGTATGGCTATGGTAGATGTGTAATGCCATAGTATACCGTCAATTTAAAAAAGCAAATTTTATCAAACTGTGCCTCCTCCCATTACAAACGCAAAGCTTGAGTATAACTGCAATAAGCATTTATATTTATATGCCAATCACGTACGAAGGACGGGTATTCTGCTAGTTTTCCATAACCCACACAGAATAGTTATTCCATTAAAATTCTTCAGCAAAAACTACACCCCAACAAATCCACCATAGCGAAACCTAAGCGAACCATTTATCACTAAAAGCGTGCATACCTCAGCGTATTTTTCCTGCTTAAAAGGTTCGACCCGTCAGAAAACAGGCGAGCTACAAAAAAACAGCAAATGGAGACATAAATAAGGAAATACTCGAGCAGGCTGTTGCTCGACAAATGGCGGTGGATTTATGTTTTCTTTAATGCGAACACAACAATAACAACGCGTCGCATGCGTTAGACCTTCGACTTGGAGCTCTCAAGGGGCGCGATGTTTGGAAAATATTGGCAATAAATAGCATCACTGTCAGCGCCCGAAAGCTTCCGCTCCGGGTTATAAAGCAATTTGAATCGAAAACGTTTTTGAATAAATCAAATTACTCTGAATTTTACGGGTTAAACACGTGCGTACGCCGGATTCCATTTGAGATTCGCTTTGGGGCAAATTTCGCTTTCACTTTTGTCTACTAAAGTTAAGAACTGAAGCAATATAAGTTAAGTGCTGTAGTGTTTTTTATTGTTTATTTTTTAAATAAATTTAGAGAATATTTTTGTGGTGAAATTTGCAAGATTAGTCCTAAAATATTCTAACAACACGACGGAACCCTTGAATTGACTATTTAATCCACAAAACTTATTTATTTATTTTTTGTGTCACTCATGAAACAAATTGATAATGTTAAACGCCTTTAAAGGAAAACGGTTCACAAACCTGGTTATGTTAGCAGTCTTGCCAATGTTCAATCAATTCGAAATACTCATATATCTGGACTATCTTCAAATTCTTATCACTTATTCCATGGCCTCCTATTAGGAGGCTAAGCTTATATTCCCAAATAATCCATATATGTAATTGAATTTATAAAATGCTAGGACAATTATTCTCTCTATATGTCTATTTGAAGTTTGATTTGCTTTGTTTCATGCGTGATCACGTTTGATTGCATTGATTTCGACCTTATTTTCTCTTATTTTAGGGAAAATTTTAATGTTGTTCACTTCTTACTCTTTTGTTACACCGAAAGTTGTTTAGAAATATCGATTGTTATGTTTAGTAAAACTTAGATTACAATAGGTAACGTCAACACACTTAGGCTTAGCGTTGCCGTACATACATCTTCCTCAGTTGATCAAAAACAACTTTCCTTGTAACATAAAGTCTGAAGTCTGTTTTAAAGAGAGTTCAATTCCCAGCAAAAATGTCATTTTATATGGCAAACATAGCTTAAAAATTTGTTCAGTTGATCCATTAAGTAGGACTATAAAATATAAGTTAAAGTAGTACATTACGTTTTATCTTTGACTATTGTTTTATCTACGACACTAAAGTGTTCATTCTTTTTTTTATTCTTAGCTTTCGCTGACTGCCTCTACTATTCCACATCTCTGTAAAAAGTGTCCAAAACATATGTTGCAGTTTACAAACAATCTGACGTTTTCAGGTTATCTCAAAATTCACCCACTTCGGACCATACATATTATTTACACATGTCGTTCTTCGGAAAGATCTTCGAGAACATCAAACGAACCTTGAAGTTGAAGAATTTCTGGCTGAAGGTGTTCGGAATGATCCTAAACATAACCATCTACTGTCTATGGAGACAATGGGAAGGAGCTAGTGGGATGCTGGGGAAGGGGCAAGTGATGCTGTTTCTCTTCACAGTGCCACCGTCCAACGTGATCTTCACTGCAGAAATGATGGTGATGTTCCTCGGAGAACGCCCCGACATGTGGTTCCATAGAGTATACAACTCGGTCGGCGGCATACTCTATGGCACGGTCGGCGTTGTCGCTATATTCAATCGTTCTAACCACGAAGAGATGGGATACTCTCCTCCGATCATAGGGGCCATCTGCTTCGTGCAGTCGTTTGTGCTGATCGTGGACATGCTGATGAACGAGAATTTCCTGATGAAGCAGAACAGAAGGTCGACATTGGTGCCGGTGTGGGATCAACAACGTTAGACACGTTTGAACCGGTGAACACACTGGAGTCGGGTGATCTTTGTCTAGTTCTTGTGAAGCTCAAAGGATAGGACATGCCATGTAAATGTGTAAATATCAATTAATATACTAACTTATTTTTCACTTTATTTTTCTAGCTTTAATGAGTGTTTCAGTAACAAATTCCAAGTTCGTCATTCTTGTAGTGCAATATGTGACCGTATAGTTTGTTATGTGATATTGTATGCAATACACTAGATAAATTTCTAAATTTAATTCCTGAAACCTATATTGTGCGATTTTTATATCAGAAAGTTCGCAATAATTAAAATTCTTACATCGTTTTTAGACAACAGCGTTAAAAATGGTTCTATGCTGTTATATTTTTAGCTTTAGCAGTAAAATATGTCAGCAATATGGATGGAAAATACAGCCACAAATAGAAAAAATAAACATAATGACACAGAATTCTTACATTTTATCCAAGCCTAAACATACATAAAAAAAACTTGTTAAACATTCTATAGTGTCCGAGTGAATATATTATTACTATATACAGGGTGTACATAAAGTCCCGCACGGGTCTAAATATGTTCTGAACGATGATAAATAAATCAATAAGATTTGGTACATCAACACGAAACCTAAAAATATACTTTTTAAAAGAACTATCAGTTCTGTCGTATCATGGGGACGTCCCGCAGGAGTCAGGAGTCTTAGTAAATGTAAATGATTTATCTATTATTGCTCACAACATATCAAATTCTTGCGAGACTTTATGTACACCCTATGCGTCGTTCATACACTATCCAAGTAAAATTCCAACGAAACATCCTTATTGTATCTGAGTCAATCAATTCCAACGGTGTTTCGATACCGACATCTCTATCATACTCATCTTGTATTATGTACCGAGTGGTGGGAGGGGGGAGCAGACTGTACATCACACCCGCGGAAACAGGCCATTACTACAGGGGTTGGAAGTGTTTAAAACCATCTTATCGGCGTGTATCTGTGATCGGGCTGTCGCTATAGTTTATGATACACCGTGGGAACGTGGATGGCACGCCATACCGCCATCATCCACCATCACCTTGGCCATCGCATTATATGACACCTGTAAATCATCAGGGGTGAGTGTGAATAGTCATTATAGGTCGATTATGGTGTGGTTAATTATTGGCTTTGTTGATGTATGGGAAAAAATGTGTGGTAGAAAGGGATGTGGATCGTATGATTTTGTTTGCATCTCCAGAGGTATTGGTCCCTGCACCTTCTGATAGGTGGAATCTGAAGATAGATTAACAAGAGTGGGGACAATTGAATTTAATAATCAATATATTAATTTGAAACTGTTTTTCTTTGTGACAGCTATTTTGAAAGAACGGCTGGGCGTAGAAACTCGGTAGAGGTGTCTAAAGAAAGGTCTGTAGATGAGCCATCAAAAGAGAAACATTGAGAATTCCCTCGGGGCTCTGCCCCAGTGGCCTTTAAATTCCCATCCCATGTTATTCTTATGGAGGAAAACGAGGTTTTTGTCACAGCTAATTTGAGAGAACGGCTGGGCGTAGAAACTTGGTAGGGGTGTCTAAAGAAAGGTATTGGTCTGTAGGTGAGCCCTCAAAAGAGAAACGATGTAAATTTCCTTGGGGCTCTGCCCCAGAGGCCTTTAAAGTTCACTCTGCAATTTTGTTTACATTTTGACCATATGGATAATTTTACACTACTTTTAATGAACCGGCTGTTAATATTAAAATTGTATTCAAAGGTCTACTGAAACTGTCAAAATTAAATGTTTACATTATTATTTATGATTTTAAATGGATTCTCCACTGCATGGCAAGTTTTTTATAGTTTCAACAAAATGATGAATTTATGATACGTTTGAAATGTTTTGTTCAAAAATCTATGCTTTATTTCTCTTAGAAAATTTTAAATTATGAAATAAGTGTGACTTATCAATTTCAAAGGAACATATAACTATTCCTTATCGGGTTAGCTTATTATACATATTGTAAGGTTGGCACTTGCCTTTGTTTCCTACTTTCAATCACCATTTATTTTTAAATTCAAGAAAGAACACCTGAGATTCATTTATTGGTATAACAGTTTTTGATAATCGGGTTGAAAATTGTGTCATAGATGAGTACGTTGAGGATGAGAGCTGTGTTCAAGTTTTGGAATAGACTAACTACGGAGTCTATGGTTTTGGTAAGGTAGGTGAACTAATGTCAATTCAGGTATTTAAAAAAATGTGTACAGGGTGTACAGGGGTACTTTGCTGTACACATGTAACAACGCATCTAAACCTCACTACATACAAAACATTCGGAAACACAACAGTGTCATCATATCTCATCGCATTTGCATAATTTGACCAATGCTGGACTAGGTTATGGATTTGGTTCCGCAAATGTTCAATAATTTTGATAAAATTTCCTACAATTATGGTTCATTCCAATCCACGAAATACATGCACAGCTTTATGTGATCTATATGGCCAAGGCAAAACTACCCCATAAGTTAATGAATTATCAAGTAAGAACAGGATGATTAAATACATGGGTCGATGTGGCAAGAGAAGGATTTAAAATTGCTGAGATCGAAGTAAGAATGTTACTGCTTTCTGGAGAATCAGATATTTTTATAAAAAGAAAAGATGAAGATTTACTTATAAATCCGGATACAATCTGAATGATTTTCCTAAAACAGATGGAATTAGTGGTTAGTAATAAATATTGACTCTTTCCGTAACATGATAGACTGATTATATGAACTCATTCTCCCATATAGTGAAAGTGGCTTTGGTATGAAACAAACTCATGAACAAACAATTATAAGACTCCTATAAAACCTTTTGGGCAACCAAAAGCCGATAAAAAGAAAGGTAGGAAATATTGTGTTAAACGAATTCATCAATCACGTTTTTTAGGGAACACAATCGTCATACTTATTATTGCTTATCCTCCCTTTATATAACTATGATTTTAATGACTTCACTCTATCCAACGCAGTTAGCTGAATTGACATAAAACCTCAAGATCAACCGTCGATTTCGACGGGGTTCTACTAGTCTATATATTAATTTGAAACTGTTTTTCTTTGTGACAGCTATTTTGAGAGAACGGCTGGGCGTAGAAACTCGGTAGAGGTGTCTAAAGAAAGATCTTGGTGTGTAGATGAGCCATCAAAAGAGAAACATGGAGAATTCCCTCGGGGCTCTGCCCCAGTGGCCTTTAAATTCCCATCCCATGTTATTCTTATGGAGGAAAACGAGGTTTCTGTCACAGCTAATTTGAGAGAACGGCTGGGCGTAGAAACTTGGTAGGGGTGTCTAAAGAAAGGTATTGGTCTGTAGGAGAGCCCTCAAAAGACGAACAAGGTAAATTTCCTTGGGGCTCTGCCCCAGAGGCCTTTAAAGTTCACTCTGCAATTTTGTTTACATTTCATCCATATGGATAATTTTACCCTACTTTTAATGAACCAGCTGTTAATATTAAAATTGTATTCAAAGGTCTACTGAAACTGTCAAAATTAAATGTTTACATTATTATTTATGATTTTAAATGGATTCTCCACTGCATGGCAAGTTTTTTTATAGTTTCGACAAAATGATGAATTTATGATACGTTTTAAATGTTTTGTTCAAAAATCTATGCTTTATTGCTCTTAGAAAATTTTAAATTATGAAATAAGTGTGACATATTAATTTCAAAAGAACATATAACTATTCCTTATCGGGTTAGCTTATATATAAGGTTAGCACTTGCCTTTTTTCCTACTTTCAATCACCATTTATTTTTAAATTCAAGAAAGAACACCTGAGATTCATTTATTGGATTTCATTTATTGGAATAAAAGTTTTTGATAATCGGGTTGAAAATTGTGTCATAGATGAGTACGTTGAGGATGAGAGCTGTGTTCAAGTTTTGGAATAGGCTAACTACGGACTCTATGGTTTTTGGTAAAGTAGGTGAACTAATGTCAATTCAGCTATTTACAAAAATGTGTAAACGGTTTTTACTTTGATGTACACATGTAGCTCGGTCGAACAACCCATCTAAACCTCACTACATACAAAACATTCGGAAACACAACAGTGTCATCACATCTCATCACATTTGCATAATTTGTTACAAAGGCTGGACTAGTTTATGGATTTGGTTCCGCAAATGTTCAAGATTAGATAAAATTTCCTACAATTATGGTTCATTCCAATCCACGAAATACACGCACAGCTTTATGTGATCTATATGGCCAAGGCAAAACTACCCCATAAGTTAATGAATCATCAAGTAAGAACAGGATGATTAAATACATGGGTCGATGTGGCAAGAGAAGGAATTAAAATTGCTGAGATCGAAGAAGTAAGAATGTTACTGTTTTCTGGAGAATCAGATATTTTTATCAAACAAAAAAACTGATTTTATATGCTGACAGAATTCTGTATTTTTATGACCAAAGATGACGATTACTTATAAATCCGGATACAATCTGAATGATTTTCCTAAAGCAGATGGAATTAGTGGTTAGTAATAAATATTGACTCTTTCCGTAACTTGATAGACTAATTATATGAACTCATTCTCCCATATAATGGAAGTGGCTTTGGTATGAAACAAACTCATGAACAAACAATTATAAGACTCCTAAAAAACCTTTTGGGCAACCTAAAGCCGATAAAAAGGTAGGAAATATTGTGTTAGCCTAAACGAATTCATCAATCACGTTTTTTAGGGAACACAATCGTCATACTTATTATTGCTTATCCTCCCTTCATTAACTAAGATTTTAATGACTTCACTCTTTCCATCGCAATTAGCTGAATTTACATAAAACCCCAAGATTAACCGTCGATTTCGACGGGGTTCTACTAGTAACGTTCTATTACGAAATCAGTGGAAAATCCTTTTATCACAGAAATTCTTAAACTATTTCTTATTGAACTATCTTATATCTATTGTACGGGTTGGTGTCTGACTTTTTCACCACTTTTGCCTACATTTTATCATATTATTCTACACATATCAAGTATTTATGTAGAAATATCTGCTCTTATCGTGTCTAATAAAATCCAAACATAGAAACCTTGCCTAAAATGGTACCCATCTTGACAAATTATATGCACCTGCCTATATTACGGACTTTGGTGCACTGGGTTGGTAACATTATTGAAAATAACACTACATTTTGGCTTAAAATATGGTACAAAGAAAAAATACGATTTAAGCAGCTACTGTCATGACAGAAAGGTCATATTCCTTTTAAACTATATCACATAATCCTTTATAAGATACGTTGATTACCAATATGTTAACGTCAATATATACGTAACAGCCAATTTACAGTATTTTTGCTTTTTGTAAACGTCCCATTGCTATGTCATTTGCATTATTTGTTGCCAATGAAGCCGCCAAGACCATATAAATGAGGAGGCCCCTAACAGTTCAAGAATAAAAGCCAACTTCACTTCAAGTATTCCACTACACCTAACATTCCGTAGAGAGATTATTTTGACAACTTTATGTTATTGATAAGGCTGAGACAACAAACTGACATCCCCCATGTCAAGGAATTCCAGCTTTAATAGTAAACCCACAATCAATTTCTCAAAACTATGCTAGAGGGTTCATTCATTGGCACAGAAGTACGATATGAACTGACGCGACGTGACGAAGGAAAAATCAAACTTACGCTGTAACGGATATACCTCCCTTTGAAGTTAGAACATGTCTTCCCAAAAAATATTTTCTTTTCAAATAAAATCATATTACACTGATGAAATCACAGAAGTTTTTAACTACAAAAGACCCACCAATACGATTTTAATACTATTTAAAGGTTCTTCCAAAGGAAGAGATATCATATAACATACTAATAATAACGCCGATGAGTCAAATGACGTACGGTATGGGAAATATTTTAATCATTGAATGATCAACAAAATTTGACAACTAACGCAATTAAAGTCATTATTGTTTTCACACTTATTACCCTTTAAACAATGCTAAATGCTCAAAATATGTATATTTCACCCAATTTATCGCAGTTAGATGAATTAACGTAAGCCTTGAAAGTAACCGTCGATTTCGACGGGTTTCCCCTAGTTTAATTTGAAATCTGTGTTTATAGTGTTGTTACTTATCACAAAACAGATCCAAACAAATATTCCCTTGTAGATTCATTATCCATTTACATCAGTTGAGGATAATGTTAGGTAAGTTATCTCCATTGTAGATTTATTGCTTGTAATTAATTGTTTCTCCCCCGAAAAACCTAAAAAATGTTCAAATTCGATAATCACTGCTCTTGTGATGTAATTTTGCAGGCTAAATGGGTAGAAAGTCGATCTTCGAGATTGATCTAAATTTGAGAAACCGCAACATAGGAAGGGAAAATATTCCAAATACCCAAAATGTCATGAATTCTAGATTTTACTTTTTGCGATAGAAAATTATCACAAAACTCCAAAAAAATAAACACAACCAGTATCAACTAACATAACAACAAAACCTAAACCCCCTTCAAAACTCTTATCACAAAAGAAATTCGCTTACCACAATTCCTTTTGGAGGCAAAGTGGTAAAAGGAGTTACCCACCTTCATAAGATTCTTGAAGACGCTCCGATGATTTCGAAGTAGATAAAGCGCAGATTGGGCCGCCTCATTTGGCGCGCATTACACACGCCAGATAACCCACGTTCCCGCCAAAGAACAACTAGAAAATTTCCGGCTATTTTAGCATTCAGCGAAATGCCGCTTCGCGCGTGAAATGATGCCTCCGCGACGAGCTTTTCCGCGGGAATAAATTTTTATCGACTTTGCATAACGAAGATGTGGATGTTATGCGTTTGTGACGCCGACATAGGTCTATTTGTGGTTGATGTAAATTAAATTGATATTTTTGATGTGGTCCTGTAATCCAACTACTAGGAGGTTACGAATTCTGGATATTTATAGGCATGCACTGTGGATGCGACATTCCCTGGTGTGGATTAACGTCCGCACTAGTGAGTACTACGACTATCCGCAATACTATCCTGAAAATTAGACCAATTCGTATATACCTTGGCAAAAACGTGGTTCGGATTCCACTATAAACTGTAGGTCCCTTAGTTGCTATTAGCTGTATGGGCTATTAATTAACCTAACCTAACTTCATTGGTTTTCCTGATACCAGTGTTCACAAATAATAAAAAAAAAAAAACATGCTATGAAGTCAGCAAACTGTTTATCAGGTTTTTCCTATATGGCGGGTGTGAACAACTCATTTACACGCAAATTTTAAACAACCACATTATTCTCCTCAGCAAACTTACCACGTTGTCAAGAAGCTCTTAGTTAAAGCAACGGCTAAGGCAAAAATGTGGTTCGGGATTACACTAAACTGTTGGTCCCATTGCCATTAGCTGTATGGGCTATTAATTAACAGCTGTGTCTAAATGTCAGCCTTAGTCACTAACAAGACTACAAGAACGCCCCACTCATCCTACACTCATCTGCATTTATACTTGGCTTAAAATACCTACTTTGTATGGTTGCCATTTCAATGAAAAGTATTAAAGTATTAAATATTTCGGATGGATGAAAAGAACTAACCATTAACAAAATCAACTAACACACAAAGTCTCATTTCGATAAATCTATTTTACCAATAACCAAGCGAATTATACGATAAGAAAACTTAAACCCCCTTAAATCGGAGAAATCTTCTCACTCATCAACTCCTAATTACGATTTCAAGACTCCCCCGCGGGAACCCTCCCCCTTCCCCCTCCCCCAACTTTGTCCACGTCAAGGGAATAATGAATACAATTAGTACAATCAATTGTTACGTTCAGATTGATAACGGTCATTTCTGTTTCGCGTTTCATAACCGATGTACTTATCACAGGCTTCATTTCCGTGACGTCATTACAATGCTCTCTTCGTTACGATTGTGCCAAGTCATTAATAAACTTCTGTCTGGAGCCTAGTGACTCGTGATCGTCATTATTTTTGCGATTAATGACTTTGTCACTACGATAACGCGGAATGGTTCAGGAAATTACGCGAGTTTGATTAATTGTCTGGTTAGAAGTTGTGGGAAGTTAGATTGAATTTTGTGATGTTTCTATTTAGATCGTTGATTCATGATGTAATTTTTATAAAAAATATTTCATACTTGCTATTACTAGCAGCTATTTTATTTTGTTAAAATGTTATGTTCTTAACTTGTTATAACGTTATCCTGTGTATCGGGAGAGCTTTAATATTTTACATTCATTATAAGGCGTTATAATCGGTTAAGCTAATTACCTATCGGATACCAACTCAGATACGTAATATAATTTATCATTTTATCTCGTCCGTATTTGATAGGCTAAACATTATAAAATTATATTTTTTTCTTAATATATTTCGCTTTTTACAGTAGTGTTATGGCTGTGGAGCATACTCTACAAAATGAAAACAGCACTTATTGTAGACAGAAAATAAATCTCCAACAAAACATTCTTTCGTAACAAATACCCCATCAAACCGACGTGTCAAATCACCAAGGGGTTTCTGGGAAAAATAATTGGTTCGAAACAGCGTTAGGACCCATTATATGGTTATTGAGGCTTGTGAAACAACCTAAAGGCACACAAAGAAGCTGTTATGGGTTATAAATAGAGCTGTAAAGAGGAAATATTAACTATGAGATACAATGTAACGTAGTTGCCGACTGGACATAAAGAATCGACCCTTTGACCGTTGACCCTGTCCAAAGTGTAACGTTTTACTGCTTTCTTTGTCAGAAACATTTTAATTTTTGTGGCACCAGAGATTGACGAAGACGAACAGAAACGCCCATGATCGTAAACTTCTATATGAAACTGCTTTTATGGTTCTGATTACCTGGAGTGAGACTTAAATTAGTTTTTGGCTTTCATTAGTTGGAAACTTAATGAATTAAGTATATGTGTGGTTTTTTTTTAGCACGAAGTCAATGATTGATATTTTCAGACAAAGATAGTCTATTTGTCTATTTTACAATATCAATGTAATCATGATCTAGACTAAAAAGGAAATCCCAAAAGAAAAGCTGTGCTTGGTTTGTGCCAATCTTAAAAAGAGCAGTTTACTCTAAGTTCTTAAAATTTTGTTAAATGATTGAAGTTTGCTTGTGTAGTATATAATAAGTAATTACACGTCTTACAAATTGAGCTTCATTAAAATTACCCCTTCAATTTCCATGATTGCCAGTCTGGTAGGCAAAATGAGTACAGCACTCTTATTGCTTTTGTAAATTTGAAGGCGCAAACCATGGAAAGCTTGTAAAATTACTCCATCCTTGCTTGGTACTCTTCCGTAAGAATATTTTATTATTAATCCTTATATATATGATGATATAAATCTCATAACCTTTAATTAGTGTATTAAGTGTGTGAAGAAACGAGTTATTGAGTTATTGAGTTATTAGGATATTATTTACAAAATATAAAATTAGTAAATATATATTATAATTTTGAATTGCTTATGGTTGAGCATGTAATTGTATTTGAGCTTTCCAATATTCCAAAAGTCCATGGTGAAAACAAAATAGATAGGCTAATGAGAAAAGTTCATTGTCAATAAACTTTACAATTTTAAAATTAAGTACACTTATAATTTTAAACAATAAGTTTTCTATACACATTTAAACACACCCTGTAAAACTACTTCGTAGGATTAAAAATTTTTAACGTTATCATATTTAGCAATTCTGAACACTGCTTAGACAAACACTTTACAAATATAGTAAACATTAAGAAATAGCTACACCACTTAAATTATAAAAGAAAACTATTAAATCATTGGAAATCCCTGTGTATCTAATTTGTGTATAATGCATGTAGATATTGTTTGCTTCTGTAATCTGCAATTCCTGTACAGTATGCTAATATATACAGAGGGAGTTGGCATATCCACATGTATTATGTATATGTATCACAGGACATGTAAACGTGTCTGTCTGTCTGTCTGTCTGTCTGTCTGCCGTTGGCGCCAAAACCGTTTGGGAATGTTGATGAGCAAACTATAACTATTTTCTGAGTATAATTATCACATATTCTCAGTACTGCAAAAAATTAATATTTTTTTATTCATGCACGATTATGAAAAAAAAACTTTTTAGAAAAAATCAAGTAGTCGTAATGGTTTTGGAAAGCTCACTTTTGAATCACAGTTACACGAATACAACTACAGAATATTTTGTTATTGTAAGCCTAGCCTAAACATATTTAAATACATTACAAGTTAGTATTAACTGTTGTATTACATGTGCATAGGTTAAAAAGACTGTAAGAAAATGTTGTAATACGAGTATTTATGTTTAATGTTAAATGATGGAACAATTCAATAAGTAATAAAATCTTGCGTTAGTACCTTTGCTTCAGACGAGAAACTATATTGCTTGCGACTTGATAACGTTACTCTGAAATGCTGCGAAGTACACACATGGCTCTACCGTAAAGATTCGCACGCCCCCGCCCGTTTATGTTTATTTAATTTAAACTCAGTAATGCAAATTGATATTTTGAGTCCTATGATAGTGTACTCCTTGCACTCAATGATGGACTCCAAAAGACCTTAGTGTTACACTTCACGTATTCAGTTAAGATGAAAAAGTGTATTTAATTAACCTTTAGTATTTAAGTGGTATAACAAAGTCTTACAACCAAATCGCATGGTTAGCAGGGTAGGCGAGTCGGTACTCGTCACAGATAACAATCTTTCCGTGACAAAAAACGCGAAAACTGCTAATGGCGTTGAAACACACATTGTAAACTATCCAAGACATCGATTCAAAAGACAATTTTCGACGCCGTGGTGGTCCCCGTCGTCAGGCCGACTCTCCAGTTGCAGTGACAATAAATAACGCATTGTATTGGCCAGCGGGGGCCGCATGTGGCAGACCCCTGTGTTAAACTGTGACACAAGACGGGGCTAAACACGCAAAAACAGGGGATTGACTCTTCCGAAAGAATTGTTCCGTTCCTTCCGAAGATAAACTACCGTGTCGGCGCGACCAATGTTACGGTGTCCCCCAAGGTAGCGTATTTGGTGCGGTATTGTTTTAGAGTAAACTTGAGCGAAGTAAATGTTACTATTTTTGAAATTCACTTTGTTTTGTATATATTTTTAACATATCTTAAATTTGTGCGTTGATTTTATTAATCATATACATTTAACTGTTAAATTTTTACTTTGTGTATTTACGATGCTGGAATCTTTTTGTTTTTTATAAACACGTAATTGTATATTAGAGCCAGCCATTACGGCTATGCAGCTCATATCACTTCACACTTTCTTTAGGGGTATGAGACTTAGCTACACCGCTAAACATCAGATATTGGCTAACTTAGAAGTTCTTAAGTATTTTTGATGTTGAGAAGTATTGTGTATTGTGTCTTAGTGCCATCACCAATTTTCCTTTTTTTCTAAGGAAATAGTCTTGGGTAACTAACCAAACATTACTTTTTTATAAAATAATTTCACTGACAAGCTATGGTGTATATCAACACTAAATGAACACAAAAAAATTATAAAACCTTAAATAAGTACAGTTTTCTACAGCTTTATATTCGATGGTAGTAGTGTTACAATTGGTTCAGTGGACATTTAAGAAATCCTTGCAAAACAGTGTGCAAAAATACAACAACATTGGCCAAAAATATTTCAGTCGAGATTTGATGTGAAATACAGTCACTGAAAACGTAGTCTATTTATATTGCTGAGAATTATAATGCAATTTAGACATGATGATCTGTCTCAGAAAGTGAAATTTTTCATTGTATATTTTACAGTAGGACTAGACGTCAACGTCATCTTACACTAATTAAACTAAATGGCAAATCATTTAACCTTCTAACTTTACTTATAAAACTCAAATGTTACACAGGAAAATGTAGTCTTTTGTAAATTGCTCGACTACCATCAGCATCAGCTGTAGGCCGAGATGACTTTATTTATTTGTCCGTCGGAGTTTATTACGCCAAGTCGCAACAATGAATTCCACGGCAGGAAGCGCAGTAACTCTGCAATAAAACGTATCCGTAGCTTACTGCCACAATGTCCTCCACGACCGTAAATTATTATTTTATGACCGATAAACCTTTGCTATTTGATTTCTTCTGGTCGACATAAACCAGTGGCTCAATCGAGTCTTTGTGCATTTTATTTATCGGTTTATTGACTCCGGTCAATGGTTGTTGCTGTGATGGTAATTAAGTCAACTGATAAGTTTTGAGAGTTTGTGAACTTTTTATTGCGATAAACTTTGTAGTTTTGTGAAGATGGCCTTTTATGGGTTACCGTTTGCTGACAAATGCAATTATTATGATTGCTTTAAAGGAGGATGAGGAAGTAGCAGTGAGTATATTAACCGAATTTTGGGGATGAACGTAGAAAGGAGTGAGATGACAAAAAACAGGTAGGTATAGTTCGAATCGTCAAAAGCTACTGACTTTTTTCAGAGTCGAGCCGGTGTCATTCCGAAAAAGGATAACTACATAAAAAACACAATTAATTAAAATAAACACAATTCGAGCATAAACATGGTTCGTATAGACAAACGTTTATAAAGCAAATAAGGATTACGAACTTTTGGAATAAGGAAACGGAAACCAAACACCTATCAACCACTTATTATAATACTTGAATGAAAGGTTTTGATGTGAAGCATCCTTGAAAAAAAATTGATAAACCCTCTCCTAAAGGCACAACTTTTCCAAATCACATTTCAAATCTTAAATAAGTCAGCTGTTGCATTTGTTGTTATTTTAATTGTTTGTTTACTTTTCCCATCAGTTAACCTTTTGATTTCTATAGATTGTCTATGCTTACATTACCACAGAAAACGTACTATAGTAGTACGTTTTCTGTGACATTACGAAAAAAGCTATTATAACTCAAACTGTCACACAGCTTTTTGGTAATACATAAGAGATCTTCATCTAAATAATCAATAAGCAAGTACGAGTGAGCTGTGCTTTTATGATCCCTGGTAAGTGTGTTGTCACTGTTGTTTATAGTAGTTTTAAACTATTCTCTTAAGTATTCTCGCCCCTTAGCGAATCACGGGAGCGCTATCTAACTGTTTGTGTACATGTACCGTTTTCATGTTCGTGTCGTGCTTAAATTGCGTTTTTTGACGATTTGCAAGTTTTTGAAAATATTGTCTTCGCTACGAAACATGTAAACTACTGAGCAAATCTACGAAGGAGTATTTGACCGAGGTGCGTAAAACCTATAATTGTCTTAAATAGTCCAGGATCAGAATCTTTGTCAGTCTGGCACCCCGGCACCCTTCTCGAACCCACAAAGAAAATACACTCTTACCACTTACTATAAAATCCGTTTGCATGCTAAACTGTCTACAACCGCACTAAATCCTCCACATCGAGCCCAGGTGTTTATTACGACTTAACTGCATATTATCGCAGTTTATCTGGTGACTAACTTTACGTCGGACAAATGGTAAAGTTTATTGTGAAGTAAACGTCTCCACCACACTTACCATAGTGACGAATGGTCGCGGACGCGCGTCGATAAAACGGTTATGTACCATAAAAGCAAACAAGGTGGCGGACGGGAACATTCATTGTACTATTAACATTACGGCCATAATGTGGTCAGAATATGCAACACGGTAAATCAACAGAAGGCAATGTGTACGCTTTGGAATTACTTTTTACGAGATCGCTCAACGGGTAATGGAAGTGTTCAGTACGACTTGGATGAGTTATTTGGACAGCCTGATGGGGTTCGATGTTCAACGTCAGACGTGAATTTTGCACTCAAGGGATTTATTCTTTGCAATAACAAAGGAGGAGCGATACGTGTAAAAATAGCGTTATTTGGTTAACATCTTTTTTTAAAGTTGTTGAGATAAGAAATCTATTATCCATTGTACTATTAAGGTGATACAATCGAATTTTACGTAAACGGTTAGCCCATTAATCTAATAAAAATATAATCTTATTACGGCACATACAAGAACCGTAGAGTGTTTAAGGTAGCCGAAAGCCACAAGCCGATTTCCAAAGGGCTACGCCTGCCCCTGCCTGACATGTTTTCAATGTTTAAATCGTTTAATTTATCTAATGAAACAGCTGGTCAATGCAAACTGGTGTTTACTGAAAAAATAATTTTGTTATGCTTTATTTTGATTGAGGAAATATGTGCGTTATTTAGAAAGAGGGTTATGTTTGGTTAAAGAAAGGTACTGTAGTACAAATTTTGAAGAGTATTGCTCACAGTTTTATTTGCAAGTAAGCTACAAGTAAAGAGGCTTGACTAAAATTTGAGAATTATGGCAAAACATCTCATTCATGAAGCATCAATATAAAGTAATTTGTGTTATTATTACTAAGGTATGTTGTCTTAAT
Organism: Macrosteles quadrilineatus; assembly: GCF_028750875.1. Lineage (NCBI taxonomy): Eukaryota > Metazoa > Arthropoda > Insecta > Hemiptera > Cicadellidae > Macrosteles > Macrosteles quadrilineatus. Next base: position 74,148,867 of record NW_026542597.1, read on the forward strand.
TTTTTGGACATATTGACATTAAAAGTAGGGGGCTGAAAGTAAGTAGGTTTACTTTTAAATCAGTTTATCTTTACACAAGAAATCATAGAGTTGCTGTATGTTTTAACACACGCCAGTACCAATCATACACTGGAATGGCCTAGGAAGTTTAACTCCCCTATCTAAATATAAATAAAATAATTTTACTTCACTAGGTGGTAAAATCGAGGTTTTTTTTTTCAAAATAAACAATATGTTTAACTATATTATACAGCAGATCTAAAGAACAACATTATTCTTTTCCACATTTTTTTCTCGTTGCACGGGTATAGATGCTAGTAAATAATAAATATAAAACGAGTCCTAGCGAAAAAAGTCGTCTTCAGGTGATCCATATCATTATTATGTCTATTATCATTTATATTATTACTAGCTGTACCCGCGGGCTTTGCCCCGTTTAATTTTATAAGTGAGCTCTTTCGAATGGCTCAATCACGTCCCGGTTGAAGTTCGTTCGCTACGCTCACTCACTTTTAGGTTGGAGCTCGTTCGCTGCGCTCACTTGCCTTCAGGTTAGCTCGTTCGCTACGCTAACTCGCCTCCAAGTTGAAGTTCGTTATCTACGCTCACTCACCTTTTGGTTGCAAATTAGCTGTTGTCATAAATGTAAAAGCAATAGCCTAATAGTGCTGCACCCTGTTGGTAATCCTTGTAACTTTAATGCTATTGAACATCATAGAACAGAACCAACATGTTTAATTGAAACATCTGTTAAGATTCATTAATTCCATTTAAATATGAGAACTCATAAGGTTAACGTGGGAAACTCCAGAGCCACTGGGGCGGAGCCCGAGAGTCCGATCAGAATAAAAACAGCTGGTGTACCAAATTTCAGCCTCCTAGGTAAATGGGAAGTGGGAGAATTAGTGATGAGTGAGTGAGTGAGTGAGTGAGTCAGTGAGGGCTTTGCCTTTTATATATATAGATTATGACTGTACCCAAGGAATAACGTATATTAGCTTTTAGCTCATACACTCTCACACTCACACTCACACTCACACTCTCACAAGGAGATGAAAAATTCAAAAGTTTTACTAAAGAAAACCTTTTCCTTATCTTGTACCTACCTAATAATATCGAGTTACGTGACTATAAAAATAGTTCCTGAGCAAAATCTCGTTCAAAAAGCAAGTTGAAGGAGAATTGGTCATTTATGTGTGTTTTTTTATACACCATTGCCATAAGGATTTTCTGGTAAATCGGTCCAAATCATACATCGTTGACCTTATCATGAAGTTATGATGATCATCATTAAACCAACTAATATCTTATCGGCAAAATCCATTCCGTAGGCAATCCTATCAGGAATCTTCAGAATGGTCTGTCTGTAGACCTTGAAACAATCCAATTACAAAAACATAAAACATCCGTTTTTAGTGAATTCCTTAACTGAAATACCCCCAACCAATCAGCAGTGGGCGAAGAATTGTGACATTTTAAGTAGTGCTACAAATAGTTGTTGCTGGGATCTGGGGTTGAGCTGTCGAGGATAATGAAATGTCTTGTAGAAGAGGGATGCAATGAACCATCCCCGCTGGTGACGACCGTGGCTCATTTACTGTGTCACTCATGTCGTCGGTTTCGCCATGCGTACATGTGGGTATTGTAGTGTTTCCAAAAACTGCGGTTCCATTTTTGGTAGAATTTTGTTCACAAATATAGAATATTATTGCAGCCATTTTAACCGGGAACCAAGAACCAGAGAATCTGTGCTGGAGCCTAATTTGATAGATGAAGTAAAAGAGTGAGGGGACTAAAATAATAAACAAAAAGGAGATCGATTACTGTACGTCATGAAAATATATCTCAGGTCTATTGGAAATACATAGAAGATTAGAGTCGGATTTCTTAGAGTGAGAATTCATGTGAAACCAATTATTGCCGTGCGGACCAATTGTTTTGTTGGAGAAGAAGCGTCAAAGGCAAGGCGTGGTCAAAGGAACAAGAAAAGGTGAAAGAGACAAGGCCTTGTCTGTGGCTATGTTCATCCCATGCAAATTCAAAGATTTGACCGATTAAGCTCAGTGATTTATAATTTGTGTGATTCTTTAGTGATTCATTCGCATTAAATAGATTATAGTTATAATTTAGGCGTTCACGTAATAGGGCTGCTGATATATTAAATCATATCTATCTATAAGTATAAAAGAGGATGTTTGTATATTTGGCAGTTCAGACACCGCTGAACCGATTGCAACGAAACTTGGTACATACGTGTAGAATTTCATGGAATAGGTTTATACACCATCAATTTCGTGATCCGTCCAATCGGCTTACAAGGATTACCAACAGGGTGCAGCACTATTATTTCTTTTACATTTATGACAACAGCTAATTTACAACCAAAAGGTGAGTGAGCGTAGCGAACGAACTTCAACCTGGAGGCGAGTTAGCGTAGTGAACGAGCTAACCTGAAGGCAAGTGAGCGTAGCGAACGAACTTCAACCAGGACGTGATTGAGCCATGCGAACGAGATCATCTTGAAAATTATGAAGTTAAACGGGGCAAAGCCCGCGGGTTACAGCTTGTTAGTATATAAAGCACAACTGAGCACCCTGAAATGACTATTATTTTTTTCCTTTAAAGTTAATATAATAATTAATATATTTTAACTTCTAAACAAAATATAATAGCTATTTTGGTGTGATAAGTTGTGCTTTATTTACCACAATCATTAAACATTTTAGTTTATAATCTTCAAACCTCATATACCGGTAGTCAGTAAGGACCGTGATAGTTTCTTATGTAAGATAACTATTTCAGCAAATAACCAAACTAGTATCTGCATGTTTTCATTTTCTTATGGTAACCAAACCAACCATCGACGTGAAACGTTGGGCAATTGTTTTTCATGTCTAATAAAGGTTTATACTTTTTCCCAATCTTAAAATGTCTTTGATTTGTACGTTTCCATAAAAACAGTATCAATACCAATAATCGTTCTGCATCAAAACTTTAGTTGGACAATTAATTTTGTGAATTACTTTTGTGTAAAAGTTAATCCTTGTTCCAGTAGTGGTTTGAGATTTCTAGAAAAAACACATACACAAACAAATACAGAAACCACCTTTATTTTTACTACAGTACTATTCATTACACATGCGTTACGTTCCCATCCCCGCAAGCTCACTGATGCATGCAACACATCACATTCTGCAGTGTGTGTGTGTCCCTGTCGCGGTGATGTCGGTGATGTTAGTGATGTGATATCTAATGGTGTACACACCTGATAGTATCACTAGCTAAGTGTCCGCAGTCCACAGACGTGTCGGTCGTAACGTACTATATCACCCCACCCCCTCCCCTCCTGCCACAACTACACATAGTGTTAGGGGTGGCAAGGGGGGGTGGCAATTACGGTCGTGTAATTGTGACATGTCCGATGGCAAAACGTTACAAAGCGTTTCGGCGTGGTGTGTTTTGGGTAATTTTGGATTTCAGTTAAGTGATGGAACATTTTATATTAGGTAGTGAGATGAAAAATCTACCATCACCCGTGGTGGTGGATTTGTTGAACTGATTAAATCAACAAATTTATGAGATAGGAACGTAACTACTGTGTATTTCATTTTAAAAGTGAAGGAAATGTATAGTAGAATGATACGTGTACCTTTGTTACTGACTAAAATCAGCTGTTACCTTAACCACGTCCATTTATACAAAGCCCAATGATCAAGAACAGCTAATCTCGGTTTTCAAACGTCAAAAAGCTACGGACTTTTGTGAGGTTTGAACTGGTGTTCTTCTAATTGTAAGGCGAGCACTATAACCTATAAGATAATGAGCAATTGTAACCAAAGATAGTGGTTTTATAACGGTGTGTGGTGTAAACATTAAGCATTAAAGGTCATTTAGCTATTATTAAAGACCAATTAATGTTCTCGCTGCTCATATTACAACAGACCTCATAATGATAATTGAGTAATGTTTGAGTTATGGACAGATGGTATACAGATTGTATAGGACCATTTTCGATGGCGTTACTCTAGTTGAATTAAGAAAGTACCAATACAATAAGAAAACTGTTCATCAAAATGGATTGTGTATTTATTTCAATGTCAGATGTAGTTTTTTTTATAAAACCAAAATTTAAAATATTTGATAACAATCCCGTAATTTTTTATAATTTTTTTACGCATTGACACAAACCAAGTTGGATTTGTAACGGTTATGGCATATTACACAAAATGGCTGGCAACTGGTGCCATTCGGTTAATGATAACTCAAAACAACACAACAATACAACAAAGTGATAATTAATTGATGCGTAACCACGTCTGTCAACTGGAAACAAAAGCAATCAAACTGTACAAATTGACATTTCCAAATCTCGACACAACAGCGGCCAACAATGACGCGATTTCCACATGAAAAGCACAAATCAATCATTTCGATGTACACGCACCACTCTGCCACTGGTCTTGATGAGATGAATGGATGGTTGGATCTGTTAGACCACGATCGGGAACCAATCCATCACGACTTGGACTGCCGGACCGCGGAACCAGTAATTTGACGATACTATCAGCTGTTAGAATCACGTGACCAGATTTGATCGTGTTTGTTTAATTTGTCCGCACCTGTCCAGCGATCAGATGTTTTCGTGGCGTAACAGATAGGGATCGGTGTCGTTCGTCGAATTTGTACAATCATGGATTTCGTGGCACGAATCGGAAAATTTGGATTGGTTTTGTTTGGACAAGTTATCTGATTTGTAACACGATTTGTTCGGATGTAATAATGGTAAAACATATAAAGGGTAATAGTTTCTGAGTGGTTAGCTCAACAATCGACGATCATGTTGGTCTGTCGGTGGATAGTTACTGTGAAAAGTCTGTAGAACTGTCTTTGACAGCTGATGACAAAGACAATAATCTTTGATTTGAAGGCAAGGGCATAAGACAGCTTTATGATGGTCTGAAAATTGTACCAACTTGTCCCTGATCATTGACTAGCTTCGAGTACAGTAGCTAATTTTGATAACAGCTCAACAGCTGATGTGAAAGCAAACTAAATAGTTTCCCAATCTTTAATTCAAAAAATAAGGGAAATATCCCCCTTTGTTACTTATACGTTTTCGATCAACTACATGCATCCTTTCTTACACTTGACCTAAACAATACGAAAATAGACTATTGGTAATACACATGGATGATAGAGAATAATTTAATCTTATGTTATAATGAACGCACTTTACTTATATTCATACGATAGTAATTCGTAACATTGAAATGATGAATGCAGTAATTTCTCTATTTATTTTAATGACTCTAATTGTAGTAAGATTAATTATTGCGTCGTTAAGGATTTATGTTGACCAACAATAATTTTAATTTCCAACAACATAATACAGTTACCCCATAACGTAGTTATCACCAACGTCGTTAAAAGTCTTGCAATATTGGGGAGGCATTGTTAAACTGAATAACGTTTCAGTTCCGTTTCCGATGTCCAAGCCCTAATTCCGGTGTTCCTTAGTTCTCGCACACTCTCTGGACAGAGGACCGCTGGACATGGGCCATTCCCTCCGGATCTGCCCCGGAAACTGTAACTTACCACAATTTACCTTCATTGTTCTCCCTCAGTGAAAAGTAAGCGCTTTGTTTGAAATTTGGATTCACGTATTGTGCTAAAGATTTATGCATACACTGGTTGTGAATATATGTGCTGAAGAAATGATGAACAATATCAAACATTGGTCAAGCGAGTTAGTTTAAATTAAAAACAAGCCCATTTTTACTACTCAACACTCAAGGCTGAGGTTTTAAGGACCCGGACCCAGTTGTGTACTGAACAGCATTATCGTTGCAGGTTGAGTTGCTTCAATAATGCTGTTCAGTACACAACTGGGTATTAGTAAGAAAAAAAACCAAACTCGTGCCAGTTTTATGATTTTTTTACGAGAAAATGACCTTTTTAGTTGTGAGTCCTTGGAGCCTAGACTTTGCAACTCATAAAACAGTTAAAGAACTACAAAGACAATTTTCGAATCTCACAGAATACTCAATATTTAAATTACAATCCCTCCAGTGTTTAAATAAATATGTTTGGACGGTAAATTACTCTTCAGCCGCTGTTTTAAACTAACAAAATTAACATTGCTCTCATGACGGGCAAATCCAAGATGGCCGTTAGCTTCCATTGACTCCCTTGGAGAACAATTCAAAACTGCAAAGAACATTTCTAATCTCACAGTATACTAGATATTTAAATTATAATACATTGGGTGTTTGAAAACATATTTTTTACGATAAATAACTCTTCACCATTTGTTTGAAAAAATCCAAGATGGTCGCTAGCCTCCAAGGACTCTTAAATAGAAATTAACGTAAATCATACCTATACATCTTTGATCATTCCCAAACACTTTTCTCCTTCGGGATATTTTGCCTCCAAATTCCAATCGAGTGCATTTCCTTCCTCTTACCCTTTTCTAAGCTAACATCTTTTCAAAACACACAGATTTGCCGCTTTCCCCAATGCCATTATTCTCACCCGGTGGTCCGGGGGATGATTTCACACCATAATCAAGCTATCCCTCGGTCAAGGCTATTTCGCCGGTGCCGAGAGGGCGCGGTGTTTTCAAATGTTGGCCACACAAAGCCCGGCCACCGGAGTAGCTGTTGGCTGTTGGGCCACAAATTTCGGGTGTCGAAGAGCCAAAGGCAACCCACAAGGGAGGTCTTCGGGGACAATCTTGTTGACTCCCGCGGTGGCTATGGTGATACCCGCATGTGCGGAGTGACAAGATGAATGGTCTGTGATGTTTTAGTTTGCCGACGAGTGGAATGTATTGTCGAGGTGGATGGTGTTCGAGTGGAAATCTAATGTAGGCTATGTAGTTTCAGGGGTTGTTGCAGAGATTTTCCTGGTTAGTAGAATTTTTTGTTTGTTTGTAGAAATAAAGTTTTCAACGTTTCGGGATCTAATGCTGTCCTTAGGTTTAAAGATGGTGCCTCAAACGAGGAGTGGGATAATGTATTGTCAAGATGAATGGTTTTGGAGTGAAAAGCTAATGAAGTATTTTATTTCAGGGTATGTTGCGGATATTTCCCATTGCGGTTACAGTAGTAGAAAATACAGTTTTCGACGTTTCGGAATCTGATCCCGTCCTCAGGTAAGAAAGTACTTTCAACATGACTAGATTGGTAAACTAACTTCAAAGCTGAGGAATCCTAGAAATAATTGTATAGTAGTCAAAGATATTAAAAATAAATCCTACGAGAACACAATATTTATTTTAAAAAAATTGAGGATATTTCAAACAATGGATAGGTTTTTAACAAGATGGTGGCTCAAACGAGGAGTAGGACAATGTATTTTTGAGGTGAATGGTTTTGGAGTGAAAAGCTAATAAATTATTTCCTTTCAGGATTTGTTGCGGACATTTTCCATTGCGGTTGGTAGAAAAGACAGTTTTCGCAGTTTCGTTATCTGATACCGTCCTCAGGTAAGAAATTACTTAAAATACAACTAGATAGTAGTAAAAAAAATCCTGAGACAAATAATATTTATTACAAATGGAAGATAGTAGCACACAATGGATACGTTTTCACAATATGGTGGCCCAACCAAGACATAAAAACACCCTAAAACCTCTGCAAGACTGGTCTAAGTACTTGGATCGTCCTACAAGTCATTTCATATTCTAGAAACGTCCTCATAAAAACCGATCCCTAATTTCACAGTACAACCCTTTCTCGCATGCTAACCCCTCGTTATCAGTTCATCTAAAACACATAATCTCACGGGTAATTACACCTTCCCTTCACTCCTTCAGCTATCGAAACCACATAAAATGTTAATGTGGAAACTCCAAAGATCAACCCTTGATTAACCCTTTATTCCAGCCCTTCCCACCGCACCGTCATTATAACCGCATCAACTCGGGATAAACATCATCAAGACTTGGATTATGACTTAATGGTATTAAATTCCGATAAAAAAGTATTTTGTACGTGGACACGCATTAATTTAGAACGCGAGGCCTCCATTCTGGGAGCTCAAGTTCAAAACTAGCCATAATGTAATAATCACTTATCTATGTGAAAATTCTATGACCCAGTGGCTAGGAACCCACCTTTTGCTGTATTTGGAATATTTAGAAACAGAATGTTAAGTATCGCGGGAGAACTTTTGATAGTTAGGTAATTAATTACCTCAAATGATTACCGTATGACTATCAGTGGAGTGAGCTCCCAAAATGAAGTAAAGTTTCTCCTCGTTTGAGAAATTAATTTTTTAGGTTTTATAAAGATGGACATAAATATTTAAGGTGGGTGTCATTCCACTAGGGTAATTTTTTTATCATATAGCTAAATTATTGGTGGTTGGCTGGACTTGAGCCATGGTTTACAGGATTTTCATGCTTCATTCACTAGATTAACCATTAACTTAACACCATTAACACTAGATTAACTTAATTGAACAATAATGCACTGAAATGTAAATACTTTTTAAATTGTTATGGTTAATCCTTAATGCCTTCTTAATCCTTAATCACTGGCGTTCACTATAATCAGGAGCCACCGGTAACTAACTTACCACTACCGATGATTGGTGAGTCACCATAATCACCACTAACAAATTACTAGTTGTTGTATTGTTAGGTGTTAAAGTCACTAGTGGTTAGTGTTCTCTAACAATCTAGGTCGCCGGTTCTATCTTGGAAAAAAATCATAAGCTTTTTCTATTGGTTTTTGAAAATGGGCCCAGGTGTCCTAGAAGTTGGTTATTAGCTTTTCAAAATGATTCGGGCTAGGAAACAGGTGAGCTAAGACAGTAACATAAAGATTATCGTCCACAATCACTTTTCATCCATATTCAGCAAACATCTACTACGTGTAACAGGCTCTAGGTGTACGTAGTTATAATTTGATAATGATAACGATACGAAAAACTATAAAGTCACAATTTACTAGTCACTACTTGACTACCAGTCACCAGTCACCATAGCCCACCATTATCACCAGTGTATTGTGTCATAATGAATCACATCGGTTCGATTTGTCCCCACGGATGCGCGTTGAATAATAGGCGCGAAGATCAAAAGAGCCGCCTCGTGCAGCCTTTTTGTCTTACCCGCGAATGGGGTTTGAAGAGTTAGGAAACACATTTGATAATTTTGTGCACCTCGGGCGCGGGCGGCGCGCTTTGACTGCAACATTGACTCCATTAGTGCTTTGTCTCCGTCAGCAGATGTCCCGTAGAGAGCGTATTGTGGCGTCGGTGACGTTTTTATTTCACGATTGGCATCGGTTTGCGCCCATTCATCGATGGAGTGGACCCAGAAAACCGATTGTGGGTGTAATTACCACTAGTTGTAAAAGAATGAGTTAAGTGTATACTAGAATTTGAATTCCCTGCTCTACGATAGCTGTGAAGGGTGTAGATGTCAATTTTGTTTGACTGTTTTGATTAAAAACTGTTCGTATACAACTAACATTGAATGTTCAGTTTATCGATTGAATAATTTAATATGACTACTGAATTGGCGAGTACCTGGATAAAAAACCGAATCTGTATATATTTTCACACTTAAATTATAGATTGACAACATGCTGGTCTATTACATCAAATATTGCAATATAGTCCCAAATTGAAAATACACCCTTAAAATACAAAAGCTTCCTAAAATTCCCGTGATAAACTTATGTACCAAGTATTAACCATAATTAATCAGACGTTTGACTAAAATCTTTTAAAATAAATTATTTGTACATTATAAATATATTTAAATCACGATAGCATTTTTGACGTGGGAGGTAATAGTAGTTTACGCAACAATCGCGTAAAGTTAGTGTTAACCACACGAGTATTTATAAACGTCTATGAGTAGTTGCGTTTAAAGACTATTTTACTCGAGTTGCGTCACTAACAATCACTACTCATAACTTCTAAAAGAGGTTATGTTTTCGTTAATACCTCTCATTAACAGTGATGCAAGGAATCATTGTACCAAACACTAATTGTACCACTCATCAACAATTAAAATGGTCTAAACAGCTGATTAGTTGACGTTCGAAGCATACAATTTACTTCTCTCTCAATCCTTGAACCTCATTGGTCCGTTACCCGTGTTGTTAAGTAAACAGATATGCTATTAATAAGTAAACAATGCTGTTTAGGGTTAAGTGAATCTTTTTAATTCTAATAACTGAACTGAAACGGCTATTTTAAAAACTTGTCGTATGTAAAATATATTAGTAAACAACAAAATTAATCCAGAACGAAATGTAACCCCAAAAAATACACAACCCCCTTAAAATCCCTAGTAAAATCGCCCACATCAGAGGTATTAAGCATAATTGAACGTTTGACTAGAAATAGCATAAGGAAGCATCGTGCGTCATTCTAGTGGGTGATTTTGAGGTAGATGGCGCGTTCTGTCTTCTTTATAGCCCATTAATAGTGGTTTACAAGCTAGAGGGTGTTAGAGTGTCTAGTGAGATGTAGTGCCATAGGCTGTGCTTGTGTAGTTCTATGTCACACACACACATGCATCAACGCACAAGCACACTTTCTACACTTGTCTACGACCAGGAATGGACCAGTTTTGACAAGTCTGGTCCGTAATGGTTGAAGTTGAAAGAGAAAAGCGTAAACAATGCTCTAGTGGCAAATTGATTGTGGAAGAAACAATAAAACGTAAAAGGGTTCCAGTGGTTATATCCCCCAATAGACTAATTCAGAGTCAAATAACTAATGTGGTCTTAAATATACTTGTTGTCAAATCTACGCTTGAAACAACCGTAAATCGATAGTATAGAAATCGACTTGGGATTTTAAAATTCTTTAAAATTTCGATTACTTGAAAAAGTTTTTAATTTCAATTAATTTCGATAAAGAAGTGTGCATTTTGTTAAAATGTAGGACACAGTGATAAACGCACAAAAAATATAGAATGAACAACCTAGTTTGTGATCGAAACTATTTTTTCGTCAAGATCAGCTGACAAGCAAAGGGGTGTACAACAGATGTTTTCGATTCCAGCTGATGTATTTTACCTCGGGTTTAAATGCTAATAGAAAACATATATTTTCTCCATAATTTATTTACTTATGATACTACGTTAGTTTGAACAAGTGAGACTGGGAAATAATTAAAACTTTAGATAGTCTTTTCCGACATTGGCTGATTGAAGGGGTACTAAAGTTGCTTGAATTTGGGGATAGCCTATAAGAAATAAACTCAGTATTAATTTTCCGTTTTGAGCCAAAACCCGTAACAGCAGTTACCTTGCTGTAAAAAACGACAACCCATTGTGATGGAAGACATTCAACTTAGATCGATCGTCTACATCTTTCTCTCATAAACCAAACAACTATTTGAAGCCATACTACGTTACTGAAGCCATACTACGTTACTAAAATATTAAAAAATATTTTACATTCAGACTTAAGTTCCAAGATCACACTAACAAATAAAAAAATTAGCGTTACCTAATACATTCCCTCAGTATTCAAAACGCAAAAAAAAATGCTACCAACCCTCCAAAAATAAAAAATGGCATTTTAATGTTTTATTAATTGAAATGACCGTTTCCGAACCGAAGCAATTCGTCAACTGGTCGCAATTATTTCCGACGTAAATTACCGGACCACTATACTACTGTCTGCTGCCAATACGTGATATAGAGTGAAGGGTGAAAGATGGATGGTTAGGCCCACCCTGACCTGGCTCCTAGTGCCCAATTAGACCTACTGTCCCGTCGACAGATATATGGGCCTGGCCCAAGTAAATCACTTCTTATCAATTACAGCCTAGATACGGATAGCCTTAGGTTTTTGCCAACGATTGATTTATGGTGGTGCCCTTGAAAATTTGTTGATTTTTAATCAAGTGTGATTGAATTAGTTTCTTGCGTTTATGTTTGTTTATTTTTACGCTATTCGGAAATTTTCCAAGTTTTTTTTTAGGGAACAGTGTTTCGTAGTCTGGTCTTGTTTGTATATACAGTAACACCTAACTTTTGTTAGATAACATAATTAATTGATATACCAATGTCAAATAGCATCTGAGACCAGATTTGACCCACTAGGCATCGGACCAGAAACCTTCATCTATGAGGGCGAGCACTTTAACGACTCAATTACACAGGAAAAACTTTAAAATACTGTACTAAAGTATTTTGTGGGATTTTTACCGTAAGATAATCTGTATTGCTGCAACACAATAAAAATATCGATAAAACCTTCCCTCATGGATTTAGCTGAAGGAAAGTTTAGGATACTAGTTCTAAAAAGATTAATGTAACTAACATTTTGTTGTTAGTTGTTTATTTCTTGTAACTTAATCGACGATTTATTATTTAATTGTGTTAACCTTCAAATTTATGAGTAAAATAATGTATTTGCACTAACATTGTATCCTAGGAGTAAGGAAAGTGTTGTAAACCCTCTATCCTATAATCAAAGATAAAAATCTGTCTCTATTAAATGATGATGATAATAGGTATAATTATTTATTATGTAGTTATTTATAAGTTGGGTAGATTTAATAACTAAGTTTGAACGTAAATTTAAGTCACATCTTAACAAATACAGTAAGATACAATAATAATTAGTCTAATTGAAATCTTTGCAAAAGTAATTTCTACAAATTCCGTACAACTCACCAATTCCTTTAGCTAATCACGCTTCTCCGCCAAAGAAAGATTTAAATATTCCCCAAAGAAATGAAAGCTCACTCAACTGCAAGAACAATTTCCAAATTACAATCGCAATTAAAAATTCGCTAATTCCAACTCGTTGTTCCGATCCACCGCGCCGGGACCTTTGGAAAAAAGAAATATTATCAGCAAATTATGAATCTGTAATCGCGGGGGCGGGTGTCTCCTGTCCCCGACACTTATTACTTTTGGGCGGGAAGCTCATAAACAATAATACCCGGGGACGTTATTTTGGAGGGAGAGGACTCATCACTGTCAGCCGGTAGTCGGTCGTCAGTACTACAGTATTACACGCGTGCGTTTAACAGCGGGGCCGTGCTTGATTGCATCTGGGCATAACTGACAACTCCCGCCAAAACTGACAACTCCCGCCAAATGAGGAGAGAAATAAGTGAGGAAATCTGCACCGGGAGATGAACCAGTCACGTGGAAATATAGAGGGGTGATAACGTGTGCGGGATTAAATTGTTTTCGCGAGAAATCTTGTGTGGGAAGTTAAAGTGAAGTGAATTTGTATTTGTCACAAAATGATTTAACCCTTTGTTAAATGCGCTAAAATGTTGAACCAGTTAATTAAAAACTTGGTGCAGAAAACGTGCACAGTAACGAACTCAATCAAATTGCTGATATAAATTTCATCAAAATCTTATAATTTTATGTGAGTTTCTTTCCTCAAGTGAGCATTCGTTTGAAAATGGTTTTTATAGCGGAGATTTGACCAATGTAAACGTACTCAAGTGGTGATTTAAATATGTCCCTAAAAACAAAGTCATCCTTGCTAACTTTTCATAAAATATTTTGCCATGTATTAGAATCTTATTTTAAATATTTAATGACTTAACATTCGATCCATACAGAGAAGGTATGCTTCAATTTTGTTATTGTAGCAATAAGTATTCAAACAATTAAACATTTTAAAACTCTTTGTTATTTTGTATTTGTAATTGTTTAATCAATGATGAGTATTAAAGATTCTTCATTACGTGATTTTGTACTGCATTATGTCGGTGACTCAATTAGTTTCAACCCAAAATTCCAACTTAAAGTCTGCAATGTTTATGATCAAGAAGTTTTCTTTTCACTCATCATACAGTACCTACAATCCATTTCAATTGAATATTTCACCCATGATACACCCTGATCCTTTAATAGCCACCCCCAGACAATACCCCAACCCCTCTAGGTCACCCCTGTCTACCGACGCAGACGATAATACACAGGTCTGAATAGCCATACATGTGTCAGACCTGTTCCCTTGTCCAGGTTGGGGTTGAGACTTATATCAATCACTTTGAATACGTGTTGCAACCCTTAGTAAATCAACCCTTGCGCAACGCGGTCAATGCGAATTTACCCGAAAACTGCGAAAAACGGAGTGCAGCTGCGGCTGAACGGTCACAGGGAGGGACATTACTGCTTTGTGCGATTAGCACATGAGGGTGTGCAACAGGGGAGCAGTTTGGGTGCGATATTGTTTTAGGATACCTTAGGTTTTCTCGAATTAAGGAAATTACCTAGGTGATTTTTTTGGATTTGTAATAGTTATATATAATAATAGTAATATATAACACAAAAACAAAAATTGATGGGTATGCAACAATGGAGAACTTTAGGTATGATAATGTTTTAGAACATCTTAAGTAATCTCGATTTAAGAAAATTATCTTAGGGTTTTGTATTTGTAACAGTAATATTCTAAGAACATTAGCACATCAGGGTGTGCAACAGGGGAGCACTTTGGGTAAGATCATGTTTTAGCATACTTTATATTTCCGCGATTTAAGAAATTTACCTATAGTCAGGTTGGGTAGCAGGAAAATATTTCAGTTCTGGCGGAGAGGCTGCAATTTTAGGTGGTTATAGTATACAAGTTTCTGAACCTAAAACCGCCCAGACCCCAATTTTTAAGGACCTCGGTCGTCCGTAATGACGTCATCAAAATGGCGGCCGTAAGAGGATGCTGGGTCCCCATGAATTGGCTATAACAACCGAATGCCTGAACCGATTTTCATGAGATTTGGCAAACACGTGCTTGAATACATTATCTCGGCCTGGGTTGAAAATGGTCAAGTTTCATCAAGTTATTTCAAAATGGCGGCCGTTAAAACCTAAAACTTAAAAAAAATCCTTCAGTGTTTTGTGTTCTCAACTCCCTCCAGAGCTCTGCAGCAACCTATTCACTTTCCTTGCAATAAAAGGTTGCATTCCCGTCTCTGCATTTCATGGAATAGGCAAAATACCCCCAAAACAGCAAACCTGCAGATTAAGTGAGTTTCAATTTCCCTGATTTGATTTTCAATTAAATCAATTTCAATAACATTAGGTTTCATGAGTACCTAGGTTTGATGCTACAAGGAGATTAATAAAGTGAGTTTTTATTAATATATTAATAGCTTAGTTTAAAATAAATAAATCTGCCAAGTTTCATTAAAATATAATCATAAACAAGCAAACTACAACAGTTTATGTACTCTCCGTAATAATAACATGGGAATTTAAAATTTACAATGTTTTAAATTTTCTCCGTAACCAATTACCTTATAATACCCCCGCCGCAGCAAACCTGCAGATTTAGCGAATTTCCATTTGCCTGATTGGATTTACTCTAAAATATCTCCTTAAAAATATCACATTTATTCCCCATTTAAATAGCATTTGTTTGACGAGTACTTAGGTTTGCTGCAACAGGGAGGGTAAAAACGTATTTTTTTATGAAATGTAATAGTTTAGTACGAAATGAATAAATTTTACAAATATGATCAAAATATGTTCATAAACAAGCAAAATACAACAGTTTACTTACTCTCCATAAGAATAACATGGGAATTTTAAATTTAAATTTTTTTTTAATTTTCTCGGTTACCGTTAGGCACATAATATACTAAATTATTTGTTTTTTTTTAGCTCCACAATATGGTTTGGAAAGAAATTGCTAAATCTTATGTTTTTTGGATCCAAAATGGGAAAAACTAAATTTCACCCCATAAAACCCCCTATAAACCCCCATAGTCATATAGTTCCCATAGTCAGATCATGCTGGTTCGAATAAAAAAATCAATTGGTATCTTCTACCTTCTTTACATACATACCAACTTTCATGAAAGTTCAGTTAAAATTATCAAAGGATAAAATAATGAAATTGTATAATTAAATTTACAAGTTCAACAAGGCCAATATATAATAAATTTATTTTATTTTATTTTTATTGGCCTTGTTGAACTTGTAAATTTAATTATACATTTCATTATTATTTGCCAATATGAGTTATAAAGGATAAAATGTTAATGAAAAACATATAAAATGATGGATATCTATTAACGATGCGATTTTGTAAAAAAATGTTATTCCTTATTTTCTTCTTATTTTGATCCAATGAATCAATTCGTAAACATTGTCCCTACCTTGTTTGAACACACTGTATATGTGTGTGTCCGTCAGCAAAAATTATCCGATCTTAATGAAATTTTGCAAAAACGTGTAAACCAACGTTTCTTCGAACAAGTTCGCGAACCAGCGTGGTCGGACCATGGCAACGGGGTTTTTAGGGTGATTTAAGGGGTAAAGATTGGGTTTTCTTATGTTCGAACCTCATGTTTGACCCTCAAAACATGAAATTTCCAAATTTTTCTCTAAACTATTTTGAAGATCTTAATCAAGCAAATAGTTTAGTGAATTGAAGTGTTTTTATGAGGTTATTGGTTACGGAGAAAATTCAAAATAATGTAAATTTAGAACTCCTATGTTATTATTACGGACAGTAATACATAAACTGTTGTAGTTTGCTTGTTTATGATTACATTTTTTGAAACATGCCAAATTTATTTATTTTAAACTAAGCTATTAATATATTAATAAAAACTCACTTTATTAATCTCCTTGTAGCAGCAAACCTAGGTACTCATGAAACCTAATGTTATTGAAATTGATTTAATTGAAAATCAAGTCAGGGAAATTGAAACTCACTTAATCTGCAGGTTTGCTGTTTTGGGGGTATTTTGCCTATTCCATGAAATGCAGAGACGGTAATGCAACCTTTGACTGCAAGGAAAGTGAATAGGTTGCTGCAGATCTCTAGAGGGAGTTGAGAACACAAAACACTGAAAGATTATTTTTTATTTTAGCTTTTAACGGCCGCCATTTTGAAACGACTTTATCAAACTTGACCATTGACAAACCTGGGCCGAGACAATGTATTAAAGTACTTGTGTGCCAAATTTCATAAAAATCGGTTCAGGCATTCGGTCGTTATAGCCAATTCATGGGGACCCAGCATCCTATTACGGCCGCCATTTCGATGACGTCATTACGGACGACCGAGGTCCTTAAAAATTGGGGTCTGGGCGGTTTTAGGTTCAGAAACTTGTATACTATAACCACCTAAAATTGCAGCCTCTCTGCCAGAACTGAAATATTCTGCCACTATATGCAGCTATACGACCCCACTACTAGGCGATTTTTTGGATTTTGTAATAGTAATATATAAAGAATATTAAAAGACCATTGATGGGTATGCAACAGGGGAGAACTTTGGGTACGATTATGTTTTAGGATACCTTAGGTTTTCTCGATTTAAGAAAATTATCTTAGTGATTTTTTTGTATTTGTAATAGTAATATTCTAAGAACATTAGCACATCAGGGTGTGCAACAAGGGAGGCCATTAGGCGTCTTTTTTTATTTTAGTTTTCTTGAATTTATGATTGGTACACGAATTTTCCTGTGTTAAAAGTAATATCCTATGGTCAGCGGCACGCTCGCTGATTTCCACAATATTTTCCCAGGCAAATTACAGCCATGTTACCATCTATAATGAATCCATACACTCGGGACCCTTACATTTTGAAATTGAGAACAACAGCTGTAAGAATTTTTCATTCGTGAAATCATCAAAGGTAGTATAGCTCTTAGACAAAAATCTATCTCTAAGAAAGCTGTTCTACATGTTTACCTCTTCATCTGAATTTATGTTGATGTTGCAAAATGGAATAGTTTATATACTTTGTTGTTTGCTGTGAACTTTCATAATAAATAAATAGACTTTTGCTATGAATACTTTCGATCTCGCAACGATAACTCAAAATATTGTAGGACTGTATCCAGTAGATGAGTAATTGTGTATAGTGTTAACTTGATAGTCGTAAGCTTGTAGGTCGTCGGTTCGATTCTGAAAAAAATCAGTAGCTTTCCGAACTGGGCACAGCTGACCTAATGGTAGCTGCTTTCAGTAAATGGTTTTGCGTGATGAACCAGTTGATCCTACTAGTAGGTAACATGGCTTATCCCACTACATTAAATACCTAATTTTCTTTCCTATCCAGCTTAAAATGTGTGGATAAAATACGTAGCTATCTTCGTAAAAGAATTATTCAGCTCTTCAACCTCAACAGTGGAACATTGTGGAAACCACGGAACATTCCACGTGTACCACTTGTACGAAGACACATCCGTCTACAACCCCCAACCTGGGACATGTAAAGCAACAAATCCGGAATCTCCGTGGGGTTCACGACATTGTAGGTGGCCTATTATCTCCCCATCTGAGACAAGTGACACAAGTCTTGTTAAAATATTTGGCCAGCCTGGCAGAGGATAAATCCCCAACTATTTCTGGCTGTTGAGAAATTGCTAGACAAGCAGTCAGGGTGTGTAGGGACTGAGGCATAGCGTAGATGTATGGGTGACATTGCCCGAAGTGCATCTGGCTTGTTACAAGACATCAAGGGACGGGACACCAATCTGCGAAACGTCGGTTTTTGTCAAGGGAACAGTGAAACGGAATACTGCATAACTGGAAATGTGTGGCTGTGGTTCCAAGAGTGAATAAATTAGAGAATCATTTATGGCTTGGCAAAGAAATTTGACGGTCAAGTGTGCTTCTTCCGTTGATGAGGGTGTGGGAGAAAAATGCACTTTTTTGATCGACAGCTTTACACTTTTTTCAGCTTGACATTTTTCTTTAGCATTTACATTTCACATATCAGACCAGACAACATAGCACAAACGTATTTTAAGCTGAATATAAATGCAGTGTAAGTGCAATAATGAGTTGATGAACTATGATTATCCCACTTTGAAAAGAGTAAAAGAGTGGAGGAAACCCAAATACGGATGTTATGGAAACACATATAACGATAATTTGGGTTTGTTGCTAGCCTAGTGGTTAGCGTATCGGACTTCGGTGCGGGAGGGACAGGTTCAATCCCCGGCACATCCACAAAACTTTGATGGGTTTGGACTGCTTTCCCTTAAAAGTGTTTGACTTCATTACAAAAATGCCACTGGCGTAGATACGAGCAAAAACATAAAAATAAAAAATAACGAAATGTACAAACATGGAACTTTTGGATACTTACAGTAAAGCTAGAACATTTTGAATAACCACTAGGTGTAGCTACACTAACATTCACGTTGAATGAACTCATTTAGCAAAGCTCGGTCACCAAGTACCCATTCACATAGTTAAACCGTTTCGCAAAACTTAAGTGCCGTTACAACGCAAACCCAT
Source organism: Macrosteles quadrilineatus (assembly GCF_028750875.1). Taxonomy (NCBI): domain Eukaryota; kingdom Metazoa; phylum Arthropoda; class Insecta; order Hemiptera; family Cicadellidae; genus Macrosteles; species Macrosteles quadrilineatus. The sequence goes on from NW_026542597.1 coordinate 74,168,080, forward strand.
CTGTGCGTAACAAAGACATTGACGAGTTACAATATCACCGTTGCAAGAGTCGCATTAGCTGTGCACTTGACCCCTCTTGTTCCCTCGGTTTTTGGCACATTTCCCCGCGGGAGGGAAGATTGCAGTTGCATTTCCCTGCACTGCGTCCAAACATGTCCAATGGATCGTGAATGTTTCCATTCTGCGATGGAGACCACTCAGGAGCACTTGTAGTTGCGAAAACACCTCATGGGGAGTAGAGTGCACGTGGCGCGTGGACTGGGGTTGCAGCGGGTTAAGTTTTGAGCTTTGGTTACTTGTAAACATTTTTATTTCGTATATGTTACGGCATTGTTTTTTGTCGTTGGTTAAGGGAACGTTCAACACGCTGGTCTTGTTACTAATGTCGAATATTTGTTTGATTCCACTTTATTGAAAGCCCGATGACGAATGACATCTGGTTCAAAAATCGAGGTCTTTTAGGATCGAACCAGCATCCTTCCCATTTTAAGGCAAACACTACAATCACTCGGGTCAGAGAATATTATTCGCTAGTGGCGTTGAATTTTATTGAGATAGGTGTGAGAGAAGAATGGTTGGAGTTGTAGCTTTTTTTTCAAAGATCACCTGCAACTTTATACGCCCAGTCCACTAAACATAGTAGTGCTAAATTCAAGCGGCCAACCACTTCCAGATTTGTCTAATTAAACTGTTTATATTTTAACCTTTGTTTTTAAAAGACATGGAACGTAAAACGCATTTAGTTAGATAGATAAACCATCATCACATGGCTTTTCGTAATAAATCGGGATAATACAAGAAAAATTCTCAACCCTTGAGAAATAGGTTTCGATGTTTTGACTGCGATTCAAAAATGTAAATCTATCTAGATAGAATAATAGTGGAATTGGATATTTATAAAAACTAATGGTTTAGTAACCGAAACACAAAATCTAAAATACAAAAACATTTCTACACTATCAAAACATGATCTGTAAATTAAAAACTCTACCTCATAATATCTAGGCTTAGACAAATCCTTTAAAAAGGGCAACAGACTCCGTGGAAACACACAAACTTGGAAAAAAGCTCGATTTCCTCGCAAGTCACCTCAAATGCCACACCTCCAGCGATTATGCATTCAGTGATTTCCCGTGTGTAATATCAGAAAGCACTTTATTGGAGGGAAACATCTTTACAAATGCGGCAGGGTTGCGGGCGAGGCCAGATGGCGGGAACAATAAATGTCACACAGCTGACATTTGCCGCCTTTCTCGCGGCTCACTCAATGAGACAACCCTTTAACGCAACACTTGTCACCCTTTGCATTTTAATTTTACAGGAATTGAGGCAGGGTGGTTTTGAATTGAATGGATTTTAAAAACCTGTCACTGCCCATCCGATCGAACCGGCGTCCAGATTAGTTACACCCTGTGAAAGACCCGCTGAAGACTCAGTGACACTTTTTAACTAATTGATTTAATTTCTTGACGCGAGACCTCGACCCTTCCACGGGGTGAAACTAGGGGGAGTAAGTGGACGAGTAATTGAATGATACGGATTGAATTTTAGTTTATAGAAAATCAGTGGAGGGAAAAGATCTTTTTAAATGATAACTGTTCTCTTTGGTCTTGGTGGGTTGAGTGATTTTTGTTATATAATTTCTTAACCTCTAATATTATGTTAGTACGACGTTTAGTAGTTGTGCATACAGAAATATCTCATAGCATTCATGTAACGTGCGTTGGTAATAATAATGTATCAATTTATTAATTAATAATTTATTCTACCGAGTAAAAAAGCTATTATATGATTGTAAATCCAAAATAACTTAAAGTAGATGTTTCCAGAAAAAAACAAATAGCAAATCTCGATGAAATAAGATACACTCGACTCATGTAAACATGTTTGTGTAAAATACATACTACCTATGAAGAAGAATTGGTCAAATAAAGAAAGATATTTCAGTCACGGAAGATATCGTGTTTCTATATACATCCCTTAGGAGTGTTAAAAAATTCAAACTCTTTACTTTCTAAACTTGTTAAAGTATACTTCAGGGTGGTTGGAAACGCAAATCCACAGGGAATTTTCTGTACGGTATTCCTTTTACATAACTCTCTTCGTCGGTCGATCCTGAAAAATATCAGGAGTTTCCCATGGTTCGAAACTGGTCCGAGCTGCAAAAAACCGAAGAAAGGATTGATCTTTATCAGGGACAAAGGTAGATAAGCTACCTCACTGATCTCTTACTCATATTCACTCCATGTTTTGGTTAAAAGTACGTCTTGGTAGTGTCCAATCTCATGTTAATGATAGTGAGTCATTACTATATCACTTACAATCATGTATAATTTGAAATTCAACTACCTAAAGATGAAGGGGAATCGCAAAAAAAAAACTCATTTGCAATAATCTTTACCGCAGTAACCACAAATGGACCAGGTGTTGCATTTAAACGTTGACAAATCGTTTCTTACATACAAATTGACCGGTTAATGTGCACAAGTAACACACACTCACACACTCTCACATCTCACACTCACTGCACCGGTGACGAACCCGGACAGTTCACCCCTTCAAGTTGACCCTCTTTTAAAAATTAAATTACGCAAAGCTTACGCAGATTAGGCTTCAAAGCAGATCAGATTCTGACATTTATTGGTGTCGACTGGCTAAAGAAATGCTAACTTGTTGGGTCACTTCTTGCCACTTGTGATTCAATTTTGTGACATCTCTTTTGTGCTTGATTGTCCTGACAGTATGAATGGCCAAGTGGTCTGGGTGATTTGATACTGGGGATGATTTTGACTTGAGGGAATCGGTGTTGGCTAAAGCCAGTTATTGGTTAAAGTATTAATATTTTTTTGTTCTTTGGAATGAGGAGAGAATGCAGACTAAAATAATGTAGTTGATTGAAGCTGGTAAAAAAAGTTTCACTACTAAATTAGGTGTAACATAGATGGTACTATTCAGTATGATAAATAATGTTTGGTCTTAATCAGCTGTGTGGTGGAAGTAAATACGAGGTTTATCTCGACCCATGTTAATATTTTCTAAATTTAAAACTAATTTTTTGTACTAATTATTTTGCTTATTTTAATTTATAAAGGGATTCTGCACATATACAGGAAAATATCTTTCTAGCAGTATGCGTAGACTTTCCCTGCGATGCACATGAGCTGAAAAAATGTGTTAAAGAAACATGCTTGCCTATTAATTTATAGATTTACTTTTAAAAATCCACCAAAGTTTGGACGTTCGTAAGGTGTAGCTCGAAGATATTTGAAGGAAATATACCAATGTGTGTATTATATGAGTTATAAGTTTAATGGCTGTGTTCATGATTTACATGTGTGAACAGTTTCAGCCCAGTCGGTTCAGTTGTGTCATGGTATCTTAAAAGATTCCGGGGAAGAATATACACAATTTGATGATAATTCAGGGGAGTCTTTGAAATTAAGGTGCTTATGTTGAGGATCAGAGTTTTTATTAACTGAGGAGTTATTTGACGTGTTATCTCCGAAGTGAGTTTAGACATTAGAAACCAAAATTGATGTGTAATATCCATCCAATAACAAAATTAGTCAGCATGTTTTGTATGGACAAAATATTTCCACTTGTTTATGGGTTGGATAATCCCTTCAAACAACATTCAAGTCCAAGAGTCAGTAGTATAAAGGAGTTGGCATTAAATCGTTTAGCCTGGGGTGAGACGTTTCCAGGGGAGCCCATTCCGACGATCCTAAATACTCACTAGTTAAGCATAGATCGCAGGAAAATCGGTGCACAATATCACTCTTTCCTTAATACATGATTTTACCTAATTTAAGAAATTGCAATACTAATAACTTTAATTTACAGCACAGTTGGCTTTAAAACACACAATTCATCACCGGAGTAAAATATAAGGTCCACCTTGGGTACTTTAACATGCCTTATTACAACAGATCTAGTCATCACTCGACTCACCACTCGAATAACAAGCTACATCCAATTACCACTGTTATGATTTCCCTCCAAACCACTATTATTTCCCTCCAATTTTTAAGTCACGTTCCAGCTGTCCATTAGGGTATCGTTTCACAATACTCCCGGAGGCACCACCCTCGTGAAGTCACAAGTGTTTGAAGTGTCCAGGGGTACGTGACCAAGGGGTGGGGGAGAGGGTCATTATACTGACCACTGCTTGTAACAAGGGCCGTCAAAGAAGCCGAGAATAGGGGATGAAATGTACACAATTGTTCATGGCCAGCGGCGAAGTAACCACAAGAACTGAAGCACTTGTGGATTCAGAACGTTGGGGACACTTAGGAGGTTCTTCGATTGTTTCAAGTACTTGGTCAAATTGTGACATTTCTTTGTAGAGATTCTTTTGAAAGATTTTTCCTCTTAAGTTGACCGCTTGAAATGCATTAAGATTGTTGTTGAAATGTGAATTTCGAACATTCTTTGGCTTTCGACTTGGGGACTTGGTTTCAAAAGGTGATTGTTTCAAGTACATGAAACACCGGTCAAGGGATTGTGACATTTCTTTGTCGATGTCCTTTTGAAAAACTGAGGCTCTTGAGCTGACCGATAGATATGCTATTCACAATATGAAATGCTAAAAGATTCGGTATTGAAATAAGCGATTCAGACAATCTCATACACTCATACTTGGACAGGCATACTTAGTAACAGGCGCTTTTTCGATTGTATCAAGTAGAAATCAAATTGTGACATTTTTTGACGAGATTCTTTTTGAAAGTTTTGCCTTTTGAGTTTACCGCTTGAAATGCATTAAGATTTTGAACGTAAGTTTTTTTGACATTGGAAGGCAATATCGAACACTATAATTGGCCTTTGCCCTACGGTCACTCAGTCCAGAAGGTTTAATTGATTGTTTTTAGTACTTACAACACCAGTTAAATAGCAAATATTTTTGTCAGGGTAAATTTATTTCTTCACCACACGAAATTCATTAATATTTAACATTAAATTATTTGGTGTTTAAATTTGAACTTCGGACAATGTTAGACTTTGGCTTAAAGAATTTCATTGACTGGAGGACCGTTAGTTGTTTAAAGTACATGAAACATATATAGGGACATGACTTTGTCAATGTTTTTTTCTGTTATTTGATTTAAGGGGCACATGAGTTGTCCAGCTCAAATTGTATTGACATTTTGAAAATTCTCTGATGTTGAATATGCTTTTATAATAATCTTGAACTTGGAGACTTAGTTTTAGGAAAGTTTTAAATAGTTTCAAGAGCGAGAAACATCAAAACGTGAAGTTTCTTTGTTAAGATTTTCTTTTGATGGTTCACTTCTTGAAATTACTACTCGAAATACATCAAGATTTTGAAAGGACGATAGGTTTAAAGATTTTGTGTTGAAATATGACTTTCGTACAGTGGTCTGATATGATACGAGTATGTTATTTTTAAAAAGGTTGAGTAGAATTATTGGATGTGCTAGGACAATTGTTGGGAAATTACGTGCTTTGCATGTTTATTATATTGAGTAGAAAATTATGACCAGTTGGGTTATTGTTTAACTTCTATTTGGATTATTTGTACTTCGAGTTACTGAAGCAAAAACATAAGTACTCATAGTATTTTATCCTATCTTTTCTTCCTCTTCTTTACTTTCTTTTCTTCCCTTTACCTCCCTTCCCAATTATTTACCCAAACCCGATGCCCCTCAGCTGTGAAGCACCTCGTGACGTCAGACCCGCATACTGGACATCCCGTGGACTGGCAGATGCCCACTACTCTTGTAGAAACCACATCACAATGGTCACTTCTATCTCACACCCATCCACTTCTGTGCATAGAGAACGTCAAGTTATGCTGGTATCATCCACTCGCATTCTTATACATGTATACACGTTTGTTTAGTAGAATGGAATGGGTAGAAAGGGATGCTACCACCTGGGGCAAAGATGGTTAAGTTGGTTAAATAATATTTGTAAGTTTAATGGCCCCTATTGTAGGAACAATATTTTCGCTTTAAAATAACTAAATAATAATTAACATTATTTATATATCTCTCAACGAGAAATCGGAATTGTTTCGTAAACATCTTCTTCGAAAATTTCTGATTTAATCTTTATGTATCAATAATTGATACTATTTTTAGTGCTTTTAGCTTCTTAAAAAATCTCTTACCAAAAATTGGTCCTTCGAGCCGGATAGTGAGTTTATATCCTTAAATACTATTTTCAAAATCTCTTATTTCCCATTTTCTCTCCATTTAATCGTTTTTTCTCTGAGACCTCGCAAATAGGTGCACTCCCTCATTTTACTAATTCCTTTATTTTAATTCTGCCAATTCATACAGTTATGCAAATACATAGTACTTATATAAGTTGGGTACGATTACGTTGGTATTTTGCACATCATTTATACAAAACATGTTTTACTTTGCAAGTTGCAGAAATTAACTGATGACTCAAACTCCAACCCTCCAAATTGTTACATATACGAAAACATTATGTCCGCACTATGTACAGTCGTAATATTTCAAAACCACCATTCTTCACTGACCACACGATGATATCTTGCACTTATTCGCAACCCGATATTGTTAATTTCAACACCGGCAGCTGCGAGCATTACTAGGTGTTTTGAGCAATGCGATATTTTGCAACCCCCACAATCAGTCCAGATTGACAAGACCAGGTTAGTGATATCTGCGATCGTGTGAGACGGGGATGTCGCAATAGTTTGATGTTATTGAAGGGTGGCACGCAGTTCACACAACCGGGGTGCGATGGGTTTATGGAGGGGTTGTGTAAGTGGGGGTACGGTAAAATATTTGCGACTTGGTTTTTAGTGTACCGAATTGTGTTCAATAGAAAATTTAGTTTTACTTGATGACTCTCGTTCGAATACTCTCTTCTATACAGAACACGTCGAAGAATTGTATTAGTTGTGTCAGTAATGTCGGTTCTGATCAATCATCATTGAAAACATAATTTTGGCGTTTTTTACATTCACCATACTACCAATTAAAGACCGATGAAATGTTATTTGTGGTCGAGTAGCTGTAGTGCTCGCATTATAAACTTGCACTATGTTACTATTGCAACTGTGAGGGTTGTTGGTTGGATTTGAACCAGACCGATCCTGGACCCAGATGATGGTCTTTCAGCTATCAATTAATGGTGCGATCTTAACAAAATGTCAAAGTTCTGTGGTCAAACGAGGCTTTACTTACATGAGAACGTAAACAAATTGGAAACACACAGTTTAAGAGGGTTCCACCCGCGGGCTGGTTACTACGCAAACATGGTCCACCAAAAAATAAATAAACTGTAAAATATTCACCAAGAATCCTGGACGGAACTGTGTCCTAGATGAACTGAAACTTCGTAATTATTTAGAAAATCCGTAAGTTAGTCTTTTTCACATGTAATTTTAGCTTTTAAATAATAGTTAAACATGTATCCATCCATTGCAAGCTCTGACACGGGGCACAAAAAGGTGACAATCATTGAAAACAAATTAGTTGTAGAGAGTTACGAGCTTGTACTGTAGAGGCGTGTTTAGAAACATTAGCATGTTTAGCCGCCATCTTGAATTGACCGGGTAGAACCCTCTTAAACTCTAATATTTTAGGTTTGGGTATTCATTCATATGGTTGAGAAAAGTTAACACTACAAGGTTTCTCATCTTTTCGATGGGGACCACTCATTGATTACCAGTACTTTAAAATATCTATAGATATTTAAGCCTGAGGCAAAGACTTAAGTTAGCATAGCAATCTTGTGTGTCCTAAATTTCAGTTGTTTTGGCATGATGTTTTAACGTAGTACCAAAAGGTAATGCATATGATAGAAGACTGTCCTTCAATCTTAATTTAACACATAAGCTTTAACATTTAGGAAGAACTCTAACTGTTCTTTGCCCAATGCCCACAATTATCTTACTAATTTTTCACCGTTAGCAACATCTTCTCACTCAAAAGGGTCGTCATGCTTCGTACGTAACTTCTCACGACCTATTCCACTCAACAAATCATATCTTTTCGACCGCTACTTCAAACATCACTTTATATTTCTTGACCAGTCGTCACCAATTAATGTCACCAGTGTAGGGCTAATCTGTGTAAGCTTTGCGTGATTTAATTTTTAAAGAGGGTCAACTTGAAGGGGTGAATTGTAGAACTGTCTGCGCTTGTCACCGGCGCAGTCAGTGTGAAATGACTACATCTGACACCGACAACTGCGCCGGAGTCAGTGGTACGGTCAGGAAAATTATCGTATTGTATCAGGACTGACCACATGTTGTCGGGAATACAGTATACAAATTGTACTATGAATAATAATAGTATTGCGTCATTATTGATGATTTTATGAAAAGATCTCATTGCATCAGGAACAGTCGCAATATTTTAGAAGTAAAATTGAATCTGATACAATCTAATTTGAATCAGAGCCAGTCACATTGACTTACTACGAAGAATTGTACCTAGTGCAATAATTTAATATTGTTTTACAGATTACATTGTATTAGGAACACCAAAATCGCATAAGGGACAATCTATTAACGGATTGTCAAACTGATCGCATTATATTGGAAATAGTAAAATTTTTATAAGAAAAATCAAATTACCTACAGCTAAAGTAAACCAAAAATATTATAAATTATTGAAAACGCTATAAATATTTAGAACAATCTAATAATGTCAGAAACAATCAAATTAAGCTGGGAACTGGCATATTATATCGGAACCAATTACATCATTGTATCAGAAACTATAAAGTTGTATAAAACAACAAAATTGTTTATGCCAAATGCTCGCTAATTTTCAAGATGAGCTCGTTCGCATGGCTCAATCACGTCCTGGTTAAAGTTCGTTTGCTACGGTTACTCACCTTTTAGGTTTAGGTTTAGCTCGTTCGCTACGCTAACTCGCCTCCAGTTTGAAGTTCGTTCACTACGTTCACTCACCTTTTGCTTGCAAATTAGCTGTTGTCATAAAAATAATAGTGCTGCACCCTGTTGGTGAACCTATTAACTTTTTAATGCTATTGAACATCGCAGAATCAAATTGTTTAGTTGAACCAGCTGTTAAGATTCTTTAATTCCATTTAAATATAAGTACTCATAAGGTTAACATGGGGAACTCCAGAGCCACTGGGGCGGAGCCCTTTTGACGGATCTGCACCAAACTTCACACAAACCATCCTTGAATAATGCTTAATAATGCCTGAAAGTTTCATTACAATCTGTCGAGCGGTTTCGGAGTCCATACCGTTCAAATATATATAGGTACATATATATATATACAAACTTCCTCTTTTATAAATATAAACTTTTTTGTGTCAGGATTAAAGTATTTACAATTTTTGTAGATCTTCTTGTGAATCAAAATATGGATATTATCTAGTGAGATTTCAACCAACAACATAAACCTCTGTGTTTTTACATCGTTGGTTTCAGCAGTGTTGACATAGACCATTGACTACGGAGTGTTGAGAGATAAAAGTAAGCAGTCTTGGCGGTGTTCTGACGGCGTTGGCCGTTATATTTTGTACCAGCTATTGTGAGATGCTCTTTTTCCTTTATTCTCTGCAATGATTACTATAAATGTGCATAGTGAACATCACCATCAAGATTGTGAAGTGATCTAAGGAAGTGATCCTCACAAGATTTATTTGTAAAACGTACGCTGTATAAGCTAGGTTACATAGTTATGCATTGAAATAATGTATTAAATGTAAGTATTTGGCTTGTAAGTGAAATCTTTAATATACTACGTGCGTTAGTTACTACTACACTTCTTTTGAAATATAGAAATTTTTGATTCCTGAGATACAGTTATTATACCCTGTTCAAAAATTTAAGGCGGTTTTAGGGGAAATAATCAATTGCCTCTACTTGATCCTTCCTTAGAATAGCTCCACAGCTGAGGTTTAGCACAATCAGCTTTAACGTTGAAGTTAAGCAAAAAATCTAATGACGAAACTTCCCCTCAAATCGCCTAAATGTTTAGTTTGGATTGCATTGTCCTGTGTACAACCCATGCAGTAATCATTAGTTACAAATTATAACTATTTCTTCGAAATTAATCTTGAGCTTATTTCATCCCATCAACTACTGTAAACTACTGTACCATCAAGGACCAAACTACTGTAAAAATCTTAACTCCAACCATACCAACGCTGCCCCCTTGCGGCAGGACAATACCCCCATCACTTCCCATGGTGCCGCCAAGACGATGACTCAGAAGCCTGAGGGCAGGTGTTGGTGCCAGAGGGGCGTAGCCCTGATGATTCACATCTTCACGTGCGGTTTCTTTACCTCCTTCCACCGTCGTCTTCATTCACCACCATAACACATGTCCGGTGCACCTGCCTATATACTTCAGGTGACATTGAATGAGCCATCTGCTTAGGTGCATAGATAATTTAATAAGTAAGGTGAATTGACGTTGTAAACTGAAATTTGAGTTGTTTCGTCGTATTGTAAACTATACGGTTTATACATGTTTGCCTGGTTACGTCTTAGTGTATATGGGATGAATATTTTTTTATATTTGGTAATTTTTAAGTACATTTTATATTTTGGTTATAGCAAAACCAGGACAATCAATAGCATCCTACACAACAGATGGTTGTGTTAAATTACTTTGGCGAAATATTAAGATATAAAAGTAAACTTAAAAATGGCTCTTCATATACTAGAAAGAATAATATCTAACATCAACTTTTGGTTCAACCTCTTTCAAAATGCTATACCTTATCCAACACTGGATCAATTTAAATGTTTATAAATATATTTAGAGCTGTTTGACTTCCCAAAATATACGAAAGTTTTTCTCATAAAAAAATCAAAGTGCAAAACTATAGACTCAGAATAGATAGATAAAATGAGGTTTCAGCTATATTCATAGCTTTCCCATTAAATCACAAATCTAAGGTTACAGCCCGACAATTAGACCATAAGGTTGGTTAATTTATCACACAAAACAGTGCTGTTTGTAATATAACTTCAAAGCCCACCCAGCAAGAGTTTCTTCCTCGTAATTCTTATTTTGGATCTCAAAGCAAAATGAGCCAGCGAATATGGAGACCAATTTGGCCATCGTTCTTCAAACTAATAAAACTGAAGTATCACTCTCAGATGTGAGGGATTCATCTATGCAAAGCTCGACACATGGAATGGTCTTATGTCACACACATTTATTGTAAACAGTCTTTCATCTTTAGGTTGTAGTATGACTCCGAATTTCTCAGGAAAGTAACAATATATTCGATAAACTGGAAAGACTAAAAAATGTATGCTGACACCCTTGACTATGGATAGAACAAGCCATTTTATTCCCGTGGTAAAGTTTTAGCAGGTTTGTAAAACAAATTTACGTAATTGAATAATTGAGCCACCAACGGTGTGATTTGATGTAAATTACTGATTATGAAATACACACGCTTTTCAACCAATAAAAACTTAAATAAGACAACTTAACATTACCTATAACATCTTGAATGCAACATCATAGTACAGTACATTCAACGAACGGTTCATTCCACTATGTATTTTTTTACCAATAATTTGTCTACTGGTCCATTTAGCAACCAAACTCGATGTTAATACCCTACTTTTTTGTTGGTGGAAAATGCATTGTTTATGTGTGCTTACGTATCCTTAAATTCTAGGTGTCGATTGCGTCAAACGAAGTTTACTGCATGCCAGGCATGGTTTGCCCCGAAAGTTATACGTACTGTGTTATTAAAACGGCAAGGCACACTTATAAGAACAGAATTTTCCACACACTTCTTCACTAACGACGGATTATACTAAATAAGAAAAAAAAATCAAGTTAAAAAATATACTTAATGATGGAATTTTTTTGCAAAAATTCGAGCTTACCTTAAGGCGGAAATGTAATGAGGATTTCCTTCCTGTTCGAGCAAATTCGAGCCACGTGTCCATGAGGCACCTGACCGACGCGTGCAAGGTGCTCGAAACATGAGGGCGGTGTTAATTGCGAATTCGAGTAAACAGTTCGTCTGCTCCTGTAATCCGCCCTTATCATCATCACCTGCCGTAGGTGGGTGACGTCTTGAAGAAGCAGGTGTATTTTGAAGAGGTGAATGAAAAGTAACTGTCTTTGGAGAAATAGTGGCGTCTTTACGGTACAGAATTGCTACAAAAGTTAGTCCGAAATACACAACTCCAAAAAGAATGCAGTCGAATACACCACAGGGAAGGATGTGCACGGTCAGACCATGTGATCTTTGGATCAGACCATTGACTATTGACGTATTACCAAGACGTATTGCTCGAAAAGCACTGTTACTAAAATACATTTCACTTACTAGCTAATGTTTGGTTCAAACTGCACAGAATTACTCGCTTGTAAAAATGAAATTAATTTGTTTGTTTAGCTCTAGCACTTGCAGATAATCATTTTCTTAAGCGATAATTTCCGGAATAAACGTTGGGAGGTTTCATACAAATTTTGATATTTTTCGTAATGTTCCGATATCACAACGCCAAAAAACATTGCTCAGAAAACTGAAAAGTGTTTGATAAAGCGTTGAAATCAAATAAGCTTATTTTAGTGGATTTTGAAAGTAGAGTTAAAAGCTACGAGTTGACTATTGGACACTAAAGTAGACATCCCATCTATATGGACCAGCTGTTGCCAATTTTTTGTTAAAAAAGAGTGTAGTTGTGTGAGCCAGTCACAAAATGCGCTAGTAACTAAAACTCTATTTTCTACCTTATTTTTTGTTGCTGGCCAAGTTGGTTATGGGACGATATCTGTTGACTTTAGATAGGTACTGATTAGTGTGTACTTACTCTTTCTTGCATGGTTTATACACTGACCATTATATATTTTAAGCTGAAACTGAATAAAATCCAGGCTGAAATTATTTAAATTTGTATATAATTGTGACTGACTTAAGATCAGCTGTTCCTTCAGAATAGACCATTTATTAAAAGTCCAATTATCAAGGAACGCTTGGTTTAATTTCGATATAAAAATGTCTGAACTGAATTTTGTCAGGCGAGCACATTATACACATTTTTAGGTGTATGCAATCATTTTAAACATATGTCTAGATTCATGAGGATTTACGTCACCCCGATTATGTAGGATACTTTTCTCAGAATATTTTACATTTTTAAATTGGCTACGTTAACATCCACATGTACGTAAATTTCCACAAACTAACTCTTTCAAATCCTTTACTACTTATCTCTAACCCAAGCAATGTTTAAGAAATGCGTACACCTTCTATAACAGACAAACTTCGTATCTTGCTGAGTTCCATACGAACGCCTCAGCCCAATAAAGCCACGGTTTCCTCCGCGTATCAGCCAGACTCGGTCCATTGCGTCCCAACGACGTGACGTCACTGTCGGTGCACCAGCCTCACATCCCGTCGTTAATTTTCATTGGCTGGCTAATTGTCAAAGGGTTGGTTTACGACCGATAAGACAACTGTCTCCCCTCCGAGGATAAACTACCCTCTGCTGGGGGTTATAGGGGAATCTGGGTAAAGAGGATTTCGGGGGTGCGAGAGTATAACATTCGGTTGGGTGATTGCAATTAGTTAGTTTTCCATAATTTTAATTGCCTCCAAAATATTGAAGTATTGCCTATGGCTTGGACAGCATCATGTAGTGTGAAATCTATTTTATATACAAGAATTTCAGACACAAAAATGGGTGCAGAAGTATGTGTACATCAACGAAGTAGTTAATAGATCGTGATATTTTATTTGTTAAGAAGCGAGAAACTACAACTTTTTAATTTTTTTGAGTTTTGGCGATGAAAAACTAACGAGTATACAAAATAATCTAAAGTCTAGTCTTTAATCTGAGGCAATTATTACAAACCAAATAAAACTGTATAAAACCCTTATTGCACATTAACCTTGTATAATTACCCGATGAAGGCTTTGGCACAAAAAAAACCAAGAGAGCAAAAAGTTCTAATTGTTATTGTAATGTGAGCTTTATGCGACACACCCACTATAACATTGTAAACAACGAAAATAGAGAATAAAAAAAGAAGACGGGTGGGGACAAGATAAGTAACCACGATAGAAATACCAAGCACGAATTAGAATGTAGGAAAGCATTAGAAATGTTTTACTATTCATCCAAGGGAGATCACTAGAAAGTTAAATTGGTTCTGAAGAAAAGAGATAAACAAAGAGAAAGCTACATACAGAACATGTATCTAAAATGTTTACATTGTAACAATGACATTATTTTTCAAAAAGGATAACACAATATTTTTTATTAAAATGGCGTTGCAATCGAAGAATAAACCAAAGTAAGCCTAACTGTGCATTTTAAAACCATGAATTCACATTTTTATTCAGTATGTCTAGCACAATATATATTCTTAAAATTGTAGATTCCTATTCTTTTTTGAACTCAACCAAATAAAAATCTGATGGCATGAATACTTTTCTCACAAATCTCAACTCTGCCAAACCTCTGCCTGACGTATTCTCTCACATGATAATACGTTGGCGATGATCACTGGAGCCGCAACCGTCTCGTCATACATCTGCATACAGACGACAGGAGGGTGACGAATATCTCTGGCGCGTAAATGAACCGACTTGGCGGGAACCGCTGCAATATCAGCTGGAACTGATGCAAGCGAGTGACTGTAGCCGTCAAAACTCAATGATCCAGTGACCACTGCGGAATAAATGTTGCTGAAGTTTCATCGTTTTGGAGACGAAAAAGAGAGTAGACATATGAAATTTTCTCAAAATTATTTTGAAGAAACAGTGAAACTCTTCTGATATGGTGGGGCATGGTTAGTGTTGCTATATTTTGTGCTCTGCACCTGAATGAGATACAGTGTATACAGATTCTTCAGAATTATTTAGAAGGATAAAGTAAGAAAGAAAAGTTCCTAAGTAGAATGGGGTCAGAATTTTAATGTAATTATTATTTACTCCATTATTAAAAAAATTAGAGGTCTCTGTCCTGATGAATAACGATATCTTCTTGAAAATCCCCAAATCCTACTGTGACCATAATAGCAGCTGTTCCTTAAGTCGAATGTTCAATCACAGTCAGATTGTAACTTTATTTTAAATGGGCTACTTTTTTAACAACACTGTAAAAAGTTCCTAAGTAGAATGGGGTCAGAATTTTAATGTAATTATTATTTACTCCATTATTAAAAAAATTAGAGGTCTCTGTCCTGATGAATAACGATATCTTCTTGAAAATCCCCAAATCCTACTGTGACCATAATAGCAGCTGTTCCTTAAGTCGAATGTTCAATCACAGTCAGATTGTAACTTTATTTTAAATGGGCTACTTTTTTAACAACACTGTGATTTCATTGAGGAAGGTAAAAAAACTCTTTAAAGTTTGGATATAAAATCAACAAATTTGTTGAAAATTAGAAGTTCTAATAAGCCTAATAACAAACTGTTATAAAACAAACATAATCTTGAAAAGGTAAAAGGGTAACTGGATTAATTTTGCCTTGGAAACAAGTTTTTCCATTTTTAATGAATAGACAAGTATTAAAGTAAGTATAATATTGGGTGTTTCCAGTTACAGAATGTCTAATTTTTAATTAGGCGGCGTTAGGTGAATGTATTTTAAAACGGTAAGGCACACTTATAAGAATAGAATTTTCCATACACTCGTTCACTAACAACGAATTATACTTAATAAGAAAAAAATAAAGTTTATAAATAAATTCAAGTAAAAAAATACACTTAATGATGGCATTTTTTCGCAAAAATACGTCCTAACCATAAGGCGGAAATGTAATGAGGATTTCCTTCCTGTTCGAGCAAATTCGAGCCACGTGTCCATGAGGCACCTGACCGACGCGTGCAAGGTGCTCGAAACATGAGGGCGGTTAATCGCGAATTCGAGTAAACAGTTCGTCTGCTTCTGTAATCCGCCCTTATCATCTTCACCTGTCGTAGGTGGGTGACGTCTTGGAGAGGCAGGTGTTTTTGGAAGAGGTGAATGAAAAGTAACTGTCTTATGAGAAATAGTGGCGTCGTTACGTTACAGAATTGCTATAAAAGGCATCAGTGTGAAATACACCATTCCTAAAAGAATGCAAGTCGAATACGTCGCAGTGAAGGATGTGCACGGTCAGACGTATCCAGACGTAGCTCAAAAAGCACTGTGACCAAAATACATTTCAATTATTAGCCAATAAATGAAATTAATTTGTTTTTTTAGCTCTAGCACTTGCAGATAATCATTTTCTTAAGCGATAATTTCCGGAATAAACGTTGGGAGGTTTCATACAAAAATTGATATTTTCCGTAACGTTTCGATATCACAACACCGAAAAAGACTGCTTAGAAAACTGAAAAAGTCTTTGAGAAAGCGTTGAAATGAAATAAGCTTAAGTGGATTTTGAAAGTAAAAGAGTTAAAAGCTGCGAGTAATATGTTATGGGACGATACATGTTGACTTAGATAGGCACTGATTAGTGTGAACTTACTCTTACTTGAATGGCCATTTATACACTGACCATTGTATATTTTAAGCTGAAACTGAATAAAATCAAGGCTGTAATTATTTTAATCTGTATATATTTGTGAATGACTAAGATCAGCTGTTTCTTCAGCATAGACCATTTATTTAAAGCCCAGTATTCAAGGAAGGTGTAGTTTTGATCCATGAAAAATGTAACTGACTTTTCTCATGATTGAACATGGTACCCTTTAATTGATAGGCGAGCACATTATACACATATTTAGGTGTGTATGCAATTATTTTAAACATCTGTCTAGATTCATGAGGATTACGTCACCCCGATTATGTAGGATACTTTTCTCAGTATATTTTCCATTTTGGCGAAATTCCCATTTAGGGAATAAGCTATTACCGTAGGTCTCATGGTAAACCCTGTACCCGGGACCAATTTTTTTTTCGTTTTTAGGTCTCCAAAGGCCAAAAACACCATCAGTTCAAATTCTTTGCAATTTCTTTCTAACCCATTTTGTAGAGCTTAAAAAAAGGAAATAAGGGTATAATGAAGTCCCTTGTATGCCTCATGGTCACGGAGAAAATTCAAAAAAGGTTTTATTTAAAAATACCATGTTATTCTTATGGAGAAAATGAAACTGTTGTAGTTTACTTGTTTATGGATGTATGTTGTATGTTGTTACAATTCTGTTTATGTTGTATGTTGTTTATGGATGTTGTTGTATTTATTTCATGCTATACTATTGACGTATGGTCAAAACACATTTTTTACCTTCCCCGTTGCAGCAAACCTAAGCACTAGTTAAATCTAATGTTATTTAAATTGAGAAAAATATGTGTCTTATTTATGGAAATATTTTAGTAAAAATCTAATCAGACAAGTTGAAATTCGCTTAGTCTGAAGGTTTGCTGTGGCGGAGGTATTTAAATTGGTTATGTTAACATCTACATGCACGTATATTTCCACAAACTAACTCTGTGTTAAATCCTTTACAGATCTCTACTCCCAACAGTTTAAGAAATGCGTACACCTTCTATAAAAGACACTTCGTATCTTGCTGAGTTCCGTACGAACGCCTCAGCCCAATAAAACCACGGTTTCCTCCGCGTATCAGCCAGACTCGGTCCATTGCGTCACAACGACGTGACGTCACTGTCGGAGCACCAGCCTCACATCCCGTCGTTAATTTTCATTGGCTGGCTAATTGTCAAAGGGTTGGTTTACGACAGATAAGACAACTGTCTCCCCTCCGAGGATAAACTACCCTCTGCTGGGGGTTATAGGGGAAATCTGGGTAAAGAGGATTTAGGGGGTGGAGAGTGTGTACATTCGGTTGGGTGATTGTAATTAAGTTCGTTTTCCATAACTTTAATTGTCTCCAAAATATTAAAAGTATTGCCTATGGTTTGGTAACATCATGTCATGTGAAATCTATTTTATATAGGCTACAACAATTTCAGATATAAAAAGGGTTGTGCAGAAGTAGGTGTACATCAACAATGTAGTTAATAGATCGTCAGGTTTTATCTGTCGAGTAGCAATAAACGTTTACAAAACACCTGATGCTGATGAAATAGTTTTATTAGACATAGTGCGATACAAATTAATTTAAACTAAAGGGTGTGCAATGGTCGAAAACTCGACCAAAAATATGTAATGTGCAGACCTCTCTATTTTCACCTCACGATGTCAATAAAACGTGTGATTGTTATTTCTTCAATTTGCTTGGATTTTCTGTTTGTATTTCGTAATGTGAGTCTTAGGGGGCATACCCACTATAACATTGTAAACAACGAAAATAGAGACGAAAAAAGAAGACGGGTAAAGAGTGGGGTCAAGTAACCACAATAACAGCAATATCAACGAAATAGAATATAACGTAGTGAGCATAACAACTTAGTAAATGTTTTACTACTCATCCATGGGAGATCAATAGTAAATAAAATTGGTTTGGCAGAAAGGAGATAATCAGAGATAAAGCTACATACCGAACATATATACAATTCTTACATGTTAACAAAGTTATTATTATTCCAAAAGGACAAGACAATAGTGTTTAATAAAACGGTGTTTTCGTTGTAGAATTAAAAACATACAAATGTTTATACCTTGAATTCAAAACTTTTATACAGTATGCCCAGCACAATATATTTTATAAAATTTTAGATTCCTATTTCTTTTTTGAACTCAACCAAATAAAAATGTGATGACATGAATAATTTTCTCACAAATCTCAACTCTGCCAAACCTCTGCCTGACGTATTCTCTCACATGATAATACGTCGGCGATGATCACTGGAGCCGCAACCGTCTCGTCATACATCTGCATACAGACGACAGGAGGGTGACGAATATCTGGCGCGTAAATGAACCGACTTGGCGGGAACCGCTGCAATATCAGCTGGAACTGATGTAAGCGAGTGACTGTAGCCGTCAAAACTCAATGATCCAGTGACCACTGCGGAATAAATGTTGCTGAAGTTTTCTCGTTTTGGAGACGTAAAGGAGAGGATATGAACATATAAAATTCTCTCAAAATTATTTTTAAGAAATAGTGAAACTCCTCTGATAGGGTGTAGAATGGTTAGTGTTACTATATTTTGTGTGATGTACTTAAATGAGTTAATTTAAAGATTCTTCAAAATTATTTGAAAGAATAAAGTAAGATTAAATGAATCTAAATGTCTAGTCGTCTAGTCCACAATTTCCTCCATTATCAAACAGGGATCTCTGTCCTGATAGAAATGTCTAAACAGATGCATAAATCTTCTTGAAACCCCAAAATCCGTCTGTGACCATAATAGCAGCTGCTCCTTCAGTTGAATGTTCAATCAGAGTCAGATTGTAAACGATATATCAAAAGGTTAATGACAACTTATTAAATGCGCTACTGTTTTAACAACACTGTGATTTCATTGACGTAGAAAAAAAAAACTCTTTAAAGTGTGGATCTAAAATCAACAAATTTGTTGAAAATTCGAAGTTCTTAGCCTAATAACTGTTATAAAACAAACATAACCTTGAAAAGGTAAAAGGGCATTGCACTGGATTCATTTTGCCTCGGAATCAAGGTTTTCCATTTTAATTAATATACAAGTATTAAAGTAATCATAATATCAGGTGTTAAAGTTACAGAATGTCTGATTTCTAATCAACCTGATTAAAAAGGCGGCGTTGGGCGAGGCCGTTCAAGATCCTGCGACTCCTCTTCATCCTGTAACGCTAATGACTCATAGCCAGACAGTCTACAGTTTGTAGACACAGTTTGTGTTGTGTAGCAATGTCAAACAATGACTCAGTCTCACCTGAGCCACTGAGTCACAAGTGAGTCACTCCAGTCTGGGAGCCTGAGGAGCATCCATCGTAAAATCAGCTGATTAGTGAATCATTGTTGACAATATAGGCATCTACAGATATTACTGTATTTTATTAAAGCAATAAGGTATAATTTGTGATCGTCTTTTTGGACCATTTCCCAAATAAAAAGGCACAAGGCACATCAAAATAAAGCTTCGAGTGTGTAAATAGGCGGACAGTTTTGGCTTGAACGAATTCACCAGACCTCTGTCCCACAGACATATTTCCTTAAATGGCTTCACCTTACATACTTTCAAAGAGTACATTATTTAATTAATACCCCCGCCGCAGCAAACCTGCAGACTAAGCGAATTTCCATTTGACTGATTGGATTTACACTGAAATGTCTACTTAAAAATATAACATTTATTCTTGATTTAAATAGAATTAGTTTAACAAGTACTTAAGTTTGCTGCATCAGGGAGGGTAAAACTGTTTTTTTTTTGTAAAATGTGAATAGTTAGTAAGAAATAAAAACATTTTCCAAATTTGATCAAAATATGTTCACAAACAAGCAAACTACAACAGTTTACTTATTCTCCATAAGAATAACATAGGAATTTTAAATTTACAATTTTTTGGAATTTTCTCCGTAACCATTAGGCGCATAATAACGCTTCAATATACTAAATTATTTGTTTTTTTAAGCTCTACAAAATGGTTTGGAAAGAAATTGCTAAATTTTATGTTTTTTGGGTCAAAATGGGAAAAACCTATTTTTACCCCATAAAACCCCCCGTAAACCCCCGTTCCCATGGTCCGATCATGCTGGATCGCGAACTCGTTCGAATAAACGTACGTTTACACGTTTGTACCAAATTTCATCAAAATCGGATCATTTTTGCTCGAGTTATCGTGCTGACGGACACATATATATATATATATATATATATATAAATATATATATATATATATGAATTTGAACGGATGGTGTTTTTGGCCTCTAGGGACCTCAAAACGAAAAAAAAAATCGGTCCCGCGTCCAGGTCTTACCATGAGTACTACGGTAATAGCTTATTCCCTATATGGGAAATTCGCTAATAAACAGCTGGTCGATGAATTTGTATACAAACCAGGGGCCCTATTTTTGAAATGGTTGACAGTTGACTCTACAGTCAACACTCAATTCAACCAACAACAGGATTTGGTATTTTTGAAATCCAACAGTTTGGAAGTGAGTTGGAAATCACTAGTTGAGTGACTCGTTTTGGAAATGTAGAGCATACAACCGCCCGAAATTCAGATGACGTCATTTTAAACCAATCACAATGCAGAGTTTTTGTGATCTTTGATTTTACCTCTTCTTACTCTAAAATCTGGATCAGCTAATCTCAATCTACCCTACCATATTTCGAGATACTGAGGTAAACTGTCAACTCCGTTCTTGAGAGATTGAGGTTATGTCTTGCTTAATCTTAGTGATTGCAAAAGTACCTTATATAAACTTATAAGTATTAACAATAAAATTTACTATGGATGTTTGTTTGTTTTATGGTGTAGCTCATTATAAGTTTAGACATATCCTAAATACATTATTATTTGCTTTCTTCGTATCTATTTCAGAACACATCACCTTATTTTAGTTTTCTTCATAGTTTTGTTTCTTGTTATTTTTAATTGTGTTTTTATTTAGGTTAAAGCTTATGGCTATTTGTCATTGCACTGAAAGCTTATCGTAACTTAAATTAATTTGATCCCTTTATTAGGTGAATGGTATTGAAACAAACTATGATATTGTTTATCTCTACCACAATCTTTAATACCTTAAATCATTGGTCTAATAACAATAATTATCTTTTAATAAGTTCAATTAGTATGCCTAGTGTATTTCAAACAAATTAAATAGTCTTATAACAAAGTAAATAGATTAATAGTCTAGTATTGACACAGTAAATAAAATTAACAATCACATAAAGAATTGGGTGCTAAGACATTGACAACAAATACATAACCTCTAAATCGGAATTAGTAAATTAAAGCAATAACAAAACAATATGGCGTCAACTCAAAAAGAGTAATTTTTTGCCGAAAGAGAGGAAGAAGAAAGTGCAGTCAACCTCCACTCAACAGCTCGATAGGTGTTGAGTAGTTTTGGTTGTATAAGTCCACCGTCAATCGTATCAAAAATACGAAACGATTGGAAATAGAATGACTCGATACTCAACTCAACAGTCAACCATTTCAAAAATAGGGCCCCAGATGTGTGAAAATGTTTTTGTTGGTTTATATATATTGTGGAAGTTTAAAGAATTTCTTTTAATCATTGACTATAATCAATGGTTTAGTTCAAGAAATATAGTAAAGGTTCTGAAGAATGTAGTTTATAGTTTTCTGTGAAATGGTTATTGTTGGTTATATGGGCTGGATTATAATTCTGGAATTAGGGAAAACTGTAGAACATCAAAATCAAGTATTATTTAATATACTGCATATTATTATTATTGCTACTGGCACAGGTAGACAAACTTATTTAGATTAAAATACAAAAAGAGACCTAGAAATTCCCTTCTTTTGCACTCATTTGTTTTAAATTTTTACCATAAGTTTTACATGTTCATAGTTTATTTCCTTTCCTCTATAGTTAATATATAACACCCAAATTAAGGATACTGTAATTGTTTATTTCAGTTATTTAATCGGAAAGTTCTAACGTAACAAGTTTAGTGGATAATTCACAATATGCCCAAATAATAAAAATTTGTTATTTTTCTTTAACGTACCATCGAAAACAACTTGTATTTTGGTTATGAACCATGGATTGAATATTTGAGATTTGTTATTCTTATTGATGAGAAGGAAATCATTCCAGAGTATGTTAATTCTCCTTATAATTGTGCCAGATTTAAAAGTATTATAACAATGTAAGATCAAATATATTTTTATAAACCCTTAGATACAATCACAAAAGAATAAATTTCACACGGTAAAATCGTCTTAAATTATAGGTAAACGTCTGTTTAAAATCTACATAGTCAAACGTAGCCGGGCATAAAACCCTCATCAATATACAATCCAGATTTTACAATAGGAAGATAAGTACTGTAAGCTATATTATATTCTCAAGAAGCTGCTTGAGAAATTCTACGAATATAACCTAATTATTCATCATACAATATACTCTGAAGTGGTCACTACCTTGATATGGCTGTTTTGACGATGTACTGCGACCTCAGCGCTTGTAGTTCTCCCTGTTACACACAGATGGCAGGATGAGTACTACTGTAGCTCTAAAACTTATAAAGATGAGAGTATAGAAGGGCACTGTTGGGTAAAATTCGATCCCAAAATTTTTCAAAATCTTATTAACTCGGTCCCAAATCACACATATATTTTTATTAAACTTCTTTAAAGCAAAGGAAACTAGTTTTGCCTGATGTTTTACAGTATACAGTATAGACTTCAGTTTATTTTTGCTTTACAGTACTGTATATGATTATAAGTTAATTACTCTTCGATTAGAATGGCTTCAATAAATGCAATTGTGAGGTACCTAATAAAATTATTTAATTTTTTAACATCACATATTTTATCTAGCCTAAAAATAATTTCCGATGGTGTTTGATATTCCAATCGTGTATTTCAAATCTTAGATCTTGTATATCGTTTAGCCACTCTCAGCCAATTCACATCCACATTGCAGTTATATATTTTTTCAAAAAACTTTTAAAAACTGTCGTAATACTATCAAAATATGCATTGACGTATTTTACAATAAAAACATATTTACCCGCTTCTTAGTACAGTAAATTAATTCTAAAACAGCTTAAACATTAACATAGCTGTTAGTGTTCATCTCAACTGAATAAGAAAACTTATTTTCCATTTATATTTATTTTATGTTTTACGCAAATAATTGCTTGTGTTATTTTTTTGTTGTAACGGACTGACAAAATCTGGTAATAGTGGTATTCTAAATCTATTTATCTCTCATTATCTTAAATTGCCTGTCTAGACTTGTTTCGTTGGCAGATGTCATCGCAATTAATTAGCACAATATGTACAAAGATAAGAAGTGTGTAGTGCGCAATAGATAGTTTATCGACGAAGGAGTGAGAGAGACAAAACTAGAGTTGGGTGTGATCTTGACCGAACACTATCAATCGATAACACTAAATCTAATTATAATAAATATTCTTACCTTTTGCTCTAATTTGGCATTATTAGTAACACATTGGGGCGTGGTTGATCTCAAATAGTATGAAGCTATAGGAGGTTAAGGTTAAAGTCCAGTCAACCACCGTAAACCTTTTGAAAATCTGTATTCTCTTGGATTTGAGTGCCTAGATAACACATAAAACTAGATAGATCTTTCATACCAGGTGAACTTAAACTGTATTGGAGAGTTTCCTTTACTGAAAATCTCACAGACAATCACCAATGGGATTTAGCTTTGTATTAATGCAATGGACCGGTGGTAGGGTCCTTCTGAGATATCTCAGAATAAAAAACCTTTCCCCTAGTAGGAGAGCGCTCACCACTAAACTCCATATAAGATGGGTAGTACGCATTATAGTCTGTATGATGGAACTTGTCTCCTGTCCAACCATCAACCTGGGACCATCGAGGTCTGGGACTAGCCAGTGCCTTAAGCCGTTGGCCTACCTAGGTAGACGGAGGGTCAAAATACAGGTTCCGTCATACAGAGTGTAAAATGCTTTGGGGTAAAACTGAATTGCTTTTTCAGCAAATTTTTACTAAATATTTGCCGAAGAATGCATTTCAACGGTGTTTTAGTTTTGTTGATTCATAACCTCCGACCTTTCTAAGATGTTATTTTCACTATGATTTCAGTATTTTTGTACTTTTCACTTTCTAACTGAAGCAATTTGGTCCATAGAGCCGGATGGGTTAATGCAACCAAAAACTGTACACCGTATATAGGCCTATAATGTTTCCATGATTGATCATCTAACTTGGTTTTGACAGTCAAATATTGTAAAATTGGGTGCTTTGACCATCCTAACCATTAATTTTATAAACTTTAAGAACACAGAACAAAATCACATACACTGTTACAATTTTATTTAAAATACTCTTAGACTAGAGGACTACTTCTTGGGTGCATTTATTCTATAATATTAATATTAAGTTTCTGTCACTATTTGGTCCTTTGTATGTTTTTCACTATTTAAATATATGGCATATGCAAAGTTATAAATCGCTTTAGTATGATAAACACAAGTAATTGAACTAAACCAGATTGAAACCTTCGCTTGGTAATCTTGTACTTGATTACATGAACTACTGGATAACACCACCGTTAAGCAATGCATAACACTTAATCATCCAGAAATAGAAACTGGGCGATTGCCAAGCACATCCATATACATACTGGCTCTAGGCACGGACTCTTGGCTAGTGGTACTTCCTGAACTTAGATGTCCAAGGTCCACCAGACTCCACTACGTCGCAGACCTGAAGACGACAGTTACTACTAGTTCAAGGTTTATGATTTACTAATTGGAAGTAATTAATTCTTGAACCTAATGAACTTGACTAAGAGACTTCTATAGAAGAGGGGCGAGGCTCCTAGAGTGGTCTAGAGGGCATCGCTCTCTATTCTGTCTTTGCACGCCTTTACTTTTCGGACGTGAAGATAGATTTCCAAGGCCCTGCACATTAAACTGAACATACTACTCATTAAAATGAATTCCTTAATTAAATTATCTAGGTACAGAAACTCATGACGTGACGATAGTTCTTAGACGCAGACATAGGTGTCGTTCAAAATCCACTGTATTGAAGACACGATAAAGAGAGCTACGACTATTCAAGGGTAATAATTTACTCATTGACTCTTGAACCGGAGATCCTGATACAGAAGCTCCTGGAACGACGATAGTTCTTGTAAGTTCGAAGATGTTACAACCACAAAAGTAATACCATGGCCATATCATGGCTCTCGGTAATCAACTGAGACGTGAATGTATAGATGATGGGTAGCCTCTGTCTCAAAAACAGTCATCATTTATGGTTTTACTTGATGCATTGATGCACTTAATGCCATATATACATGTACTCTTGGCTTCCCGGTACTTCTGGGTCGTGATGGTATGTCCAAAGTGAATAGTATGCACTACTAATAATTCTATGCACACATAAAGATGAGGGAAATATCCACTCTTAACCACTAATTAATTTATCTTGATCAACGATGTCAAGCAATCAATCACCCTGGTCTCAAGTCAAAGAAACTTTTCTGTTCTAAGTTAACTATAGTGTTCTTGGACGTTGATATGCAATTCAAATTCCCACCACACTCCATTATTTCCTTTAGGACTATAAAGCAAGGCAAGTCAATTGATCGAAGATTACCCTTAATTACCAGTAACTTAAACACGAGAGAGTCTCTAGGTACAATTGTGCACGGTTAGATGTATCTCCTGAGCTTACTTCCAAGGTCAGTATCCTCAACGGCGTAGACCTGAAGACGAGGGTCGCAATTACCTCAAGGGCTGACTTTCTCTCTTGGTTTATGATCCTACTCCTAGCCATTAACCCTTAACCTGCTTGCCATGGTCGTGGTAGAGTATTGGGTCTGACGCTGTTGTGGTGGAACGTGTGCATATGTTCTGCATCCCTCCTCATGATACCAGAGAGATAGTCAAGATTAGATTTTATACACCAGAGTTGGAGAACAGTATTTTGTATATCTTAATGAAAGGGAAATGATCTTTCGCGTGACCATTTTTGACTGTTACTCGAACTGAACGTATACCCTCAGCAATATGGAAGTGTCTCAAACGTCAGGTAAAATACATATGTTCAGAGGCGCTTCTATAATTGGTAAGGGTATAATTGCGGATCCTTTGCAGCTGAGAGCATGTAAATCCTTTTGAATGATCAATTAATGGGGTAATAATTGGAAAGATGATTAAAACAAAACAAGATTTAATTATTTTCTCCTTATAACAACCAATACGACTGGTGAATTTCTTTTCTCTTTTGTGAGACCCCTCATCGATTTTGGATCCTGTACCAGACTTCTCATCTCCTATTATAAAATTTGTAGCCTGCTTTGATTTGTTGTTGATGTCCAGTAACGTTCCAGTAAATAGATTTCCATGTGTTCATCCCCACTAGAAAAAACAGGCCATGCTGCAGCACGGACAGCGCAACACTACGTCACAGTGGTGGATAGTTGTACGTACTAAAATCTTACCATTAAAATCTTACAAACAGCCAGCTTGTTTATTTACCTAAAACATATGGGAATGGTGATGGCAATGATTTTATCAATGAAATCCATCCACTAGTGTGACGTCATGAATCCTGCAGCATGGCCTTGTTTTTCTAGTGGGACCTTGGTTCATCTCTCAAAACAAAGCAAAATACGGAAAAAAACAGAGTAAATACGGTTCCAAGTTTTGGACCATCTTTCGTTCCTTTGTGGTTGATGTACCTGAGCAAAATAATATCTTCAACTACCGTTATAGCTTATAAACTAGGTTAGAACATTGCACCAAACCCACATTTCTGCAGCTAATCCCCAGGCATTCTATCACACCTGAACCGTATAACCACAATCCAAAGTTATAGCTGAGTTATCGTCTAGTAAAGTGTATCGGACACAAGTTTTCACTCAGTTCGTATCTCTACGCCAGTTTATGTGCTGGTCACTGATTGCGCTGACCGCTCGCCGAGATATAATTGTGGTATACGATGGCAGTTGCAACGTCATCAACATGTAATGGGCCAAGGTCAAGTCTGCAAGGTCAGGATCTTGAGTGCTTTTATTACAGGATCGTTGAGAGATCAGGAGAATCTTGAAGATCCACGAGAATTCACCGCGGAAATGGTTAGGCTTTCCTTCTTGGAATACTGAAGTTTTCTAAACGTTGAATTTCTTGAAGGTACTGATCAAATAGGTTTTCATCACAGTTCTGCTACATCTGATTTGTCAAGAAATGGTCACCACACCTTCTTGGAATACTGGAAGTGATTTTCAAAAGTCAATGTTAAAGGAAGTTTTCTGTTAAGATTTCTTCTTATTCCACATTTTACATATCACATCATGATTCTCATCGTAGTTGCTGTGGATTTCTATCTTGGAATTCTTTTTGTTCTAGGACGCCTAGGAACGAGCCCGGGACTGTTTATCTTATTACTTCAGCCTATATCTGGGGGCTGCGGCATTATCACTTAGATCCATTGGTGATTAGGCGAGATTTTAACCCAGGACCTCAGGGACCGAAGTCTCATTCTCTAATGACCAGACCAACTCTCCCCAAGTAACATGGAATACTGGAAGCGATGGAAGTCACAGTACGAAGGAGGTTTTCAATACAGCGTTCTTAATATTTATTTGATTGTCATGAAGCTACCTAGAGGTATTTTCTTGCATACACGTTAGTTTTAAAAATCTGAGAGTCATTTATATTATTGTAGTTTTTATGGCTGTTCAATTTCAAGTTGTTGCAGATATTACAAACTGATTCTTATTCTAGTTCTTTTGGACTTTCTTTGTTTAAATGGATGCAATTTCTTGAAACCGAAGTTCATTTGGCATTAGTAATACTTAGTCAGAGTTTGTTTTCAATACAAAGTATTAATATAATATTACGTCTGATTTCTGGCATACACTTAAAAATGTAAAATTACTATTTACACTTTTTCAGAAGTTATTGCTTGGACTTTTAGGGGGTTTTATGTTGTTGTGGATATTAAAAATAGTTCTCCAAGTCATCCAAGTTCGTGTAGGTGTTTTATCTTGAAATACCATATACAATTCATATCGTACTTATGTAGCTAAAGTAAAGGATGTTGAAATACAGAGAGTGCATTGCTTCATTTAGTTTCTCTAGAGACTTTCAGATTAAGGAGTCATGAGAATGTTAACTATCATCGAGTTTTTGCTTTTTTGTTTCCAGCATCCAGCGAGCCGTTTGAAAACAAATTAAGTTCCTTCTTCTCTTCCAGTAAATTACAACAGTAGAATTGGCTTAACATATGCATATGAAAACGGCAGATCTAGAATCATTTCATCGCAGGGGAGGGCGTTGGCGTAATCGCAGGTCACTCCAGAGGTCAGTAAAGTCAGTAAGGTCAATTGGCCTGTGGCAAAGTCAGTAATCCGAGGTGTCGGCTTACATGTTGCATATTGACTATGGAAAACAAAGACCAAGTCATGGGTGGTAACCGTTGGGTAACAGAGTTAAATCTAGATTGCGACCCAGTTGACAATGATCTGTGTGTTTCTAGACTCACTTCAATGGGCCACTAATCATGGCCACCAAGGTAACTCGGTAGATTGTGCTTATCTCAATCCTACATGGTCAACTAATTATTGTGTTTAACGTTTACATGAATACATCGAGTACCTTTACTGATTGGTTGATTAGATGATTAAAGGAGCCAAAATTGAGTAAATGCTCATCTGAATTTACAACTCAAAAGCGTAATTTTAGTCATTTTAATAAATCTAGGCCAATAAACTAGAGTATGTGGAATCTTAGTCTTCAGGAGGTGACCGCATTAAACTGGTGAAAACTTAAGCGGATTTACGGATTGGTTTAAACAATTATCCAGTTGTTTTTTTAAATAAATCCAGTTTTTAATATTTGAGTTTAACTTTAAACTAGCTGTAACTCACGGGCTTAACCCCGTTTGACTTCATAAGTATTAATAAAACTACAGTATTGATTGGTTAAGTTAAGCTGAAATAAACAAAACAGAATAATACAGTAATAAAAAAAAATAATAATCACACCTGATTTTAATAAGGTAATAACTTAAATTCAAATAATAACATACTAAGTACAGCTGAGGTATCTTTAACATTAGGTATATGGAAAGTTCCCTTTGGAAATCAATTACGACCTTAAAGGGCAATTTATGAAATAATGGATAGTTTTTTGCGCAAGGTTTCTCGTCGTGAGGAACATTTTAAGTATATGGTTTATGGGGGTGTGACTTGTAGTTTTCTCAAAGGTTCATGGGTACTTTTGGCTTTATATGATAGAGCTCAGTGCTTCGGAGACCATGGTCTCGGGTTCAAATCCCGCCAATCACTAAAGGACTTTATGTATGTGATAATGCCACAACCATCTACTAGTAGGTCTAGCTTGAGTAATGTGTTTAACAGTTCTGTACTAGAACCTAGCGTCCTAGGATGTGAAGGTGTGACATTAAACAAAGTTTCCATTATATTTACAAAAAATTACACTACTTGTCTCTGGTGTCGTGGTTGAACACCACAATTTATTTATTTGTTTATTTTTTATTTATTGACTATTTTAGCACCTCAACATATCTACTGAAGACATCAATTTCCACTGGAGTCCAAGGGACAAATAATACTCTACAATTCCTTTGTCCAAACACGAGAAGAATATTGTATCCATGTCCTAACAAGGTTTGTCCCCAGATCTTGGGGTTCCACAATAAGATTTCAGCAGCTCACGCATGTCTGACCATTGCGTTGTCCAGAGATTGAATCAAGTGATCATCGCGGTCCCTGGTTGTCGTCTAACTCGAGATATTGGCCAATCTGTCCTTGTCTTGGTACTGGATTGGTTGATTTTATTTACATTCGGTCATTTGTAGAGGGCGAGCAATGATTCAGTGTTCGGTTTTGGAATAAATAAGGATGATTTTGGATACTGTAGGTATGACGTATACTTCTCATACTTAAGTTATCTGAATTTTTATGTCCATAAATGCTTAAGTTCGGCGTCAAATAAATTTTTATCTCTTATTTTAGTGTAAGTTTGATGGTATACTTTATTTTTTGATTATATAATTCTAGAAAAGCTTTTTGAAAGATTTCCGAATGTCTTAAAACATGCTCTAGAAACTCAGAGCCATAGTTTTGTACTAATAATTGTGTTTTGAAGTGTCTGTGTATGCTACGAGATAATATATTAACACCTAGTGTTTACCTTCTAGTGAATATGGAGATGGATCGACAGTTGAAAAGGTTTTATTCCATGGGTAACAACGTATTTTCCGATTATTTACACTATCTTTCCCAGCATTCAGGCTAGGTTAAGAGATCACGAATTGATTTTTTTACTAGTTAATACAGAGTTTTGTATATATTTTTTTTTATGTGCGGGGATTTGAAAATATTTAAACTCCAAAGTCATCATTGGTAAAAACAACCCTAGTACCAAATTTCACTCTCTTCCCAAATTTATTCCCGTTTATTGTATATCCTCAGCAAATGCAAAATATAGGATATCAGTTGATTGACATGTTACGAAACTTCGCCCGACTGACAGGACCACTGAGTGGTGTTAGTGATAAGAGGTCTGTCAGCTGGTCAGCGTCGGAGTGATAACAACTGATAAGGGGAAACTGACAGGCAGACACTGTTATCAATGACAGACCCATTATCATCTGGTCTCCGGTGCTGGCGTATTTTGGTCAAAACTGATTATTTTATTTGTTAAAATTTAGAAAAATGTTTCGCAGAGGTAGTTTATGTGTTTGTGTTAGGGTGTGTAACATAAAGGGGTTTAAAATGATCAAAAAACAAAGAATTTTAATTTCTTTGTTTATTGGTTATCAGGCTATAACCATAAAATGTGCATAAAATTACTCCTACCTGTAATATAATTTAGTTTAATTTGGTTTGTTTCTTTGGTATTTTCGCGGTAATTTTCCATAGAGTTTTTTTTATCTCCAAAACGTTATCACGACGTTTTTGAATTTAGAACTTGATCCCGTATTCAGCTATGCGTGTGCCTAAAACGATCTTAAACAAAACAAATAGTTTTAGTGAACAAACATATAGCTGGAAAATCACAATAGAAAAACAACACAGGAATAGTAGACACAAGACGAAATGGAGGGATGGTAGAGTATGTAAATTTATAAAGGTCTACCTACACATCAGAAAAAGTAGGCCTAATACAATAAGCCCTTTTAAAATCACGTATTTTCTTAGACCGTTTTGGAACACGTTTATAGAAGCTCTCCATACATCTTCAACCGTTAACTTCGGAGACGTTTCCAAACACAAGCCCCTCAGAACGACCCTAGGAAGAAATAACCTAGTCAATGTTAAAACCAACCAGATTCTCGCAAACCCAGTCAATGCTGTAGACGGTGGACCTGAAACGATCAATATTATTGAAAATATGATTGACTCAATAATATTGTCATGCCAGACACACTGAGCCGAATTTCTTGCTGCACCTTACAATTTTAATCCAAGATTTACTCAGTACCAAAATTTACTTCATGAAGAAGTATTAGAAAAAAGTCTTGTCGTTATTTTACATTGTGTTTAAGAAGAGAAGAGTAAAACGTAAGAAGTGGGTAAAGGAGTGGTTGCTAAACCGTAAAGAATATACATACTTGAGGTTGTTGAAAGAAATTTCTTTGAGTGACCTTGAAGACTGCCACAATTACCTAAGAATAAATAAAGATAAGTTCTACTTGTTACTCTCATCAATGGTAGAGCCATATTTAGTGAAAAAAGTACAAACAAGCCAGCATGTATTACTGTTGAGGAAAAACTTGTCTTGACCCTTTGATACCTAGCAACTGGAAGAAGCTTTGGATATCTGAAGTTTTAAAAGCAGTTATGTCACCTGCAACGATCAGTAAAGCTATCTTGGAGACTACATTTTTAGTGGTTTGACAATAATATTGATGCACACGCTGACGCATATACTTCAATATTATTGTCAATAATCCTCCGTGAACTTCCGGTATTGATGGCTGGTTTTCAAGATTTTTAGATTTTCTTCAATATTTGTCGTCAAACCTCCCGAGGTGGTACTCTCAATAATATTGGCAATATTATAGAATGTTGACAATAATTTTGATCGTGTACGGTATAAGCATAGATGAAGTAATATAAATGATGGCGTTTATTTATTCTATGGTATAAGGAAGACCTAGAAGATCACAAAAAGAAAAACGACACTGACAACAACACATACTCAAAGGAGAGATTGAGACAATGGTTGAAACTAGTACGGTATGTTTATTCCATGATGACTACCTGTAGTATCCAAAGCATTAGGCATCAGACAAAGTAATACAGTGGGCCCTTTCGAAATCACCTATTTTCAAACGTATTGAAACACGTCCGCAACTCAAACCCATCCACACCTCGTACTGTACCGTAATTTCGGTGGTGAGCCATCGGCACGACCCTCGTGTATCCTGCGTAGTTACGGCGAGATGCTAGATAATGATGGTGCAGTGGAACTCCCCTCCCCCACCCACCCCGGGCGTCGAAGGTTACCCATCGTATCAGGCGATCGGACACCTGAGCAAATGATGGAAGTCTGGTAGCGCGTAGCAACAGGATAAGCCGGAGGCTGGCCGAGAGAGAGGGAAAATAGAGAGAAAGAGAGGGAAAGATCAGCTGACGTGACGTCACGGCCACGTGTTCACCGTCCAAGGCCACTTTTACGAGAAGTAGTAGGAGTAGAAGAAGAAGTATAAACCAGCTGCGCTGCACCGTGTTGTTTGTTTTTGTCGGGGCGAACGCCCTCTGGCTGCACCTCGGCCACGACGGAGACACTGGAGGGGGGGCTTGGGTCCAGGAGATGCTGGAGTTAAAATGAGTTGAAGATGGAATAATGTAAGGAGGATTTTAGGTTGAATACATACTCAGAGAGATGTGTTTGTAAAAAATACAGTATGAGACAGTTTACAGACAATACTAGGGATGTATCTGGGAAGCTGAGTTGTTATCGCTCTCCTAATTATCAGAAGATTGCTGGTTCGATCCAGATAACAGTCATTAGCTTTTCAATAGTTTGAAACTGGACCAGCCTATATTTTATCATTAGGACTTTTGATTTAAATTATCCCGGCTAAAAACAGATCTTAATAACGAAGCTATACGGATCATCCACAGACTCACTTCTCTCTACCCTCTCTTGACAAGGTTAATCACATTATTTCTTGTAAAATAATGGGGTATTTTTTAGAAGAAGGCCACCACTTTTTGATATTTTTGGAATAACTACAGTTTTGGTTTGGTTCGGTTCTGTCACAATCACATAATGTTTACGAAGGAAGAGCAGGGATTTCTTACAATCTTTCCAAGTCATAAACAACGATTGTTCATTCTACTGTTATCAGTAATTGACCTTGACACTCAGCTCCTGCAGAGGTAATTAAAGCAATCAGATAACAGCATTAGCTGAACTGAGTATAGTGAGTGTATCGGTTGTTGTTATCTTATCAGTGTCTTTGTCTGAGCTGCTGACCTACCTCACTCACTACTTGTTATTCTTATCAGTGCTTGACATGCAGTCAGTGTCAAACGAGATTTATACTCTGGAAATGTCAATCAAGTGTGCAGCTGGAAATGTTGCTGTCATTTCAAACAAAAATATTTTATTTATCAAGGCCTCTTACTGTTATTAATACATACACTCGTAATGGAGCTCCTATAATTAATTTTTAAATCATTTTAGCCAAAAAACATTGTATCACGGTCTGATTTGCATAATTTCCCTAAAAATGAGGTAGAGAAAGAACTGATTGAACTAAATTATAGAATATTGAACTGTATATATATATTCTTTACTTAACCTAAAATGTATGGACGTTTAATACACGAGTAAATGCGAAGATGTGTTGAATTTGAGATGGCCTTTGATTTTTTTTCTGAGATCAGCTGTTTATTCAGTTTTGTCTATTTATTCAGAGTCCTATGATGAAGGTCACCTATGTTATGTTTCTAACCATCTTACATCACTGACTGCATCACTTACTGTATTCACTTCAAAAATACAGCAAGTTTTTATTCGAGAATCGGGTTTGACTGTTTGTAGAATCGGACGAGACTTGTAGAATCTTTGTTACTGACTTAGGAATTAATTTATCCTGGACTATATTTTTCAGAGCCCTATGATCATGATCAAGAACAGATTTGGGTTCAGACTAGACCGTCCAGTGTTTAACAATTAAAAAGCCAAAGACTCCCGTGATAAGATTGGAGATCTTATTGATAGATGGCCTACAACCCTTAATTTAACTTGGTCATCTTTAGTTTATCATAAATACGCATCAGAAGTATCTTTAAACATACGAAAATCGCTCTCGACAATTGCGCTGCAGCATTTCCAAGGTCAGATATAACTGCTGCATAACTCTCAAGTCGTCAGCATTCAGTCGTCACTCGTCAGCTGCTGAGTTGGCTGCTGCCCAGATGTAAATTGACACCTCAAGGCTGAGCTGAAATGGTGTAAAAAAGACCTTGAGGTCTATTGCAGTTATGGGCTTTGTTCATTTGCCAGACACTTGAACAAGGATTGTGCAATGTTGTGATAAACTGTGCCGTGTTTGTTGCTGTTATGAGTTGTAATGCTATATATCTTATGTACGTGGGCGTACAACAACATTTCTTAATGATACAGAAGACATGAAGCAATTGCAAATACAAACCCAGCGAATAAAAAAGAAATAGGAAAAAACAATAAACTAAAGGGGGCTGTTCGTAAATTTACGAGAAAAGGGCTAGGATACAGAAAATAATGAGTTTAAATATGGATAATTTAGATTTTTTAAATTATTTGAAGATGGTTGTTCAGTGAAGGATTCAAAACCCCGACGGAATATTGGTGGATCCAGAAAATTGGTAGAAGAAAATGTTATTGATACAGCAACACACTTTTAAGGTTTTAAGCTGAATTTGTCAGGATGAAGTACCTCACAATATTTTCCGGATCCGTTTAGTGTTGTTACTAAGATCAGCTGTTTCACAATCCATGAGATCGAACAACAGTGGTTTCTATGACTTGAATACAGTTTAATAATCGAAACTTAGCCAGCCTTCTTTGTGTATGAACGCAACATTTATTGGTAATTGCTACTGACTGAGATCAGATGCTTCAGCCAACAACATTATTTATTCATAATAATTCTCAAGAAGGAAGACATCTTGAAGAACAGTGATTAACATGACGTGAACACGTTTTATCAACCTATTCTTAGACGACGCTACAAAACGCGAAACATCTTAAGTTATTGTTATTGGTATTCTGAAATAAAATAATTCTTACTTCATCTAAAATACTTTTTGATGGGACTTCATAGATTATTATCCAAACTGGGGTGATTATTCGCAAAAAGACAACAAGAGTTATACCAAACGTTTTCATTGTTTACAAACACAACAACTCTAGTGATACCCTCACTGAGTGCATCTCGTGATAAGCCAGTGATTATAATTTCATCAACCTCTAGTCGTGTGCGGGACCAAGGTCAAGGTGATGCATTTCGCAAGCGATCGCATGCAGCGTGACTTGTGTAATCGTAAACATTACCAGTGGCTCTTATCACATGCCCCTTATCAAGTTCAAGGTCGTATATCGTCACTTAAACAACAGCCAGTCTACTTAGCACTTTGATTCCTTTGGTGATTTAGATTTTAGGAATTATGTCTTGACAGCGTACATCTTCGTTTTAACATTTTTTTTTCACAGAGGATACGCGTCCGGTAACCAGACGTGGATTAGGCGTCCGGTAGTGACGTCACCGGGTTGTGGGGTCCCGGAACGCCATTACCACAACGATACGATGTTCGGCCAGCGTTGTTCGTGATATAGTGGATAGAGTGCTCGGCTGATATCCAAGAGGTCCTGGTTCGAAACCCATCGGTTTCTTTAACTTTTTGTCACAGATTTTGCTTTGAATGTAATTTCTTCTTAACTGCACATCTTTTGTTAGAATTTTTGGCATTTATAATTTTATGTTATGAAGAGAATTGAACCTTCATTTGATTTTTTGCACTATCAGCAAGTTTGGTTGGTTAGGTTAGGTTATGACAGTAACTGCCGGACGCCTAATCCACGTCCGGTTACCGGACGCGTATCCTCTGCGTTTTTTTTTACCATTTCTTATCATTAACGTCTTATCGAGTTCAAGGTTTATAAGCTTTTATGATAAACAATAGCTAGTTGATTTTGTAACAGTAAAACTCGGTCTAAGAAGTTAAATTGTGACAGTGCACATTATGATTTAGGCACTCTTCAACATTAGCTTTGGCTCCTACAGACTTCTCCACAAGTTCAAGAATTTGTGGTGTCAGTTATAAACAACAGCTGATCCATCCCGAGTAAAATTAACACGTTTTGAGGGTTTAGGAGTTGATTTTTACGATCATAACTGAACCCCCAGGATTTGTTACTAAAGCTTACGTGATTGAATCTTCTTCAATATTC
Source organism: Macrosteles quadrilineatus (assembly GCF_028750875.1). NCBI lineage: Eukaryota > Metazoa > Arthropoda > Insecta > Hemiptera > Cicadellidae > Macrosteles > Macrosteles quadrilineatus. The sequence goes on from NW_026542597.1 coordinate 74,204,996, forward strand.
TCCAGATCATGGTCAACGATTTGTACTAGTTTGTATCGGATCTTGAGACTAATGTCCTACTAAGGCAATGAAAGCAATCAGATGACAGGTAGATAACAGTAGAAGACGAGCTGAGTCGTCTGAAGGATATCTTTTAAGTATCATTGTCTAAGTTGGTGACTTTCTTCTGTGTATGCTTCTGCACAAAAACTATTTTGAAAGTTAAACCATTGAATATTGGATAGTCAAAGGTTAAACCATAGCCAATCTGTTTGCTCAACAGTTAACCATGTGTTTATAGGATTTAGGTAGTATATTATGAAAACATTGATTCTGTCTCAAAATCAAGTCTTCTGAGTGTGCCAATCAATCGAACTACTAACACCCATGATTGTAGGCTTACATGGTTGAATAGCCTTCCAATCTTGATGTTCGGAAGGCAACGAACGATAGTGGCTAACGTTGATCTTCTTAAAGGAAAATTTTTTTTTTTTTTTTTTTTTTTTTTTTTTTTTTTTTTTTAAGAGGTTGGCGGCCTCTTTTAACCTTGCATTTGCCCGTCCACATAGACTAAGCGCCCGTGCGTGGATCGTTTACAGCAAAGCAAGGAGTGAGCCGGTACAGTACAAAGGTGAACTGTACTGATAAAATGTTATCGGCAGTGATCAAGATCCGAACCCACGACATCGCTGCCATGGGCCCGAAGTCCGCGACGCTACCGACTGAGCCACCGACTCACTAGAATTATAATTCAACAGCCAATCAAACGACTTGGTCATCTCCTGAAGACCTTAATTCGTCAACTGTAAAACTAGTTTTAATAGTAATAATTTTCTTTGTCTCTTATCACAACCCCCTTATCAAGTCCAAGGATTTTCAACGTCACGTAATAAACAATAGCCAATCTACCGGGTAACAGTAAAAAACTCGGTTTTGTTTTTATTAGGTTGTGACAAGGAGGGAAAGATAAATGGTGGACAGGGCAACCTTGCTCCCCCCCCCCCCCCCCCACTAACACCTGGGGGCGCCCAACGCAGGTGTCGGGCCGCGGTGTTGCCACTTCTCCTGCTACTGTTTTGAATCTGGTCCTGGCTGGCCTACATCTCTTTTGATAGCATCTGGGTTTGTAATGTGGGATAAGACTTGCAGACGTGACTGGACTTAACTCACTGCCACCTCGTTTGAAAAGGATGGGTGTAAGGTTGTTCAGGCGTGTGTTTGAAAAGGAAGGATGTAAGGAGGTTCTGTGTTGGGTTTGGATTTTGTTCTTTTTGGATCGTTGGTGCAAGTTGATGGTGCTGGTGAAAGAAATACGTGTGACTAGGCACTTTGTCATAGGAGAAGCAGTGTCATTTCCCCAATTATTAGTTTCAGAAGAAATTGAGTTCTTTTTGTGTTTTCTGTGTTCTAGATTTGTGTTTGGACAGCACTTACTTCGGAAAAAATTGGCGTTGGACTAATAATTAGAGAACAAGACTGTAATCTAGGTGAAAATACACAATATAGGACTTCCCTGTTCTTAGTGATTGTTCTTATTCTAGCCTATGACGTAAGAATAACTAGATTTGATTTATAGTTTAAAAGTAAACCGATTTAGAGGCCCTCTAGGTGTTTGTCTTTATTGCAGATTCAAAGTTCAACTAAATTGTTTTTGTCAGAATATAGTTGCAATCATTATTGTTAGAACATCTCGATATCAGACTTTTCAAACCTTTTAGAGGACATGTCATCACGATCACATGTTACATCACCAATTGGAAACTTGTGTTATCTTGACAAGAAATTACCGGAAACTTAAAATAACTGTTTCATGCAAGGATAGACACAAGTTTAGAGAATTACTTTAGTTCCTCATATTATTTCCTCTTACTAAATGTTTTATCCCAGCTTCAATTGAAATCAATATTTTATAAAACCTTTTACATCATACATTTTTACTTTTTCTGAATAGATTGCCTTTCTATGACCACGTGAAAAATCTTGTCGTCAATTGAAAGAAGTGTTCTCAATCCTAAAACTGCTGACTCATAGATGTACATTTACTTCCCAATTTGCAGGCATTATAAAAAAAACCTTTGATATAAGAGAAGCAGAAGATGATGCCATAAATCATGCGGATATTGTATGAAAACTTTTTTTCTGGAGATTAAGGCTGTTTAAAAAGACGCCTTTGCAACACCACATCAAAACTTCGATGTCATCTTGGCAAGAAGCTACCCCAATCTCTAAATTGATGACACATGAATGTACATTTTTACCTCAATTTGCAGACATAATACCAGCAGTTGATGCGAATGATGATGACATAAATGACGCCAGGTGCAAGATGCAGATGCATGCAGCTCAACATGCACTTAGCTGCACCTGCCATTACATGACCTTGAAACTATCATTACACTTCCTTTGGAATATCAAAGCTTTGTTTGGCTTCGTGCAGCAGATCTCAATGTCAATTGGGTTTACGTGCTGATGGAAGATAGGGAGTATGTTTTTTCTAGCTTTTGATCGTGCAGTGTTTTTTGATTTGTTGCATGATATGTCGAGATCATCTGCAATTTGATTGTTTTGCATGCGAAAAGAGGAAGGAATTTCTATTACAATTGTAGAAAGAGAAGAGTGCCTGCCTTTCCATCACGTGATACCAGCTCGATTAAATTGGTATACTTTGCGATAAGATCATCTTCGTACCCAAAATTACTAGAAGCATTTTTCTATTTCGATATTGATCTAGTTAAATCAGAAGGTCGGTGTTTAAATTTAAAGTGAAGTTGTTTCTTGAACAATATGTCATTTATTTGTCGTTAGGCCGTGAATTAATAATGAAGCTATCTAAAAAGGTCGATATTTAATAGTCTTAAGACCAGAGTTTGGACAGTTCCCTCCCAAAAAAAGTTGAAAATTCTGGTGTAGAAACACAAAACAATACGTCGTATATGTTCTGTGCTCTCTGGTGATGACGCTGATTTCAATCCTGGTTTTAGAATGACTTTCCCCAAGGTGATGGAGTGTAAGCGATTCTTTCATCATCCATGTAAGCCCATGAAAAATAAAGGGTACTTAAGTATTATACGGAGGCCACCCTTATACAACGCGCTGCGGCGGTTAGGTTTGGTCATCATGAAGCTTTTATGACTTGTCTGGTTCGATTCATAACGAAAGTAGGAAAGTCCTACAAACATATTTATAATAGACCAACCTAACCTAACCACCGCAGCGCGCTGTAAAATAAGTGGCCTCCGTATAATACGTAAGTACCAAATAAAGATTAGGTCATTTGTGGAAGTTTCCCGTGACCTGTAAAAGACAACCGAACAATGTCTGACATAATCTAACTAAATCAAATCTAATCTAAATACCTCACCTAACTAACCTGTACAGAGATAAGCTACAACTACAACAACAAGGTAAGTTCTCATTATTTTGTGTTTATAAGTCGAATCTAGTTGATTTACAAGCAAAACATAGATATACGTTAATTATAGTACTGTATTACATTAAAGGCCTATTGTACAAATGCTAGATTTTTAAAAAGAAGAAAAAGTTTAAACTTTTGATTTTAAAAAAATGACAAATTTCATTACCTTTAACCCCTCCCCACCAAAAAAGTGCACACGTGTAACTGAAAATCACAAACCGAGACTCAGCAATCATAAATCATCCCAACAAGACCACGTGACTCGGAAACACATGTCCTGCTATATTTACAGCTGTTTTAATTACAATAAATTACGACTCATAAAGAAATAAAAGTGGGCCTGCTTGCGCTACGGACCAGCGTCGATTATAAAACAATAAATTATCCTAGCGCGGCGGTTTGTTTGGAAACTTGGCAACACCGGATGAGGTGGTTGACCAGCCTGATCCCAATCACGGTCTGTCTGTCTGTCTGTCTATCCGTCTGTCTGTCTATCGCTGTTTGCAATGGGCCGAGAAAGCTAACCAAGAAAATCACTATTGATTTTTTTCCTTGATGAAGACTTTCATGATTATTCTGGCCTGGACAAATCAATAACTATTTTGTATTACTGTTTATGATACATTTGGTTATAGTACAAAACCCTGTTAGTCGTTTGTAATCAAACGCATTATGAGTATAAGTTTGAGTATAAATATATATCAAGTTGTAGTAATACAATTTATTTTAATTTTAAGTACTATTATTATTGTAATTTATTGAAAATGTTGCCAGTTTCAAAGTTAATCCTTTATTTTTCTCAGCCCCATATTTTTCAATTCGTTCAAATTGTAATAATTTGTTTACAGGGAACACCATAATTTTTTTCCTATTGGCCTTCTCTTTCACTATGATCTGTTTAGGCCTTCTTGATTAGCTGATTATCTGTTGAGGTTAACTTTTATATATCTTCAAATTGAGTCCTAATTGAATGTATTTTTTCTTAAATCAGATACCTGTTTGAATTTTTCTCATGTACACGTTCTAGCAAATTTCTCATTTATGATAATCTAACGAAAGCAATATTAATTGTTGAACTAAGTTACGACACAGTGTTATTACTCCTTCCTCGCAGAACCCCTTACCAAAACCTAAAATGTCCTACATTTTACCAATAGTATCCCACTGTGATGACAATTTTGTTAAATGTCACTAGTAAGCAAAAACAACCGATATTTCTCTGAATATCTACGTTATGACGTAAATATCTATGGATGTGACGTCGAAAAGTCGTCGACCGTCCTTGAGAGGTTGACGTTACGGGACAATCAACCTTCAGCTTTCCATGTTGTACGTTGAACTAGGGAAATACTCATGGAACAATTTCACGGGCAATAACCTCAGTAATTGATATCAAAACTCACCAGTTCTAGGAAAAATAATACCGCAATTTTCAGCGAAGTTTTATCAATTTTATAATCCATGTTCGAACCGTTTGAATAAAAAAAAATCTTCGATACTTTTACCTTTGAATTACTTGCAATTTCGCCGATAAACCTACAAAAAGAAATTTGTGCCGATAGTTATGTAACATCGTTTAAACCAAAATAAGTTGATGGGTTGATGGACAGTCAACTTCAGGGTAAACAAATAAAGATAAATACAGTTTCAATATGTTGAGAGTTGAGACAAACAGTATAGCATGTTATAATTGGACTAAACAACCAAACCAACAACAATACACACACAAACTACATTTCAAACATACAACAACAACATGAACATTTACAATAACAAAACATCAGTACGCAGGAACCTTTTTTCACGAAGGTATAACCTCATGGACAAGAAAAATGGACCAGCTGTAAAGATACATTTTTGTCATCAGAATTTGGACACTAAAACAATGAAAAAAAATTTTCAACTAAATTTATACTATCCATCTTAACCAATTCAAAGATTTAAAAAATCCAAAAATATTTTAAAACTAAAAATTTAAATGCTTATCATAAATTTAAAAACATGTCATCACCAGTTATGTTTTAAATCACCTACATGTTTTACTGGGGATGCGGAATACTATCCCCCGGAAAACTACCCCCCCAGGTGAAACGTGACGTCACAAAATCTGCCAACTAACCAATATGGAAGCCGTGTCCGCGACTGGAATACTACCCCCCCTGGACAAATCATGCTATTTAATTTTAATTTTAATTCGAGTAATTCCATTGGATGATAGAAAAGTCATGTGGTGAATATAAAACAGAATTTAGAAATGTTACAGCAAGTTTAGTTGGTTAGGTTAGGTTAGATTAGAACTGTTTGACAACTAAATTTGAGTGTCCGTGACTGGAAAACTACCCCCCCGGTCTCTGACGTCAATATGACGTAGGAACCTGTTTGGGGGGGTAGTTTTCCGGGGGGCAGTCTTCAGGCGACCCGTTTTACTGCTACCCATGCCTTGACCATAAATTTCTTTTAGTAATATATTATGTTTCTCCTTTTCTAGAGTTATGATTCCTTTCCCATATAAAGAAGTGGTTTGCCAGGTATAACCTTGACAGAAGGCAATAATGTTCAGAAGTTCCTGATGACATGTAACCTATCTGTAAGTGTTAAGACTTAACCACAAGCATAAGCTGCCAACTGCCACTGCCAACTTGATTTCTTCAACCTTGACGCATACTGCTTAATGTGCCTCTTGGATATCCTTTTCAGACCTTCCAAGGAAACCAAAGTGGTATGAAAAGAACTGCTTCAATATGTTGTGCAAAAAGCGTTTTATATACAGTCACAGTGTTATCATATTGAAAGTCAAAATACCTCTACTGACGATTTTGAATATTATAATTTAGATATTTCTTAATTACATCAAATATTTACTGAGTACAGGTAAAATATATAGGTATTGTTTTTCTTTGGTTATATAAGTGCCGATTAATTACTAATGTACCTAAATACATACAATAGTAAATTTACCATTTCACAGTCACAGTATTCGTGAAGTGGTCATGAAGTTTCAGTAGGTGTTGAACCCACTGGGCCTGTTTAAGACATGTCATGTCATAATCCTCTTCCCTATTCAGTCCTCTTCTTTGCTATTGGATCCATCTGAAATCATACTTCTTAACGTTTTGGCATTCTTAGTTAAACAATTCTACATACAGTATACAAATATATATTTTCTTTATCCAATTATGAATAACAACAACCGAAATCCATTATTTTTTCTTTTACAGATTCTTAAAATCCATGCGTATCAGACTACGGAGAGAGGAAGACGGTTTACCGTATTCCCTTAAAAGATTTTGGTGTTCTGAAACCAAAACACCATTTTAACTTACTAAGTTTGGAATAAAAGATAATATTGTTTTTTTTTATAGAACGGACACATCTTTGCTAATCACAATTCGAAGCTTTCTGAACCAAAAGCTCAAACTGCCTTTTATAACACCCTCTTCACAAAAAAGAGCGTAAAAACATATGATATTTTCCAAACTGATTGTTATCCAGCTAATTACCGGATCATTTACACTCCCCTCGACAGGTCTGTGCATGTCTGGGTCCCTTGGTGGGGGGGGGGGGCTCCGTGACGTAGCTGCCCGGGGTCAAGGGGCCAGTTTTTGTGCCCCGGGGCCCAACTCGGTCTGTTTACACGGCAAGATCAGCTGTTGCTTATAGATCACTCCTCCTCACTCTTGTACACTCTCGGTCAAAATTTTTATAGCTCTTGGTTCTCCCCAATCCACAATTCCTTGGCACCTTTCCAATCCGGGCAGTCCTTCGTTTGTTACGATTTCCTAACGGTGTAGTGATGTAGTTCCGGTGTTGTGGTTTGGTCCTTTTTTTAATTTGTATAATCCTGCGCTCAACAGTACAGTAGTAGGAAAGAACAAGGGTCTTCTGATGTTGCTTATAATGCTTATATTTAGATCACTCGATGCACTGTTTACATGCAATTTATATGTAATGTAGTTGGTTAAAGATAAAGGGGGGGGGACACAGAACACTGCTATGGAGCTGTTGTATTAAATACAAAAGTAAATGATTTTGTCAACTGGTATAATTGAAATAAGCTGTATTTTACCATTTTCTCGGTTCAATAATCCCTTTGTACTTACTTTTCTCTATTTCTCATGTCTTCCTTTCTTCATTTTCTTCCTTGAACGATGAATTTAGAAATATGGGAAAACATAGATCCTGTGTAGGAAAGTGTATGACGAATCGATTTGGACACAGACACAGACTAGGATGAAAACAACAATAGGAGTCAAATGCTTCACAGCCCGTTTTTACACTATCTAATTGCCTATTCATCGATAACGATTCAAATAACTGGCAAATCTTGGGTAACAGTTATTTATTGAATCATTAATAATTTATCATCCACATCTCTTCCTTCTTGTCTTCCTTACTTTATTTTTAAGAAAAATAAAGTAAGGAAGACAACCTTCTTACAGTCATTCCTTTATCTCTTTGTACTTCTTCCTTTATTTTATCTGCACTACCCATTTTATTATTTCGTTCCTCTTTTTGCTCCTTCCAACCTTCCCTTAATACTAACTTCATGCCTCATAGTCAGCCAGTTCATGTAATTGAGCGTATGAATCATAGGTGTCAGTATTCTGACCAGCCCGATGGCAATGATCGCCGTGCGGTCAATATACCATGATTTTGCCAACTGCCATATTTGTTACGTTTCTCTTTCTCTCTTTTTGTACATTCAATCATTTCTGTCTTCCTATCTCGATCCCTTCTTTCTCATTTCCTTCCTACCTGGAAGAATTTCTTCATTTCTTAATTTTTTCTTCATTTCTCTTCAATTTTTCTTTTTTTCTTTTTTCCTCCCTGTGTTTGTTCTTCTTTCTTCATTTCCTTCGTACATACATTCACTCTTTGCACACCTTTCTTTCCTAGTTTCATCAGACCTACTTTTCTCTTTCTTCGCCTCTCCTTTTATTCCTTGCTGACTTTAAACATTCACTACTTTTCTGCTACTCTTCTCTATTCCTCCATTCTATGCTTTGCACGTCATTTAGACACGCTCAATCAACAGCAATACCAGTTGAATGCCTCCTAGTCTCCGGTTCACGTAATAGTCGAGTATGAATCACCACTGTCACCATCCTGATGGCAATGTTCGCCGTACGGTCAATATACCGTCCAGTAGAGTTACGTGCGAGGCAAACGTGCCGTGTTTTTTGGCGCGTCACCTCCCGCAACCTTGTAGTGCCATTTCCCTCGCTTTTTACACCCGAAGTGACGTTCTACCGCGTGACCGTTCAAAGAGGATTGTCAACTTGGAAGATAGTTGTGAAATGTTAATAGGCTGTGATTTTCCAATGAGTTTTACAGATCGTTCAAATGAAATTTAGTTACGTGATTGCGATGAGAAAGGTTCAGAATTCCGTTTACACATTTACGGATACCTTTTACTCCCCAAACAGTAAATCTACACGAATTACAAAAAGTCAAAACTAAAAACTGTTGTCCAAATGTTCACTCAAGTAAAGTGTGGATGTAGTGAAAGGTGTTTTTAAGTACAGATAAACCTATTCTCGCCTCAAAGATTTTTATTCTCAGCTTTCTAGGGAGGTAGACCTACCCCTTACAATTAACTCATAATAAATACAATTTATAACAAGAACTGTACAAAAATCTTTTACAGTATCATCTTATAATCGAAAAAATTAACTAAATAAACATAAAAATGTTGAATCCAAGTTTTCGTCGGGAATCCACTATTAATGGCATCACTAATTGGAAACTTAATGACAAATAATGGCATCTAGGCCCATAACTGAACCCAATTATTGGTATTGAACAATCAGTCTTTAAATAAAGGTGATCCAGAAAAATTAGAAATAAATCAATAAAACTACAAAAATTGCAAAAAGTTGAACTCTTGCAAACCATTGTAAACTTAAATAAATTCACTCCTTTTGACAGCTGATCCGTCTCATCTCTTTAAACAATGCTGCCAACCCTATCTGCCCCCGCACGCTGCATCCGCTGCACATGCACCGCACTTCCGGCATGCTCTATGCACCCCGCGTGGCCCCAGGCTTATCACGTGACTCGCCCCTTCACGGTGATTGGCGATTGGCACTTTGATGTCCAATCAACCACGTCCACGGGAACGAACAGCTGGTTGGTACAGAGTTTTAGGATTTTGAATAAAAATATTGACGGTAAATCAAGCGGAAGGAGGGTAAAGGGTTTCAAAGCGGTATGGGTGATAAACAAAGTAAGAAAGGTTTTTGGTAATTATGATTTAATTACTTGGTGGTCGAACAGACTTGTAAAGGTTTTATGGGATAATCTTGTTTTATCTGGGTGTTTCCAAAATGTATTTACTGTTGAAAAATACTTCAACGTCCAAGTTTCTATCGGTATATAGAAAATAAAATCAATGGTAAATTTTTACCAAATTTGACTTAATGTATACTACATGTACATCGTATCATTGATTGTAATTTTTTGTAAAATCCACACCATAGAAAACAGTTTGACTTGTGTCCTTACCTATGAATATCCTATTGAAGAATAATACCTAGCTTTGGTCAAATCAATCAAAACTATTAGGTCCATGTTATCCAGGGTTGAAGTGCTAAGTCTGTTGAGGAATGATAACTCAGGTTTAAATATAGCAATCAAAAATATCACCAGATTCATACAAGATTAAGCTATTATTTAAATCTATAGCCTTTATTAATAACTAGCTGTGTACCCGTTCTACGCACGGGGATCTTATAATATTCAGTTGAAACCTTCTTATATAACGAACAGCAGTTGGTTTGCATATTTTAAGATATGCTGGCCAAACTATTATACATAGCTTCATTTTATGTTGTTTTTTGTTGTTCCGGATCGGTATGACAATCAATAAAAGGTTAAATTACCTCTGTGTCTGCCGGTCGATCCTATAACGGTAGGCTTACTTTTATTTTTACTATCTGATCTCGTTTGCATGGCTCAATCACGTCCTGGTTGAAGTTCGTTCGCTACGCTCACTCACCTGTATGTTGGAGCTCGTTCGCTGCGCTCACTTTCCTTCAGGTTAGCTCGTTCGCTACGCTCACTTGCCTTCAGGTTAGCTCGTTCGCTACGCTCACTCGCCTCCAGGTTGCAAATTAGCTGTTGTCATAAATGTAAAAGAAATAATAGTGCTAGTGCTGCACCCTGTTGGTAATCCTTGTAACTTTAATGCTATTGAACATCACAGAACAGAACCAACTTGTTTAATTGAAACAGCTGTTAAGATTCAATAATTTCATTTCTCATAAGGTTAACATGGGCTTCCAGAAATTCCACGTCAAAAATCGACAAAAACTTGATTTTCAAGGGTTTACTGTTAAATATCTAACTGTCTCATATTCGATGAAATACGTCTAAAACCATCTCATATATGTATAGTATTTGGAAAATAAGTTTCAGGCGGGACAGTGCTATAGTTATTGAGGAGTAGTTGTAATAAAGTGCGTATTTTAGCGTTACCAAGAGAATGACAGATAGACAGACAGACAGACAGACAGACAGAAATTGAGATAAGGTTTGATTCGGTTTCTCTGACCTATGAAATGTAAAAATAACCAAAAAGTTCATTATTCTAAGCAATGTACAGACAAAACTCTAATTTTATTTATATAGATAGATCTATTGGAGTCGTTAAAACGAATTTGTTAAAAATACAATACATAGTGTGACCGTAATCCGTAATATTCGTAAAATCAAAATAAATTTGATAGTGGGGAGGCGAATGGCCGAAATTCCAAAGTATAGTATTAATTCCGTTGACTTAAACTTCCTCAAAAAGCTCTACCTTGGAAGCTTATGCTGCAGTTACTTTCCCAGATTTCATAATCTGCTATTACCAAACTGCAATAATTAAGATCACAAAACATATTGGATATCCAAAGGGAACGTGTATCGTTAATTGCATTACCAATACCATGTGCCAACCACTAGTTTACTTTTAGGCAACTTGCTCAGATTCCTTCAAAGTAAAAATAATCTAAATTATTCCTTTCATAGATTAGGAGTTTCATTTTGTTACCGTGAAAAGATATACTCACATCTTTCACGTCCACAAAGAAATTTACTTGCACCCATAACTATCCACATTTCAAAGCGTAACCTCATAACTCAAACCTCTTGACAAGTACACGTTCCCAGATCCATCTCCTGGGATTCCAGACGAATTCCGTATTGGACGCACTTGTCACTTGAGTATTCAGTATTCACGCATGCCTGGCTTGCCACAAAGACACCTCGAATTAATTGCTCTTAAACCCCTCATTGTGTTGCCAAGGTAAACATTCGGTACGTCAGGACTGGGTCTAATCCCTTCAAACGTCCAGCGATAATTTTCGGTCAGGTGTCACGGATATAAAGGCTTTCGGTTCTGAGAGATTTATCTGATCGTCATCGACAAAGCAGGATGAACTCCGGAATGTGTATTGAGGAGACCACACATGCATGATAGATCACGTTGGGTCATCCAGGTTGTGTAGCGTGTTCTTGTGGATCACACTTTATCATTTCATAATTAATTCTACTTCTTGACACGCTCGACAAAGATAAGGTGATTGATTTCTTGGCTGTTTTGTGATTGGGTTTGGAAGACTTGCATTGTTGAAGTATGAACAATTGATCATGGTCATTTTAGACACTTGGAGTTGATCTGTGGTTGAATCAATTCAATCCGTTGTTGTTTGAGAGCTCGTGTTCCTGTCATTATCGAAGTGACACTTTATAATTTCATAGTTCATCTTCTTGACAGACTGTACAAAGAGATTGATTTCTTGGCTGTGTGTGATTTGGTGATGTTTGGAAGTCTTGCATTGTTAAAGTATGAACAATTGATCTTGGTCATTTTAGTGAACCATGTCAAAGGAGTTTCCCACATAGGAGTTGATCTGTGGTTGAATCAATTCAATTAAATCCAAGTTATTATTTGAGAGCTCGTGTTCCTGTCATTATCGAAGTGACGCTTTATAATTTCATAATTCATCTTCTTTACAGACTGTACAAAGATATCAAAGTGATTGATTTCTTGGATGTTCTGTGTGATTGGATGATGGGCAAGACGTGTTGAATTCATGAGAAGCATGAGTAATTGATCATGATCTTTTACTGTTGTTAATCCGAGGTACTTCCAACACTAGAGTTGAATCTAATCTAACCCAGATTGAGTCTTAAGAGATAGTGTTCTGGATTGACCAATACGCCCTCATCCTAATTGATTCAATCCATCCTTAGTTGAGGTTTAAGAATCGCTAGACGAAATCAAGGTAAATTAACCTCTTTAGTTATATACTAAGTGATTCGAGAGTACACAAAAATTGGCATATCCTCAAAAACATGTTGCATTCATGAGAAACATGGGTATCAATTGTGATCGTGTTGATGTTCCTCCTTGATGGTTCATTTCTATGGGCAGAATTTATCCACTTAAATCCTTTGAAATGGATTAAACAGTCCTTAATCATACTCATATCAAGCTACGATGATCCCCACTTTTCTATCCCTATATTTGAAACAATCATCACACCGTTATTTGTCCGTTAGTCATCGTGTCATGACATTGAGATTGATACAAATCTTATAATTATTCCCAGAACTGTTCGTGCAAGGTAGGTGACACATTTGGCGGGAAAACAATCACGTTATCAACAAATGACTGCTATCAGCTTCCGCTTGATAATTGGACCAATCGTAACGAGGCCTGTTGGCGCGCTGGTGGACTTTCAAACAATCATTACCATCACAATCATTACAATCATTGCAATGATTGCAACGCGCGTACGTGAGCGGCTGCAGGCAATGCATCTGCAGATAGACACATTTGCACAATAATGGTTTATCATTGTTGTGTTGGTTTTTTACGAAATTGTTTGCGGACGTGCAGAAGATAGCGTCGTTATTTGTGGTTATCTTGGGTTAAGTTCGGATGGTTGATGTTGATATTTACATGAAGGTTCTTTTGAGCAAATACTGGTTTATTGTCGTTGTATTGGGATACTCTTATTTTTTGCATCGTTGCTTGATTGTTTAAGGTTGTTTGTTCAAAAATCAAAAACTAATATCAATTTCTTTAGAAAGGAACTTTTTCCTTTGACGATTTGTAGTTTGCTGGATTGGATTTTTAATATAAATGGTTTTTGTACATGTTAAACAATTTTTGCTGCATAGTGCTTTATTGCTATCCATGGTTATATAGTCATTATAAATATCTGCAGACAGGTATTTGTTTAATTTATTTAAATGATAAATTGAATTAAGAACATTCCAATTAAATTTTGTGTGCAGTAGTGAAATAAAGTGTTGGTATGATTAGGAGTTTCTGTTGTATTAAATACTGTAAGGTATAAAAATGATGTACGTATACAGTAGTTCTAATCATACTTTCTAAATAATTTTAATTCCGAATAGTTTAGTGTATTCACACATTTAGCTATAAAAACTTAAATAGTGAAGTTTTCCTTCACGCCCACTACAAAGTGCAACTAAGACAATATTTACTCATGCAAATACAGTGTTGTAATATGGGTATTTACCGATACAATATGTATGCAGGATTACTAATTCAAACCTTATTGATATTCGAACATAAAATAGCGCTAGTAACTTTCTTGCGTATGAATAAAACATTCACCAACTAATGTAGCTTGTAAATGCCCTCGCCTAAATTTTACAGCTCTGGGATAATTTTGCCTAAGTAATTATCAAAGTTCATGTGCATCTGGGTATTTGAGCACGTGTGCAGTTTTAGCTAAATATAAATAAGCTTAGTACCGAACTTTTCTTTAGTAATAAATCGTTTTTAGTTAGTTGCGTTCACTTTTCCAACCTCTATTGAAAATTCCTACTATTTGTATTAGCTTACCTGAATTGATAACTAAGGTGGTGCAGTAGTTAGTTACTATGAACTTGTGAAATCTATTTTCCATTCCATTTTAAGTACATGGTCTGCTCTTAATTCTATCGTACAAGTGTTAAACTAATCCAAAACCACACTACTTTCCATCCAAAAATATTCCTTTTCTTATCTTTATTCCCACTACTTTCCTACATGTTAAATTTAACTACTTGCACTAGAAGCAATTGAAGGGCGTACCTGAGTCTACTTGAAGTATGGATTGCGTGCAATTCTAAGTAGCAGTGTGCAAGTGTGCAATCAACGTCGTGCAATGTTTCGTCCACTGACCAACGACAAAAAGCCATTCCGTTCGGAGGAAAAAACTTTGCAGTGTAAATCTTGGGATTTAATTTCTCTTGTAACTGGAGAGGGTTGGAGCGGTGTTTATAAAACATCACTTGGATTCGGGTAACTTGATTCTGAAATGGACAGGTGGCTTTCACAAATTGATTTAGAGACATGGTTGGAATTAAACGTTGTTTTTTCGACAACGTTGAAATATTATTCAATATTTCGATATCCCTTCTACTAATTTTAAACGTTTAATTTTGAAAATTTTGAAATGGCGTTACAATGTGTATGGTGTCCACGTCCTTACAGTATTTATGTGTTATATTTTTGCCATTTACACATTTTAAATTGATTAATTTTTCTCAGTTGACACAATTGTTGGTATGACAATTGTTTTTATATTAAAATGTAGGCTACATAAACCGCTTCTCCTCAAATGTTATCGGGATAGAACTCTTCATCCGGGATGCGAACTACTAGCATAGATAGTATAGACATGTCTATACTCATTTTTATCTTTGCTACTAGGATAGTAACACCTTAAAATTGTAAGAATTATTACTGCTAACGCTGACGCGCTGTTTTAACGCTGCTCAAGCTTGTTAAAAAAACATTCTATTACGTCCTCGACACAAAGACAACTGTGAACTCAAAAACACTATGATAAATTATTATAGCTGGTCAGCAAGAACTAGCGCATTTATAGGGCATGAAGTAAAAAGTGTGCAAGTGAGCAAGTGATGCACAGTGAATGCAGACATATGCTTATGTGACGTCATTAAACCTAGAACACAGCTGAACCAGTGCCATCTTGGACTAATAGATACATTTGGCTCTTTGTTTGTGAAAATCGGTTCAGTTTTCTACTAGGTTTTGAAGAATATTACCAATGACCTAAACACAGATATTTTGGGTTACTTATCTTGGTAATTAATATTTGGTAACTGGTAATATACGCTTAATATGACGTCATCAAGTTCCGTTTCGATAAAAGTTTGGAGTACTTATTTAGACAGAATTTGGTAAATTGTCATTAAGTTACGTTACTGTTGACTACGCATTTTTGTTTTGTATAGAGATGTGATCTTAAAAAAATCTGACTACACTGTAAGCTTTTCTGTAAACAATGAATGCAACCAAATTTCTTTAAAGTTTATTCCATTTAGTCCAGACTTTGATTAATCTGGACGAAAATTTCCAGTTAGTAATTATTAATGAGATTTGTGCTATATGTCTCTTGTATACTATAGCTCTTTCACCCTCAACAAGAATTAAATTACGCTTGAATGGGTCGTATAGTCTCTGGATAGAATAAACTCTAACCCACTATTTCTATTTCTGTATTCCACATTTCAATTCAGTCCTCACTTCCGTCTCTTAAAGGAAAGTTATACTTTACAATCTAACGTAAACTTTTATTCAGTCTGCACGCAAACACCCCTCCTTACATGAAAGACAACTTTTTTTACAAAAACACGCATTATACATAGTAAACCCTTCCTTCTGAGTTTAGAGGCGTTTTGCCTAAATTATCAGTGATTTATCTGCCATCAAAGTCTACTGGTTCGATGACAGGCACTACTAGTTTTAATGTTTATTGGTTCATAAACATAAACCGAGCGCGCGATACAGCGGTTTACAGCGTCAAAGATGGGGCTTTCTGTGTGTTTTCCATTGTTCAACAAGCAGTTATCCCAACTTTAATTCCGGAATCGTGACCCTTAGCGCCACTAAAATGGTTTATGCATGAGTAAATGGTAAATGGTGTTTGTAAATCTGAGATGAGCGCTATGGTGTATGTTCGTTTTGTGTATGGTACACTAGCCTACAGTGTTAGTAGACATTTAGTTTCAAGGCGTAGTCAGTTTTGTTATTGAAATAACATAGTTTGATTTAACCATAGAATTGAAGTGCTGTTTAAATAATGCTAGGCCTACGATGAAGTAGGTAGTTCACCATGTTCAAAATGAAGTCAGTTTCAGAATCTTCAGTTAATTATTTGTTCGAACATGGTTAAACCAAGCCACCGAAATGGCGTGCTCTTGTACAACACCAACATATTTCTGACACGCCAACTCTTCAACCCAATTCGATTAAAATGACAACTTGAAATTATATCGTGTTTTATGTCACCATCTGCTATCGTTGAATGGTATGAATATCTAATATAGAATTAGAAGAAATTACAACACTGATACACTTGATAGATTTTCACAACTATGTTCTCATGTTCTCTTGAGTTATGAAACGGTCACAGAATAAAATAAACCGTGTGTAAATACTCAAACCTAATGGTTATTTACCAGCTCCCAATTTTCTGCTATTTTAACTCTGAAATCATTTTTTTAATTTTAAGACAAAGAGTTTGTCCCATATGCCTGATATACCTATTTGGTAATTTAAATGAACTGTTATTGGTTTTATCTACGAATAACTAAACACAACTAATGCGTTTAAGGTGAGGATGATCCCTACTACAGAGAAAGATTTCCTCTGAGACATTCCCATTTTGGTTCCTAAAATATTAAGACTTACATTTTAAGGTATTTGCCAATTCATCGATTCGAGGCCAAACTATTAGCAGTTTGTGATTGATGGGGACCAAATCCGAGGCTCTAAAAGTTCCTACGTAAGGAGCAAAAAAAAGGCAGTAATAATCTCTACTACCTTCTTCAAAATAATTGTACAATGCCAGTCTAAATTAGGGTAGTTAAAAATAAACTAATACTATTATAACATTCTTCTCTAAGATATAAGGTATTTTTATCGTTATTACAACTTTCCAGACATATCCGCCACCTAGGTGCACATGTTTAAGCCGCATAAGAAAAAAAAGAAATGGTCAAATAAGTAAACCCTGTATACAACCTCAATTATGTTAAATAGTTTATTCTGGTTTAGTCAGATGCACAAAACTTCAGCCCCTCATGTTTATTTCATCGCGGTCAGATGCAATGATTTAATCAACCCTGCTCCCCTCACTGCAGCATGCTGCGTGCACCGCCTGGGGACACAGGGCGATAACAAGCATGTAATGCTGGATTGTGATTGGTCCAATTAGTTTGTACGTGGTAAACCGTATCTGATGGTAAAACTGTAAAATTGATATTGTTGAACTGGGATGTTGTTATAGTAGCAAGATATAAAGTATGGGTTAGTTTGTACTACAGGGTGGCCCAAAAAAATGTACTCATCATTTCATGGCAATTAATTACTATTTATTATCTGTACAATCTTACCCCATCTTAAAACTAAATGCTCTACATGTTTCCACCACTGTGTATTAAATATTACATTCGTCTTTGCAGTAGCATTCCTGGACATTGTTAAGGTGTGATGTCCATTTATAAGTTAAGTTAAAGCAGCAGTTTAGATTAGTACCTTTTTGGGCCATCCTGTATAAAATATATAATAGTTGGGTTAATATAAAATTTTAAAGTGATATCCAGGATTTAGGTCTTAAGGAGGCTCATGGTAAGCAGATCCGTGGTTTTGGGCAGTTGAGATTAAAACATTTAAGTAAAATAAAACAGTAGAGGCAATATTATGTGATGGGTTTTTAATTGTATATCATATGCAGGAACTTTAAAACTCAAAAATATGTTTACTAATTTTATTAAATTTTAAAATTATTTCTTCTTTACACCAGTGGGGAGGGTCCATTGCATACAGAAATATGTATTAGTATACTTTATTGTGCACCAATTCCGTCATTTGTGTTGATCAATTTGTTTTAAATTTTATTTATTGCTTTTGTTGCTTTTATTAACTTACTATGACTGTTCTCTGATATTACCCCCACATCGTATAACACACATATTCTCCCTTAAAATAAAAGTATACATTTCTTTCGAACAGTCGAGAAAAAGACGTAAATATTTGGTATATCAAAACAACAACAAGATGTATATTTTTAATATCCAAATGTTACATGCCTCATTGCTAAGCTTTAAACGAATTTGTATGTAACTGTGGAACCTCGATAGGAAGACCCTCGATAACAATTGTATTTTTCAAATCCCCTTGAATTTATTTTATCTCTAAGCACATGTTATTGCAAACCTCAATAAGAAGGCAACCTTGATATCCAGACTAATTTTACAATCCCCATGAGAGTCTTGTTTTTAAAGTTCTACTTGGTTACACACGTTTAATGCAAAATTCATATAGGCAAGCGTACGGACTATCAATGAATTAATAAAAATTCAATTAATTTGCCCACACAAACTCCATACCATGCACTATCCAAGTTAATGCTCTTGTTCTATGACTTCAACTCTTCCAAAAATCATAAATTAAAATGGTGGAGTGCAATATAAGAACAAGATAGAGTTATTCATAAGCAGGAACGTTTATTGCATTATTACCTTCAATTTATTTTACAATGACAAAGCAATGCCTAGCTTACAAGTTACAACTACATGAGGTAGCCATGGATAAATGACGTCATAGATAGCTGATCTAGACTCACGTTTAACCATTACTTACCTATTAACCTATACTTCACTGGCAAATTTGCCGAGGTAATTTATACAGTTTGCAATTACAACACAAACAATTGAGATAGAGTTAGAGACAAGTTTATTTGGTGTCATCCCATTTTGTGTTTGCTTCAGAGAGTAGATTTGGAAGTGTAAATGTGGTAGAGATCTTGTGGCTGAGGAGAAAATTCTGAAACAATGAAGAATCTATTCAATGATTTTTTTCAGATACATAAATATTTCAATCGTTGTGCCAAAGCAACCTAATGTAACTCTGTCTAAATGTAAAATAAGCAACATGACACCACGATTCATCCAACGAATAATTTAAGAGGTAAATGTTATATTCCCAATTTCCCGAAAAAATGAAAACATTCCTAATTGGTTTGTTAGAAGCAGGAATAATAATATTCCCAAAGAGTTTTACATTTTTTGTTTCCTTAATTTTCCACCCCAAGTATCTGGTTACATTGCAATTTTGTTATTGTAAAGTTAAATGGATTTTTAACAAGGGGCACGGTATGCTGATGGTTGGAGGCCTGGAAATCTACCCCAGAAGTCCGGAGTTAAAATCTTGCCAATCACAAATATCTATTAGATACTCATATGATACTTCTTCAATCCCTTAACGGAGCCCACATTTCGAGAAAGCGACCAAGGGGTTTCAAACAAGGATAGCCCTTTTGGTAATAGGGAACTCGTAAATAATTTGAATTAAATTTTAAATATTGAAACTTCAACAATTCATCACGTATAGATGCTAAGCTAAGAGAAGGGACCATGACACCAAATCCTATAGGAATGAAAAAATATTTTCTAGGGTCACAGCACCAAATTATCTACTTGGTGTTATAGGATTT